>NC_137627.1:17527777-18194745 GCF_963383615.2 Lipophrys pholis | reverse complement strand
GAGACGGAACTGGAAACAAAAGTGCTCTCATCCAAATGAATAAACTTCTGGAGAAAATCGGACTTTAATATTCTGAATCTATTCGCCGCATGTAAAGGAGATCTTACCTCGTGTTTTTCCTGGAACTCGGACATGTCCATACGGATGAAACCCTGCAATCACACCACAGATTATTTACCACAGCGTGCACATGCATTGAATCCTCTGTCGTCATCTAATTTAAATGCCTTGGATTTGTTGTCTCTGTGAGAGTAGGTGTACCTTCCAACCTACTGTGTGAAGAGTAAAACATTGTGTTTATACGACACGTACCTTTTTAATGTCCTTGTGCATGTAGCGCGCCACCTGCTTGGCCAACTCTGTCTTTCCTGGGCATCAAACAGGCCAGAAAAATAAGAAACATCATTTAATAATTCATTAAGCAAAAGCAAGACACACACACATTTAATTACCCTGTTTTTAATTATATATATTTCAACATGAGAAAAAAAAAACCCCACAATCCCTGCCTTAATAGGGCACTTCAGCATGCAGAGATTTTTAGGATTTCAGGAAAACAAGCTTATTCATTTCAGACAGAAAGACAATCTCTCTCCTTTGCTAAGTGCTGGCCTACATCCCAGCGCCTCCTGCTACAAAGCTTTCAATCATCTGCAGCATCCAGAAGCAAACATTATGTTTGTCGGTAAAATATTCTGCATATAAATGCTCATATATGATATTGATGTTTTGTGTTTGGTATGCATATGGGTATGAAAATTGTGTGTGTGTGTGTGTGTGTGTGTGTGTGTGTGTGTGTGTGTCTCTCGTTGCTGTGTTTAATATTGATGTCTCTTGGCCACCGTTTGTCGCTGAAGGGAACAGAGAATATGAACACCGTCTCTCCCTCATCTATCTCTCAGGCCTGTCATTTCACCATCTCCCTCTTTTTTTAGCCATCTATCCGACCCTTAATAGCCCCCCCCCGCTCCCCCCACTCTCTCTCTGTTGCCTTCACACAGACGATCAGGATTTCTCCTCGTGGTGATAGTGGAGATGGTTTCAGATTTGACTGAGTACAAAGGTCGCAGTCAAGTTTTCTGTTGTGTGATCGACACACCAGAACACAGACCTCTCTTTAAATGGATTACCAGTGTAATCAGAAAAGGCTAATATGGCACGGTAATAGCTCTAGAAGTTATTAAGAAACCTGCTTGTATCACAACAGATTATTTGCTGATATCCACTAAAAGGCAAATATCAGCATGAATCTGTTACATAGGGGAAAAAAAAATCCAAACTTCAAACTCATCATATCAGATTAAAAGAGCCATTAGTGATCGTCTTTCACCGACAATATTAGTATGTTTGGAAAAGGTTTTATGTGATATCAACAACATTTTTTAACAGCATATGCACATAAAACTCAATATAATGACGGCCAATTATTTAGTTTATTTAATTCATTTAAATACCTGGAAAGAAACATTTTAATGAGATGGGCTTCTTTTTCATATATTTCACACACATTTCACTATAAAATTTTATCCAAACTGGATGAATATTATATCATGGGTCACATCCGGTGTATATTTAAAAATGACAATGTGACTATTTTTAAGTGTCAGTTTATTTGGTGCCACATCTTTTCCCCATTCCTAAAATCATTATAATTTCAAGTAAAACTGATTACTTGGGTGCACAAACTATTTCAATGTATAGCAGCTTTTTTATGTATCATACAACTATCTTTATTTGCCACCATAAATATGGAAGAAACATGGAAGTGACCAAATATGGTGACTTTTGCAATAAAGCATCAAAATATTAATGCGATTACTATTTATTGACACATTGTAGCACTTTGAGATTTTAAATTTAAAGTGAACTATAAATAAGATGTATTTTTTATTGAGAATCAATGATCCCAATTCAACGCATTTATGCATATTGAGCTGCTTTAAACTTAGCCTTTTGGAAAAGAAAAGACTTGGAGTGTTGATCTGTTAATAGTTAATACAATGGATGTGTGGTGTTTATCAGTGTGTAATGATTACTCATGACAGAAACACATATGAGGAGTATTAACCTCTGAAATAATGTAAACGATGTGAAATTAAATTGAGATCTATTGCAATAAATCCATCTTCAAACCAATCAGTGATAAAACACTTCAGCATGTTGCCAACTGATTTTGTAAAAACGATGTGAATGATACTTGTGGGAAGGTCTTTAGGTTTGCAGCCAATAACAACCCCCCCCCAAAACAAACTGGTCATAAAAAGTTGACCGACTGCAGAGATTTGAGAGGAAGTAAAAATTCAGAGACATTTTCCAAGGACTCGACGGGAACATTCATCGCAGCCTCACCTATCCAAAGATTTACTGCGCAAAGTAAACTCGACCAACTGAACATTTTAACCAGCATTTGATTATAAGAACATGAACAAATGTGGACCACGAGAAAATATTTCCGGTCAAAACTGTTCAAACTTGTGATGAGTCACCCTGCACTCGAGGGCGTTTCCAAAAAAAAAAACAATACAGCGTGGCTCCTTTCCACAACCAGCTTCCTGTATATGGACGCAACCCGATGACCTTGTGTAACATTCATACAACCGGCTCCTGAACATGCCTATCAACTCTAGAACACACTCCCTCGACTTTAACCAACTTCTACAAGAAATATATAGACTCAAATATCTCGTCCTTTCTCTCTCTCTCTCTCTCTCTCTCTCTCTCTCTCTGGGTCTTTAAATCAATCCAAGTTTCAAGCTTTTGTCAAACACTCTCCTCTGGTTAAATAAAAATGTCCCAAACAAACAGAACCACTTTAAATCAAAAATAATTGTGTTTTTTTTATTTTTTTTAAGCTTTATTAACTTAGACAACAAAGTAAATCCTAGTTGGACTTCCTTCAAGTGTTGTACCAACGTAACCCTTTCAAGTGTTCTGTTGATCTTGGCTGCCACATCCAGGAAGCTTTTGTGAGCGTGAATTCATGAGATCAAAGTTAAATGGCGGGCGTGACAGAGTGAGTTACCGATGCCCGATGAGCCGAGGAAGAGGAAAACGAGAGGATGCTCTTCGTCGTACCAACCGTTCTCTTTCCTCCTGATGGCTGAAGGGGGAAATAAATAAGGAAAGAATTGTTACTCAAGTCATTTGCATTTGTTGACTTTGCTTTTTCGCCAAGTATTCCAACAATCGCCCGAAATGCACTGAGCTGCCCCCCCCCACCCCCCCCCCCCCCCCCCCCCCGAGGGTGGCACGTATCCCAGAAACTATGATAAAAGAGCGAGGGCAGGGATGAGGAGAGGGTCAGAGACATTTGTCGAAAAAAAAAAAGAAAAAAAAAGAGGAAGAAAGAAAACAGAGCAAGATGAGAGACCTCCAGAAAGCTACCCACGATGCCTCTCCTCCCCCCTTAGTCAGTGGGGCCATTAGCCAGCGGTAATTGTGTTAGCCTCTCTGGCGCGGCCCTGGTGAAATCAGTTTAGCATAGATCGCAGTCGCGCGCGCACGCGCACACACACACACACACACACACGCACACACACACACACGCGCGCACACGCACACACACACACACACACACGCTCGCTTAAAGAGGAGTGCCTACCCAACCCTGCCATCACCCCAGCAACCACACTCACACACGTACACAAAGACAGGATGATGAGGTGGATCGGAGGGGAGTAAAGAGTGTATTTGGCCGTGGATTCAGCCACTCAACGAAGAAGCAGGCACTCGCGCAAACTCATCCAAATCTCAACCTGTTGAGAGACCGAGGCCGGAGAGCCGAGGAGCGACGAGGTTTTGGCCAACAGGCCTCAAACACATCAGTAGCTCAAGAGTTACACGACTACCGATGGGCTGACCGGGACTTTTTTTGGGGGGGTCCGTTATATGTTCTGTGTGTAGATGTGTGTTGTTGGGCCAAACAAGCTGAGGAGTTTTTTTTGTTGTATTTTGGTGTCATGGCAGAATAAAGAGTATAACCTGTACAAGAATATTTACTCAAGAGGTGCTCAAAGACAGCATGCATCAGTAATTGTTTCAAAGTAGGATAAAGAAATTGACTAAAAGCTTAAAATGTTGCTAAAAAAAAAATCCTGCGATGAGCCCTGGTGTCCAAACATTCAGCGAAGGGTCGTCTCTGGTCGTCCGTAAAATGTCTCAGGGGCCAGCCGAGGCCGTCCATAAAGGTGTTACTTAATGTTAAACAAATAGTAGAAATTTCTATAAATTTTCTAATGAAATATTTACATACCAAAACGTGTTTCTCAGCCATGTTGGTAATGTTCCTACGCACTGGCATATCCTTCCCATTTTATTTCACACTTGTAGTCAGACGTTTGGACCATGGTGAAAAAAAAAAACTTTTTGCTTTAGCATGCAGAAAACATGACAAACTTGCCTTCATGATGATATTCTCATATATTTATGCTCATAAGTCAATTCACATCTAGGGAACATATAGGGAAATTAACGTGTGTCTACAACACTTTTTTTTTCTCTCTTCAAGCTTAAGTTATTTCGTCCACAATCGCTCACTGGAAACAGATCGGCTCGTTTTTTGCTTCTAAAAGAGGAGTTGCTCTGGACTAAAGTGGGACAGCATATCGAATGACCCGTTACTGAAATCTTCAAAAGACGCAGGAACCTACAATGGCCGAGAAATTCACAGAGACTCGAAATACAACGAGTCACTACTTTTACGTAAATCTAAACACCGAATCATTGTCTTGGTTTAACTATAACTGGTACTGAGCACTCACTGAGAATGTTGAGCACCCACTAGGCGATAGCCATTCAGAACAAAATGAAACATATATGGATGATTTTTTTTAAAAGAACCGTTACATTGGCCCGGGAATCGAACCCTGACTAAACCAGTTGAGAATTCTACCACTGGACCAACATGAAAACACAGGTGACATACTGTAGATTTTTACAAGGCTTTTGTGAGTGTGTAGGCTACCTATAATGGATTATTAGAAAATGAGGAAATCCTTTGCAAAGAATTCATATTGAGACGCAGCGAGCAACTCGACTGTGTAGAGTCAGAATTATGTCGTTCAAGAGGAGAAAATATAACTCTCTGTGCCTTAAGCAATCTATGCCAGAGGTATGAGTTTGGCAAGTTGGTGGGCGCAGCCACCAGGTGCAGGTTTTCCAAAAAAGGCGAGAATGGAATCATCGTCCGCCGAGATCACGAGCGTCGTCCTGCTCACGAGTTAAAATGCTAAACGACAGACACAACGTCTGAGTGTTAAACCCGCGACCAATAGCTGATAATTATGACGAGCAGATGCTCGGCACAAGAGGATGAGGAGGAGAGGCAGGACGAAGGAGGTAGATGGCGAGATGACACGGTGCGCTGGTAAGGAGAGGGAGGAACGAAGATAAAGAGAGGAGAGAGGAATACAGATGGAGAAGATAGAGGTGGGGGAGGGGGGGGGGGGGGAGAAGTGATGGAGATAAGGAGGCAGAGAAACAAACGAGTGTGTCAGAGATGGACACAGAGATGAATAGTGACAAGAGGGGCTCCAAAGCTCCGTCTGCTTTATCAATGGCTGTGTGAATGACGGCGTAACCTTCTGTGTGTTTGTGCACGTTTTAGCTGATTGAGAGCGACTTTGACAGAAGGGCACATTGACATTTCTCAGAGGAGCCTGACAACAACAAGGAAAAGACGGAGACGCAAAACAAGTGAAAGCTCGCTCTCACACACACACACACACACACACACACACACACACACACACACACACACACACACACACACACACACACACACACACACACACACACACACACACACACACACACACACACACACACACACACACACACACACACACACACACACACACACACACACACACACACACACACACACACACACACACAGAGCAGTGCGTATTGGGCAGGTCTGGTTGGCTCTAACATGATTACAGAGGGATGATTCTCTTCAATAACTCTTAGCCCTGAGAGCTAAACCTGGATCAATCTAACCTCCTTCCTGTGAGTGTGTGTGTGTGTGTGTGTGTGTGTGTGTGTGTGTGTGTGTGTGTGTGTGTGTGTGTGTGCCCATACGTGGAGTTTGTGTAGTTGCACTTTGCATGTGTGTGTGTGTGTGTGTGTGTCTTGCTGGAAGCCAGCTGTTCGTAATAAGGAGTTCAGGTGGAAGACATTTTGAAGACCCAGCAACATACCAATAACAAAAAAAGGAGAATTTTCTTTTTAATTTTCCATCTTTTTCAGCTTTTGTATTCAACAGATTTTTTTTCTGGTCAATTAGATATTTGAATTGAGCTTGATAACTTAAAGTCTTTATCAGGGCGAAAAAAATGTCATATATCATATAATTATATCATATATTGCTATTAAATGCATTGATGACTTGTAACATGCATCCTCTCTGCTCAATAAAATTACATTCCTTTCCAGTCGCAACAGAAAAAACATGCAAATAAATAAAAAAATTAAGAATTGATAATATTTAATCACAAGATTGCAACTTTGCAATTGTGACCGATTTTAAACTGATATTTCAATATAAATGAAGCTTGCATGCAAGCAGCGTCACTTAAAACCACATTGCATCAGACAGACTCCCAGTATGGAGAAATGCTTTCACCTCTTAAATATTGATCAACATGATCGTTAATTCCTACATATAGTCTCAAACCGTACGAAATGTTGTTGTATGTGGCTACATGTGGAGTTGCATAACCCATCCCTCTGACCCTCTTTCCCCGTTATCTCTGCATCCCTTTCTCATTTGTTCCTTCCTTATCTGCAGCGTTCTCCGTCTCTTTGTCCAGAACCATCTACTTATCGCCAAATCTCTACTTCCCCTCGTTCACTCGGCCACTTTGAGTGTATCCTGCTTGGCTCAGCTCTGATGCCATGATATCTACACTAAATATGACATTTTCCTGAGGAATCTGAGAGATAAGTTTTTTTTTTCTTTAAAGTCGCATTCAGTCTGTGTCCGGGTCAGTTTTACTTCTGCCGCCATGTGTGTGATATATTCACTGTAATACTTCCGAGATCAATACGCTCTTCTTTTATCTTCACAGTGACGTCTTGTATGGCTTCCAGGACAATTTGCCACGATAACAACAGTCATTCATCGCCTTGACAAAAACTACAAGTCCCATGATCATCCCCTCCTACAACTCCCTGCTTTCCAACTCGGCAGCTTGCAACTGCAGCTCACAGGCGCCCAACATCCATTGTTTCCTCGATCTGCAGTTCTGAGCTTCTTTTCTGATGAAACACTTAAATTCGGAGGGTCTGTGCTGCAACGTATTCTCCTGTTGGTTATAACCTTCATAGCATTTGCGTTCACGAACGCATTAAAGATTCTAATAGCTGTTTCTAACTCTGAGGAGAAGTTGATTATTTTCACAAATCTAAACAGAAAATGCCCACTATTGGTGACAAATAATACACCACCTCTCTCTGCGTGTGTGTCTACCCCACACGCTTTCCTCAACGCACAACCTCTCTCATCTGCAGATCAATACATGGCCTCCATGGATGCCCGGTGTAATATCAGCTCTTTACTGTCTGCTCGGTTATTGTGCTCTAACTCATCCTCCTTCCTCTTCTCTATGCAGCGCACTCGACCTCTTTGTCTCTCTGTCACCATTTTCTGGTTCACAGCTACTACCCCCCCCCAACACACACACACACACACACACACACACACACACACATCCATCTCTCCCCTGCAACGTTCTGCCGTTCACCTGTTCATCCTTGACGTTTGGATGATGGAAGGATTCAGGAGGTAGCTCGACGAAGGCCAGAAAAAGGGAGGAGAAGGACAGAGGAGCGGGGGAGATGGAGGAGAGAAAGCCAAAAGGGAAAAGAAACAGAAGGATGGAGGGGGGGGGGGGGAAGAAAGATGGGAGAGAAAAGAGGAGGAAGTGAGGAGGAGGAGGGGGTCTGTAGTATGTCTCCTCTGTCTGTAATCGTGTTAACTGGCGGCTCCAAGCCTGGCCTCTTCAGCTGTCGCACACAAACACACGCACACGCACACAGCACCTGTGTACGCCTGACAGACAGCTCATTCATCACAATTAACCAATTACAGCCTCCGCCGGTCTGTCTGAACCCGCCTACTGCTGGAGGGAAGGGAGGAGGGCAGGAGGAAGATTGGAGGCGAGCGCAGAACGCAAGTATGCAGAGGAGAAAGAAAGTATGGGGAAAGGCTGAAAAGAGGAAGACGCCGTTATTGTGTTCATTTTACATCGTTCTGCCCGACACACTTAAAACTACGTCCTTTTACCTGAAGCCACGATGTTGATTGCTCCTTCCTGTCCAATGATGTGCTCCTTCAGCCGCCTCTCCAGGGGGAATTTCCTCCGCTGCTCCGCCTCTCGCCGAGCCTGTGCCTCCTGGAACTGTGTGGTTCGTAAAAAGAAATAGAATCACGATACAAAAGACAGACAGGACAGCCAATGCATCTTTGAAAGAGGATAAAGCAGAGGGAGATAAAGGGAGACATGTATGTTCAGACGACGATGCAGCTGTGCCTCATTATTTTATCTGCTTCACAAGTCATTCCGCATTCAAGCACGAGAGAACTGAGTCACTCAGTGACTCAAGAAATCAACTCCAGTTCAACTTTATTTGTTTTTCTGACACTATTCTTCATCCTAAAGGTGCCCAACCTATTTTCCTCGAAATTACCTTCCAGAAAGACCAGAGGTCCCCCCCCCCCCTCTTGAACCTCTGATGTGAGGAAAAGAAAGTCAAGCTAAACGAGGGTGGACACACCCCACTCTTACTAACATGCTGTACAAAAGCAATGGGAAGTTTCACAGGTCCGTTCTAGTTTTTACAGTGTTTTCTTTGAAGTGCTTTCATTTATTTTCATAACGCCTCCCCCACCTCATCCCACACCAAACCTGCCTCCCTGTGAGCTGGGACACGCTCCCAAAAGTCCTGCACCCCAAGTTAGTAATCTTTAATAAAAACAAGTGTGTGATGACAGAAAATGTCGACACATTGTGCCGTTTTAGACGTCCCTATTTGTGATTTTGACAATTTCAGTGGAGTACTTTTTATTTGGTATCCTATTAAAATCCTCACGCATCTCTTCATTTCCTGCTTCCAACATCCGGGACTTTACAGTTTTCCTCTCTGCACGACACAGCAGCTTTCCGATCCTGTCATCCTCTCCCTCTTCATTTCCTCTGCTCTGAGGATCTTGCTTGATCTCTCTTCTCCTTCCGCCCATCTTCGCGTCGTGTCTTTTCTTTCAAAGTTCTTCACATAGCCCTCAGACCCTCCGTCTTTCTCTCTCTCACAGTCACCCCGTGACTCATTTATCCTAACCTCTTTGCCTCCCCAGACTCCCCCGTTTTCACCCTGCAGTGGAGGCAGACTGCTTATTCTCACTCTCCATCTTGCTTAGCTCCAGCCGGCTGTCAAGCCGGTAGATAACTACGGATAACTCGAGTTTTATTTAAGAAAAAGGCCGGTCCCACTGCAGCTGCTGCTGCTGCTGTACACCCTAAGAAATGCAGAAGAGAGGCGAGCGGTGAGGGCAGTGCACTGGAGCGTCGTTCTATCCAGACCCATGAAATCTCAGGACAGCCAACGTTTCCCTATACGGGCTCACATCTTTCACATCATGTGCAGAATAAAAAGAAAAGAAAAAACTTGCCTGGAAAGTATGATTTATTTAAAAACAAAATTGGAATCTGCATTTGGAAAGAGATTTTCAGCTCGTGACATGAAATATATCTTATTCTTCCGTGAATTGTCGTTTCAGAAGTATTACCAGCCACATGTTTCTTCATTAAGAAAAATATGGACACTATAGTTTACTTAAAAGCAACTCTGCAGACTAATAACAGCTATCACTTTTGGCTTCTCCCGAGAGCCGTTTCTGTGATGCAGAGGTCACTGTGAGAAAAACACGAAGAAACAAAGCTATCCTTTAAAAGTGGTGATGAAAAGTGCAGTATTTCATCAACTTATTTCTATTTTCACAACTGATGCACCAGAGTTCTTGTCGTACCTTTCAAAGGACAAAGTGGATCATTTTTACTGTTCTGAACAATAATCTCAAAACCATTGATGAAATAGTAATAATAAATCTATTTCGATGTTAGTATTCAGTTCTCACACAACTTTAATATACTTAGAACCATGTCTGTGTGCGACTACATAAATCCAGTTCTTTCTTTAATGACACAACAGTGGAACCAATGGAAAGCATCATCATCTGATGAAGTGTGACTGTAAAAACATGAACAAAGTGTGTGTGTGTGTGTCTGTAATGGGTTTTCGTGAAAAGAGCATTTAATGTGAATATTTTCAGATGGTACTCTTACTACTTAATTTTTTCAAAAGAAGGAGATTTTGTCTTTTTACTTCCCAATTGCGATCAAAAGGGGTTTTATGTGGCCCTTCAACAAAATGAGTTTGACCCTGTTTTTTTAAGAGCAGATAAACACTCGACACAATTCCAGGATATCATTACATGAAGTGCGCTTCATATCACGTGGACAAAACCACCCCGCTCTGCTCCCCAGCAGGTTTTTAACCCCAGTTAACCTCCAACAGCTTTAAAAGTCTGAATACCGAAAAGCACCTGTCAGTCAAACGCTGACACACACCTGCTGAGGCGTGGGAGAGCGACGCCACATAAAAGACACAATCCGAGTCTCTGGATCAACAAGTTTACCATCTGTCAAACATGGACCCAAATGGTGCGGTAATTGGCTGCGCAGTTTGTGCGTCTTATCGAAAAGGCAAATCGTGCGTCTTATCGAAAAGGCAAATCAAAATAAATGTTAGTTTTGTTGCGAAGGAGGCGTCATACCTTCTCCTCCCACTCCAGGAGCACTGTGCTCACTTCTCCCTCCTTAGCGTAGGCCCGCGCCGTGTGTCCAAAGCCATTGGTCTGCATGGGGTTGGCCGCTGCAAGTGCACACAAACACACGTGTGAGTTTAAAGGAAATAAAGGAAAGGAAAAAATAAAATAAAATGTAAGCATGACAGGAGCCTGCACATGCCTCCTCAGCAGGAGGCTCAAAACGTCAATGGAGAACGTGAGGTTAGGGGTCAGAGGTCGCGTGGGTTCAAGGGTCACTGACGCTTACTGCGGTGAATCAGGAGGCTCCCGCAACGACTCTGCAGGAGGTTCCATATCTGCAACGCGTGCCAATAACACACACTCTGACCCCGACGGGCACACACCAGCACCCGGAACCTTTACGCACACTGCAGGCTTTTTGCAGGTTTGGGGCCGAAGAGATTTGAGAGAAACACACCTCCGCACAGCAGGAGGGGGTCAAACGGAGAGAGGTTTTAAATGGACTATCAATAAGAACACGTGAAGAGGAAACAGAATGTCACAGCACGAGCGAAGTGTGCCAGGGCCGGACAGTGGTCGGCTTGTCAGTCGGGGTGTTTAGCGGCGCCTTCTGCCCTGACCTGTGCCACCGCACTCAGCCTGGAGTCAACAATGCCGGCGTGCCTTCACGCCAACCACTGAGAGTTTTCTTAACATTGGCTCGAATGGCGAACACGTGAAAAGCAACTTTTGTTAAATAGGAATCTGTACCTTAAAAAGACAAAAAAATACCCAAGCAACCAAACAAAACATTAAAGGCATAAAAGATTTTTAACATAAACTATTATCCACCCCTAAAACTTGCCCATTTGTCTGAAAACTCAATGCGGCAACAGTCACTCAACAATCCACTCCATAAGACATCAAGACTGTCTTGACAGAAAGTACATTATTCCAGTTATTCCCAAGATTGATCGTATCTGTCTTCATCACCTGTTCAGTGGCCCGACACGCCCTGTGGATAGAACAGTGAAGGAGCTGTGCGACGCCCCTCTGGAGGTCGCAGCGTCCAACCTTCAATCACCTGCCACATCTCCTGCACCTGCCCCAACATGCACCACCTGCACTCCCTTCCATTATTGTGGTGCCGTTTAAAAAAATTTAATAAAATTGTTCAGACCATGAGACCGTTTGATTGGTCAAAGGGAGTTTTTCCATTCCATGGTCACTTATACTCCCTCACATTCGAATGTTGAATTATTCGATATATTATTAAAATGAAATTTAAAAAAAGGAAACTGAATTGTCAAGCACTACATGGAAAGCATCTCATGTATTAGAAGTTTGGGCACCGCTAAGGTGAAAGCTGATGATGAACGTCATATTTGTCACATTATTAGGCCACTCGACCTCACTTTTTGTTGTTACAGAAAAGGTTTTAACCAAAGTGCTGTACAAGAGAATAAATAGGATGTAAAACTGCACAATTCACACATTATAAAATAGATAAACGACAGAGACAATACAACTGAAACTAATTCAGAATCATTTAAAAAAAAAATACTACAACTTCACCTCCATTTTTCTTTTTATCAATTTAAACACATTTTAGTAACATGTTTGAAGTCATCAAAGTATGAAATGACAAAACTGGAAACTTAGGACACTGCATATTTGTCTTAAAATAGTCAAGCACCTTATAAAGACGCTGCAACACATTTCTCTACAAAAACGCAGGCACCACAAAGGAACCAAAAATCCTTTTGTGATCAGTCACACACTTTAAACATGCCTGTCAATGAGCCTGAATGCAGTTCAACAAACAAGTGACACCCATGAAAAGGAGTAACACTGCAAACTGACTGCAGTGGCACCAGATGTGTCAGTTCATCATCAATAACAATACACCGTGGCAATAAATCCAACTTCGATCCATCAGGCTTGTTTATTAGAATCTCAGTTCCAACACTTTATTCTATGAAAACATTAAAAGGCGTTAGTTCCACTCATGATGAAACTAAGATACCGAAAGTGAAGTTTTTCTTTAGTGAACAACTGTAATCAATACGCGTGATGGTTGTTCCTGCAGCTCCGAGCGGCACGACCACAGAGACTAATAATCACGGAGATGATTATCGATAAACCTCTAAATTTTGTGACCTGCTCGCAAAGCTATCGATCCTGACAACAATACAACACTAACCCACCCCAACCTCCAAAAACATGAGGGTGGAATGCAATAAAGTACTCCACCACAACCACACACGCACGCGCACACACACACACACAGACGACATAATAAATAGCATCATTTAGGGCTTTAATATCAGGCCAACCCTCTGGGCCATAGCACTTTATAACAGGATCAACACTAACGACAGTCACACACACACCCTGGCTGAACATTGTCACACACACACACACACACACACACACACACACACACACACACACACACACACACACACACACACACACACACACACACACACACACACACACACACACACACACACACACACACACACACACACACACACACACACACACACACACACACACACACACACACACACACACACACACACACACACACACACACACGCGATCCCTTCATTAGGAGTGCTTTAGTTATGCCTATTAGGAGTCCCCTCCTCTTTCTCCATTTCCTCCTCCTCCTCTTTCACTGCAGCTGGTGGGAGAGAGCCCCTGCTGCTCTTTATGCATGCGTGTGTGTCCTTGTGTCTGTATTGTGAGCGTCCGTGAGCATGTGTGTCTCTCCTGGCCTGCTACCACCTACAGAGCTGTCCATTACTCAGTGCCCCCGGCCACGGGCCTGATGCGGGGAGCCTGGAGAGACGCTGGAGAGCCTCTTTAGGTAGGGTGGGAAACTGTGGGGCGAAGTGAAGCCTGAGGGTGGGCCTGGAGACTGTGATGGATGGAGACACGAGTCCAGGGCCGGCTAAGGCCAAAAGAGCAGACCCACGTCTGGAGGAGCAACATGGATGGACACAAACACAAGGGAAATAACAAGGCTCCATAAACGCATGCAGTGTGTACATACATGAACGGAACGCCGTGCACAATCAGAGGGGACACCCACACTCTAATCCACACAGATGTCCCGAAGCTGTGGTGGCTTATCAGATTTTTTTTCATGATGATGTATAAAAGATGGATAGGAGGCTACAAGGACAAAACAGATTACAGAAAAAAAGATGGGGGGCCAAATGATAGATTTGTCAAGCACAGCCAGAAACTTTTAGAAAAGTCCCTAATTATGTGTGCAGGATCACAGGTGCGCACGGACTGCAACGTGTGTGATGTCATGACTGTTATTGGCCATGATGGCGGCGCCAACCCAGAGAGTTGCACGGCCGGGCGGAGCAACAACCCACTCCATCTTTAATCCGATTGTCCTAAAACAAATGTCTCTGCTTCGTGAAATTTCTTACCTTTTTAATTCAAAAAATGCGTCTGTGGAACATTTGATCCAGTTAGATGAGGTGATTTGTTTAAGTGTACGAAGCGCTTACTGACTCCGGGTTGAGACGGGATAGACAGGCAGACAGAGCTTTGGACGCATCATCCATCATAAACATAAACAAGACATTAATGCAAACTCGTGTGTGTGTGTGTGTGTGTGTGTGTGTGTGTGTGTGTGTGTGTGTGTGTGTGTGTGTGTGTGTGTGTGTGTGTGTGTGTGTGATTCAAAAACGTAGTGTTTTTGAAACAAACAAAAAAAAATCTAATCAGTCTAAAAAGCAGCAACTGCACGTTTCCACACTAGTTGTGCATAAAAAAAGCATATCGCAAATATGGAAGCAGGCATGAAAATTAATGTAAAAAAAAAAAGAAAATGACATGAAGGCTTGAGTGCACAAACATACAAGCGCACACATAAATAAAGTCACAGATACAAAGACACACACTTCCTGTGGATGTGTGGAGATACCCCAAGGGCATGTTCCGTGTAGGGGTCACAGTTCAACGAGGCCTCGCTTGTTTAAGAGCCGCTCGCCTGGAAACTGAGGGGGATACTCTGCCTCCAGGGCCTCTGTGTGTGTGTGTGTGTGTGTGTGGGTCTGGGCTGAGTCAACGACAGGTGCGAGTGTGCAATGGGGGACTGTGGGGGGATGAAAAAGTAATCAATTTCAGATGAGTTTTCTAATGCGGTTTATATTAATTGTTGGGGGAAGCCTTAAGGTGATGATACATGGGTAGCTTTAAAAAAAAAAAAAAAAAAAAAGGCAGAACGTGAACAGCTTACTACTTCCGATGTCAGTTTAAGAGCCAGCCTGCATAAAAATGATTAAACTTTTATTGGACTTAAGTTTTATTTGACCTACAGTTACTCACCTATGGGACTAAAAAAAACCAAAAGCTTGATCGATTTGAAATTATGATCAAATATAGTAGCTTACAGATCCTTACACTTTTTATTCGATGTTAAAAGATGTTTGTCAAAAGTGCTAGTCAAACAAAAAAATTGATTTCTGCTGCTTCCCTCTGGTTATTTTTATATGGATTTAGTAGTATTGATAAAGCAAAGTAAAGGTGATCCTGCAGTTATAATTTTGTCATGTAATACAAACATTGACAAAGGCAAAAAAAAAAAAAAGATATTCACTAAAGGAAAAAAAAAAAGTCTGGTTGAGATTTACTTTAAATTGCTGCAATAAGAGATAAAGGCCGATTCAAATGAGTTTGAATTTCCTGTCCTCTAGTTCAACTTTTTATTTTGAATCACAAAATATTTTAATAAATGAAAAACATCAGCTGGTTACTAATTTGTGATTTAAAATATTTACAGCTCCAGATTAACTGAGTTCTTACAGTGGATGGGTGTGTGTGTGTGTGTGGTGTGTGTGTGTGGTGTGTGTGTGTATGTGTGGTGGCGGTGGTGGTGGGGGGTGGTGGGGTTGACACCGTTACCGTACCAGCCTCCAGCAGCATGCGGACTGAGTGCGGGTCATCCGCCAGCGTGGCGTAGTGGAGCGCCGTGCAGCCGCGGAAACCCGCCCTGCTGCTCAGCCTGCTGCTGAATTCATCCTCTCTGGACACGAGGACTGTGGAGACACGGAGGGAGGAAGAGACCAGACGGATCAGGAGGACAAAAGGTTCACTTGGCAGAAAGCATTGAAAGTAGCCTGCAGGACCTTAGTTATTAAAAAAATTTCAATTTTACATTGAACAGCGACAAACACAATTCCTTTAAAGAAAACATTGGGAGGGTGTTCTAATTCTATAAAAGGCAAAAAGAGGATGGCGATGATTTAAATCCGGAATAACCAGAAAGAAATGATGACAATCAATAAACAAACTACTTTAACTGCAACGGTTCAATCTATTCATGGTCAATGCTAACGGCTCCACAAAGTGTGACAATAAAAACACCGTCTCTACAAAATTCTCTCTCGTGTTCCCAGTGTTGGAGGAGCCGTTCATTTTTGCGGCTTTAAACTCAACGGTCTGACAAGATGGGAATAATGCGTGCCGCGTTTTAAGATCTCTCTCGATGTGCTCCTAACTTATAATGGAGATACTCTATCATTCTCTCCTTACTTCTTTTTCATAAGAGCACTCATCTCCAAACCACTCCTCCATCATTCCATTTTTTATTTTTTCCACCTCCTTCCTCTTCACCTCGGTGTCCATCAATTCCTTTCATCACTTGCACCCTCTTCCT
This sequence comes from Lipophrys pholis, assembly GCF_963383615.2. Lineage (NCBI taxonomy): Eukaryota > Metazoa > Chordata > Actinopteri > Blenniiformes > Blenniidae > Lipophrys > Lipophrys pholis. The sequence continues at coordinate 18,178,249 of NC_137627.1, read as the reverse complement.
CTCTCTGCAGTCCCCACTTTCTCTCTCTCTCTCTCTCTCTCTCTCTCTCTTCCCCAATAACTTTGTCTCACCCATTTCCTGACTCCCTCTCTTCCAGCTCTCTCATCATCCGACCCATTTCCTTCAATCTCTCCCTCCATCACCCCTTCAAACATCCGCATCTTTTTCCCTCGCCTCCGCCTTTCTGTCCTCTTCCTGTCAGTGCTTCCGTTTTTTTCCCTCTGCCTCCCTGCTTCATCAGTCTTTTCCTTCATCTATCCATCCATTTTGAGCGAGAGAGAGAGAGAGAGCAAGAGAGAGAGAGAGAGAGAGAGAGAGAGAGAGAGAGAGAGAGAGAGAGAGAGAGAGAGAGAGAGAGAGAAAGAGAGACAGGGTGGGATAATCATAGCTAACTCAATAAAGCGTCGCACAGGCCCCCCTAGCCCATCCATCAGTGTGCGTCTGGGAAACGCTTCCCCACGCTATGCCGGCCCCACGTGGACCCAAACCTGACAGCCATATAAATGTCTGCAATATACATATCCCAAATAAATATGTCTGCAGAAACCCAACACAGCCTAGTTTGGGGGGGTGAAGTGTGTGTGTGTGTGTGTGTGTGTGTGTGTGTGTGTGTGTGTGTGTGTGTGTGTGTGTGTGTGTGTGTGTGTGTGTGTGTGGCTTGGAAGGAAAAACAGATAAAATGCACCCTGCTCGTCACCGAAACACATGAAATTAATGTGAGAAATCAAACGTGTGCATGCAGGGAAATCTTCATGCAAATCGTAGATTTCTCAATACGTATTCGTTTAAATATTTCAGATTCCAACGCGCAAAGAAGACAAAACAAGCACTGTTGCAGTCTCCCGTCTCTTTTCACCTTCCAGTGAGTGGATGCCTTTCTCCCGTGACGTGTCGTAGACGTTGTTAAACTCATCGCCGGCATTCGGATCAGCGCCGGCGTCCAGCAGAACCTTAACCACGCTGCAAACAAACCCAGAGACAGAGACGCACGTTGAAATGAATCCAGCTATATTATATACCCTGCATTTGGGATGGCGAAGGGCATTTTCATTTGCAAAATAGATGAACTGATTATATTATCGACTCACTGATAAGAGGCTTGGACTGTAAAAGGTCAGACAGTGATGAAAATGATTGTTATCGCAGTTTCTCTAAACCGGGGACGCAGCATCAAAAGTGTTTCTCTGACTTGCGGCTGACAACGACCAGAAGGTATAAAATCACTTTATACTGTTAATGAAGATGGAGAAAAAGAAAGCATACTCCATTGATCCCCTTGGGGACATTACTTCCCTGCATTTAACTCATCTTATTAGTAAATGTGACACCTAACACCTGTAACATATGTCTTTTTTTTTTTTTTGCATATACTGTATGCCTATTTTAAATTTTTCATTCACTCAATCGGTATGTGAGTTTAGCGGTACTAACTGCTTCCATTATAATATTTTCTACTGCTTCATTGTGGATTATACCTTACATGACAAACGTGAAATGAAAAAAGTATGCTGTTAACGTAAAAAAAAAAAAGTTGAAAATATAAATATCATTTGATAACACCCTTCCTTTTTTCAACAATACCCAAAGGATCCGCAGAGATTACAGGGTAATTGCCTCCGTGTGAGCAGCAGAAGAAGCACTGGCATGTGACAAATGTGTATGGTCTCACTGCAGATTCTGGGAAACTGCCAAAGCCTTATCAAACTTCAGTGAGTCCTGAAAGCACGTGCAAGAAATCTGTAATAAACCCTCATCTTTAGCTCCGTTACTGGAAGGATGCACTCTGGATAAGGAGAGGAGATATAACTCATGTCCAGCGCATCACATTGATGTTTCTGTGGCACAGTGGGTCGTCTTTCAGTCCCAAGGTTGGTGGTTCAACGCCCCATCTTCCCCTGACCATGTGCCAAAATGTCCCTGGGCAAGACATAGACTCAGAAGTCGCTCCTGTTGGTGTGTGCGCAAATAGATGCAAATTAAAGCACGTTAATGCTGCTCAAGAGCTAAAAATGCGCCGTGTAGATAAAGTCCAATTGCATCACTAAACACAAGACCTTTTTTTTTTTTTTTTTTAAACCAGTTTTCTTCCTCGCAGCTCCAAAACAAACCGACATGCTTCCACTTCCTCCACATGACACTTTCACCTGATTCACTTCCATCTATTCGGCCCTGTTATGGTAGATGCCCTCTAATGGCGGCTTCCCTCTTCCTCCCCTTCGTTACACATTTGTCTACTTTTCGTAACATGTGTACATATGTGTGCGTCGGCAGGGCCAAGGGTCGGGCTTATTTCCGGCACTGTTGGGGGGGGCCCGTGTGACGAAGAGGGTGTGTTTGTGTGTAGCCCTTCATTGGAGCGTACCGCCATATAGAACAAATACCAGTACCTCGGCAACCCCACTCACTGTGACCCAACAGACATTCCAGGTACCGTCTCTCCGTCTACAGAACACACACACACACACACACATGCCCACGCACACACACACACACACACACACACACACACACACGAATCATGGCTTTGACATTGAGACACAGACATGTACCAGAGTACAAAACCAGTCAACGAGCCTGCGCCAACTAAGCAGCGGTGGCCGAAACGTGAACCCTGCCAGCACGCCGCTGCCGTCATTAAACCTGTGCGCCTGTAATGCAGCCTGGGGGTGAGGGGGGGGGGGGGGGGGGGGGGGGATGGGAGCATTTTCAACTAAATGGTAACGGCAGAGGCCTAAAACAGTTAAAAAAAAAAACAAAGACCAAAATGGTTATTCATAGGAGGATGAGGTCGTCTGTTTTTACAGCAACTACACGCGGGCAAGTGGGTCATGGCACAAGAAATGACAAACACAACAACCCAGGTCAAATTAAAGATGTGGTTTAGACGCTCCAAAATGATGCTTTACAAACAAAGGCATGATGTTGAAAAAACTAAACAAAACTTAAAAACAAGAATTAAAAACAGATGCTTACAATGCTAACAAACTGTGATTTTGTCATTCTCGCCTTTGTGATTTTTCAGAAATCCCATCGTATTCTTAAAATAATTAATATGACTTTTAATATGATATTAATATGTCTAATTTGTTCAAGAAAAAATACTTTGCATATGAAAGGCTGGCTCAAGCCTTGATTTGGCTTTAATAAAAAAAGAAATGCTTCTATAGATTATTAAGAATAGAGACTAAAAGAACAATATAAAGTTTAAAAAAAAAAAAAAGAAGTAGTTTGGGGCACAACTAAAAATGACTACAGGGACAGGCTGAAAACAATTAGGTGTTTACAGTTCACGTTTACCACTGAATACAAGGAAAAAATATTGAACAAAAAGGGAATCTGCATTAAGTATGACCAACAAATAAACCCAAAAACAAAACCTGTTTTTGAAGGAATTATGCAGTAAAGTTCTCCAATGCCTGCTACACACTGTACGAGTTTAACAATCGTTTAAGTTCACAGCTGGCGACACTGTACGACATGAATCGAATCAACTTTGGGCACGATTGCAGAATGAAAAGGCGGGCATCAGCCATGTCAAATTCTTCTATGGCTTTACGTCCATTATGTGGAGATTAGGAATCTGTTGGGGTCGTATCATTATCTCCAGGACTTTAGATTGATTTAGTAATAGTATTTATTGGAATTGGTGTTATGATATAGAGTTGCTGTGCAATCTTTATTTTTCTTCTTCTATCCTATAAAAACTGTTGTTTCGGTGTAGAACATGTACTTAAAACCTTTCACTGCACATTATAGCATGTATAATTGTTGTGTGCTAAATACAGGACTTGACTTGTTCGACTGCTGTTGACATTTGGAACCAATCAGATATGTTCTTGTTGCATGATGCAATGAAGGCCTTTCTTAGCGGTGCACAAAACATTAGTTTGATTATATTTCATCAAACGCAAAAACAACCTCACTTGTTTGGAGAAGTCCTCAACATGCCTGCTTTTTAAATCCCAAGTGTCTTTATGGACGTGAAAACAGCAGTACGAAGAAAGACGGAGTACCGAAACACATTCACCACTGCTAAATGGTGTCGTGTATCTGACACCAGTGTTTAAAACTACAAATTCCTTTACAGGAAACATAACAAATGGGCACACTTTTTTTATAAAATTTTGTTAAATTTTGACAAGTAATCAAAAGTAAATGGTTTTACAGTAAAAATGATTCAAATGACTATAATAGAGAAAAGAGAGAGAACTTTATAGACAAGTCAATTTCATCCAACACAAGACACTTTCTATCAAATAGATTTGAAGTCAGGATAAAAAAAAATAAAAAATCTATAAAGTCCACCTTTTTTTTCAGTTTCTGGGGCAAAAGATTCAATTCGTTCAATGACAAATATATTTTGGGGCCAGTTCATGTTCATAACAGCAGAAAACAAACCAACGACATATTTCTTGACAATGATGAAACTGTGAGGCGAGAGTTGTCGACATGAGGAAAAATGTGCGCTCCTGTGGGAGAGTTGATGCTGAGAACTTTCTGACCAGGTCTTTGTGTCTGACCTTGCAAAGGGGGGGGTGAAAAGGACTATCGTGGGGGTCCCCTTTTGTTACTGTATCACTGTGGCTGGAGGGGCCGCAGGGGGGCCCTGACCCATGGAGGGCTCTCCTCGCCCTCGCAAGCACTTCTACAAACACACCGATGCATCCTACGAGACACATACAGATGCACACCAACTCGGGCTAAGGTTGGTCACACGAGGCTGGGCAGGACTCTGGAGAAATGAGATGGTCCTGAAAAGAGTTAATGGCATAAGGAAGGTAAACACGGAGGGGATAAAGAGAGGAAGACTCCAGCGAGGAGGAGGAGGAGGAGGAGAAGGAGGAGTGGGTGAAAGAGAAAAGATGAAAGAGAAGGAGATTTAATTACACAGGACGGTACAAAAAACTAACGAGCTTTTGAAAACAGTTTATAGTTTTACTAATCAACTGATGATCAAGTGGCTAACTTTATTTGGGACATTTAGGAGGAGAGTCGCTGCACTAATTTGAGGCCAAACTGAAGGCATGCAGAGGTTAATTAGGTTAAACTTCCATTTAAAAGACTGCAAAAAAAAAAGAAGTTACAATTGCAGGCTTCCTGATGTAATCCTACATAGAGAGGAGCAATATTATCTGCAAATGGTATGATTATTCCACTCTCCTGGCTGAAGAAAACACTTATTTACTTGTCTGAGTTGATACTCGGCTGCAGAGCATCGGTCCTGGAGGACCTGCGGGAGTCAGGACTTTGCCCAGATGTCCAGCGACAGCATCGTCTACCTCTGCCACCCCGACTCTGCTTCTGCGTCAGAAAAAAAGCTGCGGACACGGCAGCTGGATTTAACCTTTCCAACCCGGCAGGTGACTGGTGTAAGTTTCTCCTCCATCCCTGGAGGGAAGACAGGAAGCAGACACTTCCGTCTAACTTGCACTACAATAGACACCCGAGCCGAACTGACCATCCATGTCTCTGACCACCTGGTCCCAGACACTGGACCTCACTTGACCCCGGCTCACCTGGTTCACACCTGGGGTCAAATAGATGTCAAGATGGTGACTTATTGTTTGTTTTATTGTTTGTATGCAGAGGTTGAAACTGGATGTGGAAATCCCTTGAAATCAATCCAAACACTGACTCTAATATTATTATTTAAAGTGGCCGCTAATCATCTGAATTGTGCTCTGTTGTACGTACAAAATGTTAATATTTCACTCGGTTTGGTGCCGGGTAAATGATCTAAATAATTTTCTCCTCCGTCCCAACGAGCCACTCGTCCCCTCATCTCATCGTCCCGCGGCTTTCCCCGTCGGTCCCCTCCTTCCTCCCGTCGAGTCGCTCGGCCGACAGGTCGGAACGGTCAACAGGCGTCACACACGGCTGAGCGCTCATTGTGCACGTGAATGCAGTGAGGGAGGGACAGCGGGACAGAAAGAGAGATGGAGATGGGCATTGTGTGTTAAAGAGTGCAAACAGAGGGCCAGGCCCTGCGCCTCCCCGATTTAGCCTCACATCAAAGCTAAGCAAACACACGCCCACCGATGTCTCACCCGTAATTCTTCCACACACCCCACTGCTCCACCCCTGACTTGCTCAAGGAGCCACGCCCCCCCCCCCCCCCCCCCCCCCACCCCCCGAACACAAGACGAGCTGCCTGGTTGATGGCAAGTCTACAACAGGCAATTACATTTTCCTGAGGGGCTGCATTAAAGAAAAAAAAAAAAAGACTAGAGAGGAGGAATGTTAAACTAAACTCATTTCTGCTCTATGTCAAGTTATCTTAAAACGAAATGTGGCATGTTTACTACCTTTAGTATGTAAGTTTAACCACGGCTAACCCGAGATATTCTTGGAAAAGCAACAATATTCTGCCTAAATCACACTATTTTGTAAAAGGGCCGATCGTTTAGGGACATAACAACCTTAACATTACCGGCCGACACAGTAGAAACGGTTAAAGATATCTACAATACAACCAAAGTTCTTCTTGGCTGCACACAGGACGGTAAGGGGCTCGCGACCTGGAAACACCGCGACGACCAACACCTCTTAAACGCTTCACTGTTGAGATCGTCCCCTTCTAAACATGCCAACATATTGCGAGAGGAGGTCGGGATAATTCAACACTGGGATCCATACAGACACTCTCGCTACCGGCTAGACCTTGTTCGTGAGTGATGTTCGCTGTGTTTTCACTTAACGGCTGCAAATAAAGTTGTGTGTGGCTGAGTAATAGGCACTTGGCCTGCAAGATATTTGGTATAAACTCCCCTTGTTTCCTCTTGTGTGTGTGTGTGTAGATTTGTGAGAGGGTGCACATGCAGAAGGCAGAGAGAGAGAGAGAGAAAGAGAGAGAGAGAAAGAGAGAGAGAGAGAGATGTGTGACAAATGTGTGTGAACCGATGATTCGGTCTTCCCTGCAGCAGTGACTGCTCACTGGGGGGTTGGAGGATGGGATTAAACACAGAGGACTGTCAGTGTCGAGCTGAGTTATAGCGCTCATAACAAACACACACACACGCTCACACACACACACACACACAAAAGTGTCTCCAAAAATAAAATGCTTGACAGGGAAAATAATAATCAATCAGCGCACGTGATGTAAATATGGAGACAAACGCAAGCGTATGAAAATATCAAGCTATATCGTCATAATCTCTCGGTAGTAAGGGATTCATTTCAGCGGGTGGAGAAGAGTGGCAATCAGCAGCGATTCTTATCAACAGTTAATCTTATAATTGTCTTAAATGTCAATGGAATGTGAGGGGGGGGGAAAGAAATAAACTCTTGACAAGTGGCGATCAATGCATCAAGTGACTTGTTTTGTTTGAAAATCCAAAGAAATTCTCATCGTAATCACATCAGATAATAACATTTACATATTTAATCACTCGCAAGTGGAAAATGTTTGGCGACAGTATAACTTGCTGCGAATTAAGTTCCTGTAGGTCAATAATCAATGATTGGTTTTGACATTGAGCTAATAGAAATAAGTAGGTACAGCAGCGATTATAACTGCCACTTATCCATCAAGTAACACGATAAGAAAAGGCATCTGCTCATCTTCAAATGTATCCTACAACAGAGAGCACAACCTCATTGCCAGTACAAATATCTGGACAGTGTGAACACCAGTGAAATGCAACTGTGAGTCGGTGCTGCTGATTTTGTGCTGCGAATCTATCCAGTGCCGATGATGTCACCAAGTGGAAAACCACCTGCACACGGACTGGCTGTGATTAACAACCATGGCTTCGTTATTTTTTGCCAATTTCAGGAAAATCGATGTACACGCAGCTTGTCACAAGATAATTTTTCCATCCCCGCCTGGCACGGCCGCGTCTTCACCCTAAAAAAAACAGTCACGAACTGATAATGGCCCCCACCCTTGCTGTGTTGACCTCTAATGTAACTGATTTAAAACGCACAATATCGAGGAGCTAAGATTTTTAAATACGTAAAAGGAGAACAGATAGAGCTTTTTCATACCATTGCATGTTCTACTGCAACATGAATTCATGATGTAATAAAGACAAACAACCTCCTTGGTGTTTTAGATTCAACACAAGCCTTTTTGAGGCTTGCTCGCTCGTGAGACCCTTCCACAAAACAAAACAAAAAAAAAAAAGTGACCACACAACCCTGATGAAGAAAAAAAAAGAAAAGGGGAAAAAAAAAAAAGAAAAAAAAGAGAGCCATAAATTGGATTTGGCCCAGCCTTAACCTCGGCCCCCTCTCTGTGTTGTGTGTGTTCTGGGGGCCAGGAGGCTAATTCAATTTGTTGGACAGACGGATGGGGGAACGGGTAAAAAGACCGTCTGTCAGTCTCAAAGTTGCACTTTGCACGACTGAAGATGTACTGTAACAACGACAGCGGGGACGTGGATGACATATGTTCCCGGGCTAACTCGTTCAGACAGCTGCACAATACCCCGCCGCTGCATTTTTGTGTGTCGCATATGCTCAGTGGGAGGGGCGTCGCTAAATGTTTAAACACTGACCTGTGCTGTCGGTTCATGGCAGCCACCATGAGAGCGGTCCAACCGAGGCGGTGGCGATGGTTTGGGTCGACGCCCTCCTCGAGCAACCTGACAGGAATAAGCAACGCTCGTTGTTAAAGGAATGAAAATGTACACACACACACACACACACACACACACACACACACGTCCTGTCAACAATACTAATTTAATATATTTATGTGACGAGCCACGATGATTCATTCCCACTTCATTAACGACCATCCAGACGGAAACGTGCGTGCGTTTGCGCCAAAGTTGAATCATTGTGACACACATCAGCATAAAACCAGCACAGGTTGTCTTTCTCTCCGAAGCCACACACACTCCATCTTCGCGCAGTTAACGTGTCCGTGTGTTCGAGCCAGGTGTGTGTTGAGTTCCCCACCCTCCTCCCCCCCTTTGCCCGAGGGCATAACATCAGGCCGGCGGAGTGGCACAGCCCTCGTAAGTGTGCGTGTAAGCGATCCATGTGTCGTCTCTCCTGTTGTAGCAGGCAGACAGTGCGAGTGTTTACAGTCAACATGGTGGCCTCTGGCCGGTCTCCACTCGGCTCTGACGCTCTCCGCGTGTTTTCACTGCCTGGTGTTTGGGAGGAGAAAAACGCCCCGTCGGATCCCAGCGTGGAAGCCTTCTCCTCAGTGCTTCAGTCGAGTCAGAAACCATTTGTGAGTGCTCTCCTAATGGAAAGCCACAATTTCTCAATGTCGTCATGCAAGACGACTAATTGCACTTGCAGGGGGAGAAGGTTAAAGAACGACGCAATTAGGGAGGAGCTGCTTGTACATTTAAAAAATTTTATATATTTTTTTTTAAATCAGGAATGGGCCACTTTGATAATTGTGTGGGGGCAACATAAATAGTTTTACACTGGACACCTAGCCCACAGTCAGAGGACGCTCCTCTAAGTGTCCGTTGAAGCTTGTAGGTCCTTATTTTAAGCCATCTGTGTTCTGGTCTCCTATTTATCAGTTGAAACCTCCTATAATTTCCCCCAAACACCGAGCTGTGCCCAGTTGTCCAGGTTACTGGCCTGATCCGATACCTTCTTTTTTTGATAACCTCCTACCAGTGAATGTTGGAGACGCTGATTCAACCTTTCCTGACACCACAAGTAAAATATGAGATTTGTGGCTACTAATTCAATAAAAAGAGCTCACTGAACCAAATGAACTAAATCAATTTAATTATGCCGATATGCGAGCGTTTAAAAAAAAATTCAAAGTATTTACACTGTAATTACAGTGTAATTGAAATAATATTAGATTAAAATGCCCACCCCCCACAACAATCTCAAACAAAACCCAAAATGTATTGATTTCCAGAGATTGGCGCAATGCCTACAAAGGACAGGGACTGCGGACCGCCAGCAGCACGTATCCTTTCTAAATTAAGCATCTAAATCTGACCTCAAATCAACTTGTCTGCCACTTGCACGTTCTCTGCTCCCCAAGATGGCAGAGAAAACAAGCAGGGTCAATGTTCAATAGTTTTCACATCGACAATTGTTCAGTGCAAGTTGTAATATCTTTGCTCCAAAGGTGTAAAAACAACCTCTTCCTGCTGGTGTCATTATGTCTTACAGGCTTATTTGGTTTAGTTTTAATGTCGCTGTAAGAGAGCAAGTTATTTTTAGCTGCAGCTTTCAAATATAAAAATAATGAAGCACAAAATTACAATGTCCAGCGCTCACTTCCAGTCTTATACTGTCTTGCCAAACAGAGGCAAAATATGCTCTAATACAGTTTTATAAAAAAAAAATTTTTAAAAAAAGGAAGTTAAATATTAGCAACATAAATGGTTTACAGCAGCTTTGAACCTCAACATTGTTGTAAAGAGTGTCACAGTTTTCGTACTTTGAAAGAGACAGGGGAATTCAGGGGTTACGACTTGTAATCTGAATGTTTGATTTAGTGATGGACGCCCTTCCTGACATGTCGCCAGTGGGATTTGAACCAGCGAACTGCGGGTTACCAGCCTGCGTCCCTCACCTTGGAGCAGTCGCAGTTTCGGTGCTGCACATTCTAAAAAGCCTTGGCGGAAGACAGACGTCTGCTCTCTCGGCGGCCTCTCAGCAGACACACCCTGACATTCAAACACAGCACTTAACACATCTGTGACCTGCTGACTGGCGGCTTCCCTGCACTCTCACCTACACCATCTGCCACATGTGCACAGGTAACCCAAGCCTGCAAATGGAGACACACGTCGATGGGCACAAGTATGCACACACTCAAAGAGGTGCTTTGCACAGAGCTCATGCATTAAACCCATCTAACACAATATGACGTTCATCTGAATCCGATCTTTCTTTGTTCAACTGCATGGTAATGTACGCCGCTTGCGTTCAATGGCACAAGCGCCGTTTCTTGCAGACACACAGAGAGCTAAAATCTAAATAATGCGGGTCTGACTACCGAGGTCACGTTTGGCCATGTTTCACATTTTGCATCCATTTTATTTAATTTTTTTAAATGGATAAAGTGAATGTTGCCAGGTATAATATAGGTTTGTAAACGACTTTGCACACGTTTTTCTTTTTTCAGGAGGAAAACCTGAAAAATAAAATGGGTACAAGAGTCCGTATGCGTTTAATTTCAGGCACAAATTCTAAGCACAGGATTAAATCAATTTGAACTGCATTAATAACTGACATGCAGAAAGTAACAGAAAATATGGTTTTAATAAATGTTATAATGAGCAACAGATACACTTTGACACAACAATATGGAACTCTACTGTCACCTGCTGGTGAATGGAGGGACAACAATTAAGGATGCATCTATGAATAATGAGTATCTGATGACCCTGCTTTAATAATCTGTCTGAGTAAATCATGTCGGGCTGTACGCTGAATGGTAAATTTATGCTGTTATATGGTGAGTTTCGAAGCCTTTAGTTGTCTCAAAGCCCTTTACACAGTTAGACACATTCATACACAAATAGTGATGAAGCTGCGATGCAAGGTGCAGAAAGACCGTTTAACATATTTGCAATATCATAGTACTTGGGCCATTTTCCAGCATGTTTTAATTCTTTTAGAGAAAAAAAAATCATGATAAAAAATAATTCAGTGATGGGTAATACTATCTTTTATTTTTTTCCCCAGAGAAACACACAAATATTTTTTGGGTGCGTGTAATTGGGATACATTAAAATCAACTTTAATGCAAAACCAAACATTTAACAATCGTGACAGCCGTAGACTTCATGAAAAGACTTACCAGATATTTTAAATTAAAAGCATCTGACTAACAGGTAAAGGTAGATCAGTGATAGTGCCATCTGAAAGTGACTCCACCATAAAGGTTTATGTATAATACTTTATCCACATAACATGGTTTTATTCTGCCCAAGTATTGACATTTTCAGCCGAACAAAGGTCACAGTCACCCTCACAGGAAGAGGTCTGAAATCTAGAGATTTAATATACTTCTATTAATCATGTGATTCACATTAGATAGTCAAAGACATTTGACCAAACAGACAAGCAGATGTGTGTGTGTGTGTGTGTGTGTGTGTGTGTGTGTGTGTGTGTGTGTGTGTGTGTGTGTGTGTGTGTGTTACCGAGCCACATCTTGGGAGTTGTTGGTCCTTGCGGCCTCCACAAGAGCATCTCCTTGTTGTGAAAAAAAAAAAAGAAGCAATAAAATACATGGGATGAATATCAACCTCGATCCTCCAGGGAAAGACAAATTGGATGTTGCATGTGTTTGTTAAAATTAGGGTTTATAAGGGCATTGTAATGCACTGTAAAAAAAAACAACTAAAAATGGATTCAATAGATGTGAATGATTATGAAGTGAGGTCAGAAGGAGTGTACCTTTTGTGTCAAAGTCTTTCTTCAGGCAGAAGGCCACGGCTGCAGCAGACAGCACACCGGCAGAGGCCACTCCTGCCCGGCTGGCTCTTCCACCTGTTCCCCGGTCCTGCCCTCCGCCGTGCTGCCCGCTCTCCTCCCAGTACTGGTTGTTGTTGCGCCCCCTGTTGGCCAGGGCCGCCCAGGAGTTGCGGCGGTTCTCCAGGTTAGACACCCACCTAGGGGCAAGATGGTGGTACTGCACCGATGGGTTCACATTGGCAGTTGTGGTCTCCTCAGCTAAAATCCCCCGCCTGGAGACCCGGGACGTGGACACGATGGGATTTCGGCCGGCCTCCGCCGCTGCTTCCCGGATGCCCTTGGCCGTGGCATCACCGGTACTGGTCTGAAACACGCGGCGACACGGGGACAGGCTGCGCGACCTTCGTGCAATTAGCCTGGTGGGAACAGAAGATAGCATGGCGACAAACTCGCCCAAAACGAACCCGGGGAAGAAGCCCTGAGTCTGGAACGAACTCTGTCGAGCAGTTGAAATCCCACAAACCCGGGATGCCGCGTTGATTGTGCCGTAACAGCCGCGTTATTCCCCCTGACAGCCAGCTATTAATAAAAACAACCGATTCACCTCACTGGCGTGGATGTCGCTAGAACCCGTGGTGCATTCTGGGAAATGGAGTTCCGTCTACTGTCAGTCCGTTGCTATGACGACATATTACATTCTTTCGTGTTTTAACATATAAATTCAAAGTTTTTTTTCTGTACTCATAGCATATTAACTACAACGTTTCAAGGGGTTTAGATATTATAAAGCGGGATAATAAAGTTTTTGATTTTAATAATTTATTGGCTAAATTGTGAAGAATTAACAAACCCTTTAATCATTTCAAGCCGTACATATCATTTATTTGCATTAAATAGTTGTCACTATTTGAAATGAATCATGGGAAAATTTTACATTTGCAGTATACTTTTTTTTTTTTTTAGATGTACCTCTACCTTTTATTGTTGAAATAATTTGCGCCAGACCAGCTGTTGAATTACTGTAGAGAGGAGATAAGCAAGCAAACACAAGCATTTCTGTTGACGTGCTTCGCCACAGGTTTCTTTTCTTTTTTAAATGTATTATATGTGTTTGAAAAAAGGTATTCTGAACAGACTCTTCCAACTTTATTTGGGGAATGCATATTTATTTATTTATCCATCTGTTTATCTACACATGTGTACTTATACTAACACTCAGTTTCACCTCAGTGAAAGATATAGATACAGTGATTAAATGCTTTTTGGGGTTATTTTGAAAAACTTCATGCGTGACTGAACTATTTAAATAAGATACGACAATTAAGATATATACATTATGCATTTGTGGAACTTTACTGAAGGGAATTAACTGATAAAAGTACAAACAATTTTCAGACAGTGGAAATATGCACAATATTCTATGTAGTAGCAATGTTGAACTACTTTAAAATGATTGCATTAGTATTCGTTTTCCACACAGTTGATAATGTTAAGGGCCCTTGACTGATTGATCCCCCCCCCTTCATTCTTGTTTTCTTCCTTTGTTTCCTTGTTATTGTGCTTGAACAACAGCACCAAGTTGATCAGGTTTACTGGGGCTTTCGTTTACCTCTCCATTGAGCAGTCAGTGCTTCTAAAAAGATTATGAGTGACAAAAGAAACCACGAGAACAGCAGTTGTTTATACAGTACATTTGACCTTTGATCATGATATTTTGTCCACCAGGTGGCGATAAAGGCAACCGTCTCCATTAATTTACTGAGGGTTCAGGTTAGTCAGTCATTCATTTCAGACGCATTGAAAGATTGCGATTGGACATTTAAAGTTGTTTCTGTTTTTCGTCATGAAACCGTCATATTATTAAACCAAAATGTTGACCTTGTCATCGTTGTTGACCTCTCTGTTATTATCAATTGTTGCTCAATCTAAACCAACATGTCTGTTAGATCTGATCCAGAGAAGATCGTTCAAATACATTTTCCCTTTTAATTAAAGCATCAACAGTAGGTCAAACCGGTTCATCTCTGGTGTCAGGGTACAAATTGCAGGCCTTTAAGCCTTGCTTTTAATAAGCACAAAAGCTCAAGCTTGTGTTATAACAGATTATATGCCAATATCCAACCTCCCCTTTATTTCTAAAATCCTGTAAAAAGTTTACAAGTCAACTATGTGAACATTTATACACAAACAATCTGTGTGAGTCTTTTCAGTCAGGATTTAGAGCTCATCCGCACAGAGACAGTTCTAGTCAAAGTTACTAATGATCCCCTCATGGCCTCAGACAAAGGACTCGTCTCTGTTCTTGATATAAAACAGAATAGAGATACTTTATTAATCCCAGGGGGAAATTCGTGTTACATCTAAGTGCTGCATTTGATAGGATTGGTTTTAACAGCTTACAGCAGACAGGACTATATCACTGAGATTAAAGGAACGAAGTGGTTCCAATTCTTTCCAATTTGTTCACGCTACTGATGATTCTCAGCTCAGACAGTTTCAATGGAATGGAATTCAATTTTCAATTGAATTGAATTAAATTGAAAATAAAATTAGTTCCAATCTACAGTTAGGAAACAAGAATAGAAAAACACAAAGTGCTTATCCTTGTACCACACAAAGGTTTATGTCAATATATCCATTAAAACACACACAGCTTTGGGGGGGAAATTATGTGAAACCCTGAATGAACAACAGATTTTACATTTTCTGAACAATTTGACCGCATAACTTCTCCAGCTTCTCCGTATTCTCCAGCTGTGTGGCATGAATAGTTTTGTTCATGTCGTTCCAAAGCATTTCCATTGGATTTGTCTCTGAATGGGCCACTTCACAAGGCAGGTTTTCTGTTTTTGAAGAGACTCTGTTGTCTTCTCTTGTATTCTGGGTTTACTTGGATGTTTTGGGTATTTGTCCTGTTGCATTGCCCACTACTCCTGGTTGCTGTCTCTGTTTGAACGGTCACTGGTCCTTTCATCCATCCATCCATCCATCCATCCATCCATCCATCCATCCATCCATCCATCCTTTTCAGCATCCATCCATCCATCCATCCATCCATCCATCCATCCTCTTCAAGGTCACTCACCCATGGACAGGAAGAACAAGCAAACTCAAGCATTTGAACCCCAGGATCTTCTCACTATGAGGCAAGAGCACTAACCGCTGCACCACATATGTTATTTTGAAACAGTAAGTAAAAAAGACATACCACAACACAAGTGTGAATTAAGCCTAAGGTGTAAGAAAAGATGTTCACCGCAAGTATGAAGAAAAAAAGCCTTGAACAGCAGCTCTGAAGCACAAAGATGAGAGAGAAAAAAGCCTAAATATGTCAACTTGGTTCCTTGGGCATATCTTATAATATCCTGTTGAAACGTGATGCTGCAGCAGGCAATGATTCATAACCTGGGATGGTTTTTTTTTTTTTTATTACTCAATCTAACGTTTGGTATTTCCATCTACACTGATATATTGTGCCGTATGCAGAAAAGAAATATGGGTTTGTTTGATTTTTTGAAAATGCCATTTTACCCAGGCTGAAATAGAAGCTGAGCAGCCTCTGACATACACCGGTGGGCCTCCCACAGTGCAGTATATCTGTCATTTATTAGGTGGGTATGCTGTGTGCTGGCGGTACGCTTTCTGTTCCTCGGTAGACATGATTCATAGAAGACATGGTGCTCTGCCATCGTAAATCCACTGCCATCTTTACAAGCGTCTCATCTGAATGCAACGGGGTGTCAGCGTGGGTTTGATACTGAAGACAACAGGATATAGATTGATTCTCACCAACACACCCACAGCGCCTTGTCAATGTGTTCAGGTTTGTCTGTGCTCCTATATTTTTGAAGCTTCCTGTCAATATTGACACCTACTATGAACCCACTTTCATGGCTGATGGTTGCTTTTGGTTAGTAGTTGCTTACAAACGTCATGAATCCAATTAGATTTACAAACAAAAGGGTGATTCATTGTAAATAATGGAGCTGTATGAAGTAATCGTACTCCATGGTTTTCCCTGGAACACAATGAACAACACACTCTCATTGATTTAAATTACATGAAAAAGTGAAATAATAATGCATATACTAATTTCCAAGGAACTGATGGAAAAAAAATAACATTCTGTGATCTTGCTTTGCAGTATAACACATGAATTATCAATAGAAAGTGGAGAATGCCATTTGTATCCCATTAACTCCGACCCACTAGCAGGTATAGTCACGCATATTTTTCATAACTATCATACCAATGTTGTTTATGATCAACAATCCCTCCAATATCTAGAAAAGACAAGATTTACCAGAAAGCACAGAAACAGAAATGTGTATCCATAAATGTGAATATGTGAAATGATCTGTCTCTCTGTGTTTTCCCGACTGACCCTGTGGTGGGCAAGAGAGCTGACTCCAACTAAGCAAATTTCATTCTCTGTAATTTAAATCTCCATGTCACTCAGCCGTTTTCTGTTTCTCACTGTGTAGAGAGGGAAGAAAAATAGGATTCAAATTATTGTAATAAAGTTGTTTCAGAGCTATACAACATGATAGAGTTGATTGGTAGTAAGTGTACGTGTTGTATAAATGCGTATCCAGGTGGAGGGATTGTAAAGGGATCCTTTATGGCAGTCTGATGAAAGGGGGGACGAGAATGAAAGAAATCTAAACATGCCTGTATTAAAAATAAAAAAATGACTGAAGGACACATACGGGCTCAATGCACCACTAGTAAATTATAGAACATTTAGTTTTAGTTCATGTTTGTCAGATGGTTTCAAGATTTAATATCCAACAACTTTATTGACCAAAGTACCAATTCTGTAACAATCAGCAGTGTTTTCAAACGAAAATAGCAATCATTAAAAGTAATTCTTGAGTTCACATCTCTTTGAGGTTGTTATACTAAAGGTAAAGTTCCTCTGCCACACGTCCGGCAACAAGTGTCATGTGGTGAAGCAAAAGGTGGACGTTCATGGAGTGCTGCCTGGGATTGCGTTCAAATGCTGTCGGAAAAGAGAAGATTAAAAAAAAAAATTAAACCCGATTTCATGGCATCACATTTAAAAAATATATTTATATATCATGATCACAGCATGCAGCCTGCTAAGTAGTAAAGGTGTGCTCGAATAAAAGTGCATGGAGGATGCATATTAGAAAAATTAACTCAGAGATATTGAGGAAATTTCCCTAAAATGAATAAAGAAGTCCAGAGTCCAGAGATGAGGGGGACACGCTCAAGAGTATTGATGAAAGTCAACATCAGAAAGCACATATACTTAGTATTTCAAGTTAAAGTCTTACTCACGTTATGTTTTAACACAGACGCTGAAGCTGAGCTTTACGAGTTGTCTTTAAAGGCACCACAAGGGAGGCGCTTCTAACCAAGCTGTCGCTGCGCCTTCGGCCGGTGCAGCCGAGTCCTCCTCCTCCTCCTCCTCCTCCTCCTCCTCCTCCTCCTCCTCTCTCCTTTCTACCCCTCCTCCTCCTCCTCTCTTCATCTCCCTCTACCTCCTCTTTCTCTTATTTCTCACCGCATCCCCTCCACCACCTGCCACAGCAGCGACGCAGCGGTGGAGAGATCCTGCAAATTATTAGACCAGCGAATAGAGAGAGAGAGAGAGAGAGAGGGGGGGGGGGGAGAGAGAGGGGGAGAGAAAGTGAAAGAGGTAGACACAGAGTGACACAGAAACATATGGTTTGTCTGTTTCTAAGGATTTCACAGAAACTTAACCAGACATCGCGATCAGCGGAAAGGCGGGTTTGATTCTCCCTCTGAGATCCTTTTGGTCATTTTTATTTTTCATTTTATTTCCTTTTGATAGTTTATTTGCCTCATTGTTTCCGTGCGCTCTCACCTGTGCGTGCGCATCTGTTCCACTAGTTTGTCCAGGCTGGGTGGATTGCGGTTATTCCACGCGCGCACACACACACACACACACACACACACACACACACACACACACACACACACACACACGGACCATCACAAGACCGGCGGTGCAGCCTACAAAAAGCGTCTCGCAACGGGGAAATTCAATTAGACAAGTTGTTCCTGTAGAGGAGGCTGGACATATTGGCTGGATCTTGGCTTCTCAAACACGGCTCGTCTCTTCTTGGATCCCCCCCCCCCTCTCATCTCCTCTCCTCTCCCCGGCTCCTCTCACCTCGTCGCGGTAACGAATCATGTCTGGACATACGGTGACGATCCCGGACGACCGGGCTTTCGCCAGCTTCAAGGCCGAATGTCTGTGCGAAGAAGGCTGGACCACAACCTACAGCAAGGGGGGCATCACCGTGTTGACCCAAGTTCTGGAGGAGGGAAAATCCATCCACAAAATCAAGGTGAGACTTACAAAAAATTAAAAAATTAAAAAAAAAAAAAAACATACAGGGAATAGAAACTTTTTCACAAATCAATTAAACACAACGAAGCATCCACTCCATCATTCTGTTACATGTTTCCTACAGTGTTATTTCCAATGAGAATTAAGCAGGAGAAATATGAAAAGTTGTTTTGTGAGAATAGCTCCAACACAGAGGAGGAAAGGTGAAACAAACGCCTGCTATATAAGCCACTTGGCAGGGAAAGCCTTCCCTCTGAATTCCCTCATGAGTTAAACTGCTGACATGCTTTATACACTCGCTGCTTTGCTGCATGGCTACAGCATAATTGCAGAGGCTTCTCCAACCCTCTGGAAGTAGTTTCTCAAACTGCAGAGTCTTGTGGATATTATGCCTGTGCGGGTACTTAAGCAAATTACTTTCTTAAGTATATTCTATGAGTTTGGTCACTATGCACCCGAGGAAACCTGTGAGCATATGGTGAGTTTATGCCACTGGGAAACTCTTAAAGTTACCAGTTAGGAAAGTTCAGAGTTGGGAGCATTGGCATGACAACAAGAAATGAGCACAAAAGAACAACAACTTTGCCCCATGAAGATCTTCAGATAAATGATAAATAATGTTATTGTCAGATGTTGGTTGACAATAATAACAGGAAATGTTGTTGACAATCCCACTTGCCAAGCAAGGATGTTCCCAGTTCTACATGGTTTAGAAGTATCTTCTCCTTTGTGAATGGGAACTTTACCACTTTCCTCTTTGTTTGTTTTTATTCATTATACAGCGACTAAAGCTTTAAATGAACACATCCTGTTTGACACTTGCAAGTTGGTTGTAACATGAATTGGTGTCTGATGCCCTCCTAATAGAGAATCCCCACGTGTTAAATAGAAGTGAGAGCTTGAGAAGATCCCAAA
The DNA here is from genome assembly GCF_963383615.2 of Lipophrys pholis. Classification (NCBI taxonomy): domain Eukaryota; kingdom Metazoa; phylum Chordata; class Actinopteri; order Blenniiformes; family Blenniidae; genus Lipophrys; species Lipophrys pholis. The sequence goes on along the minus strand of NC_137627.1, from coordinate 18,158,631 downwards.
AGATAAGTTTCATTCTCTGGAATTAACTCGCGAGGCTATTTTCACCCGTGTGCAGCTTTGTGTTGTGTCCTTTTTACTGTTGCTTCATGGTCTCTGTGGAGTTAAATTTGCATTCAGTTCACCATTCATTTGACACACGGGGAAGTGAGCAGTTTCTGCACACACTTGTTGAGTGAGACTCAAAGGTAATTTGATGATGAACCGATAAGAAAAGCTGTTGCACTGTGAATTTAAGTGTTGCATTCTATGACTGAGGCAGCTTTTCGAAGGCATTGCTTAGTAGAACACTGCGTTCCAATCTGCGGGATTTCTTTGAGATTATTTAAGTTTTATAAATTTGTGATGGCAACTTTTTTTTTTTTTTAAGTGTTATAAACATTTTATAGAAACAAAGCGCTGGAGGATGATCCCCCCACCACAGAGCTGATTCTATGTGCCCCCTCCAACTCCCTTCAATGTGGGACTCCCTGATGTTTGCGATGTTATTGTCAAGGATGGTTGGGAAACTCTTCTCCTGCTAGTTAGATTCATTTAATTTGTCACACTCTGTGAGTTTTTATATGTCGTTTGTGGTTGTAGTCATTGTTAAAATAATCAGTTTAACAACTGACTTGAAGATTTAATCTGCTGCTTTGCCACCCCCTGTAGCTGTCTTTCACCCCCCCACCCCCACCCCCCACTAGGCCATCCCCATTCATTTGATAAATACTAAAACAAGCCACAAAGCCGAGTTTATAAAAGTACAGTCGAGAGTCAAAAACAGGACTTGCAGCATTTGGAAGAACTCTAGACGTTTCCTTGTAGTTCCTCATTCATTGCTCAGGTAAGATATCATCGACGGCTGTGGAAGTGCTCTATGTGCCATCGTTATCTTTCCGAACAGCCTCAGTTGGACTTGGTCTCAAGAGGGAATGTTTGCCTGGGGAGTCGATTATCAGTGCAGCGATGCCACTTTGAGCTGTGGAAAAATCCACTGTGTATTCCGGCTACCATATTGTATCTGACTGCAGTCATTAGTAAGGCTTTTGTAAGTGTTCTGGGACTCAGATGGAAAGAAGAAGAAGAAGAAAAGATTCACAGTCCCATAATACACACTTACTAACTCTTATTTCTGAATAGGAATAGATGATTAAAGAAATGGCCTGACGTTGCACACATTGAGACACCAGATCAAGTACCAAGGAGATACTGGGAGAGGCAGGTATACATTAGGTGCAGTTTAGAGTACTCTACAATTTTCTCTTACCTTGGCGGGCGCTGGCTGGGAACTTGAAGGACTGGAACCTTACCTGTATTTAACTCGACTCGTCAGTTTGACTTTAAGACAGTTGGCTTCACAGTGTTGTTATTTCGTGGCTGCTTCTAATTTTCAGCTGGCGCCTGTTACTCACTGTCAGTTATCACAGGATATATATCATTATATCATCCTCACATACGTAGAGAAATCAATTCTACACGTTTATTGTGTGCATGTGTGCGCGTGTGTGTTTGTTTTTAGCACAGTGCATCAGCTTGTGCTCATTTGCCTGTGTGAATCTTCAGGGTAAATCCTGTGTGTGCACAAGGAGAGGCGAATAATGTTGCCTTCACCAGGGAATTATGGGCTGCGTTTGCATGTGCGTGTGTGCAGAGGGCAGGAAATTGTGTGTGTGTGTGTGTGTGTGTGTGTGTGTGTGTGTGTGTGTGTGTGTGTGTGTGTGTGTGTGTGTGTGTGTGTGCAGAAGGCGGGGAGTTGCTTATCCATGCTTTTTCATACAGGACAGGTGTGTAGCTTCAGGATCTTATGACAGCTGCAGACTTTGAGTTTTAAAAAGTACATACACACAATTGACTTTGGGTGGAGTCCTTTTTTTTTTTATCGACACTTAATCTTTTAGTAAGTATAACAGTAACATGAGCTGGAACTTCACATTGTATTCCACTATTTATCTCTCCGTACAACTCATTCAAGCTTCGTAAATACATATGCAAACTGTTGACTTTAACTGCGTTTGCGGCTCAATATCCTTGTTGGTTTATGCTTGACTGTTTTTAAGTGTTGGTGCAGTGAGAGGTGGGTAACTGACGATGCCAGAGATACAGCCCATCTATTTATAGATGGAATAAAAGCGTGCATCTTTGCTGATGCATGTCGAATGATTAATGAGTGTTGAGACTTTTTTTTGGGGACCTCATCCCCCTGCTGGTTGAGGTTTCTCTTTGCACCAGCATTTAAAGCTGTAGTGGAAATCTGTATATCCTGATTAGTTTTGATGCACATGAAAAAGGAACGATCAGGCTGCTAATCATCATTATCGTCAGTTATCTAATTATCATCAACCCCTGATGTTGTTGTAATCATCTGCTGTATGTGTGATGACAGTTGTGATCACTAAGTGTGGCCATCCTCACCATCATCATTATCATAAACATCATTATCTTCACCTATGTCATCTTTGTGTTCATCTTCTTTATTTTCATTTACAACATATTTATCACCCTGTCATTGTTACTCATTCTTTCATCATCCTCGTCTTTGTAATCTTCACCTGGTTGTACTTTTCTTGTATGTCCTCAACCTTCTTCTTCTTCTTCTTCTTCTTCTTTCACTCACTCACTCACTCACTCACTCACTCACTCACTCACACACTCACACACTCACACACTCACACACTCACACACACACACACACACACACACACACACACACACACACACACACACACACACACACACACACACACACACACACACACACACACACACACCTGAATCATACGTTTCCTGTTTTTCTTTCTCCATAATTGTCTCCTGCAATCATATATCAGCACCCAGGGGAGCAAATGATGGGAGATGACGGTTTGGAAGAAGGGAGGAATGGAAAAAAAGAAAAGAGAGAGTGGAAGTGTGATAAGAAGAGTGGGTGAGATAAGGCATTGCAAAGACAATGAAAAGTGTGAGGAGTGGGTTTGACGTGCAAGGGTCACAAGTCACCGGGCATTCTGAGTGGGCAGATGGCCTCACGCAGATACACAATGAAGAAGAGACTCAAAACAACAACAACACATGTACCTATGTGAAGTGCTCCTGTTCCCCAGTCTGTCTCCCTCTGTGTCTGTTTTATCTTACTGAACTCTGTTTCACCCGCCCCTCTCTCTCTCTCTCTCTCTCCCCCCATCTCCGTGCTGCATCTGTTGCGTTTACTGAATTAGTGACTAATATAATTACACACACGTGTACTTAGCTCGCTGTATGTCTTCATTCAGCGATCAATGTCTTTCCTCCACGCAGTTCTCCGCTTTTGCCTTTTCATTTTGTTTTCTTCTTCCTCCTACTCCTGTTTTGGTCCATGACAATTCTTTCTGGTCTTTCCGGACCGATAATTCCTTTGCAATTCGGGCTGCACGCAGACATGAAGCGTGACGTCTCACTGCTAATAGTGTGATGCTGATCATAAATTCCTGGAGTCTAACTTTTGTAGGATCTGAATTTTCTTCTGCAAATGGAAAAAAAAGGCTTTTAGGTACAATAAATATTTTGATATTAATTTTACATGTTTTTGTAGACCAGTGACATTGATCATGTTACTTTGTAATGGCCGCTTAAGAGTCATTATTTATTATCTGACAAATGATCCTCCACCGATCACTAAAAACAGAGCACCAATAAAAGCTTCAGCTGCTCCTACTTCAGGTTAACAAGTTAATATATGTTTAGAATGCCAGTAGGTGCTACTGTAAGCCTTAGTATATTTCGTAAGCCTTATCTATCTGTTTTGTACTTGTCACTCAGCAGCGTTTTGTGCATTGCATGCTATTACTCAACACTGTGAACACACATTTGCATGTAGCAGCTTTATTTGGAACGCTATGTCACTCGCCGTCTTCCTGCCCTTGAATAAAAAAACCCCAACAATTTTATTTAAGATCCCTTCATGTGTGATTTTACTGCCCTTATGAATTTGACATATCCAGAGCTTTGCCCAACAAATCAGTATCAAAATGCAATATTAGTTCACCACTTTAATTAAAACTATAAATTATTTCCCCAATGTTCCTTGGGGTCTCATTTCTGTTTCTTGTATTTATACTATCAGTTATGAAACCTGCTATACTGCATGTTTGTCTAACAACTACAGTATATGTATAAAGTTAATTCAAACAACAGCCACTAAATATGTGTGCATGTTTTTCTTTTAATACGGCACACACCCAGACACGGTTGTACATGCCCACTAAATCCCGAAAAGGTGAATGAAAGCCTCCCGATCGGAAGGTTACAGGTTCGATTCCCATCCCTGCCTGTCTACATGCCAAAGTGTCCTTGGGCAAGACACTGAACCCCAAAACTGCCTGGATGACTGCAGTGTGAGTGGTTGGTGGTAGTGGTCAGACTTCTGATGGTGCAGATTGGCAGCCTCGCTTCTGTCCGTCTACCCCAGGGCAGCTGTGGCTACATACGTAGTTTACCTCCATTGAGTATAAATAATGTAAGTGAATGAATAAAGCGTCTTTGAGTGTCCAGAAAAGCGCTATATAAAACCTATGCATTACTATTTAAAGGTGATGCTAAAATCTGTTCTCAGGACAATTAATTTCGGTTAACTTAAGTCTTGAAAATGTGTTTTGTTTTGTTTTTTTATCGTTTTTCTGAGTTTTATCTTTCTCAGTGGAATCCATAAAAATGGGCATAATGTTTAAAGTCAGTGTTTGATCGTGACTGTTGGGAACTGCAGAGTCAGTGTGAGTTAAATGACTTTGATGTTCTCCTGGCTTCTCATGATAAAGTTGCAATTGCAATTCTCCGATGCGGTGAAACAAACGAGCATTATTAACATGATCTTTTGTATTTTGTGCTGAATCAGAACATATTCATCACAGCACATCTAAAACAATAGAACTATGTTAGATGGTATACCTGCTAGATGTGAACAGCCTGTTAACTTTGGCAGTAACTGTGTTACCGTTGCAAAGTGCTGATGCATCTAATTATAGCCACACGTTGCTGGTAACGTGGATATTGTTCTCTGCCATTGCTGGCTGCTGATTAAGAGTGAACCATTTTATTCTGCTTCTCATTGAAAGGATCACTTCAAATAATGACATTTTAATGGGTACAATATACTTTGTACTATATTCTTAAGGTGACTTTGTAATTTTTCTGACGTTATTATGGGTGTCGACGAGACCTGCTTTAGTGAAGAAGGTGCAGATGGATTCCAATAATGTAGAACAGACAGTATTGGCTCTTTCTCTCTTAACCTGTTTTATTTATTTTTTTATTTTTTTATTTGTCTTTAACAAGCTCCAACATTGTGTTGCTCATCCTTTACTGCGTCATACATTTTTAGTAGCGATGCCCTTTGTCCTGACACCCCTTGCCGACTCCTGGTTGTTATTATTTCGTACAACCCCCCTGACAGTTGTAACTGCAGCAACACCTTCACTCCCGGGCTGCATACCTCTGTTTATCAGGGGTGAAGTGTCTTCTACTCCACACATAGAGTCCGTGTGGATTCATTAAAAAGCCACACTACAAATGGGCCATCTTTGGTCTGGAGCCATAAACAATCAGCTAATCTTATGCTATAATTAGTTTTCACTATAATCTATCGAAATCTTTTATTATTTTTTTTTGATACTTTGACTTTTGATGGTGTTTGTTAATAGCAGCTTGAATGGGCTGCACAGTGGGGTTAGTGGTTAGCATTCTTGCTTCACAGTGAGAATATTCCCAGTTTGATCAGAGGCCATTTTGTGTGAAGATGTGCGCTTCTACTCAGGTTTACCTTTAGGAATTTATCACTTTAATTTCCTGTAAGTGTGATTGTCTGCCTGGGATTGGCTCCTCAAGTTGGATAAAGAATATAGCAGATGGATGAATGAAGTTTGAGCTTAGGACGCCTTTCTGTGTGGAGTTTGCATGTTCTGCCTGTGCATAAGTCGTCTTTTGGAACTCTGGATATCTTCTACAGTCCAAAAAGTGTGTTTGAGGTTAATTTGTGACTCCTGTCATTTGTATAAACTGGTTTAGGAGTTGTATAATGTAACTTTTGCTCTTAAGTGCTTGATATAGTATCGATACATCAGGGGGAACTGAGCCTTCACACCCTCCGCTTGCACTGCTGCACTGTCGTACAACAGTTAACGTATTTGTCTGTCTCTGTCTTGTGCTGTTTTCTGTCAAAGAAATCAGGTTCAGTAATGACTCATCTGATCATTAGACTGTCTCTCCTAATCTTCTACACCATGCTACACCATCAGTCCTCTGTGATGCTGACACTCAGCGACCATCTGATGTCAGATCACTTGTTACATCTGTCTCTCTGTGTGTCTCTGTCAAGCTATGTGTAGTAGGAGTCCTCAACAGTCTTTCCTCCCAGTCTGGCTTTCTTCCTTTCATTTGAATATCAAGGTGCGGATCCTGGAATTTTAACACGTAAATGTGTCAATTGAGGTTTATTTGAATTGTTTTGCATCTAAAGTTGTTGCCAAGGTCACGCTGCAGCTCATTCTCCTTGCTTTTTACTAATGCATCATTAAAGTCGACTGGAATTTCCTACTCCATAGCTTTGTATCTAAAAACAATCATTTATTTTACCCTCCCAGTGTCGGATGACTTGTAAGGACGTGTCAGCTGCGACCATGTATGACGTCCTCCATGACATTGAGTACAGACGGAAATGGGATTCGAACGTCATTGAGACCTTTGACATCGGGAAGCTCACGGTCAACGCAGACGTTGGTTACTACTCATGTAAGTTGGATCCTTAAGTGTAATCACGTGCAGTTTACATGATGTTTATTTGTCCCTCTTGGCATTGAACTGTAAAGGGAACATGAAATGCACATTGCTCACCCACATTTCTTTGTCTGTCTTAAGGGAGTTGTCCAAAGCCTCTTCGTAACCGTGATGTGATCACACTTCGCTCCTGGCTGCCAATTGGAAATGATTACATCATCATGAACTATTCTGTCAAACATGCCGTGAGTATACGCAGGAGCACACATGGGATTACACACACATGGATTGCACATGCCCAGCTGTGGCCCCACTCATTCACCACTTCACAACCTCTCACAGGTGCACAGGAATGCTCATGCGGCATTAACTAACAAACCGCCGTGTGTATACATTTTGCCACTTCAATGACCCAAAATGACCATTGGTCCAGTTTAGTATTATGGAGAGCACTGTGCTTTATGAAATGTCAGTGTTTTACCTTGTGGTTTAAAATTCGGCCAACTTTACACAGAAACAGGTCCTTCCAGGAAGTGAAGGCCTCCTGGACGTATTCCAAAAAAAGCTATCTGCTCTCATGCCTTTTATGCTTTGACGTGGGAAACCTGACAGGTGGAACTGTGTGTTGACCTGATCTCAGTCAGGAGTGGAATAGTCAGTTGAACATATTGTTTTTATAGTGCGACTCCCAAACCTGCTTTTTGAAAAGAATTCCTGCTAGAAAAACCTGCAATGATTTATTTAATTACGTTGACCTTCTAAAGTGCATAAACACCTGAGGGCTGTGTGGCAGGGCAGTGGTTAACACTCTTATCTTACAATGACAAGCACTATTAACCAGCAACTCAAACATTGAAGAAACAACTGTAAGATGAGCTGGAGAGTGGCGACAATATGTCATCTAACCAGCATGCACTGTAAAAGTAGTTTGTAAACTTGTCATTTATTTTTATGTGTTTTTAACAGTGGAGTTTGATATGAGAGGGTCACTATAGATGTATAGAACAAATGTATCTAGTTATGGAGAATTCTTTTTCAAACCGGAAGGATTTAATACTTATACAGATAAGACTGAGACCATCTTCCAGTTTGGTGTCAGGCCTGAAGTTTCAGCTGGATATTTGGCTTCATAAGTCTGTTCAACATAATTATTTTCTGTATTGAGTAATCTACCATTTGTGTTTTGGTTTTATTTGGTTGAAACAGTTTTAACGTCAAGTCAAATAAAAGAGACACCTTTGCTAAATTGAGGTCGCCAATAACATTTGTCACTTTGTTATTGGAAATAATCTTTCGACAATATTTGCACATTCAAATAATCAGTTCAGCCGTTTTAGCTTTATTCGTTCTTCTCTGTCACTCATCACATATTCTCTTCCTTTTATTTTCTGTATTCTTGTTTCGGTCCGCTCCCCAGCCTCCTTTTTCTCCCCCCAGACTCTCAGTCAGTTTTGCTCACTAACCTAATGTTTATAAAAGGATAAGGCTTCTCATGAGACTCGAAGCTGTTGACTTCCGCTTCGCCTTCCGCATTCCTCCGTCAATTAGTAGCTATGAACAGAATAGACTGTGCAAGATTAAATCCAAGGTCACTCTTGATAATGAGGAGATGTTGAGAGTCTGGTAGTGTATTGGGTTCAGTCTACTCATATCTCCTTCTACAGTCGTTATCTTTCTTTCCATCCAGTGACTAATAACAAATACTTCTCAGGCATGCTTTTTACACAGCTTTCCACCAATCAGCCTTTGTGATCATTTTGTCTGATTTCCCCCTAAAAAAACCTGTCCAATAAAATGTGTTTCCTACTTCCCTGAGAGGTTTAGATATTTTTTTTATCAGAGCAACAGCCTGAGATGGTTAAAGTCCTCCTGTGACTATTTGAGTCAATCGAATGCTTTTCTCACCACGGTGCTACCGAATTGGCCCCAAGAATAGAAGTGACAGTTCATTGGCCTGCTGATTAAATTGGTTCAGGCTGAGATGTCCTAACACCCCGTTTGGATGGTTCATTCGTGAGCTGATGCCATTTGGAAGCAGATTGTGCTCAAAGAAAACTCAGGATTTTATTGGTCATTAAACATTTATGTTCTTATCGCCAAGAAGAAACTGTTGTTAAATTTTGTCTTTACCACATACTGTACCCTTTAAGTTTTTCTGCAGTTTGTGTGGTTTTTTTTTTTTTTTTTGCTGATTTTAAATCTTGTTAGAAGAGAAAGATATTTGAAATGCCTAATCACATTAGTATGCATTATTTCCTAGAGTTACAAGTAACCTTAACCATGGTATCGAACTTGTGGTGTTAAAAACAGTCATTTAGTTTTTTTATAAAAACCAACTGAATCTAATTAAAATTTATTGAAGACAAACTATATTTACAAAATAACCTTTGGTAAACATCTATACCTGAAACAGTTGCAGCCCTCCATATTAGGACTCACCTACCTGCTTTCCACTTTCAAAGGAAACTTATGGATCCTATCAGCTTTTAACAACACAATTTTTTCATGTAAAATTCTTCAACAAGTCGAACATTAATCAAAATTTGCTCCTTAAAGTGAGACCATATGTTTTACATCTCAAAGTTCATAGTGCGGAGTGTGTTTTCTGCCTGGTTTGCTGGTGAAATAGTTTTAATATGAAGTTGTTTTAATCCCTGCCGAGAGAATTAGCCTATATATATATTCCAAACCCTAAAGAGAAGATGTACACATGTTCCCAAGGCAAATCCCACCCTTTATGTTTGTTTTACCTAATCAATACTGCAAAAATCTGAGAAATCTCTTTGGTCTTTCAACTACTAGGAGTTAATATTACAGTTAAAAATCGACTGGTTTGGTGGTTATTTCAAAATGGTACAAATGTGTAACTAATGCTTCAGATCTAATTTAGTCGCCTCTTACCAAAAGCCTTTTGTCAGCTCATATTGACCTGACGCTGTATCAGATTTCCCAGAAACCTAGCAGATGATTTACGAGAGCTGCCATTGTACTGTCAGCTTTCTTTTACAACGTAACCTATTAGTGAGGAAGTGCAGTTGCCAAAATTGTCAGTCCAACATTAGGGAAAGATAAAGCAGTTATCTGAAGTTTCTTCTCTGCTCTGTGAGCTTCTCCAAGGCTCTGCAGTGTGCCTGTCCCAATTAGTACCGTCAAACCAGAACTGTGCTCCATTATCACTAATTACACGCGCAGATATATAGTCACAAGGGCTAACATAGAAATCGTGAGCTCTGCTGCTGCTGTGTGATCCACAGTGTAGTGCGGACTAGGATTTACAACATATATATGACAGTCAAGCAGAAAATCTGTTTGACTGGCAGCTTAAAAACATAAAAACGCCCACTTGTGTCAACGCTGCAAACCTTTCACCGACTATTTGATTGACTGTCACAAAGAGCTCGTTTGTGCACGCGAAGCTTATATTGGAGAATCATCTCTGAGACGCCTTGCTCATGAGTGCAGTGGTTTGCATTATTAATGTAGGTTGCCATCTTCAGGGTACGAAATACATTTATGATAAGTACATTTATTAACTTTTTATACATTCCCAACTCGAGCGTAACAAACAGAAGGTTGAGGTCGAGGAAATTCCTAAGTGTGTTTACTTATGCATTTCACTGTGTGTGTTTGTATGTCTCTTCCCCACAGAAATATCCTCCCAAAAAGGACTTTGTGCGCGCTGTTTCCATTCAGACTGGCTACATGATTCAGACCCAGGGACCGAACAGCTGTATCCTCACTTACATGGCCCAAGTTGATCCAAGAGGTAAATAATGCACCTCTGAAATACAGATCAGATTATACACATTCTACATAATAAGTTAAGTTATTAAGAATTACGTTGGAATAAAAAGAAATTTAAGAGTTAAAGAGATTCAATTTTATATGGATGAACATTGCTAATTTCCAAAAAGTCTTACAAAATTCAAGCTGGGCTGTGATTGTCAAAGATGTCGGTGGCGCAGCAGCGTATCCTATTTCCTCACACCCAGGCTTCCACAATCAGGGAGCTCCCACTGCAGAAGCTCGATCGTCCTTAGTCACCATGTGTGACCTCGGGGTAATAGCAGTGCTCCCTTCACTGATCTTATGGATCAATCAATCACATTTACTGACACACACAGGAACAAAAGACGGGCAAAAATAGAGGCTGGAAACACACAGGGGCAGACAGAGCACACATCACACACAGACAGACCAAAACTCACCAGTGCACTCACCTATGTGGTTAACCATGCTCTAAGTGCTATGAATTATTCATGTTTCCTTGCCTTTATGTCAAACCGAGTAACCATAGTAACTATATGAAGGACAGTCTTCTTCACTCGCTCACCTCTTCCTCTTACTTTAACCTGCTTCAGTCCATTCATTTTGAGATTCATTGATCTTTATGTCATTTTTGCCCCTTAATTCGTGTCCTAACTGTTGGAAGCAAGTGATGATTGTGCAAATGCGTTTCATTTTCTGTTGGTTATGTGCAGTGTCGGCGAGTAAGACATCTGACTGCAGTCAATTGCAAGTTACCAAGCTGTGCTTTGAGGTCGCTGATGTGAAGTTTATTAAAGCAAATTTAAATTATTTGCTTTTATGTTATGCCAGTCCTCAGCGTTCTGTTTCGCTTCTAATGCTCTTTGCCTCACTTTGTTCGTTCTCTCTCTCTCTCTCTCTCTCTCTCTCTTTACAGGCTCGTTACCCAAGTGGGTTGTCAACAAGGCTTCTCAGTTCCTTGCTCCTCGCGTAAGTCATGTGCAGATTAGGGCAAAATCTGCAAGTGCGTCGAGTTCTTGGATAAGTTATAATCCACAGACAATTTGCATTGAAGTTGCTCACCACACACTGCCTGTTATATCAAGCAATATGCAAGCCTATTAATGCGTCTGAAAAAAAGGCATTCTTCTGTCCACCGCACATGCCAGATACACCGGATTCTGTGTGTTTGTCTATTTTAATGCTGTATGCGTGTTGGCTGAAATAGGGCAAAGATTCCCGAGAGAGTGGCCTTGGATGGAGAAGTCTCTTGATGGTCATGTTTGAAAAAGACCTCTGTCAGATCTGCAAATGCCACTAAAAATAACCAGATAATTTCAACAGAACAGATATGGAGGATTTTTCCAAGGCCCTGAGCTTTTCTATAATCATTCATATTGTAAGATAAAAATAGTCCTCCCATTTAGCAGAAAGGACTTTATGAATAATGCACCTTGACAAGTCATCCGTCTTTCACCTTTGGTACTTTATAAAATGTGTGTGTTGTGAAAAGGCTCTAGAGGATTTGGCCCTGAGATCTGTTGAGGTCTTATTTCTCTGTTTTTGTGCCATTCCACAATATCACTTCCTAGGATCTTTCCCCTGGCATCTCTATCGAAATGATCTGTTTACATGAATTGATGTCATGCAACCTTTCTTCAGTCTCCCTTTATCCTGTCACTTCATCCATCTTTATCTTTGTTCAATGCAACAACTGTTCCTGCCCTCAGTAATCGTAATTTTTTTTTGGTTCTTTTGAATTCACTTCAGTCAGCCTTGAGTGTTGGCCAAGCTTTATTGGCAAAATGTTAAGTTCCAAAGAATGGAATAGTTGCTGCCATATTTATTTTCTATTATCTGACTTTGTCAAGGAAAATAAGAAAATCTAATCGATAAAAACTGTGTTGACATTTTTTTTATTGTTGTTATCTTCTTGTGTGTTCACTAGGCAATGAAGAAGATTAACAAAGTCAGCTTGAAGTATTCAGAGTGGAAGCAAAGACATAACCCTCACATGAAGCCCTGGTTGAACCCTGAACAGACTACATTACCCAACATCCCGCTCTCAGAGCTCAGCGTCCAGCGTGCAGAGAGCCTGGAGAAGATCGACGAGAGCTCCGTTACTGAGACCCACGAGAGAGAAGACAGCGACTAACACACACACACACACACACACACACACACACACACACACACACACACACACACACACACACACACACACACACACACACACACACACACACACACACACACACACACACACACACACACACACACACACACACACACACACACACACACACACTCACACACACACACACGTTCATTCAACAGTAATGCAGGGACACATGAATGCCTGATACACATGTATAACTCCACTTTGTACATTGTAGATAAATGTGCAGTCATACTTACCTCCATATTGTACAATGGCCACACAGACACACGTATGTAGGCCTTCACGCATCAAGGCAAAGTCATACTTTACTAGCCTGATTGGAGACTTGCATACATAATGTATGAACCCATACACAGACAAACATGCAGCATGGATACAATCACAGATCAACAACCACCCACTTACATGGGGCTAAGACTGTACAATACTTTAATCTGTCTATATCTTGGCTGTTTAGAAATGTAAGTTGCTTAATTGGGACCAATGCCAACTATCAAGACTGACAAAATATATTTTCAGTAATAGTCAATGTTTACATGTTGACAAATTAACCTTCTAGTGCACACACTGCTGTTATTTGACCAAAGGATTTTTGAGTAAGGGTATATTGTCCTTTCTCTAACAGGTTGGTGCAACAATCTCTTATAGTGTACAAACTATTTATTTACATTACTCGAATGCATTCAGATGCTGTATCTGTACCAATTATATATATATCCTTCTCCTTTATTTGCCTTGCTGTCACACATTATGCGTCCCAATCACATTTTGTAAGCACACCGTGAATAACCTGGTGTGCAGTAGGCAGCTGGAACCTCCGACCCAACATGCATCCCGCAAACGCAGCCCTCTCTCTCTCTCTCACACACACACACACACACACACACACACACACACACACACACACACACACACACACACACACACACACACACACACACACACACACACACACACACACACACACACACACACACACACACACACACACACACACACACACACACACACACACACACACACACAGATTTACTCTAACATGTACTGTCTGCTCCTCTATTTGAGAGATGTATGAATGTATGTAGAGTTTACAAATTAAACCCAGATTCCTACAAAGGTTTTGAGTGTTCGCTTTTGTTTTAAGTATAGTTGTGTCTGTTAGTTTGTGTGTTATGATGAATGCATCTCTGACTTTGCTCTGGCAGTGCTAGAGGTTCGAGTAGTGGTGTTGGGTTTGAAAGAAAAAAACAAAACAAAACGGTGACCTGATTAACTGTTTGATCTGCTCTTGTTTACACTTGCTTTCGGTGACACACATACACACTAACACACACACATGTATTGATTTTTAGACTGCACTGCCTTGATTAAAACAGGGAAACACTCCATGACATGCAGCCTGCTACTGATAAACTGTTTTGCCTCACTGGAATGTGCTGATATGTGTTTAGTTTGGCTGCGTGCATCTACACACTCGCAGGTGTGTGTGCCGTATGTGCGCAGTGGCCTAGATCAAAATTAGGAATCCCTCCCCATCTGTTGGCATGGCAACTCTGGGATTGACTCAGCAGAGAACGAGGAGACACGGAGTGACGAAAGCTTGGGTGTCACAGAGGAGGTGACTTACAGCAGGGTGTCCTCCCGTCTCTCCTTGTGGTGGATGAGACAAAGACCATGAGCAGCTTACTGTACATGCGCCATGTGTGAGGCTCTGATCCCTGTGGTGAGCCACTTGAATGACATGGACCTCAAAAGAAAATGCAGCATGGTATTAATGTGAAGCTAAAGAGGGGATTAAACGCTATACACATAGGCTGTTGTAATTGTTTTAAAAGTCACAGAGCGGTATCCAAGAAAGGTTAATTAAGAGCATTGCAGCTCTGCACTATATATAAATATGACCCATGTTTTTTGCATGCCTTCCTCCTCGTCTGTTCCTTTTTTATAACCTTGCTCTGCATATCTGCCACCTAATAAAGTATGAATGATGAAGGAAAGTGTATGTGAGCGCTATATCAGTATATAAGGTGTGCACTGCCACATCCTCTCTGGCTTTTTTGTTTCTCACAGCTGTATACACTGATTATCCCTCTGCCTTTGTATCCAACCATCCATCCATCCACAGAGTCATAATGAGGCCTCTTTCGCCCAGCCATCATCATTACGTGTGTGTGTGTGTGTGTGTGTGTGTGTTAGAGGAAAAAACTGTGTGTGCCACTTTGAACTGTGTTCCAGTGGTATCCCCTGTATTGTCTCCCATCTGCCTCCGCAGCGGGAGGAGACATAGAAGCAGCATGACGGCCAGAATCCCCTGTGTGTGTGTATGTGTGTGTGGGTCTTTGTGTGTGTTTTTCTGCATATGTGTCACACTGCCACCCCCACAGAAACCCAGCCCACTGGGGCTGATAGCTTGGTGATGACTCATCACCACCCCACCTCCTCCTCCTCTCCTCTCTCCCACTCTCTCTCCAACCTCCCTCCCTCTCTTATATCCACCCCTTACTCTGCTCCTAGATTTCTCCTCAGTGCAGCCCTTTTTCCTCCTCTTCCTCTTTCTTTTTACGTCATTTGTATCTGTTTTTACACTTTTTATTCCTGTAGCCCCCATCGAACTTTCCTCCACTTCTCTGCCACCTTGATCCTGATTTTGCCTTTGCATGAACTCAACTAATTGTCGGCCGTCATCTACTCCGTCGCGCTCGATATTACCTTCTATTCACTCTTTCTTGTGTCCCATAACTTTAAAATGTGCAGTCACTTTGCCACTCCCCACCTTAAAGAAGGAAAGAGTTGAGAAAATAGGCGGTAGAACCTGTTGTCACACCTTCCTTCCTTCTTCTGCCTGCATGGATCCCTTCCACTTTATCTGCACTTGAGGTTTGAAGTGAAATGAGGAACATACTATCATGTCACTGACCTGTCACTGACCGGTCATGGTGTTTTGTAGCCGCCATTCACACTGCTGGAGGCTAAATGATCAGCCTTTGACTCACATGTGTTCTGGGTAAAAGGGATTTTGACTGCAGCATAAGGGAAGCCAACACAACGAATCATGTAAGTGACACACAGATACAAGCAAGGCAGAGGAGCAAGCCCATTTGAAAACATTGCACTGTAAAAACTTTGACAAATATTACAGGTTGTGAGTGACGGGGGATACTTGAATGCAACATGTAGTCCCATCCGCAAAAACTCACAAGTGGGATACATTTGCCTCATGAGTGGTTTATGTTTGGAGTCTGCAGGGATATCATAATGTAGTGTAAAGTTGAGCTTGTAGTTGGCTTCACCTTTTGATTTCATTAGATTGAAATCCTTTCCCCTATGTGCTCATTGGTGTGACTGAGATAAAATCAAAAGCTCCCACTTGAATAATTCAAGGCTGATTAAAATTCAGTATTCTCTTTCTACCCTAAATGTTTTTTCCTTTTAGAGTTTTCAAGCTTTTTGATGTAATCCTTATGATCTGATAGATTTTGACGTGTGTCTTCCAAGCTTAATCTCCTGATGGTGAGTGGTTGCCATCTTCTGGTTCCTGTGGGACTCTACAATCAAAACAGAAGGAGTAACCTTCGACACCCCACAGAAGCATAATACACACATTCATCTTGGATATTGAACTACGTAGCAGCAAACGGCAGGAGAAATCCCTGGGTCAGGGACGCCTTATCTTAGCCTTTATTTAAAATTTTCCCCATGATTACAATAAATAAGTGCAGAGGAAAACATAAATATTCACACACACACACACACACACACACACACACACACACACACACACACACACACACACACACACACACACACACACACACACACACACACACACACACACACACACACACACACACACACACATATATATATTCTCTAACCCTAACCCAATTACAGACAGTACAACATAAAACAATACTAAGTATAAACAAAAGTAACTAATTATACAAACACTATAATAAATATTGATGAATGAATGAAAAAGTAAGTAGTCTCATTATTTTGGTGGTGTACATTTTTTTTGTGTATGTGCTGATTCCTGATTGAAAGAGCCATGAGCGAGGCTCAGGCCTTGCTGGTGTGAAATAACTGAGGCAGTGTTTGGTTAAAGGGCATTTGCATGAAAACAGACTGGGCTGTCCACTCTTTCTCACTGGTCACATGATGATCTTACGGAAGTTTTTGCATTTTTGTCACAGTCAAGTTGGAAATATTTAACAGGAAAACCAACAGAAACACACACTTCCGGTACTTTAAACTAAAAGTGGACGCAGATGAAGTCAGAACCCGGATATTATTTTAGTAGCTCGCGTCAGGAGAGGCTTGGGTTTTGTGTTTTAACTTGACACTTTGGATGCCAGAAAGCGAGTCCTGGCTGAAGTTTTTCATCCGTGAGAAAAATGTTATCCGCTATTTAGCGACGCGGTCGCGGCGCGAGGACAAACAAACCGTCCGGACCTGTGAGCGTGAACACTCAATAAAACGGTGAGTAAACGACTAAAACCCACAGCGTTTTCTTTTTTTTTTCTCGAGGGAGAAACTTTTCTCCACCGGCTGATAATAATAGACACAATCTGGTTGAGAGAGAAAATGTGTGCGGTGTTGCTTTCACGCACTGGCTGCTGATTCAACAGTCTACAAATTGATGGGTCGGAGGAAATATTCTGCGGTTGTTTGTCTCTGCCTGTACGGCTGTTTTATTCTCACACGGATTGGTTATTTCTAATCAGGTTGTGTGACTGTCACGACAGTTTCTTCCTAAAAAAAACCAAACTTTTTCACATGTTTTTACATCTGCAGTCAGGACAGGTACACTGGAGCTACAGAAACTAGTGGAAACGAATCAAAAACGTATTTTATTTAATGGCGATTTAGAAAGATGTTTTCAGGTAAATTCATGTTTCGATTAGATTTTTAGGAAACAAATATTGTTGCATGTCTGTGTTCCCAGCTTCTTTAATGTCTTCTTATTAATTGTGGTGCGTTCAGGTGTTTTCTTGGAACTTGGAAAGTTGCCATTTGAGACAACAATGGTAAAGTCAACATGTCCTTCAATGTTATCCCTCATGTAAGTCATGGATGAAATATTGCTTGTAAAGTCAGCATCATGGTCTCCACCTGGGCTGTCAAACATAAGGCTCGTGGGCCAAAATCGACCCACAAAAGGCTCAATCTGCCAAACCATCAAGCAACATCTGGGTGACATCTCACTGTATTTTGCACCAGAAAGAATAATTAACATTACATTTATGTTGAATTTGTTACTTATTAACATTATTGTTGTTGTCAATTATTACTCTGCTGCAACAACAACAACAACAACAGCAACAACAAACTCTCAAAGTATAAATTTCAACTTTATAATGGCAATATTTTACTTGTCCAGCCCACTCAAGATGAAATTGGATCAATGTCAAAGCATATTTTTCATTTAGTTGCACAAATGTGGTTGTTTTGAATGACATCAAAGTAGCTTCTTTAAGTTATAAGAAACTTCCCACTATGCCAGTGGGAAACTCCTAGTTACAAGACTTCCTGAGTAACTGGGAAGTAGGAAAGGTCATTTATAATGTGTATATATATATATATATATATATATATATATTTATTTAAATATATTCCCAACTGGTAACATTACCAGATCCCAGCAGCATTAAAAATACCACTCATTTTCCACTGTGAAATAGAAAACACTTTGCTTTATTCATGAATGAAGGGTAGTTGCCTTCGCCAACAAAAGTTTGGGTGAAGGCCATGTTTTTATCAGCGTGTATTTATTTATTGATTTGTATGTACATAACCAACTTTTTGCAAGATCCATTGACCCAAATTGTATAAGATTTTGTGTTCCAGTAAATTTTGAGAGCGATTGGGTCAAAAGTCAAAAATCTATTTTCATCATAACACGGTCAGTTTTAGTTCCATTGATGTCAAACCAACACTATTATGTTCTGTTTTCAGTTCCCTGTCCTCAGTATGCCACACGATGCAGAGATTGGGGGGGGGGGGGGGGGGTCACACGGAAATTTTTAAATGTGTGTACATCTGTATCAAACAGTGATAACATGAAGCAATTCAAACGGCCATGACAAATGATGGAAGGAGTGGCCTGGTGGATCAAATAACCTTGTAATCCACTGGTTTCCATTGTGACAATTGTGGCGTTGGTGAAGGTATGCGCTCTACCGAGCGCCGGTTCTAGTTGGAATATATTTTAGTCGTAACCTGTTGGCATCCGTCACAGAAGACTTGCTTCACAGACCCGGCAGATAATTGACTCATAGACAAAACGTCCGTTAGATTAGACAATCATGATGAGAATGATACCTGTAGAGTTGCAGCCTCACTTCATTCTTTTTTACTACCATCGCATTTAGCTACATCAGATCAGTCAGACCCAGATTGCGAGCGGCTTAAGATTTCCACATCAGCTTATTTCTGCTTTCTTCCCCTGAAGCTCGGCAGAGCTCAACTATTTAGGCTCTTGTAAGTTTGTTAAATGGATGCAATAAGGGCCGATGTCTTGTGAAACTGCGATCATGCAATCACGTGCGTTACGTTGGAGGAAACGGTTTTTTTTGTGTTTTTTTTTTTATGATTTGAAAAGATCCGTTTGACTGACGGTGATAAGATAGATTATTTGCATGTGGGTTTATGCTCCTAAAAGAGACTGCATTTAGCACGACCGCCTTGCTCAACGGACTTTTGGAGTTAATAAATACTAAATAATGCGGCTGAGAGTTGACTTTTTTTTTTAATGTAGGTCTCTTAAACGTGAACCTGTTGTTCTTTGCTTTTGTTGAACAGACAAAAATATATAGTTTACTGACAAATACAAAAACAGGACCTGGTAAATAACAAGGACCTTTATTTAAACCAACCAACCAAAAAAAAAGTTGAGTAGCATGAGTAATGATGCACTAGTTGTTACTCTGACAAACTTGTAAAAGAGCCATTTAACACAATCTTAGGCCAGCTGGCCTTGTTTTGACTAAAACGCTGGTTTTGAGTTTGTCTTTTAAAAAGACGGTGACAACAGCAGCAGCGCAGTTCATCCTTATCAGTAAGTGGCAGATATTTCCACCACAACTTGTATCCGGTTGTATGAATCACATGATTGCGACTTCGGCCGGTACACATTACCAGTCTGGTTGGATCTTGCACTCGGGATGCAGCCTCTGAATTATTTATCGTTCATCGATGTTATATTGCAGCTCTGTCAGTCCCTGTCTCTCGTCATCCTGCTCGGGCTTACCTCTTTTCCCCCTTAAGTCTCTTCCTCTGTCTGTCTGTCTCACACGCTCACATGCTCGCTCGCTGCTGAATCACCTTGTAATGGGGTGAGAGGAGGAAAGTCTGTCCGGTGGAGAGGATGCAGAGCAGCCCGGCTGCAGAGATACACGCCGGATAAAGACGGGCCCAGTAGTGCAATAACCGGAGTCTGTGATTAACCTTGTCTTGTGCTAGTAAGTCAAGGTTAATAAATTCTGCATCGGTGGTTATTAAGTTTGCGTTATTTCACAAGGGGAATACATAATTTGGCAATGAGCTTGTACATCTTGCGAAACGAAGGTTAACTTGTTGTTGAGGAAGTAATTTAATGTAAAATCAAGAAGGATCACATTTCAGTCAGAAAGCTTGATTACTCTGTTTATTTCAACTTTATTTAATTTTTTCTCCAAACATGAAATAAACATCGACGCAAGTACATTTATAAATGTTCTTAATTTCCTAGTTTCATACATTTCTCGTGATGGGTGTCATTCTTTGTAACTTTTCACTATTCCATCCACATTTTGAGCTTTTTGCTTGACTGAGATATTAAAAAAAAAAAAAAAAAGCAACAAAAACCTTAAATGACAGTATTTGTCGTCAAAGTAATGTGAGAATGACGATCATATTAAAAGTCTAAATGAACCAGAAAAAGGAAGCGTGTGTAAATGACACCCATCCTCCCATAAATCAATCTGTTTTAATCTGTAATCCATTATCCACAGTCCAAATATGTTTACCCTCCTTCTCCAATCTGTTAAGTTTACATTTCACTGTTGAAATGAGGTTACTGTTATTATTTGTTAATAAATGTAGAATTCTGAGTAGTTAGACCATCATCTATCCATCCATGCATCCGGGTGTAGAGCCAGTTCCAGCTCACAATTGCCGGAAGCAGAGTTAAGCCCCGGACCTGTTGACAGTCACTGTTATATCATCTGAAATTATACCTTGTAATATATAATCCCAAAATAGATGAGTAAAATCTTCCTCTAGCCTACAATTCATCCACCTTTTGAGTTGTTCACGTGACTTAATAGCTTGTCCATGAAATAGTTGTGCAGTATACTCCAGCCCTTTGTCAGTCAATTAGTTGTACCCTGCTGTTCTTCACAGCGTAGGTGAACCTATTAATTGAGCCTGAAAAAAAGATTTTTTTTCCTCCCATACAAAACCAAATTTTTTTGCACTTTATCCATATATTATCATCAATTTTGAGTCCCATGTGTGCTTCTTCCAGTAGGACCGGAAGAGATTCTAGTGATATACTTTGCTCCCCTATAGCACTATTTTATGTTTGGTAGCTTCAATCTCCATTTTTCTTTTTTTCCACTGTAGAGTTTTATAATCACATGTGTCTGTTTTGTTTGTATGATTTATTTATTTTCTCTTCATTGGTTTCAAAATGCAAACATTATCATTGGCAATGTTCAATAACATCTAAAGTCGCCACCCAGACATCATACTCAAATAGTTCAATCACTGAGTTCTTTTTTTTTTTTTTTTTTTAAAACAGACTTATGACTAAGAGTCCAGCGTGATCGGTGGATTGAGGGGAGTTGCTATGAGAAACGTATGCTTGTGAAAGGCCGGACTCTGTATAGTTACCAGTAAGTGTGTGCGCACGCACGCACACACACACACACACACACACACACACACACACACACACACACACACACACACACACACACACACACACACAGAAGGTTGTTCACCAGAGGACATTGTTCAGATGCATTGCTGTACTGGCAGGACTGAGTCACTATTCAGTTCTAATTGAAAGTGGGCTGAAAGCAGCAGTGTGTGTCTACTGGTGGATGAATGAGTCATGTCCTGTGTGTGTGTGTGTGTGTGTGTGCACGCACGTGCGTGTGTTTCAGATGCCCTTATAAGTACGTCATCTTGATAAATAATGTTAGGATAAAAGTGCAATCATAGATTTTTGATTTCAGAAATCTCGCATATTTGAGCCCCAGCAGTGCAGGAAGCAGCTCTACACTGTGACCTATAAAATAAAGTTGGATTAATAGATGATGGGCTCAAGTCAACTTAGGCAGTCAGCTAAACTGTGATTGGAGGTTGGTTGATGTTTCCACAGTCACTAGTGGTTAACCTGAATCTGCCCACGAGTGTGTTAAAGGCTACTCCTCTTCAGTTAAGGAAAATATATAAGCACAGGTTTTCCTCTTGCTAATACACTTTGAAGACAGAATGAAGAGCTCTCTCATATTACTATTAGCCTTCTGATTAAATAATAAGACAGGATAAGATCATGTGTAAATCCAGCCCAACTGTGTCATTTATTTATTTGCGCCTCATCAACTTGCCTCCTCAAGGGAGTAATTAGTGTAATATCATTACTTAGTCCAAATCGTCACTCAGACAATCCCCAGTGCAAGTAAATGAGGCACGCGGATATGTATGATATAAATTAAAAAAGTCTAGTTTTAATGAATCCATTTCTACCAAACAATTTTTGGAAAGAACAAGTACTGCATAATATAGCACATTTATTGTCATTGTGATATCAGCATACATATTGCAGCAAAAGCCTGACTGTACTGGATTGTAGGTTTTGGCTTTTAAAATTTTTTTTATTAAAAAGTATCAACCCAAACCACACATATTTTATTGATGTTTATTTATTGCAAGACATATTATCATCGCATCCATTTTTCTTATTTCCTCACAATATTGATTCCTGTCTTGATCACTGTCGTCTGTATCTTTAAGGAATGCTAGATTATCATACTGCGCAGTTTGCATGTTCTCCCTGAGCGTGTCTTGGGTTTTCTCCGGCTACCCCAGGTTTCATCCCACAGTCCAAAACCATTCATGTGAGATAATTGTTGACTCCGCATTACCTGCAGGCATGACTATAAGTGTGTGTGTCTGTCCTGTGATGAACTGATGTAATGTTCAGATTGCATCCTCCCTTCAACTCCAGAATAAAACTGAGGAAAATTGATTGACGTGTGTTAAATCCTTGGAATGCCCTCTTGTTCCTGAACGGTGTCTGCAGTTCAGCTAGATGTACTTTTTCTCTGCAGTCATTGTGAGGTCATCGTGGTTTATTTTTTTTAATCAATTCCACTTTTTACACTCTGAATACTTCTGTTGTCCTCCAAAGCAGCAGAAGCATGCTGCACAGTTGTGTGGTGGTTCGTGCTCGCCCCTCATTGCAGGAAGCTTGTTAAAATCTTAGCCTGGCCTTTCTGTGTGGAGATTGAATATTCTCTGCTTTTCTCTGGCCAAAAACATGCGTGCGAGTAAAATTTTTCTGAAATTACCCATCGGTGTGAAAGTGGGTGTGGTTTTATTTTGCATGTGTCTCTGTTTGCCTGGTGATAAGCCAATAGAAGATGGATGGATGGAATAATATGAGCTACAATACCCACTGTATTGCATGGTGTACCGTAGTGAGTGGCTTTTACAATGACAGGAAGCCTGACGAGCAGTCGTGTCTTATTTCTCGTCAAAATTGTCATTGATTTTGTAAAACAGAATTTTGTTTATTAAAGGGCAAGAGAAAAATGTACTTGACACATGTTATTGCTAATAAACTGAGTTTGATGTTAAGAATCGAGCGCACTGACAGTCGGCTGCGTTCACATCGTTGTTGGCCGTCGCTGATCGGCGCACACCGAGGCCCAAGAGGTGTCTCATATCCCCTTTTGGTGAACACATACAGTCTCTCTCTCTCTCTCTCGCCATGTCATTAGGTGAGCGCTTCTTTTAGAGTGTGCGAGCAGACTCGAGCGCTGGGCCGAAACCATGCATTTTCTTTTCCTTGTTTGTCTGTGTGTGCATGTACTTACCCAGGAAACAAAATGCCCATTGTGAAGGCTGCACAGAGACTCTGTTATTGGCAGCTTTCTGAGTGGGAGGGAGGGAGGGAGGGAGGGAGGGAGGGAGCAGGGAGGAAGATGGAGGAGGGAGAGAGTGGAGGATAAGTGAATTGAAATCTCTTGAGAGCAAAATGCTGGTTCAAAACAGAAAATAAAACATGGTGAATCAAAAAAAAATAATTAACAGCTCTGCCAAGTCTAATTGTTTATGAAATGTCTCATTAATTTTAACAGGAAACAATGTTACTCGTGGTTTTTTGTTGTTTTTTTGCTTTATGTACTTTTGACAGTCTTCACACTTTGAGTGCAGCAATAAGGCCAAAGTAGGTTTAACTTTGTGAAGCACAGAAACCGAGGAGCGTTTTACCACAAGAGAAACACTGCAGCATATATTTGCTTTTAGGATATACTCTTAACTCTTCAGACTAAAACACAACAGCAATATTCTTCACTTATATGCCATGTTTTGAATAGTTCCACCCACTTGAAATCAAATTGTGTTTCATGTGACCACTTAAGGCGTCTTAACAAACCCTCTGGTAACTCAGTGTTTCAACCAATCTTCACTTTGAAACCACAAAATTGAATGTGTCACGTAGGCGCCCGGCTGGTTCTTACACACCATGTTGAGCAGTGCTCTCCCATTTTCACATCAGGTTCACTATCTCAATTAAAACTAAAAATGGCTGGATCTGAGGTGAATTTATCTGGCCACATTGTTGTGGTAATAATAATGAATTCTATTTGTATTGCACTTTACACTCGAGAATCTCAAAGTGCTGAAAACGACAACATAGGCTAAAAGCAGTGATTTAAAATATTTAAGAATCAGCAGTAAAATCAATAAGAACACTTAAAAAAACAGCAATGAAAATCAATAAGAGCTGCAAAACAGGAATGTTTTTAGTCTTTTATTTAAAACAATCTACAGGCTGGGAGCAGCGGAGCAGAAGACCCGGTCACGCCATGGCGCTGCGTTTGGTTATCAGGATAGGGAGGTGTGAGGTGTTGTTGGGGCGGAAGGAGCAGTTCCTTGAGGTAGAGGGGTGCATCGTCCATGAATACACTGGTAGGTGAGGAGGCACATCTTGAAGCGTATTCTGGCAGAGACGGGGAGCCAATGTAGGGATTTCCGGACTGGTGTGATGCGGTTCTGTTTTTCGGTTCTGGTGAGCGGCCTGGTGTCGCTGTTCTGAATGTATTGAGGTTTTTGAAGGTTTTTGTTGGTGGTGCCGTAGAGGAGTGAGTTGCAGTAATCCAACCTGGGGGAGACAAACGTATGGATGAGTGTCTCAGCGTCAGGCAGGGTGACAAAATGACGCAGGTCAGAAGCATGCACTTTGTGTCACACCCTCGGCATAAGCTCCCAACACTTATTGATGGTGTTCCTGATAGACGCACACACAAACTATGCTGAGATGGAACCGTCTGGTCAGAGATGCTGAGTTACATTTGAGTGAGACCTCGTATGCGGTTTTTTTTTTTTTTTTTTTTTTCACACCAAACTGTGCTATGTTTGGTTTGTGAGTAATACACTGATGGCCGCAGCTCAGCCTGGGCTATAATTCATTGCAACGGCAAACTCCAAGTTCCTCAATTTCAAAAATAGGAACTGCATTTGATCTGTGTGAAGACTGAAAGACTCACACTGACTGTCCTGGGGCCCTGTCGTCTCACCTCTGTTTGAGGAAACATTTGACAGGAAATGAAATGCGCTTATTTCAACATAGTCACAAATGCTTTTTCTCAAACTGGATAGTACCGTTACTTTGTGCTCACTCAGCCTGGATGGGCACCCCCAGTAAAGTCATGAAATCAGGATTTCTTTATATTTAATGTTGATGTTTTGTTTAGTCTATTGGTCAATATATTTCAAGCAAATGTTATCTATGTCAGTCTGACCTGTAATGTGTTCTTTTATTACTGATTGTAAGCTTTGGGATTTCAAGGATTTCACTTCCAAAGATAAACTATTGAGAAGCTGAATATGAATTAACTTGCAATAGCATGAGATTGATATTTATGTATTTTTGAACTTATTGATTTATTCTCTTCATTCGTCCCAAAAATACAATTAGATCTTATCTTGGAGACATTTATTCACACATCAGAACAATTACAGCAAATCATATATTTTGTCCGAACGCGACCGTCTCTCATGTTGGTTGTGTAATAATTTGGAGTTCAAATTATAAACGCTATTAAAAAGTCTTCAGCGTTCTGCAGTGGGTTGACGAGGTGTACTGCTTTAATATTTTGCTTTAGCTGCTGACTTGAAAGATTCTGCCACAGCTACTTGTATTTTACTGTCCAGTTTCATTCAGTCTAATGTGAGATGAGACATGTTGGTCTGTGTTCATCGTATCCCACATCAGAGTGTGTGTGTGTGTGCGTGCGTGTGCCTGCGTGCGTGCATCCGCTGAGAGAGGGCTGTGTTAGTGGTTTGGGAAACTGGCATCTTCCTCTGTGGTTTCCGACAATGAAACACTGCAGAGACAGAATTAAGGTTAATACTTTTGACAGGGGAAAGTATCTATAGTTGCATTCATCCCAAGTTGTTTGTAGTTTGCAGGGGTTTTAGTTGTAGCTCAGGTGGTTCTTGCGTTCAAACCATCTCGAAGGAGCTGTTGCATACAGTCCGACAGGTTTGCGTCATGTGAAAGCCGGGAGCCGGTCCCGCTCGCCGTTTGTTATTGAAGACCTGTCGTCGTGACTCGAGCTGCATGTGAAGAATGTCTGGAGCGTCTGAACCCTGCCATGTCGTGCATCAGCAATATGCCAAGATTTACTGCATGGGAAAACAGAAACCCAGAGTCTATTGTGCATTAGGATCTCGAATAATGGAGGCTGATCACCAGTCCACTTAAGTGGCATTGAAGTGTGTGTTTGAGAGGTGCAAGGAGAACTGATTGTGTGCGAGAGCATGCTTTGTATTCTAACACTTGTGTCGTTCGCACTTCCTTCCATGGCGGTGTGTTACGACAGTGTTTCAGTAAAGAAACACAACTGGCTTTAATATACCATTAACACTTGATGTTTGTCCGGTCTGGAGGATTTGGTTCTCGTGTGTGTCATATGTAGATGAGACGCACAATTTCTGGTAATGTCTGACTGTTTAAACTGGGTGGAGAAACTAACGGAGCCAATAATAAAACAATATTTATAAAACAACTGAACTATATGGGACAACTACAGCCGTGATCAAAACTTCCTCTTTTACAGAGGAGGCATACATTTACTCAAGCAACTTTAGCACAGAGAGTCTCGACACACGTGTGTTTACACTGTAAAAATGTTGAGGGATGGAATTGATGGATTATTAATCATAGTGATTTGCTTTCCTTGGAAATGATTATTAATGCTGTTTTGCAATACTTCACTTCATCATTTTGTCTGTAATCAGACCAATGTGACGTACATAAGCTATTTTTAAAAGTTTCTTGATGAGGTCATTATTTTCCCAAAATGTCTTTTTTTTTTTTTGCGAAATCTCAATCTAAAAAAAAAAAAAAAAAAAAAAAAAACCCAAACAAAAAACAGTTATGTTGTTGAAGTACAGTGTATTTTGTTCCAGTGTAGCTTTATGTGTCTTTTTTGTTTGTTTCCTCCACAGGTTGTGTAAGCCATGATATGACCCGTTGACAGCTGCGCAAACTTTGTAGACGGGGATTCTGTGGATGTGGACCATGTCTCAGTCTGAATCCTGGGTTGACTTGTGGGACTGGCTGAGCGTGCTTCGCCTGGAGCAGTACTCTGAGGCCTTTCAAAGTGCCGGGTTTGCAACGTTGGCACAGTGTCGCGGCCTCACCTCGGATCAGCTGGAGCAGATGGGCATCACCCTGCCGGGTCATCAGAGACGTATCCTGGCCAGCCTGAGCAAATGGCACCTCAATCGCGACGCGTCACATGAGCAAGCTGAGGAAGCGGGTAATGCCGAAGCACTGCAAAGAAAGAGACCTGTGCCCATTCCAGCAGAGGAAAAACCCGTCGCTCAGGAAAGTGAGCAAAAAGATGGTGAGGCCCCCTCAGTGAAGAGGAGAGAAAAACCGGTGCCGAAGGAGAGACAGCTCTCCAGAGTACAAGAGGATGGCAGAGAAGCAGGAGAGAAGAAGCCGGTTATCGTACAAAGACAGACACATAGAGGAGGTAAAGAGGATGAGGGGAATGGAGGAGTTGATGGAGAGAGTGTGAAGCCAGTGCCAAAAGAGAGAACCAAGTTTCGCTCTAGTGCTCCAGTGGACAGACGCTCTAGCTCAGTCTCACCAGTGTCTGACTCGTCTTTACCCCCCGTCCCTCCACGAAGCACCCCCAACTGCCCTCCGCAGCGCTTTACTACTTCAGAGTGTCCGTCCCCTCCTGCTGATTCCCCTACAACAGACGCACATGCAGAGAAAGCCCCGGCTGTATACTGCAGGCCTGCATCTCCAACCACCAACACACCAGTGTCCATGAAAGCTCCTCCCACCCCACCCAGCATCCCCTCCACCCAAACTAGGCCTCAGACGTTGTCCATCCAGCCACCGGGACAACATCCAGACAGTGAAGGAGCAAGAAAATCTCCATCCATCACATCTTCACCCATCTCCCCGACCGCCTCCCCAATTGGAGACAGAAACGCTCCACCTCTTCCTCCAAAAGCAGGAGTGGGATCTAAAGGCGTGCCACTGGTTCCACACAGATTCCCATCACAGGTTTCCTCAGCAAAGAGGTGAGACTTTTTCCAACCCCACCACTCCTTCACTATGGTGTGTGTGTGTGTGTGTGTGTGTGTGGGTGTGTGTGTGGGTGTGGGTGTGGGTGTGGGTGTGTGTGTTGAGGGACCAGCTGTAAATGTATCTCAGGAACAATCCTGAAAAAGGTTGCAAGGGAATTATGGGCTGCGTTTGCATGTGCGTGTGTGCAGAGGGCAGGAAATTGTGCGTGTGTGTGTGGGGATTGAGTTATGATGGTGATAAAAACAGAGTGAACCATTTCAGGTTACTTTGAATTATAAGCTGAACCTGCATTTTGGAGTCGGGCTCAGGGTTAGACCAAGGTCATGTTAATAATAAATACAGTTGCAGCTCAGCTTAAATTAAGGAAATGACTACAAATCAAAGTGTCCATAAGAACAATAGAAAATGTGTCTGGATTTAAAGCTACGGTTTTGTATCCTACCACATTGCAGATAGTTTTGTAAAACGATATCACTTGAATGAAAAATAGGAGGATTATAACATAAGATAATTCTATTTTGTGTTGTCAATATGCTTACATCCTTGTTTCCTGTGAATGAGTGTAAGATTTATTAATAGATGCAAAGAAATGATAATCATTAATACTAAGGTGTGTTTGGGTTTCTTGTTATGAGATCAATTTAATGAAAAGATATTCACCAATGTAATTTCTGACACGGTTTTCCCTTCCTGTGGATTCTGCTGCCATCTATTGGTCGATTTGGACCAAAGGTGCCTCTTGTGGAGCTTCAGTGTCAGACAAATCAGATGTCACATTAGACTTTTAAAGGACTTCCTGAAAGTAAAATAAACACTTCCTGAAACTGAAACATGGAAGCATGCAGTAGACGTGAAGCTCAGTGGCCTGTTGAATACTGAAATATGTGATCAGAACAAGCTGTGAGTGATGAACAGGCCAATAACATCTCCCTGTAAATATGTGGTCTAATTTGCATTTGCTCATACTTTGCCACAAACAGCCTCACCACCAACTAAAACAAAACACACACTTTGCTGAAAGCTGTAAGGCCAGACATTTCCTCCTCACAATGTTTTCTTTCCTGGTCATAACACACACTCTGATGGGGTATTTTGCCTCTCGATAAAGAATGAATCCTTACATCAGACTTTGATTTCAAGTGACAAATGCACCTTCTGTATCTTTTAAAGAGAAACTAGCTAAAAAAAAAAAAAAGGGAGGAAGTCACAATGGAGAACAACACCAGTCAAACACTCCCCTCTTCATTAGCCGCTGTGTGAGAAAGAGAGAGTGGGGCATCGACGTAGAGGAAAACCAGGAACAGCCCTCAGACTTTCAGAGCTCAGCTCGTTCACATGCTCTCGTTGAACTCTCTTTATTTCGTTGTCAGTGTGCCTTGCCCCCCACCCCCCCACCCCCACCCCCGTTGGTCGACTTGTCATTTCCTCCTGCTTTCTGATGTAAGATTGTTTTACCATAATGGAAGAGGACTCCGTCTGAACAAGTCGGGACAGGTGATGTTTATTGAAATCGCACCTCTCTCCCCCCCCCACCCCCCTATTTATGCTTGCCTTTTAGCATGTGCTCTCTCCACTTCCCCCTCTTTCTTCTATCTCCCCCATGGCAAAGCTTCTAACAAGGAAACTTGCCATGTTCATGTTTTCTGCTCTGCCGTGCTGTTGTAATTTTAGGTACCGTTACTCAAACCTCACATTGCTTTTGCACGCTTCCACGTTAAGTTGGCGATGTAGGTGAAGGTCGGAATAATCCTGCATGAAAGTGGATTTTCAACATTTTTCCCCAGAGCATTTGTTGAGCTGATGGTGTTTCTGTTGTCCTCCCTGTTTGACCGTGGAAGGAGCAAAACAAGTAAGAAAGTGCTCTGAAAAGGCATTCCAGGCATGTTTAGCTGTAAAAGTGATCAAGTGGGTTTTTTTTCTTTCTTGCGGTGAGGTTTTCAAGCATCTTCTTTTGGCTTCTAATCTGGAGTGACAAAGGGCTGAATTTAACATGTGATCGGGACTAAGTGAAAAGAAATGAAGTCATCCAGTTAACCCATGCGCTAGTGAGAAGTACTTATCGTTTGTTGAAGTAGTTACTTAAGGCGATGGCTCTGAACCCCCTAAATAAGTGAACTTACGCACAGCGTGGGAGGAGAAAGGAACCAACATTGTTTCTTCAGCTTACAGTCATCTTTTACTTGGCGTAGAGCAAGTTAAATATAGGTTGCCGCTCGCAGACCCCTCTCAACACGGCTCCCCAGAGAAAAAGGAGGAACTGTGTGAGCATGGCAGTTTCCCGTCATTGTTGGGTTTGTGTATATTTTTAATTAAAAACAAAAAATCATGACTAATACATGGTTTATGTTCAGAGTGTTGCATGAATTTAACGTGATCTTTTGCGAATGTGTGTGTGTGTGTACTAATGTAGTTCTCAAGTTGCACATCCTTCCTATCTATGGTATGAATTTTTATTATGTAGTTAGGTGTTTGTTTAGCTCCCAGACAGTTTGACACAACAAATAACAGCAAGACTCATGAACGTAAACTGTTTGTAACAGCCCTGAATAGATTGGATTATTTAAGCCCTCCTCATAGATTCTAATTTGCTGTTTTAACTCTTGATAGGAATCAGTTTCCACTTGTTTTTTCCCAGCTGTTTACTGCAATGTGTGACTAATGTCTTATGTGAAAATCATTGGGTCTTGGTATTTTGGAAAGAAGGAAATGTGCAAAAGAAGGACAAATAAAGAGGAACTTTCACAATACTGGATGAACCAAGCTTATGCTCTCACTCTTGACTTTCCTATTACTCCCATTGTTCTCTACATTTAGATGGTTTATGGGTTTTTTTTGTAGAGTTATTTGTGTTTAACTGTCTCATAGATTGACTGGATTTACTTTTCATTTGTGCTCTGTAAGATTGCCAAAAGATGTACAATGAGTGAGCGACTGCCCGTTTCTCCAAGATAACCTCCACTTGCAGTATTTGCAGTATTTCTGTTTGATGGTACTGCGAAGCTCAGTATGATACACTGATTAAGCTTGTTTGAGTATGTATTGGTGTATTGAGAGGTCATCGTAATGACCACTATATGAACACAAAGCTCTGTTTTCTCCGTTAGTTGTGTCATAAACACTCTCGGAGTCACGGTTATGAGACGTCCACCTGCAAAAGCCCATCACCAGTGTGAGGATAGAAACAGAACAGTTAGGATATCTCCAAAAAGTGCACAGGTGAATCTTAAAGTAGGAACATGTTTGAAAGTAATATGATAAGCATAATTGCAAAATATCGTAAAATATCGCCGTAGTGTATTCAATTCGGAAATATCAAGATCAAAAAAAGAAATGTAAACAGCATAACATCACTTCCTGAATATATAATTAAAAACATGCGTCAAGCAAGACCAGAACCCACATTCGATGCTGATTTTTTATTTTTCCTTTGACTGAAAATGTTCGCTTCCTCTTACTATTTTAAGTAAAGCTCAGTATTGTTTGACTCAGGAGAAAATATTTTTTTCTTCTGCAGTGAAAGCTGTGTCAGTCTTCTGCATATAGAGGCTGTTATATAAAAGATAAAGCAAAGGACTTCTAACTTATGGACAAAATGTGTTTAGAGTTCCTTCAGATGATAGCAGACAGCTGTTGATTTTCTTTCACCCTCTGGAATTTATCCAGATTGCATACTCCCGCTTAAATGCTACACATGCTATGTGTATGTGTTTAGATTGTCTGTATTTACTGGCAATGGACAGGTATTCTGTATTTGTATACGACAGATATGTTATCAGTGACTGAGGCAGGTTCAGACCTGCAACTTAAACCAGAAGCAAAGGAGGAAAATAACACAGTCAGAGAGGCACAGCACCACTTTAAAGCAGCAGTTAGTAATTCCAATTGTACTGGAGTCTCTTTTCTTTTCTTTTTTTTCCTTCATGCAATTTTGTCATTTTTCCGCTTCAGCATTGTCTAACTTTTTTCCCCCCCATAAACTGGTTTTTTTACTGTGGTGCTTCGCAACGGAAGGCGTTCAGATGCTGCTGAACCTTTTGAGAATGCGGTGAGGTCCGACGACTTGCCTGTCTCTGCTGACCGGGCCTGTGCCCCTCTGTCCACCAGCCCACATCCCACTCCCAAGAAGGACGCGGATGAGATTCCGAACGCCCTATCGCCGCTGGTCCCACCTCGCATCAGGACGTCCAAAAGTCAAGAAAACGCTCAACTGTCAACACGATCTGACTCGCAGCCTGCTCTGCCTGCTCGGAGGATTCCACAGCTGGTCCGTAGCTGCAGTGAGTGATGTAGTGTTTTTTGTTTCCTAATGATTTACAAACATAAATGACCGGACAAATCAGAAAAGCAGATGAACAGCATGTGACAAATGGTTGTCCGATCCAGAGTGGTTGTGGTTTATGAAAAGGATTTGGCTATGTTTTCAATTTGGACGTGCAATTTACTGAAAAAAAAAAAATATATATATATATATTTTATAGTGAGTGGAAACTGTAACAAGGAAACTGACATTTGCCTCTCCTGTTGAGCGATGCTTCATACAGATAGATTCCAAGCTCATGCTGATTTGATCGGATGCTGTTACAGATCGGCAAAGTTCCTCCTCTGCTGGCTTCAGTTGTCACAGTTGACCTGCAGCAAACACTAGGGTTTCTCCATTTAGTATTTTTATAAAAAAAAGTGAGCCACAGACCTGAGTGTGGATTATCTGCCTTATATTTTCACTTAACGTATGTGCCTGTGGCTGTAGCTTGATATTGAAATCGGACCTCTCAAATGTGTGTTTTGCTTTTCTATTAATGTGAACTTTAGCAATCTGGTTATATCCTAATTTTCCTTATGCATTATAATACAGGTGGGAGTTGTTATTTTTTTGTTTGTTTTTCCCCAGTATTATATATTAGCTTCAGTCCTTTACACCACAAGCTTCCATGCATAAACATTCATGTAATTCTCCTCCAGTCTTCACACACTTCTACCTTTTACCACACATCACAGAGCTTCTAGCAACCATTAGGAGACTCCAAATTGGCAGAAACTCTTATCCTTCCTGTGCATGTGTGCTGGCATCTGCTTCCCGGTAGTTGAAAATTACGCAGCGGACAACACGTACCAGCATTGCTAATTTAGGTCAGAAGACTTCCTTGTACTGTTATACTTCCCACTAAAAATGAAGATTTTAGCCAAGACAACACCCTTTTAAAATTTGTGTTACTTCTTTGTATAGCTTTGCCAAAAAGGGATGTTTTCCATACTAGAAATATCTAAATAACTACGATCCCGTTTGATTAGTCGTCGATCACAAATGTTGTATGCTACACATCCTGGTAACCAACAGTGGTCCAACTGATTCCATCTGGTGGCATCATAAGATGTCATATCTCAGAAAATGTGCACAAGGTTAACCAGTTGCTGCACGTACTCCAGACATGGAGAATTAAGGTGCTGTTATTTACCCTTTTTGATTTTGGCATCAAGTGGAGTCTCGGTGTGTTTGAAGCTAAATGTTTTAATTCGATTTTTTTCGCAAGAAGACCAGCTGTTTTTGAAGCTCTGCTGATGTTTTTTTATGCCGACATGAACCAAGTCCTTGTTAATCATGGCTTCTGTCTTTAATTTATTTCCTTACAGGAAGGGTTGACCTTTCTTTAACCTCTTCCTCACATGAGAGGGAATGTTACTTAATATTAGTTGCCTCTATTGATGTTCGACTTGTAAAACCCTTATTCAGATTATCTGCATTTCCTTTGTCTTTATTGCTGTAGAATTATATAAATAAGCGCTGCTGCTTATTTTCCAGAGAAACCCTGAATTTAGACTATTGGGCAGTTCTATATTTTTACTGTGTGTTTGATGGTACAGTTTATACTGTAGATATGTAGCAATCCTGTGATTCTTATCTGTGACTGGGTACAGTTGTTTTCTCTGCCTTCTGGTACTTTTTTGAATTTTCTAGATCTCCTAAATGGTGTATGAGTTATGGTTATTAAAAGAAGGCATGCTGAATCTTTTCAGCTGGATAGGATTAAAAGACTTGAATAGAGTGGTGAGAGTAAGTCCGACCAAATGAACTGGTAACTAGTATATAATAAATAACTCATGAAGACGTCTTTCCTCTTCAGTTATGGGACTAACACTTATTCAGTCAGAGAGTGTTCACTGTTGCCTTTTTTTCCTTCTTTTTTTTTGCTGTGGGTACTCAGAATGTTTAAAAATATGTCATGTTCACATCTGCTGTACTTGATAAATCTATTCATCACAGTGATTTAGCATTAAAAAAAAAAACTCCAAAAACACAAATCTTGAACTTTATGCACAGAGGCAGTACACAACCATAACAGCAATTCTTAACTAAAAGCAAAGTTAGACCTTTAATTCAAAATGTATTAGATCTTTTTTGTGTGGTAGCTGTATATAATTCAACCAGCAGAGGAAATTGGCTCAGAGGCGAATTGAAATCTGTTAAATGACTTCTGCTGGATCCTTTTGAGTTTGTTCTGTCAATATAATGATATATTTTTCCTATGAAACGTCATTGGTTCCGATCTCTTCCATGGTCTGTCAGGGTTAGGTTCAGTCGATGATAATTCTGATGACTACGAAGATCCAGACTTGTACTCCCCCGGCGTCCATCGATTGAATATATCTGACAGGGTAAGAGGAAGCTGAGCGTGTAAGAACTGTGTTGTTACTTTGCACTCTCCCTCCTGAGTGACCAATGTCTCTTCTTACAGGACATGTCCCTGACGGTGCCTGGCCACCCAAGCAAGCGGTGCAATTCTTTGTGTAGTGACGATGAGCTTCTGGATTACGATGAGTGAGCAACACACAAACCAGCAACAGAGATATTAATGTAGGAGAGCTTGAAATGCTGTCCGAGGGAGGTTTGGCCACTTGGCAATGCTGATGCCTTGTTAGTGAAGTTATAGTTAATGTCTGTTCGATACATGTACTCTCTCGATCGAGATGCGCTGATGCTGATATCAGTATCGGGTCCGGTACTGCGCGATGGTACTCCCGAAAGTGCTGTGATACACCGACACACGACCACTTCATGGAAGCTTGTCATCAACAGCAAGCAGTCAGTGAAAGAGGATCAATATGAGAAACAACTGCGTCAAAAGTAAATCTGACTGGCAGCTACGCGCTGGACTTCTTGCAGTTGGCAATCTGATTGTGTATATTTAT
This sequence comes from Lipophrys pholis, assembly GCF_963383615.2. Classification (NCBI taxonomy): domain Eukaryota; kingdom Metazoa; phylum Chordata; class Actinopteri; order Blenniiformes; family Blenniidae; genus Lipophrys; species Lipophrys pholis. Next base: position 18,122,965 of record NC_137627.1, on the reverse strand, counting down.
TAAGGAGTCAAACAAAAATGATTCTCTTCACTTTGCTGTGCTATGGCTTATTGCAATCACATGTGGAATGCAACATAACAGCTACAACAGTGCCGTGTGGATTATGCCAAGAAAAACTTTGTTTGCGGTTGTATCCCACTGGAAAGTGTGGCATGTGTGGCATGTTTCAGAAAAACTTGGCCAATTATTAACAGTCAGGAAATGATAATTGGCACAGTTGGGAAATGATCAGCATCGAGAGACAATATAACATTTTAAAAGGAGTTCAGCCATCATTAAGTATTTCTATGATCGCGCGGTATTGCAAATGATCTAAATGTAAGTCCTTGTGCGAAAAGGTACTACTGGCACATCCTTATGATACAACTAGAAGGATTGCTAAAAAAAAAAAAAAAAAAAGGATTAAGTGTAAATATGTTTTCCCTTTTGTGCCTCCAAAGCTCTAACCTGTGGCAGAATGAGGGTCTTGACAAACAACAAGGCAGCGTCTACCTGCCAGACAATGGCAGGCTTCCCCCGGCAGCTAAGGAAGACAACGCTCAGCTCTCTGCAGTCATAAAAATGGGCTGGCTGGACAAGAATCCCCCTCAGGGGTATGGAAAACATCCCATAGACACACACACACACACACACACACACACACACACACACACACACACAGAAGCTTTGTTTCTGCTGAAAATAGAAGCCTCATTGATTTGTACACATTACAATATAATTTCTAATATTAAAAAAGAAGAAAAAAAAACGTTGTAAAAGTTCCTCTGCATGCCCTTTTATTCTAGGGTTCTTTATTACCAGAGGCGATGGGTGAAGCTGGATGCTGACTATCTGAGATACTTTGACACTGACAAGGTAATGACACATACTCAAGGCTCATTGGCTCAACAGCAGTCGGTTTTTCACTCGTGCTGTTTGTACGTGTGCGTTGTAGGATGTGTATTCTAAGGGCATCATCTCGACAGCGTTCATCACGAACGTGACCAGTGTTGGGGAGCTGAAATTAGAGGTTGGCACAAGCAATCGAACCTTCATCTTCAGGGCTGAAAGTGAAGGTCTGTCTTTTTAATTAACCTTGCATGGGTCTACTTAAACCTTTGCAGACGATTTGTAGGACATCATGCCATGTGCCCATGTCTTAATAATTCTTAATAGTGTTCATGCTTTGCACCGAATCCCGACATGCGTTTCCACGTCATTTCAGCTGAGAGAAACGGCTGGGTGACTGTTCTGCAGGACGTCACCAGGGGGCGCCAACGACGCAGCACTATCAGCCCTGTCATCTCTGTGACCCCAGACTATCAGGGCTATTTGGAGCTCAGAGGGTTACGCTCCAAACTTTACACAGTTGTCGCTCTAGATAAAGTCTATCTCTACAAAAACATTGATGTAAGATGTCTTTGTTTGCAGAATCTGAGTTTTCAAATTAAGATGTGCATTGATTTAAAAAAAAATTAAATAAAAAAAATAAAAAAGAAGAAGAAGGTGAAACTTTCTCTTTATTTCCCTCCAGGACTATCGTATTGGAGTAGGCATCACATCTATTGATATGAATGTGGGGAATATTAAAGACACAGAACGACGTAGCTTCGACCTCACCACGCCGTATCGAATGTTCAGGTAACCAATCCACTCACAAATACAAACAAAATGTTTATTGTGATTTGTATACGGTCTCTACCAACAAGCCACCTGCACTGACACTGACCAACAGTAGTCGTATCAAAAAAATGGAAGAACTATTTAAACGCGAAAGTCTTTACTTGTTGTGAGTCAACTGCTGAGAGGGTTGTGGGTGTTGGACAGTTGGAGAAATGAGGTTGCATTGTCTTACTGAGAACTCGCCCCTCTCCCTCTCGCGCTCCTCAGAGTCTTTAGCTGGATGTCTGTGTGTTTGAGCAAATGAAAAGCTGTTTTGTTTGACTGCATGTGTGTATGTGAGGTCTGATGGCTGACTGTGGGCAGCCTGTGGTGCAGAGACTCAGCTTGACAGGATGGGGACATGTGAAAAGGCTTGTGTATTTTGGGGGTTTGTCTGTGTGTGTATCTGTGTGTGTGGGTGTGTCTGTGTGTCTTTGCTATGCGGTGAGTCTTGATCAGAGTCCAACAATAACTCCTATTTCCTTGCAAACTAATTGTAATCTGTAAGTCTGAAGATTTATTTTCATTCAAAGTTTTTTGAGATTGTCCCGGTATGTAAATAAATAATGTTAATTTCATATTCTGCCTCAAGTTCAAACATTTTTGTGAAACTGAGTCATCAAAAGTTAGTTTTGTAGATTTTTTTTATGTTTAGAGATTTTGAACAATAGATGAAAAGAGGCTTGTCTAATCAGCATTATCAATAGTCTGTTTTGGACAGCTGGTGAATTGGAGATATAGGTGAGAGCAACAAAGTCGGCAATTCAATAGAGTACACCTTGAAGACCCCCACCCCAACAGACATTTCAACTCTTGACACTTAATAGTACACTAAAATAAAGTCTCAAAAACGGGAAACAAGACCAAGTGTGGTGGGGTATAAATCATAACAGCTTTAGTGGATGGTGGCAAACAAGTGTTGAAACTGTTGAAAATGTGTTTGAGGTTGAGGTTTTGTAGAGACTTTATTAAGTAGAAAAACTGACAAGGGAATCCTCAAACCCATAGTGACAATATTCAAATCAAGTGTGCTTTTTCTGCTCTGGAATTAGACACTTGCATCACATCACCTGCTTTGTGAAGCAGAAGTCATCCTATGTGTTTGCATCTTTCTAAAAAAAAACATTCATCGTAAGATAACCTACTGCATCAAAGGTCTCCATTATCACATGGGTGCAACACTACTATCACATACATTTTAAGTGTTTAAAGAAGACAATTACTACCATGCAAAGTGAGTTCAACCATCCTTTTTTAGACATTACGGTCTTTCAGAAAGTGTGTTTGTGCGTGAGTTACTATTCTATTGGTAGATAAAACCAGATCAGGGCCAGACGGGTGAAAAGAGGAAGGAAAGTCTGAGTCAAGTTTCAAATCTGTCCGTATGTGCATGGATATGAGTTTGTATGGATTCCAGGTTCTGATTGAATTATATTTAGCAAAACAGGAGCCAAGTAAGAGTCAGCCCCTCGTGCACACATGAGCATAAGGCCGCAGACAGAAAAGGGCCAGAAGCGGCTTTCGGTCACTTGGCTGCTGGCCGTGACACCGTCATGTCAGGACTAACACTCCGTCATGTGCTCACGTCTCTCCGCAGTTTTATAGCGGAGTCTGAGCAGATGAAGGATCAGTGGGTGGAAGCCATGAGGAATGCCATAGGTGAGGCTTTGTCCAATAGCGAGGTCGCCGAGCGGATCTGGGCGGAGACGAGCAACAGCCTCTGCGCCGACTGTGGGGCTCCCAAACCTGAATGGGCGGCCATCAACTTGTGTGTGGTGATCTGCAAGCGATGTGCAGGTTGGTGTGAGTCGCTTTGGGTTTGCGGGGAGTGTTTGGAGGTGTCCGTGCCACATCTACTTTTGTATTTATCTGTCAATCAACCTTTCTCTGCATGTGTTTGAATGTCTGTATATTAATTAAAAATGATTTCTCCTCTCGTGTATTAAAACACTAGTGATGGATATAGGATATAATGAAATGTGGGTTGAAGAGAGCTTACAGCAGCCGTTTTTGAATTCTTTTTGTTCAATTTCAGAGCAGTATTGTGTTGTCATTTCTTTTCAAATGATAGTATCTCATTTGAAACATGCATGTTTGTTTCAGGAGAGCACAGAGGCCTGGGTCCAAGCATCTCAAAGGTTCGGAGTCTAAAGATGGATAGGAAGGTCTGGACTGAGGAACTTATTCAGGTACACACAATCACTTGGGCGTTTTCCCAAAAAGGATTGGAAAACCATTACATCTTGTACGGAGCACAATCATCTAGTTTTTGCTTATAAAGACGAATTAGCAGGACTGGAAGTAACGGCGTGGCCCACACACACACACACGATAAGGCGGGCAGATGAAATGTGCAACATAAACTACAACTTCCTCTCTTCCTTACGTACCTGCGATGCAGGTGTTCCTCTTGCTGGGCAACAAGCGGGTCAACAGTTTCTGGGCAGCGAACGTCCCGCCAAGCGAAGCCCTGTCACCCTCGAGCTGCAGCGACGAGAGACGTCGCTTCATCACCAACAAATACCGCCAGGGCAAATACAGGAAATACCACCCTCTGTATGGAAACCAGCGAGAGCTCAATAATGTGAGTTGAAGGCACTTCTTGGATTGTTTGCGTCTGTCTGGTTCACTTTCCCAGCGAGACGTGTTTATGTGGTAACATTTATAGTCGACTAAACTGGGAAGTCAGTCAACATATCAGAACACAAGTGTGTTTTTAGAAGCCACTCTCTGTTGGTTTACCAGTCTGCGATGGCAGAATTCTGTAAAAAATAAACCATTATGTTGTCCTCATTCAGTCATTGCTCTCTTTTGCTTTTAAATGTAATGGCAGTTTAGTTCCCTCAGTTTATAGATTTACTCAAAGGTTTTATAGAAGTTGTGCAGTGCAGCTAAAAGACGAGCTCCAAAATCAGGTTTTTAATACTTAAGAACCAAATATTCTGCTACAAAGGGAGGATTTGATTGAGGCAGATGTGAAAAGAATTAGAGGCAATGATTATGGGGTCTCTTCTGTCTGCACTCAAGCCTCAGTTGACACTTTTCCATTTCTTTTTCCTTCTTTCTGCTGCCTGATTCTGGAGACCTATTTCTGATACTTGTTCCGAAAGTGGGACATTTAACGGACTGATTTGAACTTGCAGTTCGAGTGAAAAGCGAGTGATTTGATTACAAATGCAGACTGATTCCCAGATTAAGTCTGACGTGTAAAAACGCAGTCCACCAGTTGTAATGACTGATACTCAGAGTTGTGGTAAATTAAACACAGTGTGATGTCGGTGCAGGTTTCTGGAGATATTCCGTCAGTTAGTAGCATGCAACGATTAAAATCCTCATATAGTCATTCATTGTAATTCGATTCAGGGAAGATCTAAAAGCAACACATCTCAGTCCGCACACACTCATTGTCAAACTTGCAGGCAATTGAGGGTCACTTGCAAACCCCGCATGAGTGAATTTGGACTGAGGGAGGAAACCTGAGTACTTAGAAAAACCCCAGGGAGTACATGCAAACTCCACAATGAAAGGCCGAGTTCAAACTCAAACATTCTAACTCCATGACTCAAGCATCCTGACTACCCATTCACTGCTCAGCCCAAGAAAAGATGATCATTGTCTTCCAAGATTGTGACTATAACAATTTAACACAGTTGACCCAAAAAAACCACAATAAGATGAAGTTAGAATGTTGTGGAGGGCAGTGACGAGAAGCTCACGCAGTCACTGAAGATGGGAAGATTTAACATGATTCTAAATGTTGCTGAGGTTGTTATGAGGTGAGAAGGCCAACAGTTTTATCAGATTTCCACTCCATGCGAGACACTTGTCTGCTATTAATGAACTATTCTTTTTTAAGTTTGAGTCACTACTTACCAGTTTAGAGATGAGACATTAAGACACTCCTCAATAACTGATGGGAAAGGAATGAAAGCATGAATCTCAGATTAAGCTCTGATGATATTTCGCCAGACATCTCTAATTTACGACACGGCTATGAAGAGTAAAGATAAGTACCCTGCTTTATTCCTTATCTAAAACAAAGAAGTGTAATGTCTTGATTAAATCCGTTGATTTTGCCATTTTAATGTCAAATTGAACTGAGTTAACCTTTTTTCCTTTTCTGAGGATGAGTTTCCACATTGATGGTTTGATTTCTTTGGCATTACTTTGGCCCCTTTTCTAACTTTTAAGTAGGTGCTATGAAAGATTGCTTCAATGGTTTGTGCGCGTTGCAGTCTTGTCCTTGTTCACCCTGTTAAGTTGTTACATTTGGTCAGTGTAAGTAGGACGTCGGGGGAACAAGCCTGGGAACGGCTGGAGCTGAGCCTTTGATATCGTTCCCCTGCAGCGCTGCATCATGTGTGGTAAATGTCTGAGTGTTTGAGACCCAGCTGGGTCACTCATTAGCTGCTTAACCCACTTACTGCAAGCCGTTTGTATGGCTCACAGACACACTGAGCGTGTGACTGACTCACACTTACCACCTGACCTGTGACTTATATTTTTATGCCTCTCAGGTGTTAGTGTCTATATGTGCGAGTCTGTGTGAGTCATTGTGTTTGTGATCTGCAGAGCAAGATGAAATCAATCCATGCGTTTCCTCTTGGAAAAAAAAAAAATATTTTTTTAGCGGCTGCTCTCCAGCTCTTTGTGTCCGCTTCATTTCTTTGTAGTGTTCTGTTGTCTCTTTCAAATCTGCTGCCCTACCTGTTTGCCTCTGGTCCTAGTCAAAACATTTCAAGTTCCTCTGCAATGCAATACTTTCTTCCGACTTGGGCGTGTCTTAGCAAAGCACACTCTTGAAATGTGTTTTGTGTCAATGATGCACTCGTGTCATAAAAGTGCCAGTAAAGATAGTGAAGGTTGATATGGCAAAGAAGAGCAAGTTTGGTTTCCACCTGAGCGCTTTAATGCCCCTGGCTACATTCAACTTTATTTACTTGCCTCTCCCCCCCCCCCCCCCCCCCCACACACACACACACACACTTCTCCATTCCTTTTCTTCGTTGTGTTTTCCTTTTTTCGTGAATGTGACATCATTACACGCTGATTTAACTGGAATGTGCAGTAACTCCGCCCCTCCTCCTCCTGTCCTCCTCATTGTTTGGCTTGGGACTCCTGAAGTAAGTTGATCCCTTAAACTTCTGCTTCATTTTCTGTTTAGTTGCGAGCAGTAATTCCTATCTGACTAAAAGCTCACAAATAGGCTTTGCTTTTTGTTCGCCCTGTCTGTGTGGACTGACTTTAGAGCAGTGATTGAAGGGAACTGAGAACTTTCAGGTAAGATAGTGTGTGAGCTGAGCTGTTGGAGAGGACACTGGAAATGTGTTGTGTCTCTGCATCTGTCTGGATTTGTTTTTTGTTTTTGTTTTTTTCTCAGCTGTGAAGAATCTCAGTGTGACTTGGTATTTTCATGGGCATAGGTTCACATGAGTATTGCAATATCTGCCAGTGGACTTTGGATCTCGGTCTGTAATCTCAGTGCAATTAAACCACCACATGTGAATGCATAGGTTTGTGTTGTAACTGTGTGCACAGCGGCATTGTAGAAGTGTTGTCGTGAGTGCACATTGGAGTTGTCGTGCATATGTATTTCTCTGGAGTGGGCTGAGATATGCTAACATGCATATTAATGTGCCTGTGTAGGCATGTTCGTTTGCCTTTTTTTTGTGTGTTTTTTTATGTGTGCTGCGGTTTCTCCCTCTCACTCCCATGGTCTGTGTGTTCTCTGTGTACTCACAGTAGATAACAAGCGCACCTCTGTCTGTGCCACTTTGCTTTCTCTCACTCTGGAGGTCCTCTCTTGTGTGCCTTCTCTTATTACTTTACTCCGCAGGTCATCTGCTCGTCGGGCTTTCCGCAAGTCTGGTATTCAGTAGCCTAGTTTTCTATCCAGGGGCGGAAAGAGGGCTGAACATTTTTGTTTAAAGTATTTCTGAAATGTTAAAAAAAAAAGAGAAAAAAAAGAATAGTTAAGTGAAAGTATAAAACTTTTTAAAAACGACTTAAATATTTACTTTTTAACTGCATTTAAATTACATTGTCAGGAGCAGACGATCGGGTTGATTTACCTCATGAAGAAATATGTGCAGTGTGTTTGTCAGCCAAATGAGAAAGTATATAAAACCTACATTGTGACTATTATACAAAAAAAATGTTGGGGTAAATGTAAAACAGGAATTTTGTCTTTAAAGGATAACTTATTGGCTACAAAAAGTGCTGATCAAAAAGTTTAAACACCGTTTTGAATTGTGATTGACTTTTAAGTTGAAAAATGGGGAATTATTTTGTATTCTGTAAATTGTGCTTACGATTGATTCTCTTTTCTTTAATTTTTGTTTCTATTGAGCATGCACACATTGATCCCACGTATTCACAATCCTTTTCTAAAACAGCGTTTCCTGAACATGAGTCATAGTGTGTCAAGTGAAGCGACAGCCAGCTGAGAGTCTCCATCGAGCCAGTATATAAACTGTTTCTCAGAGCTTTGTCGTTTGGTGGTTTCCTTCAAGTGTGTTTATTTGCGGGCGCATAAAAGAGGCGACCGAGAGCGCTACAGTACGGCACCGAGTTATTTAACACTGAAAGTGGGCAGGTTGACCATATCTCAGCTTGTGAGGTCCAGCCACGCCGCCCACTCACTCGGCAATAATCCAAGTCTTCTGGAGTTCGAGCGGTTGCTTGTTGAGCGTGTGATGGGGACAATTGGCATGTCACTGCTGTTCAGTTTAGCGAGCTGAAAGTTGGAAGGCGGTAATAAAAACAAATAATTCCTGGCTTGTTTGTGTGCTTTTATAGTTTTGGAATGTGCCGCACACTTTAAATTTAGAAGAAGACTTCATTCCTTTTATCCTCCATTTTTGTTGATTTAACACTTTGTCTTACTGTTTGTATTACACTTATTCATATTTTGCTTTTCTGTCTCTGTGGGTCTCGAACTGTTTTTCTTGCATTTATGAATCTTTTCTTTTTTTTTTTTTTAATTTCCCCTATTTCATTCGTCTGGATTTTCACCTCGCTGTCTCTCTAAGCCGCCTCTGGTGACGTAATGATGGAACATATGTGGAAAGCATCTTGCTCTCATCTGGATTTAATATATGAAGATAAATGCACATGTGTGGGCGTTTTTTTGGACGGACTTTCAGTACATATATGCTTTAAAAAAAAAATCTACAAAGCGGAGTCTGCTGTGTGTGTTTGTACATTGGCTACGGGGGTCATGTTGAGTTTCCAGCCAAGTACAATCAGTGTCTGATTAATGTGCCCAACTCGAACCCTTTCATGTTCCTTTCACAATATTTTTCTTTCTTGTGTTTCTCTCATCTGTCTTTTCCTCCAATTCGGGCCCGTACTACTGCCAAGGCCAGATGGAGGCCTGCCATTTAAGACACACCCAGATAAAATCTTTCTCTCTCTCTCTCTCTCTCTTGGGAAATTGGGTAAGATTCTTGAATTCCCTTCTCTTCTCCTCTCACTGCGTGTCTGTGTGTGTTATTGCGTTACTCCCTGCCTCATAGGCAGCAGATGTCGGAGGGTGAGGTCTTCAAAGACTCAAAACAACCCATTTCCTTGTTGTGCTTTGTTCTGATTGGTTCACCTCTCACAGTTAAAATAAGCATCCCTCGCTATTGAGTTACTTCACACTGACCTATATACAACACAACGCAGCTTTTGCATGTGCGCTTACTGAGACGGTGCGCGAGCAGGCCGCGAATGTCATAAAACGTCACTCTGCACTCCTGTTTGCTGGAAAGCCGTGTTGATGAACAGCATTGTGCCAGTGGTCAGATGTATATCATGATAAGGATTAGGCTGTGGTATTACAGCTAATGCTTGTCTGCAGGGATTGATCTTGTGTAAATTCTCGGGAAAGACGCACATGTTCGGGTCATTTCAATTGAGAAGTTTACTCTGGCTGCCAGACATGTACAACCTCAGCAAATGAAAGCTGTGTGGTGTTTCACCTCCATGCAGAAGATGTAATATTTCACTAACTCCAAGCAATGTGCGTGTGTGTGACACTTACTTTCCTATAGATTCAATTTGATTTCATCTTCATCTTGTCAATAATATCCACCACTCTAGTTTAACGCCGTTAACTGACTGCCCTGGTTTGCGTATGTGTCTTGCTATCTGGACGCACTTTTAACTTGGAAGAAATTCAGAAGAGGCCCAATGCCTTTAAGAGACTTGTGAAGAAGATTAACTGTGATTTTCTAAAACACCTGAAACCAGTTGTTTCATGGCAGTCATGTGATCCATACCATGAAAATGTTCATGTGGATGTGCTCTGCTCCAGATGGTGGACCGCAGCTTTGCCTTCAGATGTCTTCAATGACGTGTGCGAGATAAAGAAAAAAAATGCAGCTTGTTTCTTTGTCTGTTGGGCGTGTGTGTGGGGGTTTCTTGTGCAACTTTAATCTTTGTCAATTAGTCTGTTTGTCTGTGTGCAGGGACTTGATAATGCTTAAATAGAGGAGGAGCTCTGTTTGTGTGTGAGTGCTGAGGAATTTCTCAATCAGGCTAAAAAGAGCTTATTGGTTTTAACACAAAGTGTGTCTGTGTGTCTGTGTGTTTGTGTGTGTGCATGCACACATATAAAATGTTTCTTTTCTTCTGCATTTTTGGGCGTCCGAATCTGATTTCTTTGGTGTAAACGTGCTACTTCCTCCTTCATGGAAGCCACTACGTTCCTCTTTTGACTCCTGCTTCTTCCTCAATGTAATATTCATGTGTACACTTCTTTCTTTTTTTTAAAGATAGAGTGGCGCTGTACGCAAGCCAATGTAGGTTTTTACTGGCAAAAATCGATTTACAGGGACAAAGTTGGAAGATATTTTTCTCATGTTTGAGGTTTCCTCAGCAGTAGCAATGAATTAAAGAAAAACACTGGATGACTTGATCAAATATAATAGTATCTAAAGCTTCTCAGTCCTCTTAGCTTAACTGTTGGTCTTTGGAGTCCAGGTCACCGATGATCCACTTGCATCAGGGTTAGACACTAATCACTGCAAAATGCCTCGAGGCTGCTTTGTTATTAAATGTATAAGCAGTGGATTTGGTTTACGATCAAAATTTGGCACAAAGCTGAAACAACTGGGAGCTCATGGTTGATAGTTTTATTATAGTAATAATCTCCCAAGTCACAATAAATCCACCCAAAATTACCTGGATTCTCCATTAACAGTACAGCATTGTTGTTTTTTTTTTAATCAAAATGCATTAGATGCCTCCTAAGTTCATATTTGAAGGTCATATCAGTGTCGGTAGGCGGTTAACAGAGTGAAGGCGCTACAGTTTATTATGCATATGATTATCAGAGGAACTGCAGGTTTTGAAGCTTCCCTACGTATTCACATACTCTACCTGCGTTTTATCATTTTTGCATCGCATTGACATGATTATAGCTTCACTAGCAGCTACAAAACCTTTATAAACCTATCATATCACTACTGATTGCATTTGCCATATGCACCTTTCAGAACTATTACTTCTAAACCATTTCTGATATCTAAATATATAGAAAACTAGCAAAAAGCAGAGAAACTGCTTTTTGTGTTTTTATCATTACGGTCTGCACTATGACTGTCATATTGTAGGTTAACACTTAATATGATGGGTTAAAATCCATAGAAATAACTTTAATTAAGAGATTTAGTAAAGTACTCCTTTCTGTCTGTCACTTTTTCTTCTTTTTCATAATTTCATAGCCATAAAATCAAAACGTATCCAGACTGCCTACTTATAAGAGGGTTGATTTATCTGCTTATTTGAGTAAATCTCCCTCATTCTCCTTCACTAGGGTTACTTTGTCTTTAAGGGTGTGTTCTGTCAGTGTCCTCAGTTCAATTGTCCCCATCTTTTTTTTTCTTCAGATTCTTGAATCTTATTAAATTTGACAATATCGATGTATTTGGCAAATTATGTTCTAATATGAATTTATTGCCTTTGTTGGAGTCGTCTTCTGTCCAACTTTCACATTAATGTGGTTTGATTTTAGTTCAATACCAGCTCTCAGTTCTGAGAGGCTCGATATGTTTCTTATTGATGTTTACAAGCAACACACAGTGATCCCATTCTGTTGTTTTTGTGTATTAAATATGCATCAATACATTTACTTGTACTGCTCAATGTAGTCTCATTGTCTCTTATTCGCTCTCTATCTCTCTCAAGGCTCTGTGTATAAACGTGCAGAGTAGTGATGTTCTGGAGACGCTGAGCCTGATTTTCTGCGGTGCAGACGTGAATTGTTCAACTGGTATGCCAAATTGGCCCTCGCCTCTCTCCCTGGCCTCCGCACACGCGCAACCTTTGCAGGCTGAATTAATTAGCCATAATCTCAACACAGGTACAGTATTACACACACACATGATCACAACGTTGAATTTGATTTCATGGTGCTTGCATTAAGGTTGAGAAGGATTTACAGCTCTTTTGTAATCATTCTCATAAGCTGTGTATCCAGAGATATGTTGAACAGGTTCTCAATCAATCATTTAAGATGACAGTGAGTTTTCACAAGCAGTTTAACAAAAAATGCTGAGTTCATATTTTTGAGACTCAATCAGAGTGGTGTCCTGAGAGGAGTTGCTGAGGGTGTAGCCTAATGATGTCGGGTTGATTAAGGGAGAATCGTTCAGAGAAGTAACCTCAGACCAGCCAGTCTGATTGAGTAGCTTCAAATCCTGAAAATAAAGGTTGAAATCCGGTGCTATCAGACATTCCATTAATTCACTTTTTTATGGTAATTTAATTTGAAATGCACCACTTTCTTTTACAGTCAAAGGTAGCTGCATTAGTCTATCAGCAGGCAGATAGTGTCGGGGTGAAACAGTACAAAATTGGGAATATGAAAACCCGAGTCAGCTGTGTTACAGGTAAAACATAATAAGATGGTAGAGTATTCATTTTGGTCTGCGGTCCTTGAAAACTGATTTGTTTGCTAAATATTTGCTCGCTCACTGTAGTTTATTGGCCTATGATCTAGGTGAAATGCATATTATGGATGAACGAAAATATTAAACATATTTTTTGAATTTTTTTAAATGGCTTAAAACCAGCTAATTTTGTTAGGTCAGTTATTGAGAGTGGTTTTAATGCAGGTATTTTACTTGTGGAAAATAACCGGGAATGAGGTGAAAAGTCCTCGGGAGCTACAATAAGACAGCAGAATTGAACACATTGTTTTGAGAGTTTAAGTGACAGAGAGAGAGACCTTATTCTTTGCCTTCATCCATAGTGATCAGCATAAAATGGGACATGTTGACATAATGGGAACAAGGCCAGTCAGTACAAAGCAGGAATACCAAACGTTCTCGTGAGAAAGTTCACAAAATTGCAACAAGGATTGCTGATGTCTTTGTAAGCATCCCTGTGGCTGAAATTGATGAAACGGTTTTTGCAAAAGAAAATGTATTTCCCTTTTTTTTCTGTCTGTAGAGCTGCCACGATCAGAAGTCGTTGAGCTTATGGAGCCGATACATTTCCCACCGACACCTTGTGTATCTCACAATGGCTTCTTGTTCAAGACTGCATCCATGGCCCGGGCGACCACAGAGCACAAGGGCAGAGAGGGTACGCACACACAGCACAGCTCAAACACTCACAGGCCCTCTTTAACACCCTAAAAATATGTCTTAATAATATGTATCATTTTGTCTTCTTAGAGTTCAGCCGTCGCTGGTGCACGTTAAACGATGGCACGTTCAGCTACTATGAAAGTGACAAGAACTCGAACCCAAACGGAGTACTGAAGGCAACAGAGATAGTCTGTTTGGCTGTTGACGCACCTCAGAAACATGGGTACACACACACACACTACTTTGTGTCATTTATGCTTGATTCAATGCTGTAAACTGAAAGCCTTGTGTAATATTGGAAAAGCGGCTCTCTTATGGAAACCATGCATGTGTGAACAAAGCTCCAAGATTCATTTTCAACTCTACATTTTCTTATATTGGTCTGTGCCTTGCTTCCTCTCAACCTATTTTCCAGATACAGTCATACTTTTGAACTGTACACAGAGGCTGAGCGTCTCTATCTGTTCGGCACGGACGATCCAGACGGCCACAAACAGTGGGTCAAGTCTATCGCAAAGGTAACCTCCAAATGCGTCTTCCTTAAAGGGATAATGAGTTGTTCATGATTTACCAGATGGTAGATGAAAGTAAATTGGATAAGAGGTCAGTGCTCCACATGTTAATATGCAGTTATTAAGTACACTGCAAACTAGGATGTTTGCAGGATTATCTTCACATTTTCTTGCAGCCATGTTTGTGCAATCAAAATATAATAAACATTCCCAGTTGTCAGTCATGCCGTCATGTAGCACCTGTGAAAATTATATGGCTGATGATAGATTGCATTTTTAACAAACCTGGCCAAATAACATCACGTTGCTGCTGCTCACTGTTTTCTATTTGCGCTGAAACATTTTCTTCCTTGATTATTGGCGTTCAGGAGAGTGTGAAAAGAGTAAAGTGGTTGAATTTGCATGAAACCAGACGCGAACCAGTGATTGATGTGCTATAGATTTCAAAGTGTCTGTGTCTGTCTTTCATTTGTAGAGCTTTATTCCACCCGCCGCTGAGCCTTTGCTGAAATTGGGTTTTGAACGGATCGGGCGGCTGAAGTGTAAAGACGGCTTGAACCTGCAGACATCAAAGTTTGGGTGGTTCGCCCTGGTGGGCTCCACGCTTCATGTTTACCTGGAGGCCAACAATGGAGAAGAAATCCACCTGCGCAAGCTGAATGAGCTCTGTGAGTGTGAAGAAATGAACACCAAAGACACTTTTTCATTTATATTCTGTGTACTGCAAAGGTGGCAGTGACAGTAATTGTAATCATGATAGTACTTGAGTAGACTTTGTGGTCGCCTGTGCTTTATTTCAATATATTTTTCTGACCACTTTCTAATTTTAGTGTCTGGTGAGTTTTTCTATTACTATTTTCTGAAAACTGACCTCGGAACAGGACAATCCAGCGGTTTAGGCTGAAAAGATCAAAGCTGCTGATGGAAGCGGTTATTCACTCCGAAGCTACAGAAGAGAGTGTAAATCCTGACATTGGCACAAGTGCTGAGACTGTCTGTTGCAGAATGCTGATTGCTGTGCGTTTGTGTTTTCCAGCAATTCAACAAGACAATGAAGTACTGGTATTGGTGGAGAGAGGCAGGTGAGATGAAAAAAATATCTGGTGGTTGTTTGTTCTATTCCTAAAGTGGAAAAGTAAATGCCTTAATACAGTGGTTTTAAAGTTGTGCCTGAGCTGTATTAATATATTCTGCAATCTGGAATAGACCTTGGAAAGTGCCAAATGCTGATTGTTTAGAAGGCGGCTGTTTCAGTATGTTTGTGTTGGCGTCACTGTAATATTTAGGCAAACCATACATTAGACAGAAGGACATTTCTATACATAATGTGTGGAGCTTCAATAAAAAAGGGTGGAATTACTGCCCCAACGTGTCCTGTACAACTGCTGCAACAGGTTCTAAAGAACAGCTAAAGTTTACCTCGCTCTGTTTTTACTGATGATATTTATTCTTTAAATCCTCAGTGTGAAATGTGTGAACGCTGCTTCTTTTCCTCTCGCTTACTTCCGTGTTGATTGTTACTGTCGCTCCACCCTGGCTCCCCTTTCCCCTCTGCTCCAATTCCCGTTGCTCAGGACTTTGTACATAGAGGGAGAGAGAAAGCTGGATTTTTCTGGCTGGTGTGGCGCCATCCAGGCAGCAGCGGGGAGCGGAGGAGACACGCTGAGCCAGCAGCAGCTCACGGAGACGGACATACCCGTCGTAGTGTACAGCTGCATCGGCTACATCACACAGTGTGGTAAGACACATCTACAGACGGCATGTTTGAACGAAGGAACTTCACACACCAAATGAAAGCCCACTGCGAGTTTAGCTCTTAATTATTCATCATGGTTGCTGAATGCCTCCAGTTTCATCACAGGAACGGTTGCTCACATGGCTCACATGGCTCCATGCGATGGCGGCCTTTGTGCAACTCTGTGTGTACTCTTGGCACTTCCTAAATGTTTGTGTACTCATGTGACTATAATAGCAGGATTCCATCTCTGTAAGAGACCAGCGGGCCACACGAAAACAAAAGCAACTCTGTTCCATCTTCATTTCTCTCCTTGCTCTCTCCTCGGTGTCAGTTTCCCCCTCCCTCGTTTTCTTTTTATTCTCCTCTTTCTTCCACAATCATCATTCCTCCTCCCACCCTTCACTGGCTGGCCAACCACATTTCTCAAACAATGAACCGGTGTTACCTTCCTGTATTGTTCTGGTCAGCAGTAAACAACTGTGACATTGGCTGATGTCATCAAATTCTGTAGCTATTTTCAAGCAAATGTTCCAGATACCAACGCTGAAATGTGTCCGCTTCATGTTTCAAGAAAACATTATTGTGAAGGTGCATCACTTGAGACATTTAACCACCGTCTGGTTAAAACTGCATGGTAATTCTGAGTCAGTGTTACTATAAGAGAACAAGAACAGGGCAAAAAGAGAAGTATGATGGAAGGTTTTTCAACGAGCAGAAGCCTTCTAATAGGAGTTACTATGAGAATACACTGACTTCAAGTTTATGTCAGTATAAAATATTGCAATACCTACACACAGTAATCATTTTTCATAGTTGGAAAGTAGGTTTATTTTCATAACAACATTCAGGTAATTCAAGGTTAGAAGCAAGATAATAAATAGTTGAAGGTATTCCAGAAATTGCATTTGAAAAGCCAACAACAGGACAAAAAAGCAACAGCTGCAGAAGAACTTTATAAGTTGCACTGTTCTTCCTTGGAAAGCTCAACAATTCTTTTGAGCACCGAAATCTTCCAAGTTTGTTTTGCAGGTGATTTTTAACACTGAATTAACCTGTTCAGATATTTTGACGGGTTTGTGCTTCATCACATACTAATACTTATCTTCACACTCAACAAAGAGGACTGCACCCACCTCCATGTCTCCATGTGTGTTTACAGATTGAAGCATGTTGTCCTCATGGCACTGACACAGTGATGAACCATCGGATTTGCTTCTTTTTTTTTTTTCCCCAAGTTGAAAATCTGATGATGGATAACACTCTTTGATGTTCTTGATTGATATCTAGTCAGAGATCTGACAAGCATGAGAGTGTTAGACTTTAGACACATTTTCATAAGATACCCATTTTATTTCTGGCATCGCTCCATCTCTTCTATATTGAAATGCTTTTCCGCTGATCGATTTCTGCGACATGATTTCAAACCGCAATTGGTCAGATACAATATCTGCATTCTCTTTCCAGGATTGACGTCGGAAGGCATTTATCGTAAAAGTGGTGTGAACTCCCGCGTGGCGGCGCTTTGTGAACGGTTTCGCAGCGACGCTCGCAGCCTTCGTCTGAAAGAAGGGGAGCATCAGGTGGACGACGTCTCCAACACAATGAAGCGCTTCTTCAGGGAGTTGGGGGAGGGGCTGTTTACAACGGAGGACTCCCGAACCTGGCTCAGCGTCGCTGGTAGGAGTCACAAAAGCCCAAATAGTATGCATGTTGTTTTTTAAGGGGAGGTCAGGGTTCACCGGCTTATTTAAAGGCATTATGGTGTATGAATTTTATTTTTAAAGCTTGTGGACAACCATGTTGTCTTCTGAGACATCTGGAAATTAAAATGTTTTGAAGGCTTAAGTACCATTTAATGTGTGTTTTTTTTTAAGGAAGTACATTTCGAAGTAACGTATAAATGCCTCTCAACTAAGTTCTAATGCTGTCATTAAGTCATTTTTCTTCTGTAATTTAGTTCAAACATCGAAGCCTCCAACCTCCTGATTATGTTTTAATATCTTTATAAACATTCTTAGTCGCTGCAGCTTTGTACCAGGTGTCTTTTTATCATGATTTTGAACAAAAAGCCCGACCGTGTGTTTGCCTTCTTCTGTACATACGCATGATCCTGCCCCACATGTCAGATCAGAAGCAAACTTGGCTTAGCTTAGCAGAGCTGTTGTCACCACGTTTGCCTGTATTTGTATGTCATAACTCTTCTATCTCTTTTTAGATCCTGTATGCTCTTGTCATATACCTAACATATTTCTTGCTCTTTTCCTTGCTTCCCATCCGTCTTCTTCTCCAGCCATTGAGGATGAAAGTACAAAAATCTCCCAGTACAAGCTCCTGTTGAACAGACTGCCTCGTGTCAACAAAGCCACACTACAAGCTCTTATCAACCACCTCTACTGGTGAGGAAATGACACATTCCAACATGCACTTATCTCTTTCTTGTGTGCGCACGTGCGTAACGTGTGGTTTTTCAATGTTTGCGCTTCAGCGTGCAGCGTTTCTCTGATCGCAACCAGATGAACCTCCATAACCTGGCTATAGTGTTCGGTCCCACGCTGTTCCAGACCGATGGGAAGGACTACACGGCTGGCCGGGCCATAGAGGACCTCATTCAGCACTACACGGTCGTATTTGAGGTACAGGTTCGCTGCTCACTGTTGCTCAGAACAATGCTCAGACGAGGCAACACACTTTCCTCTGACATCCGAAAATTGGAAACGGCGTTCACAGTGCACAGGTTTCAAAGGTTGCATGTCATCTTATTACATTGGCTGTAAAGTTAATCTCAGAAAATGGCGGGGGCATGCAGTGAAAAGAACAGATAAAAACCATCCATCTTCATAGCCACGCGTTGCATCTCTCCCGTCTTTATCCCACTCGTGGCTGTGGGCAGTTTGAATCAACCAGCCAACTTCTGGCAAAACACACAGTACGCCCCGAATACATTGCCGGTCAATATGCTGTGAGCAAAGCCTGCAAACTAAGACATTACCTGTTGTTGTAATCCTTGTTTTGTGCTGTACAATTGCATAAGAAATGAAATATATCGTACTGTACGTCTATCTTTACGTGACCACAAGGTCACTCACGATAATCAGATTTCCCCTTCAAAGACATTGAAAAAGTTCCACGCTGTCATTACCAAAATGTATTTATTTATCTGATGAAAGACCAGCTCCAAATTACAGGAGGTCTAATCAGAGGTTCTGCTCTTTATGTTGGCAAGGAAATAATGCAGCTTCATGCCGGTGTCATGAGGCTGGTTTACTCTCGGCAAGGAGGTTTGAATTACGGGTAGAGGTATTTGCTCATGCGATCAATTTTTGACACCTCACTTGATAATCATTTATTTGTTCATGTGGTTTCCAGGTGGACGAGCAGCAGCTGAAGAAGCAGCTAGAAGAGATCACAGTCATCATCGACGTGCGAGATCGACTCCACTTAGTGAATTTCCCCGTGAGTCTCACAGACGCACACACTCTCGGTCGTCTGTTTCATGTTGAGACGCCTTTCTGCTTAATGTTGTTGCTGAGGTCTCAGCTGATCTTGTTTCAGTGAGATTATGTCTTAGTGTGAAGAAATGAAAGGGTGTAAACCTTTTAATGCCGCTTGTGAAATTCATGCATTAAGCAATGTTTGCCGTATTAGGAGTCTTATTTAAATGCAAATTTTTGTTTTGTACATTTTGTATTATGGCAGCTTTGCATGCAGTTATTCATCACCCTGACGTTGTTTACTCCCATTTGCCCTTGTTTGTTTGTGTTTGCAGAGTACTGAGCCAGGAGGCCACTTCATCTGCACCGTGTATCTGGAGAAAAAGGAGGAAACAGCGGAGCGTCATGTCAAGGTGACTTAACGTTCGCCTGACGACCCAACATGACTGGACGTTTAGTTTTCAGTTGTCTTCTTCGCTGTCCATTAAAGGGCCATGATAGCAAAGCACGTTTCACTTTGCCTGTTAGCAGAGTAACTGCGGAGCTTTTCCCTCAGATCCCCGGTTCCATGACGGCAGCAGAGCTGACATGTGAGGTTTTGGACCAGCGTAACATCTCTGTTAAAGACAAAGAGTACTGGAGCTGCTGGGAGGTCTGCGACAAAGAGGAAATGGGTGAGCCAGATGGGTAAACACAAGCTGGCATCATGACAGTTTGACAAACTTTGAGTCATTTTGTTGCTTTTCTTTGCTTCCTTTTCCAATGTTTTTCTCTTAAAAAAAAAAAAAATGTTTTTTTCTTTTTAAATCATAGCAAAGAAAGGTTTTGTTTTTCAAAAAGAAACACGGATCCATGCTGTTTCAAATTAACATGAACGATTAAAAGGCCCCAAGTGAAACAAAAAAAACCACAAAGCCTGTGAAGTGCTCTCTGCTCAGCCTGAACTATCCAAAGGGACAAATTCCAGAGGCGAAAAGCCCATCTCAGCAATGTGGCTGTGTGCTGCGGTTTGTTTTCAGCCTGGTATGTGGGCCATCTGGTTCCCTACCAGGAAGCCTGTAGGTGGCTTATCAAATGCCAGTAACACTCAGCTGATTTGGCTGATTTCCTTTGACTCGCCAGAAAAGCCACCTGCTGATGAGACAGGGACTTGGAGGACTGCTACTGAGAGATGGAAGGAAATTAGAGAGAGTCTGAGTGACAGGAAGAGCTGGAGGGATTTCTGTCATTCAGGTGATGACTTAGAGACGACTATTCTGGCTATTTTTGAGTTCGGAACGTAGACGTGAAGCGCAAAAACTTTCCAAGGGTGTAGAATGACATTATTATGAAGCGAGTCTGCTTTTCTGTTAAAATAGGAATATATGAATAAAACCGTTTTGTGTTTTCCAAAAACACTGCCAATCATGACGTCAAGTCTGACGGTGAAACTTCAGCTCATGAGTTCTCCCTTCCCTATCTTCTCTATCATGTGGAGAAATAATCTGAAGATTTGTCAGACTTTGGCACATTGCTGACAAATTTTTTGCACATTTGGTCCCCAGAGCGCCCGCTGCACTATCAGGAGCGAGTCCTTCCCATCCTTCACTCCTTCGGCACCGACTCCCACCTGCTCATTAAGAAGCACATCGCTATGGAGTCAATGCTTCTCTACCTGGGTAAACACAAACATACAAAGACTTTTATTCCATTCTACCCATTGCTTTCCCACATACTTCTAAATCTCTCACTCTGATCCACAGCAAGTAAAGTAGACGTATCTAAACACGGGATGATGAAATTCCGAGAGGAGCGAAGCATCCTAGGTTTGGGCCTGTCGTCCGGAAGTTTCCACGACCGATACTTCATCCTCAATTTCACCTCGCTCAGAATGTACAAGGAAGTTCGAGTAAGGCAGAAATGGAGATAGAAATCTGGAGTCATCGTGTTATTTGATCGACTCATTAAGAATTTTGTTTTTTCCTGTTTGTCAGAGTAACCGACCAGAACGTGAATGGCCAGTGAAAAGCTTAAGAGTTTATCTCGGTATTAAAAGGAAAGTCAGACCTCCATCATGGTGAGTTGAGCGCTGAGTCTTCCTCACAGTACCAGGTGACTCCTCCTAATGTCGGGAACTCTGAAACATCCAGTAAGACGGGGCTCGATAGGGATCAGTGTTACGCTTCAGTGGGTGCAAATGAATGAAACAATGAAGTTTCTATATATTTACCCCATAGAGTCCCTAAACAATCCATGTCTTTATGTCTGTGGAGACTTGTTGGGAGTTGATAATTTTTTATTCATAGAAACTAGTTTTACTGCCTTTTGCAAGCTTAAAACGTCATTGGCTTTACAGTCGTACAACACCTTTGTGTTACAACTGCACAGCAAAATACAAGTTAAGATCAGCTTGTTCTGAATATTATGCTAGAGGGAATGGCATATTTGCATGAAACAGGCTCCAGTCTAAATATATTGAGAGAATTAATCTGTAAACTCTTGCAAAATATATGTGTTTTTAATTGACTTTTCCATTCAAATGCCATTAATTTGAGCCAGCTTGGCCAAAGCCCAGGAGCACACTACCTGATTTATCATTTTGAAATTGTGTGTGGGTTAAAACCCAGTTTTGTAATCCTTTTTAATCTTCCCCATACTCATTTAAAGGGATAATGAATACCTAAAGTAATTTATTTTCTAATTTTAGGTACCAAGGTGTTTGCCTTCTCTGGGGAAAAAAAAACCAAACAAAAAAACTGAACAGAGTGGCCACTAGGGGGCAGCCTAACCTTTAGTATTGTAACTCCTAGGACTGCTGCAGAAGTAACTTAATTTTCTTTTGCTTTTAGCTGGGGACTGACAGTTGTACAGGAGAGCAAGAAACAAGAGAAGCCAGAGAGACAACAGTGGTAAGTTGACGTCCAACGCACCAACTTTTTATTCACAACACATGCGTTTCAGTGCAGAGCTTCTCCAGCTCAGAATAGACCTGTTTGTTTTTTTTGTCACTGCTATCTATCTATTTTATTGCTCATCTTAAGACATGTTTAGTGCAGTATGAATCTTTTTATGCTTCCCAACTACATAAAAATCACATATACTCTCCTTGACGCTTCTTTCGTACTGATTTCTATCTTATAAAGGGACGAGTTCATCCCAGGGGACAGATACGTAATTCAATACGAAGATAAAAATGGGAGTTTCCATCCATCCATCTTTCATACTGCTTTAGCAAAATAATACGGGTACTGGGGCTGTTCAAGGCTTACAAGAACTATGGATACTTGACTCGTTGAGTGTAGAAGTAGGCACATTCAATTAAAACCTTTTTTTTATGAATACAGTAACTGTAGTTTAAATGATCAGCTTCACACAAATAAATAAACTAAATAAACACTCAACAAAACCTCAAACTTTTACTTTGTACTCTACTAAAACATGCACTTGGAACAATTCCTTCATATTGTTAAAAGTGTGGAAAAAACACTGAAACTTGCAAAAATGATGATTAATTAAGAGAATTTCATCAATCAACACCTTTAGTTTGTATTTGTGATCGTGCCACTGTGAGCTCTTTTAATGGTGACATATCATCCACATTTTCCAAAACTGTCAGAGATTTTATATCAAAAATGGCACAACCATGAGTAATTTGTCATTTTCATTAAATATTGACCGAGCTCCTCACAACGTGTGTTGGACTTTTCCTGTATTAGACTGGAGAGGAAAGTACAACACAATTCATGTTGTTGTCATACACAGAAAACATAAAATACTCCAACACAGACACACATATTTTATATTTCTTCTGCAGCATGAATCTTTCTCATTTCTAGCTGAAGGTGACATTATCCTAGTGGCAGCATGATCATGTCGACAACACACATGTGAGGAAGCTGGCAACTCCTCTGCAGGCTTAGAAAGCAGGCCAGATCCCTGCATGAGAGTTTGGAGACGGAGCCGTATGAAAGGTCGGCTCCACCCGGGGGGGGGGGAGAAAAACACTCGAGCACACCTCTGAGCGCTGCTCAGCTCTAATCCAGGTCTGTTCATGTATACATCCACGTGCGTTCACCCCACGTGAGCTTGCGTTCATGTTACACTGGGCTCGGCGTTGTCAACAGCAGTGGACGTACTCGCAGCTGTAATGGGCGCGCTCCTCCCGTCACGCTGTAGGCAGTATCATCTCCCGGTTACGCTCCACCGTCATGTCCCTCACAGCAACACAACATGTCAGGAAGACACACAGAAGGGCCGTGGATGTTTGAGAAAGATAAAGAAGGAAGGTGAGGCAGTGGTGCAGAGTGCAGAAAACATAGACTTCACGGCAACATGAAATAAAAATGTAGGAAAACGTGTGACTGAGCTGAATTTCTCTTCACCAGCTTTGCCTTACCCTCCTGCATTCAACATCACTTAATCACTTTTCTATCCCAGTATTGCTTCTATCCACTCAAAAGTCCCAATGCATTAATTTTCCCTTTTCTGCAGTGCTACTTTATCAGACAGTTTTTTTTTTTTTTTTTGCAGTAAGTGCACTTAAGCTTATAGGGACACTGATGAATTTTCTGAATATTATGTAAATTTCATACTGTGGCTTTGGAAATCCATAATGATAAACGAGCAGCATTCATTCTTCTGCTGCTGATAATGTTGTAGATCAGCAGGCATTTAATTACAAGTCAAAATGAATAAGTCAAATGTATTGTAGGAGATAGCAAAAGTGTAGGTAAGCATGCTGAAGAGGAGTGACTGCCGTCTTTTGAATCGCAGCAAGTGCTAA
Organism: Lipophrys pholis; assembly: GCF_963383615.2. Taxonomy (NCBI): domain Eukaryota; kingdom Metazoa; phylum Chordata; class Actinopteri; order Blenniiformes; family Blenniidae; genus Lipophrys; species Lipophrys pholis. The sequence continues at coordinate 18,099,302 of NC_137627.1, read as the reverse complement.
TGAGCTCTGTTAGGCTTAATGACGCAAACAAGGGGGGCTGAGGAGCTGCATGTGTGTGTGTGTGCTTTATTTCTCTCTGTATGGAGTCTGAAAACTGGGTTTATACTATATTCCCCCTGTAAACACCCAATATGTGAGACTCCACACCTTGTTCTATGTTTCTTTCTCCCCCAAAAGTTCATTTTAATTTTAGATTAAGGCCAGAGACACAGTTAGAGAAGACGTTTGTCGAATTCATGTCTGTGTTCTACACTGAGTGGCTTCAGTTCCAGTCCGTCTTTGGTTGGTGGTTTCAGCGATCCATTATTATTTAGAGTACACAACTGAAGCATTCCTTCTGCTGCTTTTACAAAATGTTGCGGGGCAAATTTGTATATTGCGTCACTAAACATGCTAAAGCAGCGCATCACGAAGTTGTCTTGGCGGTAATAGTGTGACTGTTGATTTGATTCGCTCCGCATATTATCCAAGGTTACATTTAACTACAATAATACAAGGTTGTGTAGGGGGCTGGGGAATGTGTTACATCAATGGATTTGCCTGCACTGGTGCCTGTGCTTGGGTTTCATTTTCTGGGGTTCACACAGACATCTTAGTTCACACTTATGCAGTCGGACACCATCGATCTCTGTGCACACACACACAAGAGGTAAAAGTCTGGGTTAATATGAGTGAGAGTGGAGGATAGGGTTTGGTTGTGATTGCAAGGGTCAGTGTATTAATGATGGCATCGTAACAGAGACTACGCCCCACAAACTCCAAAGCACCACACCGTGGCTCTGTTTATGTCTTTGGTATACGGTGAACACTTTCTTTTTCTTTTCTCTTTGTATCATTGTCTTGTTGTGTCTCAGTGGAGAGCCGCTGATATGATTGTTGTAACCTAAATCTGGGCTCATAACCATAATGATTGCATAAATAAAGCTTGTTTATGCAGCACTGCAGCATGCCTGATGACTCGGAGGGCTACGTGATGGCAACCCAAGTGGCATTACAAAAAAAATACACGCACACCCAGCAAACTCCACAAAGACACAAAGTCACATTTCCCTCGGACACGCGCGGCGAACGCTGAAGGTCTTAATCTGCGTTTCTGTTTGGAGAGAGTTTAAATCAGGAATCCCACTGTGTTTACGCCAGTGGCTTCACTACAAGGCACCATGGGAGAGAGACGACGTCAATTTCAGTTAATATCTTCGACTTCGTCTTTCTTTTCTTCTTTTTTCCTTTTTTCTTTACCCCCCCCCCCCCCCCCCCCCCAAACTTTCCCTCGGTCCAAAAAAAGCCTCCCTGACATCTTGTCCCCCAAAATCTCACGCGCACACACACAAACAAGCCCTTCTGATTTTATCGCGCTGTCTGCCTCAATTCATCATGCTGTGTTTGTTTCTTCACAGGTATCTCTGCTGTGACACTCAGGCAGAGATGAGGGAGTGGTATGCAACTTTTCTCAGTATCCAGGTGTGATTTTTTTTAATTTTCCCTCCCTCTTTTCACACACAAATCAACACGACACACCGCTTTCTCCTTGGAGCGAGGAGGTAGTTTTGGCAAAAGTTACCATAGAGTTGCAGCTGGAAATTTGCAGTGATCTAAAATTTAAAAAGCATAATTGAAAACCACTATCGCAACATGGAAATAGACATAGAAAAAACATAGAGAACTTAAGCAAGACTTTTTTTTTTTTTTTTTTTTATTTAATTTTTTTTTTTTATAACAGCCAGATGACTCCCCCCCCCCCCCCACCCCCACAATATGATTGATTGTCTTGAAGGAAACATAAAAAGCCGTGTGACAGCACCGGTGCTTTTCCAGGAGGAATTTGCACAAAGCAGCTTGAACGCTCAGAAAAAGATGCTGCAAGCAGCAGTTTTTCCTGAGGTGGCTGCAGCGCTCCTCTCAGAGAACAATTGAAAAGAACATGTTCAGAAAGAAGTATCAATTAAACATGGAACCCCCCCCCCCAGGCCTCCCACATCCAAAGTGTGCGAGGAGGAGCCCCCTAACACAGCTTTAACCAAACTACACCTCCTCAAATCTCACAACATGCTCTCATGTCAAGTAGTTATATTAATTGAATGATGATGTTTTGCTCTTTTTCTTTTTTTTTTATCAATATGACAGTATTATTAGAGGGTACTGTAATTCATAGACAATACAAAGCATAACTCATTTTGTGTTGTTTGATTTTAATATAAAACATCTGTTGCACTTTTGGTTTTGCACGAATTCTTATTTTATCATGTTAATTCATCTTAATTCCACTTGTGCTAAAAGCAGCGTAACATTGTGCGTCTGTTAATTGTTGTAGCGCTTCCCTGCATGTTAGCATCGTGTTGTAAGGTCTCCTCTCTCTGCCTCCGTCTCCCCCCCCTTCTGTCCACGTTAAAGTACGACGGCGACGTGTGGCCTCAGGACGGACTCCAGCAGACACGCGCCAGCCGTGTGCTGCCGGACGCGCGTCACGGTAACGTGTCACTGATACCTCTGCGTGGCAGTGAGAATGAGATGCGGAACAGCGTAGCAGCTTTCAGCCAAGACCCGCTTGCTGTGAGTCCATGCACCAATCACTGGGACAAATCTGGTACAAACCCGGCAGCTCGGTCCAAAGCGGGCTGCCTAATGGGAGACATTCATGCTGAACAGGTGGTCCACACCCTCAACCTCCATCCCCCCCCCCCCCCGAGAGCAGCAGAACAAATCTGCTTACATCCTTTACCAGTTGTGCAGTCGCAACTTCTGAGGACAGATTTCTTGTCCGTGTTTCACACGAGATGCATGAGATCAGAGGCTCGGCATCAAAGGACTGACTTATGTTTCCTTTACATTATCCCTTCAAAAGAAGGACAGGAGTTGAGGGTTGCATCTGTACAGGATCGATAGTCTCTGCTACATGATTTATCTTTGATTCAGCCTTCGCAGCAGAGTCTGGGTTCTTAAACTTGACCAAAAATAGACAATGGGAGCTTCTTTTTTTTTTTTTTTTTCCCTTCTTCTTCTTGTGTGTGTCTGTTAGTCGGCCTGGATTCCAACACAACAGAATAAATGAGTAATTTGTGTCTGGGCCTAAAAATATTTGAGAATCCAGACGATGTGAGGAGGAGGAGGAGGAGACGGCAGCAGTTCAGATTCTCGGCGTTTTGACTTGAGATGAAAAGAGAAAACCAAAGCATTACATGAGTTTTTCTGGGGAAGTTCTGTCAAACTGAGCTCTGAAAATCAGCAGCGAAACAAAGAATGATGCGTGTGACGTGAACTGGCGCCTGCAGGCAGGCTGTGGTTAACGCTGTGTTTCACAGCACCGCTGCCACATCGACTCCTGGAGTCACACGCTCGGCGCGAATTTGACAAACTTCACCACGGAGGTGTTTGTTGGACTGCATTTCAAGTACACAGATATAAAATACAACTGTTCACCAGCGTCAATATCGCCCCCCCTGTTTCATCTGTTCTTCTGTTTCCATAAAATGTTTTAGCACAGCCGTCCAAAACGCTTCTCTTCTCTGGGTTTTAGTGCCACAAACCCAAAGTGAGTGCGAGTGTCCGCGATGTGACGATGATGCTGCCGTCATCTCCTCCTGCTGTTTCCTAGTCATCAAACACCGCTCATTAGTTTGCTGCAGACTATGACGACACGTAACAACTCAACTCAATCGGCTGTAACTTCCACGGGCGACAGCATGAACTCAGGGTTGCAGTGTTGTTGCCCTCCAGTTATTTTCTATTGATTCTCATCAGTTCGGTTTATCGACTTGGATTTTCTTTGGTTTTGTTATTTTTCTTGGGGGGAGTGTGATTGCTTTGGTGATGGGGCAGCAGCAGCAGCAGCAGCAACAGAGGAGTGAGTGTGTGTGTGTAGGTGTGTGTGCATGTAGAAGAGAGGGTCACAGCATGTTGATGAGTGTAGTTTTCAGTGTGGAGTGACAGAGTGAAGAGTGTGTGTCTCTTTGTATGACGCTCACGTGAAAACCTGATCTTATATGTGTGTGAAGCTCATAAGAGTTGACGGCTCCTCTTCATATGAATTCAGTAAGTCGGTAACATACGTGTGTGTATATGTATATGTATATAAAATGTGTCCTACCTCCTCAGATTTTATTCATCACGATCCACCTCTGTTACTCTTTTACCTCGGTCTTCCACTCCTTCACTGTTCATAGCCCATTTTCTCTACATGTTCCTGTTAATGACCATAAACTCTCAAAATTGCTTTATCTTTCAGCTCTTTAGAGATGTTCGGTAGTGGTTGCAGCACACGAGGTGAGATCATTTTCTATACTCAGCTTTATAGTTTATAACAGAAGCTATTGATGTGCCGGTCGTCGATCTCAGTGAACAATGTGAATTAAAGTAAATCCACCCAATTATTTTCTTTTTATGTTAAGTATGGGTGTTTTTTTTCTCTCTTTAAGTCTTTATAAACTATGTGATGAATTTGTTGATAACTTGAGGTGGATCCGAAGTGTCATGTTTACATATATGTTCATTTTCCGATTCAAGTTATTTTAGGTAATGTAAAGTAACGTACACACCCGCAGTCTAGCACTTTGACCTTCGGCTGAAATACCAGCTTCAGAGTGTCTCATGGAACAAACTGTGAGCTTCCTCGACTCTTTTTGCCGTTTCCCTCCAGATGTGAAACTTTGTATTCAGTCCAAAAAGTTCCATTTTGGTTGCTTCTGACTAGAGAATGTAGTTTTTGATGGATTGAGGGTCCTCCAGGTGTTTTTTGTCAAACTTGAAGTGGGCTATCACTTTTTTTTTCTTCCACTGCCGCCTGGCATGTCTACCAAAAAGGAATAATTTGTGGCCTGCTGGCTGGATGGCTAACCTTCTTAAAGGGTCTCATATCACCACAAGGCTATGCTTGAGCTTTGTCCCAATGGCCCTCTGGTTCCTGCTCACTACCCTGGTTAAAGCTCTTCTTTCGGTAACTGAAAATGTGCCATTCTCCGGATCTGTTCCTCGACACAATCCCACGTCTGAGGTCTGCCGGTCCTTCTTTAGACTCGGTGACATGTAACATACTCTCACATGCACCGGCAGACATCTCACGTAATAGAAGTGGGCGATGAAAAGCACCTCAACTCTCATTTCGATGTCACATTAAAAGGTGTGCTCATCTTTGTAGGTATGATATGTATTATTTGCATTAATCTTTATCATTTTGGACTGGATTATTCATTTTCTTGTTTCTTAAATGTCAAAAATGCTGTAAATGTTGCCCAAAGTGTTTCCAGCAGCGTGAAAAGTAGAAAGAAACCACATAAATGATTTGACTTTTGCAGAAGTTTAGCTAAAACAAAAAAAAGTCTCTGTAAATCATCTAAATAAACTGAACATAAACTGAACATAAACATATTTCCCTTTGGAAAACATGCCACTTGTAAGATGCACACATTTCTGGGACGAGCAGTGGAGCAGTATGTATTAGAAAATTGACAAATCTCCTCTGCCAATGCAAAGAATCCTTTCTTTGCTGTTGACTCTTGTTTTCTGTTATTTGGTCGATTGGATGATTGAAGTCTGAAAGAAACAAGACATAGTGACAATTCATTTAGCACACTGGAGCCTCGGTCGCCTGCGGAAGAACCATCAACAGCCTGACACCTCTTCATGGTCGTCCTTATCCTGCTCACAAACTGCTGGGCGGTGTCGATCGCTTTCCAAAGAGCCGCACGCCCAGCGATGGAGACGCTGCCGTAAAACATCAAACTTTAGGATAGTGTTACTTTTCAAGTGATCGTGTGTAAGGGAAGATGGTTTTGACCTCGCTGACACGTTTGAACTGCATCGTCATGTGACGTGTCGTGTTATACATCAGGATTAATCTAATTAATCAATCATCGGAGTACTTTGTTTCATATATTTGATCTCTGAGAATTGGCAGATCTCAGGGAGGAAAGTTCCAGCATTATCTCTCACTTGAAGCCGAGTTTCAGCTTTGTAACTTGACCAGGCTGCATGTTGGTGCTTATCTGTTCTCTTGACCGCAGCTTATTGAGTCCACACCTCCTGAACAGCCTCATACAGTATGTGGTTGCCATGACGCCGACACCGTCTCGGTCTGAATGAAAACCTCCAGCCTGTCCTCTCCTGGGATTTTTAAAATGCAGCGAAAGTGAATTTATGTTGAATGACAAAACCACTCAGTCGGTCGAAACGGAATGAGAGTCGAACAAGTCAGGCAATAAGTATGCAACTGCTTGAATGTTTGTCTTCTTTCTTTTTTCTTTTCTTTTTTTAAAGGTTGGACAGTCGGTTTCGCCTGGTCAGATGGCCTCTGAACAATCCTGTGACTGCAAAGACCAGAGCGGTGGACACGGCGGCAAGAAGTAGAATCTGGTCAACCACCTTCCCTTGAACTGGATCAGGATCACATGTAAAATACACTGGTGTCTGTGCAAAGAAAGATTTCACAGAACAAGCAGGGGGAATGTCTGGCATTAAAATAAAAGAGACACTTTGACTTTTCACTTCGGACCACAATCATCCCGAGGAGTTCCAGCAAGTCCACTGAGCTTCCCTCTCCCATAGACTCCGAAGGAAAACTTTCTTCCTCTTTGGTAATTTTTCTCGACTTCTGAATCTGAGGCGAAGCCAGGCACGGTTGCCGACTCCTAAGGAAGTTCTCTCTTTTGTAGAAAACAAGACATTTTATGTGCAAAACAGTTTTTTTTGGATCTCACTCTCTGTACTATAGTTCAACCAATCACCGGGATGCTTGTACAGTTTTAAGTTCGGTAATTACTATTGTGAGCAACGTTGATGTCCTGGGACTCCGCGACCTGATTTTGTCCAGAGTTTGTCCCACATGGACGACGAGGCTGCAACTGAAAAACGACAGATGAAGGAACGGTTTGCATTGCTCAGCAGGACATTTTCCGGTACCGTCGAACGCAGCAGTGCACGGAGCAGCATATTCCAGCTTTGTGACCTTTTGTCTGGTTATGTGCACCTGTGTGAATGTATGTCAGTATGGATGACTCTTATCTTGTGTTAAATAGTGGCTGTGGGCAAGTGAAGGAAGGAAGAGGAGCCTGGTGCAGGAAGAAAACAAACATTATTTGTCTTTTCTTGACGCTGACCGAAGGAACATCACACATTGAGTGCTTAAATACATGACAAAATATGAGAGTATTAGATTTATTAGTCTAATTCTGAATCAGTTGAACTCGAATATTTAAAAAAAAAAAAAAAAAAGATATGGGTCACATTTCAAATGGGTTATCCTCAAGCTTGAACTTTATCAACATTGTCAACATGTCTTCATAAGCTCTGTTTTGAAGCCCTGGTTGACATGACGATGATGTGTTTGGCACCGCCGTTGGCCGCCAGCAGTATTTACAAAGGTTTTTTTTTTTATTATTATTATTATAAAAGGCACTTTGGAAAGAACCAATGTCCTTTATTCCTTATCCATCACTTCTTTGCAATTTCTAGTTTTGGCTGCATACATCATCTCCACCCAAGAGAATAACAAATGTGTAGTTGGAGTTCATCCACCCGGGACCAAACTCTCTCAAAGCTTCACGTGTGACCGTCCTAACAGCCCCAACCAGACCACCCTCTCGACCTCGTTTCCTTTCAACGTAAAGATTTATTTATTTAGACCACAAACAATGCCATATGCAGGACTGCAGAATTCTCCAGCTTTGCCTCACAGGGTGGAGGTATCCTGAGTTTTGGCTGCTTTGACCTCTTTTGCACCTGAGAAGAACCAGTTGGTATTCCGTACGTATTAACTGCCTTCCAACCTTGGCAAGGCGGAGTGATGAAAACACACCGGGTAGAAAGCGTTCACTTTTGTTTTATCGCTTCACAACATATAGTAGATACTTGAGAAAGTGTTTTTTTAATCTTTTTTTTTTTTTTAACGTTTTCATATTTTAGGTTCCAACATTAAACAGAATTAATTAAGAGTTAAACTTTTCACTTTTGAGTTCCACATTTTGGGGCCTCTGTTAGAACTCGGCTCCAACTTTGATCGCATTTTACTGTCATGTAATTGGTTTGGATACGCTTGTTGAAAAGTATTTACCCATTCATTTTTCTTTTTACCTCTAAAATTCACTGTTTGTAAGACAAAGAACAAATGTCTAGCGGAGGTTGTTGGATACTTTTTATAGTCGGTGTGTATATGCTTCGTCTTTGCCATATTTCTTTTTCTATCCTGTAACTCGGCATCTTACAGATTTGTTTTTTTTTTGGTTTAGTTTTTTTTGCATTTCTCAAACTCTAATAAACAAGTTCAGCTAGGGGTGTTTGTTTATTCATAAACATGCATGACATCAAAGAGTTTCTCTTATTCTGTGTTTCCAAAAGGTTGAAGGCCTCCAGCTCTGCTTTGTGCTTGTTCATTTTTTTTTTCTTCTTCTTTACCTTCATTAGATAAAACTATAAACACACAATTTGCCCCGCAGAGCAGCTATGCATCGCTTTACATACGCACATATGCAGTAAAGACGAGTATATAGGGACGGAGACTTTTGCAGGGCCTGCGGGTTTTCATGATCACGTCATCTCTCAGCAATAAAGTGGGAGCCCGTGGAGGTGCTTCGAGGAAAAATGTCAGCGGCGTTGTGCACATATGTGTGGGTGGGGTACAGTGATCATGGGCGCAACCCTCGGGAAGTTTTCTGTGAGTGCATGTGTGTGTGAGTCATGGTGGTCCACCAGCTCTCCATTCATTCTTTTAAGCAGAAGTGACACATCAGGGTCACTCTGTACCTCCAGACACACACCGGAGAGTCCTACGAGGGACTTGCACGCAGGAGATCTTCGCGAAACCATCCACGGACACACACAGGAGACCCACGGGGTAGAAACACGCACACACATCTGCATGCACACTAAGAAATGGCCTTTACTATATAGGTCACGGCAGCTATTGCATTAAAGCCAAGGAAAGAGATGAGTGTGGTTCAGGGAAGGCCAACATATGCAGGAGAGGGAGAACGTCAAAAAGTGACGACATGAGCTTGAGGGGCAGACCTACAGGGTGGCAGGTCGTATTCAGTGCCCACCTGTCATGGCCTGCCCGCCGACCCGCCAGCTTCCAAAAATAAAAATGTAAAATTTCGTCAAGCACAGCATGCCACAAGCTCCCAAATAGACAAACAATAGGAGGGACATCAGCGGCCACTGGCCTCCCGCAGAAATTTGGACATCCACCTGTGTGATCCAATTTCCTTCATTTCCACTTTGAGCACACAACAACAGGAACAGCGTGAGTGAGCGACACTTGAATTGGCTTTTGCCGCACGCCGCGGTGCTTCATTTAGGCGACGCGAAGGCTGAACTGAATCGACAGTGAGAACCTGTGGCTTTAAGCCCACGGTCGAGCCGATGAACTGATGACAATGACTGCTTAAAGGTAGGCTGCATGGTTCTGCTGTGTTTTATGGAGGAGGGAACAAAAGTTTTCTCTGGTCATTAAAAAAAAACAAGTTATTAGGAATCGTGACTCAGAGTTGAGCAGTGATGTTTATCACAGAACTATTTTGTAAAACTGAATAACGCTAAAGGGTTTTGTTGTCGGCGGCTGTTGGGATCTGTGTACAAAAACTGCATAATCAGAAATTTACTTGAAGGTTTTTTTTATTTTTATTTGAAGGATATAATACAAGGCCAGCATCAACAAGTTTCACCTGACATTGTTCACTTATTTTTTAACCATTTAAAATTGGTTATCCATTGCTTAATGTATTCCGAAAATTCACCTGTGTTGCCTGTTTGTCTATAAAACAGATTTTCTGGGACATTTAATTAGGAAACTTTTCTCATTCCAAGTCAATGGAGCAGAGGGAACTTTCACTAAACTTGCTGGGACCAGTTTGAAAATAGCCAATCATCTTTGCTGTCCTCAATTGAACAACAGCTCAACACACGTATAAGATTTAGAAAATGAACGCTAATGCCAATCAGTCAGTCAGCCAGCAATCACCTTGCTTTAAGTCTTACAAACAGACTGAAGAACTGAGCTGAACCTACAGGGAGCCTTTTTCCGCTCAGTATTGACAAAGTCAATCACACATCAGTTGGGAGTAATTCAACTAATTCAAGCAGTTATTTCTAATGTGAGTCGTCCTTTAGTCTCTTTTTCACTCCTGAATTTCACCAAACACTTTCTATTGACACATTGAGATGCACAAAAGGATCCATACCAACAAAACACTGGTTTGATTTCCCTTCTGAATCTGCGCCGCACCGTGTTGCCACAGTTCCCTTGAAAAAGAAATCCAATTACTGATTACTAGTCATTCCTTTAAAAAAATAATTACTTAATTAAATTAAATAATTACTTTGCTGATTACTTGTATTTAAAAGTAACTAAGTTAGATTACAAGTAACTTTTCAGTTACTTTCAGCAGCTGTCCACCGTCTCAACATAAAAATGACAATCGGTTTTGCTGATCACTGCCTGGCCTCAAGCACCATGCTGATCGCTGCAATGCATCATGGGAGCTTCTGTTCGTCCGTTTTTTAAGACGTTACTATTTCAGGTTATATCAGGTTTGTAGTGTGTGTACGGTTGTGTTGTGTTGCGTTTTTGTTCCTTAGTTCGTGTAGTTAATTAGTTCATCTAGTTTAGTTTGGTTTATTAGGATGTGGGTGGGCAACCAGGAGTTTGTGTGGGGTGTTGTCCTGCCATCGTGTTTACTTTGATTATAATGTCAAAATTAAAGTCTCTGCTGATCACAGCTGGCAAAAAAGAAATACTCTAACAACTGGATTTAGAAATGGCTCAAAGGCACTATTTCAGAAACCGAGAAGTTCTCGTATCCCTTATCAGCTAGACCATGGGAGAAGGTCGGTTCTGATTTGTTTCATTGTAATGGTTCAGAGTTTATTTTGTGTGTTGACTACTTCTCAAAGGTTCCTGAAATAACGAAGCTGAGCAACACAACTAGTAAGAGTGTGATTACTGCTTTAAAATCCATATTTCCTAGGCATGGATTTCCCGATGTCGCCTCTCTCTGACAATGGTCCTCGATATGCTAGTGAGGAATTCAGAAGCTTCACAGAAAGCTGGGAATTTACGCAGGCCACATGGAGCCCTGGTCATGCTCAGTCCGATGGACAGGCAGAAAGAACAGAGCAAACAGTGAAAAGACTGCTTAAAAAATCCAAAGTGGCGCTGGTGACCCCCTACATAGTGCTGCTGCAGTACCAAAATACACTGCTGGAGAGTGCAGGTCTCTCACCCGCCCAGATGCTGATGTGACGTCGGTTGAAGACAAAGCTGCCGACATCCACCTCGCTACTGAAAGATCTCTGGATGTGCACAAACAGTCGAGAGCAAAGCAAGAAACACAAAAGAAATATTAGGACCATCATGCTCAGCGATTGCCTGAACTTCAAGAGGGAGAAAATGTGAGATTGCAGTCTGGAGAATAATAGGAAACCAGCAGTGGTTCTGAAAAGGCATAAACAGCCGTGTGTAGTGCGTACACCTGAAGAAAAGCTGCTCAGACGTAACAGAAGGCATAAGACAAACTGCTGAGTCGGCGTTTCCACCTTCCGCACCTGAGTGCGATGTGGCTGTGACCTGTGGCAAAACTGTGTCTGCTGAGAGTAATGTGGAGATAGAGATGTGGACAGTAACAAAACTCTGTTGACCTGGTCAGTTCAAACAACGAATCCGTACCCGCAGCTCCGAGCAGTCAACCTGCTGACTTGTCTTCGGTGGCACGTCCTTACCATACCAGATCAGGTAGATTAGCGAAACCTCCTGTGAGATACAATGTGTAGTACGAGTACTACTAGTTTAGAGTTTATTCTAGTTAGTGAATCATATTTCTTTGGTATTGTGCTCACAAGGAGTAAGATTTTGAGTTGTTGTTTAAAAACAGTAGACACTCTTTCATTCTCTTAAGAAGGCATTTTGCTATATTCTGCGCAAATTAGTTATTGTGTTTTGATACATAACCGCTGATGTTTTAAGTTTGTTGAGCAGTTTTGCACTTAATGGGTTATCATTTGTAAGAAAACAAAATCTTAAGAAGGGGGATGAAGTGTATTGTTTTTGTTAATGTCATTTTATTTTGAAAGTCCACAGGTCCCGCCATCTTGGGGGCCTATGGGTGCACAAACAGCCGTTCATTGGAAACAAGGAACCGAGGCATCACTTTTCACTGGTAAGTCGTATCTTTATGTTGATAAAGTGATAATTCATTGGTAGCCGTGTCTTGTTGTGTTTGCACAGTAGACATTCACATGATTCAGTACATAGTGGACAGGCGCGTAAGGAATGAAAACCAAGCTTGTGCCTGCGCAGGCCCGTGTTGAGCAGTTGCAATGCCAAGATTCGACAGAGAAGATCGAAAAAAAAGATTTATTAGATCCATTGTTTAGTTTTCATTAATCAGGGAGCTGCTAGCAAAGGGACATGTAAACAGTTGATATGTACCTCTAAGATCTTGTAGTATAGATTATGATATAGTTTCTTCAATTAGAGAAGTTTTTAATGGAACTTAATTTGACTTCCCGGCAGACATTCCTCTTGACCTGCTGTCGCAGCCTGAAGCCTCGTACGCCGAGAACCAGCAACAGTTTGCTTCCTGCATCTACATGGGCCCAAGGCATATGATGGCATGAAATGAATTAATGTTGTAATGAAAAAATGTTCGCCTTTTAGGTGACTGGCTGGTTTTTCGACATCATGAATAGCCGCAGCCCAATGGGAAAAGGAAACAAGGCGCCGTTGTCTGAAGATAATTGGCAAGAGACTCTTTCCTTTTTAAAGGAGGCTCAAGGCTATTTGTTGTCATTGGCAAGGGAAGATGGTACCTCAATCCATCGCACAAAAAGATGTGTTTTTTGGGGGGGTGGGGGGGTTAGCAATATTGCAGAATTTCAAAATGTGGTCTTTTGTTTATGGTACAGTTTCACTTTTGGTATTTCTTTCAATGTTACAATTAAACATTTGTAGTTTTTTTTATTTTATTAAATTTTTTATAAATCTGTCTGTCAGTCTGCCACATTGTGCATAGGTTCCAACGCGTTCAAACCAATGCATCTTTATTACAGGTACCTGGAAGTCATGGGTTTCATCATAAACATCGAAATGCTGATGGTCCCTGAGCTTCTGCTCACGCAGAGACATGTGTTGACATGTTGCTTCAGCCAGGATCATCTGGAGCTCCTGTTCAACTCTATCAGAGCATCAAATAAGCTGTGGAAATTATGCATATTGTATCGGCATTAATGGCTGTGTGTCACACCTTGCAAGGGGAAAGTTTCATTTTTATTAATATGTTGGTTGTTGCTTTTTAATGCCAAAGAATACATTTTTCATCAGTTCTTGTCAAGTGTGATTTTGAGTAAAGTGCCACTATCAATCCGAAGTGCATTTATTGCACTTCTAACTTAAATGACCAAACTTACGTCTATTTCAGTGGGATGGAATAATGATCCTACGTCTGTCCAGCCAACATCTTCAGGTAACTTGGTTGACGAGGCTCTAGACTACATTGCTGGGCTGGGTTGTGAAGAATGTTCTGGATTGCAGTATCTGTCGGAACAAACAGCGACAGCTACCATCTTCTTCGACTCAGAAACAAAGGTGGCCTGGTCATTCCTTCACCAGGGACTATGCGAGTGATAACCACAGCTGAACGTTGCATTCGTCGAATGACCAACGTCCAATCAGCAGAGAAACAACTGAAAGTGTCTCAAGTCAATCATGTGGTCCGAGCTGAAGTGGGAGCAGAAGACGCAGCATGGGATTGACAACCATCACGTTCAACTGCTCTCTTTAATTGTCCATGCATTTCATCTTTTAAGGCAGTACCATGTTGCTAAACTGCACACTTCAGAACCGCAACGAGGCAATCTGAGAAACGTTCATGGTAAGAATCTACATTTTATAAAGCAAGCAAAGAAGCGCTTTGTCTGCCTGAACTGATTTTCCTGCTATTTGACATGGATTTGCATCGACTGTATGTAGTTCTCAGTAATACATGACATTGTTTACATAATTTCTTGACACAGGCTGTGTTGCAAGTATCTCAATGTAACAAAAGTAACTTGTTATGTAATATTGGTAATTTTTCAATTAACTAAGACCAGACATCATTGATATTTAGCTTCTCTGACTTTCCCAAGGCACTTTTTGTGGGGTCGGTCTGTAGGAAAAAAAAAAAAGAAAATATGATTGGAAAATATTCCCTTGAAGTCCGACTTTGATAGAAATTTTTATTTATTTTTTTCTCCAAAAGCTTCTTTTTTTTTTTTGCATTTAACAAGGCGGCCATGTTGAAAACAGGCGGCCATCTTGCATTTTCAGCTGAAGAACATACTTTTCTTAAAGAGCATATCCTGAACATCACAGACATAATGTACGGAGACGCCTCAATGACGCCGAATTTATTTCTACTGAGGAAGGCGTCGTCCGCCTGTAATAATCACCACTCCCTGAATTATCACACACAAAAGATATGATTGTTCATGCTGAGATATTTCTTGGTGTCCTTCATTGCACTCCAGCCCACACCCGGTCCACTCTGGCTGGTGGGAGAACCTTGTAAAGGTTACTTCTCCAGTGAAATCAACTGCTGTGTATAATTTATTGTATTTAGACCATACAGTCTGAGTAACAGTAGCGGTTATAAAAAAAAAAGAAGAAAAAAAATACAAACTCAAGCCAAGAAATTGGTGCTAAAGTAGTGAAAGGTGATATTCCTACTAAATAACCATGCAGGCTTTACTGTGAGGGTGTGGAGAAGACACATGCCGGTGTCCACATCCGCCCTGAAGAGAAACACTGCGGACAACAACAAAAAAAAGAAAAATCTTTAGTTTCCACTCAGAAATGTAAATACTGCTTTGTTGTCAGTGAAATCAGTGAGACTCACCAACTGATCGCCACACAAGTGTTGATCTTTGTATCTTTCTGACTATAAAAAGTAACACTCGCAAAGGTCATACTGCATATTTAAAATTCACATTCACGTTCATTTCTCCCTTGGGAAGTTTCTCTTGGACATCCTGGCTGTCGCATAAAATCCACATCACAAGGTCCGTGCTGGAGGTGTCAGGATTCATAAAGAAGCTCATGCATTTCTAAAGCAGCATGTGCCTTTTCTTCTTCTTCGCTGTGATGTCAGCGCTGCTCACAGTGATATATGAAACTGTCAGGGAGAATTAAAAGGTGTGAAGAGAGAAGTACAGGTACGAGGGGAAGAAAATCAACCTCCAGCACATTGTCATGTACTGGACCCTTACTGAAGCAGCATGTCACTTAGATGAAGGTAATGAGATATGTCAGCCTAAAAAATTAAATAAAAACACATGTCCTTATTTTGGGCAGCCCTGTAAGTCTTCCAAGGAAAATGATACAAGAAAATATTTTGGCTACAAAACATATTGGAGCGGAGTAATTCAAACGTTTGGCCTGCGGGCCAGAACAGACCCACCAGAAGCCAACACGGAAGACGTAAACTATAAGAGCAGTTGTCATTCCTAAATTGTCCACTTGGGGGTACAAAAAAAAAAAAGGTGAGTTCAAAACTGAACAGCAGATGGCAGAAATGTATAAAGCAATAGAGGCTGGATGGATGGATGGATGGATGGATGGATGGATGGATGGATGGATGGATGGATGGATGGATGGATGGACACAAAGTTTTTTTAATTTTCAAAGGGTCTGCTTTTATTCACAATCGTATATTTTAATGAGGTGCTCAACAATATCAATGCTTTGCTACGGGGACAATAAATCATGTTTGCAATTAAAAAACTTGGATGTCTTAGGACCATTGGACAGAAGGAAATAGGACCTTCAACCGCTGATCATAGAAGACAACTCAATGTACCAGATGAGCCACAGCCACCCAAAACAGACAAGCTCCAACTGCTCATTTTAACCCAGTTTTACTTTCATTTTCAAGTTTAAAACACTGGGAAGTATGAAATGCTGGTTATGTGATGAACCTTTGGACATTAGACACAAAGCCTAGTTTGATCTGTCTGATATTGCAGTAGCTATTGTTTTCCAGGATCTGATGAAGCTGTTACAAATACTTTGTGGTTTAAAGATGATGTATCTGGAAAACACTGTCTTAGACAACTTGTATAGATTGACGATCTTTTAGTTTTCAAAAAAGAAAGTGCAATAGGACACAAAAGGCAATTGGACATATAATTTTAATATATTCAAAGTATACTTGCTCTGCATGGACAGAAAATGTTGTTATGTAGAGAGGCTTCTCAGAGGATATTCAGCATGTTTGGTACAAAACAACTTTAAAATCTATGGAATTAAATAAAGATGGAGGAGTCTATTTAATTGAGACACTTGAGTGGAATTCATGGACCTGCAACTGTAACTGTGGTTGGTGGATGGTGCTTCTCACAGGTTCTGCTGCATTGACAGCCTCCTCTGTCTTCTTGGGTCTAAAATGAACTTGGTCAACTTTGCAGATCTTTCATCTGGAAGAAATAAAAAAAAAAAAAAAAAAGTTTTGTGTATCTAATACTGAGGTCTGTCTTATCTTGATTAGTAACCAAGACACAAGTACCAGCTTTGCATACTGAGCCCTCTGACTCCTCTTTGGCCTGGCAGAGGTGGAAAATGAGGATTTTCTTTTTTTCCCTGTGAAAAGCTGCTCTTTGGCTTTTTGTGTGCAGCTTAGGAGCAATGCTGCTTTGACA
Organism: Lipophrys pholis; assembly: GCF_963383615.2. Lineage (NCBI taxonomy): Eukaryota > Metazoa > Chordata > Actinopteri > Blenniiformes > Blenniidae > Lipophrys > Lipophrys pholis. The sequence continues at coordinate 18,082,646 of NC_137627.1, read as the reverse complement.
CCTGCTCCCTCTGTGAGTCCTGTAACTTGAAAACCAATTTAAAAATGAAAAAGGTTTTGGACATTTTCATGAATTTTTAACAACTCCCCTTAATATTTTCTATAACGACTTGAATCGGGACTTCTCCTGAAATACACGCAGTGCACGCGTTGTGCGTAAAGGTTTCATTTCATGCGCAAAGGCGGCGCAATTACGCACTCCACAGTGTACTTGCACGACTGAATGGAGTTCCTGTGAAGAGGGAATAAGGTGAGTACACCACTGCTACACTGATTGTTGACAATCAGGACACGCGCGTTAAATCCACTTTGTTGAATCTAAAACAAGCAATAAATAAAGATTAGATGGAAGGTGAGTCTCATATTGTTCCTCATATAAAGTTTGAGTGAATTCCCAAAATAGATGTGTGTCGATGCTTAATCGGATGGATGTAAATCAGAGGGACTGACCTCGTTTAAAGCGGAAACTTTGCAATATCCCATAAGTTGCTTATGTGGGCTCACGTGACTTGTTCATGTCATTGACAACAAGCTGAACTGTCAAGTCAGGTAGCAAACCTAAGCTTTATACCAAACTGAAAACCCCACTTGTCATTGACATGGATTAAACATATTTACCCAATTATGACCTTTCAATTTGCGCAAATAGAATATGTATCCCTAAACTGTTACATCCACTTATACCATCAAATCCCATGAAAAGAAACTTCAGTTGACCAAGAACATACTATAACCCTTTCCCTATCACTTTGATTGAGCTCTGTTTTTCTACAGTGCAATGTGTTATTTACAACAAAACAACATTGAATATGGCTCTGTCGATTTAGTGGGCGTGTGTTTGAAAAGAGACGCTTCCATTTGCATTGTTTTATTTTTCCTGTGAGTTTCATATGTTTAAAAACAGTTTTTCTGACCTTTTTAAGATTCATGGGTCAGTCAAGGGCAACAACTTTGAATAGGTGTTTAAAAGGTCCAAATGCAATCATAATGGATAATACTAAAATAGCATCTGTCTCAGTATTTAGCACAATTATTTACTATTGTCTGGTATTTATTTCAATCTACAATTGTCAGTGAAGAAGAACACAAAGTTAACCTACACAGTCTCTTGGTGGTTGTGTAAAACAAACTTTCCTTATAGCTTTCTTTTCGTTTTCTTTAACAACACAGTTTAAATGTTATGGGTGGAGAAATAACTAAAGGTAACTTGATTTGTTTTGTGATGCTCTGGTAGTTTTTTCAGGCTAAAAGTTAGATTTGTCTCTCCATTGCCATCCAGTGTGACATGTTTATGATCACCGCCCAGATTTTCAGTCTGCTGACGGCCCGGCAGTGCTTTAAAATGCAGACATTCTCAGGATTTGTTCTCTTCTGGATGCTCAATGACTTGGCTTTTATACTCCATCGTCTTAAGTGAGAAGGAAAGAAATTGAAGAGGTTGCTGGTGGCTTCTTCATTCTTAATCTGGTGGCTGTAGACTTGAGGAGGGCTTCAACCGGTTTTTGAAATCACATATGTCTGTCTTGTAAAGTCTCTGGTGTGTTATTATGAGAAAAGAAGTGGATTTGTCCGTCCTCTCTTAAGCTGGAGGGAATTGTCTGTTCTGTGAGTTTATCTGTGTCCGCTTGTGGTTTGACGAGAGGAATTTGAGGAGTGTCTATATTGTACTGGCTTTTTTTTTTTTTTTATCACCGGCTTTACATCAGTCATCCTGGTTTTGGTTGTGAGTCGGTATCAGTTTGGATCTGAGCGCTTTTCTTTTCTAGAACATGTCGGCTTATTTGTGACCCGAGAAAGCTCAATAATTCCCTGAATAGCCATGCGATAGTTCTCTGCACACTCATTTTGACAGTGTCATTTCACAGGAGTATAGAATATCTGATCCTGATTCCAAACATGTTTTATTAAACAGAGATTTATAAACTTTGGAAATCATTGTGATCTGTTTGGTTTTTATTTTAGCATATACACACGGAGAATTGTCTAAGCGTTCATGATCTGGCATTGTAGTTACATCATGAGAAAATTCAATTCAATTCAACTTTATTTATATAGCACCAATCACAACACAGTCATTTCTCAGTGCTTTCAACAGAGAGAAACCCAACAATCAAATCCATCAAAGCACTCGGCAGCAAGTGTAAATTGTTATTGCGGCATAAAACCAAAGTGAATATAAAAGGTTCTTCTCATCTCACTCGATGTTTTCAGCTCGCAGGGTTCTGTGTACGTACGTGTGGTTATCCTCAAATCTTGTCCTGCAAGTGAAACTGGTGTTGAGGTGATTTTTTTGTGTGTCTGCTGGTCTGCAGAGCCTCGTGGAGCGTCACTCAGCAGGACGCGGTCCATCTCAACACTTTCTTTTTATACATTTCATTAACACCTTGTCTCCAGTCACCTCCAGCTGACTGCAAAACACACATGCACACGCAGTCAATCTCCTCTGCCTCGCCTTCGCTCGCCTTGCACGTGCACATATTGACTTTTATCGCACAAACACAGTCTTCCTGGGTCCTGCAGCAATCCTTCAGTTCTGTGAAAGCTGTTGTGCTTCACTGCACCTGATTACCACCCTCCAGCCCCTCCCCTTCAAGTTTATCAACACTTACTAGTCTGGTCCTTGTAAGAAAAAAAAAAATAAATTTAAAGGGCCCTTCTCCTCATCCCCATGGCAACCAGTCTCCCTTCCTCCTTTTCTGCACAATCAATCAGCTAACGACTGTCTAGCTGTCCTGGACCGAGCATGGCTGGAAGGAAGAGCTTCAGCAACTCGGCGAAGAAATCTCACTTTCAGAGCTTTGGCGTGTGCATCATCTCAGGACGCCTTGAAAGAAAAAAAGAATCTTTGTATATTTTCATGGATAAACAAACTGAAAGACACCTTTTCACTCTGTTTATACTCGGCCACATGTCTCAAGATTGTATTTTGCGGCTCGTATTATCCTCTGAGGACTCCTCGCTTATTCAATAGAAAAATAAACACAGTTTTCACTCTCTTTTGGGTGAAATATATTCATGAGGAAATCTAATGAGGAGGTCAAACAAACATCCAGTCTCAAGACCGATTTCATACACCAGAATACTGCAGACAGCTGGACACACGGTTTTAAAAGTGATCTATTTTATCAGAGGCTTTATGGCTCTGTTGGTGGAGTGCGTTGTCTCTCAATCACAAGGTTGCGGGTTTGATGCCCCATCTGTTGAAGTGTTCTTGAGCAAGACACTGGACCCAAACTGCTCCCAATGGATGGACTAAGTGTGTGAATGGGTGAACGTGTCTAACATTGCACAGTGCTTTGGGGGATTGTTAAATCAGGTAAAACTGCTTTATAGGTGAACCCCATTTAGAAAAAATATTAAGTCTTCAGTACTTGATACAAAAAGTAGCAATTTTCAGCTCATACTGATTTGGGGGATTCGTTTTGGAATGCGTGAACATAAATACAGTGTGTTTAATTATCAAAAGCAAAAGAAGAGTTTTCTTTAGATATAACAGCAGGAATTCCCTTATTGCTTGTTCAGTTTTCTAAACTCAAGGCGACATGTTTGAATTACTTTGAATTACTTTGGTAATGTGCAAATTCTTTGTTGCATATTCAACACACAGCCCTGTTGTCATCTGTTTCATGCATCACGTCAGATATCTTTCCACACAGTGGTTTTTAACGTCTGATGCATCTGGTGCAATGTTTTTTTTGTTGTTGTTGCGTCTGCCAGAACTCTCCTGAAAGAAGGACAAAGAACTGGATTGCAAACTGCCACTTAATGAAAGTAAACAAACTGTTAGCGTTTGCCAAAACCAACTATTTGGCCACAGTGGGGTTCCATTCCAAAATGAGAAATTGCAATTGGTAAATGTGCCGTTTGAAGATCAGGATCAACTCCGTGCCAATGTTTCAGTTCTCCTGACATGCCCAGATGATTTCACTTCATCCCGGCTCGAGAGATTTATGGGGGTTAAACATTTCTCCTAAAGTGTGAGTGTATCTCTTCAGGTTTATCATCGATCTCAGAGTTCATTCGAAGTCGTGTTGGTCCACAGTTTCAGACAGCAATACTATTCATTGTTTTCTTTAACCCACAGACTCATCCCATATTTTTCTCCTGTCCTCTCCTCTACCTGCCTTGTTCGTATCCCCCCCCCCCCATTCCTTTTCTCCTCTGCGCACCCCTGGCGCCTTTCTTTGACTTTATCTTTCAGTCGGCCCATTTCTCACCAGCAGCAGACACAGAGAAATTGGAGAACATTTCGTGTCTGACACCCAGCTTATTTCACAGATACAATCCCCGTGGAGGGACTCAGGAGGAGGCGGAGGCGGCGGTGGGGAAGGAGTCGGGCTGCAGGGAAGAAGAGACGAAATTATAGAAAAGAAAATGAGGAGGAAAATGGCTGAGAAATATAAAAGAAAAAAGAAGAGTCAGTGCAGTGTGGAGAGGGGAGAGAGAAGACAATTGAAAAGAAAACACACGGCGACATGACTGAAACGGTGAAATAAGGCCCAACAGATGAGGTGGAGAAGAGTTTAAAGCAGGAGGGAAAAAAAAAAAGGAACAGTAGGTGGGGATGGCGTGGCGAAAGGGAGACGTGGTAAATTTGAAAAAAGAGGAAGATGGTGAGGAGAGCTGAAACTAAATACACCATTTATTAAGACTGGCATTTTATATTCGCCACTGTTATTCTTTCCAAAGATGCTAAACACTCGGACAATCAAGAAAACCCCCTTGAGCTGAAATGCGCGAGTGGAGCGAAAAGGGAAGGGGAAGGTGGAGTGGAGAGGAGGAGGAAGTGAGGGAGGGCCTGGGAGATGAGCGCTAATGGTAGATTAGTCACTGTGGAGCCGCTGTGGGCTGGTTCACCACTAGTCTCTGTGTGTGTTTCAGAGAGAGGGGAAGAATCGGGGACTTGCACACGCCGATAGACCGAGGAATTTGCCCCTTAATCACTGTACAGTTTAATTAAACCTGATTGACGTGATGAATGCACACACACACAGCGCCGCGGGGTCAGTGATGTCACTGTGTTATATTGCGGAGGCAGCTCTGGCGGTCGTGGCGTCATCAGTATGCCAGCGAACATGTTTCCCTCCTGACACAGTGGCATAAATAAAACTTATCTCTTTAAACATTTTGACAAGGAGACCAATCCCCCCCCCCCCCACATCATTTCTATCTCCTGCTTTTTTTCCCTACCCCCTCGGGTGCACACGCACTCACACACAGAAACACACACGTGCACATATACACGACACGATGCAGTGATACGTTTGCGTGTTGCACTGACGTCTTAATCCTTTCTTTAGCCTTTCTCAGTACAGGACAGCAACTGTCGTTACAAACTGATGCTGTTTTAATTTTGTTTCAACGTCTATTTTAAAAACCTTGCCAAGGGCTTCGATTTTCCCAACATTGTTATCATGTCAGGCGACATTTCTAGAGAGGCAAGGACATTTATTTATTTATTTAGTCAGTCAGTCCTTTGTAGTGGTGCAACCAGAAGGCATGAATATCACATTTGTACTCCCACAGAAACACATAAATGACAGAATTGACCTCTAGGGTCATGTGTTCCTCTTCAGAGCCACTGAGCACTGTCATGTGATCAGCATCACTGATCAGCCTAAACATTATGACCACCATCAGCTGAAAGGAATAACACTATTTATAATATGTCATCTGGGATGTGAACATTTGTCAACAAGTGATCATTGCGTGCTCAAAGTTGGTGGCTCCTACAGTTTCCAGGAGTCTTATTGGCTTAATAGCTACAAAATTCTGGGAGAATTTTTTTAAACTGCGGTACAACAGTGAGCGTGGCTGTACAATGCCGCATTCTGGTGAATCGGAAGGTACATTCTCTACAACGTATTTCAATATGCAAGAAAAACAACATACTTCACAATGTCATCTGCACACTGCCTCCAGGTAATAAATAAATTAAGCAATTCAATAATATTAGTTGCTCTGTGGTTTCTTTCTGCAGGGAAGAGGCTCTGTATGGAAGGAAAGGGTGAGTGTGGCTGCGGTTCAGTGTTTTACCTCCTTGGGAATCAGTGAATTATAGTATTGGGTCAGTGTTGGTGTTGTTCAGATTCTTATATCATTTTCTGCTCTTTTTCTTTTGGTGGTTAGTAGCTACAGTGGAGTGAATTTGTGTATGTGAAAATCAAATGGATGTTATCTCTGTGGTTACACAATTGTGAAAACGACCATTCACAAAGGCCTTTGACTGCAACACACTGTTTCAGGCAGTGGCATGGGATATCGTTAACGTCGTTGGTCTGGGAATGGAAAAAAAACTGCATAGCCTGCATCGCTGACTTTCCCAGCAGGAAAAATGAAGAAATGCAAAGAATGGAATTTTTGAAACTTGAGCACTCTTGGCTTGCAATATACGATGGTTGCACTTTCTGTATATTAGACATCACTGCTAGTCATATTCTGCATGCATGTGAATCACGAGGGGTGAGTCACTTCAAAACACATTTCTAATTGTCAAAGATTACAACAATCTAGTCACACAAAACATAATCACCAATAAATTGGATGTCCATACTGCTAGAACACCTTCTTAAAGAACTGTGTGCCTCAGGTTGGGAAGTGGCGTTAAAAACTACATTGCACAAAAAACAGATATTCCGCCCTCTAAACGCCTGGCAGGCTAAATAAAGAAAACCAAACAAACTAAATTAAAAAGGACAGAGGCCACGGTCTCACTGTGTGATCCCTGAATAAGAATTACATTGTTTTCACTACAAACATAAACAATACAAACACCTTTTGATTATCTAAATTAGTATTCTAACAAGTGCTGACTTTCAGTTTGGATTCGAGGGTATTTAAATGAATGCGGAACGTTTGCACATGAAGTACATCTTTATTCCAATTCTGATGTGGTGGTACACAAAGTACGAATATGTTTGGATGTATTTACGTGACTCGGACCAAACTAATATGCAACAGAATGAAAATTGTGGGAAATTTTCTATTTATTTATTTCTTAGAGCTGAACTGAATCTATATAGGATTTCATTTGGATTTTGTAGTTTTCCAGTGAGGTCACATAATTAATTAAATGAAAATCCATGATGTGCTATAGCACTTTCATTTTCATTTACATACTCAGGCTGCAATTAGTGATGGGGTGAAATGAGAGGAAATCATTTGTTTTTCTTTTAAAAGGAGCAATAAATGAATGTCGAATGGATTTCACTTACATAGAGCTTTCCCACTGTGTGAGCGGTCTCAAAAGCTCTTTACACTGCTAATCACAGTCACCCATTCACACACCAACGGAGACGGCTGCCATGCGAGGCGCTCAATCCATCCATTGGGAGCAATTTGGGGTTCAGTGTTTTGCTCAAGGACACTTCGACATGTGGACACACAGGGAATCCAATAATGCTATAAATTGCTCTTTTATTGGCATTGTACCAAAAAGTATACAACTTTGCATGTTGCAAACGGTGACCACTCTGCTCATGAAGTATCAGTCGTCGCTATTGGACATATTATTGAATTAAAGATGAATTTTATCCCTTCCCTCATGACGACTGAAATAAAATATAAAGTATACTTACCTGTCTGCTTAATGGACATGTTCATATGAACTGAACTGCTTCTCTTTTGTGCTCCTGAATTGCCTTGGTACAAAGTTTTTAATCCAAGTTGTGTACAGCTTTCTCCTTCTGTATGTGACAAAAATGGTTAAACATCACTGATAAGAAAAGATAATATGGAATAATGGAGAGCTCACAGATAACGGAGTTCTTCACGCATCATATGTCTATAGTTAGAATCTCCCCTCTGAGCACAAAGCAGCATGGGTACTGTTCAGGGAACCAAAGAGAAAATAGAGAGACTGTGCAGATGATGTAGCCACAGGCCTTTCTAACCTCTCTATGTGTGTGTGTGTGTGTGTGTGCGCGCACTCAGTCCTAGGTTTTGCTCTCTGAATTATGTAAGCTGTTTGGGAAGAGGGCTAAACCCTGCACACAGTTGAAGGGAGTGGGGGTAGTGAGTGGCATCAGAAATGCAATTTGCAGGGCTCGAAAATAACGCAAATTGTATTGGCAGGTACACAGAAGACAAGCTGCAGTCTGTTCCAATTATGATTGTCCAAATTTCATTGGCAAACCCCAGATACTAGTTTTTGGGTGAGTGTGTTAATATGTGGAGAAGTTTTGCCATTGCAGCATAATCCCATTTTCTCTCCACATTTCTGTCTGTTCTGCAAACAAGCATCTCTCTCATCCACTTTCATTTGTCTGACTGTGCCTGTCTCCCATGTGCAGTGGTGCACATCCATTACCCTGTATGTCGTCACATGATGCACGCTGCAGCTAAATCCTAGAAAAATATATTGTCAAACAAACGACACCATCTGTGTGAGTCTGCTGTGAGTGTCTCTGTTGTTTTCCTACACATGTCACTTTGTACTTAAAGGATAATCCCATCTTCTACCATTTGTTTCAGATGATATGTGGGATTTAAAAGGTTGTGAAATATATAGGGGACAAATATATAGCAGTTTGTTGTCTAGTATGTATGTCGATATAAGCAAAGTAAATGAATGAAACTGATTTCAGGAGTTTGTTTTGTTTTTGTTTTTGTTTGTCTTTTTCTTTTTCTTCAATTTATTTGAGAATGGCTGAGCTGTGCAGGAGATTATATTTGATAAATATTTAGATTCCCTGAACCGAGGGAATGCCCACTCTTGATTGCTCAATGCCTTTCAAAATAGGCTTTTCTGTTTTTCCAAAAGTCCGTGTGATACTAATCAGCCTCCAGTACATTGAGAGATTTCGTCCTAAATACACAATACATGGTAGAAAATGGACTTGCATTGTCGATTAGTGGCATCAATCTTCACAGTCAGTTGGAAACTTTATGGGTTGAGTTTGCAAAATAAATGTCTTAGTCATCATATTGTAGGGATTTCTTACCTCATAAGGTTCACATCGTACTATTTATGTAGTGCAGCCCACACATGGGGTACCAATTATGTTGGGTTTTGGCAGTTTGGCTACCGATAATGATTAATAATGATCAAATATAGTTATTGGTTATTTTATTGAAAACTTAATCTGATCAGGTTATAATGTCTTCCGATGTGACCGTCCCTATAAAGGAGGAGGGGTTGCCATCTACATCAAAAACAAGTTTCATGCTACTTTGCTGTCCTCCCTGTCAGTTCAGAAACAATTTGAAAGTCTTGCCCTGAAACACGAAACCTCAAATAATAACAAAAAGAAATATGAAGCACTTCAATGATCAAGCTTTTATTCGTGATTTGTCTCATATTGACTGGTCCAGAGTGTCTCTTTTTGATAACATAGAGTTAGCATGGCAATACCTTTATGATGAGTTCTTGGGGCTCATAAACAAACAGTCACCCTGGTTCACATACAGGGTAAAGGGGCAAAACAATCCTTGGTTCTCGCTTGAGGTTGCGACTGTTCTTAAAGACACGGACGTTGCTTGGTCGGGGGCAAGAAAAAGCAAAACTGACCATGACTGGCTAAATTTCAGACAGCTCAGAAACAAAAGCACCTTTTTAATAAAATGAGTAAAATATGAATTTTATCTTTCTGAAATGACCAAAAATTTTAATGATTTTTGGGGGAAATGTGTAAAATCTTTAAATGAGCCTGTACAAACATGCCAACTTCTAAACCATTTAATCAGAGATGGACGGAATGTCACTGATAAAGCATCTATGTTGGATTGCTTTAATGAGCACTTTATTTCAGCAGGTTCTCTGTTTGAAACAAACAATCCCATCTCAGCATGTGCAGACTCGATCCCTGATTTCCTTGAACCGTGCAATGATTTAAATGTACCTACATTTAATTTTAGTCCAATCACAGTTCTGGAGGTTCACAGAGCACTCAAAAATCTGGACACCAGGAAAGTGGCTGGTAGAGATAAGTTGGAACCCATAATTCTGAAGCTGGCTGCTAATCGTCTCGCGTCCGCAACTTTCTTACCACTTATCGACTATGGCGACGTTCTTTATATGAGTACTTCATCGAAAAGTCTGCAGTCCTTGAACACTGCATCATTGTGCCTTAAGGTTTGCGACTGATTGTGATCGCCTCACTCAGCATTGTGAACTGTACGCCAGAGCTGAGTGGCCTTCACTCAGAGCAAGGAGGTACACGCACTGGATGACCTTAATATACAAGACTCTTCTTGACTTGGTTCCTTCCTATCTATGTGCTCTTCTCCAGAGAACCAACAGCCATTATTCCCTACATTCCAGTGACATTCTACACCTACATGTTCCTCGCGTTCGGACTGAGCTGGGAAAGCCAGCTTTTAGTTTCTCTGCCCCTTCTGCCTGGAACAACCTTCAAACAGAAACTAAAATGTCTCCTTAAGTCGTTTCCGTTCTTTATTACTCTTCAAAGAGCGAGGATCGATAAACCAGTGTTTGTGTATTTAAAGTTTTTACTGTAAATTAATACACCGTTTTAAAAACGTCCCTGTTAATGAATGCGTCTTAAAAATTTTATTGCACTTTATTGTAATTTGCCTTAAAATCGGCATTTTATCTTTAAAGTTTTCTCTCTGGAAATCTGTACTATCTCACTTGAACTATTGTATTCTGTTAGATCAGTTTTATATGTTTTAAATTGAATGATGTGATGTGTGCTGAGGACCTCTTGGCAAGGTCACCCTTGTAAAAGAGATCTTGATCTCAATGGGTTTTATTTTCCTGGTTAAATAAAGGTGATGATGATGACCCTGTCTCTGTGTGGCAGAGCTGATGTTGGTTTACAGGTTGACAACTTCTCCTAATATCATGATCAATACAACTCAATCACAAGTAATGGAATCAACACATCTTAGTAAAAGTTAAACAGTCTTGTGCAGAGCATCATGTTGAATTAATCATCTCATGTAATGCCCAGTTGTTAGTTACCACTTCCTTGATATCTTTGAAGGAGTTTGGTTGTTGTCCAGGCCTGGAAAACTGGTGGCTTCTGTGGCAGTGAGCAGCTCCGTGCTACTCTGGTTGGCTTGGGAGAAGATGGAGATGGTTATTCAGGAGCAAATCCCGGGGGCCTTAACTAATCGGTGACTGGCTGAGTGCATGGGGCTGCAAGACCCCATGCTGGGTGTGGTGCTCAGGCAGATTCCTGAGTCAGACGTCCATTATATCATGACAAATGAAAATTGTCTTTCATTAGAATTGAACAAACATTTCTGTGGTCTTGTGAGAGCCCAACAATATAAAACAGTAGGAAATATATAAATAATCGAAAAAGAACTAGAACATAACATTTAAAACTTGGAGATGACTCATGCTGCTTACTAGGAGGAGCACTTGTTGATTTAGTTACCAAAATAAAAAAAATGACTTGAATTAAATAATTGACCTCAAAATAGGATTTAAACTACAGGATTAGGCTTGGAAACATTGACTCTACATGCTAATTTAATTTGATAACTGTTATTGGTTTAGGATGTGGTTTATGTCTCCATAAGTTATAACCATTACTGAGAATCCTTGTCACCTTCTGTAATATTGTACTTTGCTACCAAACTGAAAAAAATTACTTTCCATGTTCTCCCTGAGCGCTCTGGTTTCTTCCTACACTCCAAATACATGCATATGATGTGAATTTGCCTTTTGAAACTTCAGAACCTTCAGGTTGTGAATTTGACTCTATTCAGGAGCATCCAGTTCACAGCAGCTTCTGGAAGATAACCCAGTTGGAACTATATTATCCTTCTTTGTTGAGTTTGTCTTTCATACATTTTATTGTATATTGTGGGTGTGAACAGAGAATGGAGTCATGGTCTTCATATTTAACTCCCAGCTGTTGATGTGTGGGGAGGAAGTGACTTTCATTCATTCATTCATTTTCTTCCGCTTATCCGTTTCCGGGTCGCGGGGGTGGCAGTCTAAGCACTGTCACCCAGATCACAATGCACCGATTAAGAACCTTCCTGCAGGTGGTGAGCCCACGGGAAGGTGACGCCCGGCATGGGACACTACCCCTGAGATTGTGAGTCTCATGCTCTACCAACTGAGCTAGCCGGGGGACTGGAAGTGACTTTGCTTTGACTATAAATGTTTTGATTGCATTATGTTAAAATTGGACCTTAAGTAACTGTTTTGAACTGTGGACGAACTCGAACTACAACGTGAATCTCAGTAATGAACTATTTATATTGTGTTTTTGACATTCTTTCCAAAAATAAACAGTCAAGGTGTGTATAGCCTCTTACCTGAAGAACACGCTTCCGAAACTCTACAATAGCTATTGTTATACGGTCTCGGCAACTGACAGCTTCTAAATTTGGACTTTTAGGTTACGTGAAAGCCTCCAAACTTCTCATCAACTGAACATATATTATAGTTAAGCACAAAGAAAGCTGCTCATACATTCAATAAAGAAGGAGATAAATGAGTTTTGTTGTATCCACAGTGATACAAGGAAAAGGCCACTATTACACTGTTTAAGCGGCTGCTATTATACTTTAGACCACTGGTGCAACAACTATACTACTCCACAAAAATGTCAAATCAAAAAATAACAGTAGCAGCCTGTGGATCACAACAGCTGGAAAAGAAATGTAGTTTATAATGTGAAAAATATCAGAAAGTAAAAGATCGATACGTAAATTGCTATTTGGCAGGAGAAGGGGCTCAATGTGGTTAAAGCTCATTAAGGGGAGGCTCATTCTCCCACAGCGCTGCATTATATATGAGCACACAGTCTGTGTTCAGTCTCTTTCTATTCATTTGTTTCTTTTTATGTACATGTTCGGAAATAAAGATCCATTCACTTCAGTTCAAAAATGTGTTGTAATTGTATGATATATGTATTAGGCCACACAATGTCTATGTCTTAGCAACAGAGCCAATACTTCATTAATACTTTTTACGGTCTGAAATTTGATATTTCTGTCTATGTCATAGCTCATGTCGTTTTATACTTATTCTCTGTCCACACAATTGTCATAAGGCATTCAAAACAATATTGGAGAACTTCTTGCAATCTTTACACACTGTCATTTATGTCATTCATTTACTTGTTCGTGCTATTTATATCACAAGTTGCAGATCAAGTTATGTAATTTCTCCTCGAAATGACCTCATCGTGGTTTTTAGTAACCAAATGAGATCAGATAAGCTCTGCAGGACCCAGTCTCCCTATTTCAGGTTCCTCAAAAGAGGATTATCTCCCACACCTCGCCTCTGTATTGATCCCTTCACAGCAGGTAGTTTTGTTAACTTTCATCAGAGTGGACATGGTTTCATGGATTATCTGCTGTTACTGCTGAGTGAAATTGGGACTGGAATTCCTTCCCCTGCTGTCGTTTTCCTTGCAGCAAACTCTTGGCACCACTGTTGTCGGCGTGCCCAACAATTCCTTGAAGTTGCTTCCGTTAAGTTAATTAGCTGGCGTTTCTTGATGGTTTCAGGTGAAGTGACCAAAGTAGAAACATTTTTTTGGGACACTCTCCATCTGCTCGGCGCTTTCATGCCAGTGAAACTCATTGCAACCGCCAGCCTCAGAGTCAGGGGTGAGCAATTAATTTTTCCCAAGAGGGACACATAAAGATCTAAGACTTCTGTGGAGCCTCAAGCTATAAATTCAATTCAGTTCTTCTTAGTGTTATTACTTCTCATATAACAAGCAGTAAAAAACATGGTTTGGATGAGCTTCTCTTTCTGCTCTGAATCCGTCAAGTGCTTGTATTTTACAAGCATGTTTTGTCTCACAATGCTGATTTAGATTGTAATATTCTCACTGGAATTTCCTATTCACTAACTAAGCAAATTAATTTACCTTGAGCTTGTCCACATGAAATCTCTTTTTCTTCCTTTTCTTTAGTTTTACAGTGAAATAACTTTTTGGAGCAGTAACAAACGTGACTAAGCCACCTAACACCACGAGGACGTGTAAATGTGCCCACAAGTGTGAACTTTGCAGCGTACACAGAGAAAAATGAAGACTCAAAATGAAATCAAAGCATTCCTCTTGTAGGGATCATGTACTCTACTTTTCAATGGATTTATAATGTCTCTACACGAGACAGTCAATGGACAACTTACAGTGAGAGCTGTGCACTCCACAGGTCGGCTCTAAACTCCTCATGATGTTCCAAGATTAAAGTTAAGGCACTAATAAAGGCTAAATCATCTATCAAACTAGCTCAATCTATCACCTTCTATACTGTTTTATTCATTTAAGGGCTGCAAGCGGCTTTGCCTCAGTCTACAAACCAAGTAATATCTCTAAATATCTTCTACAAGAATACCTGATTTCTTTCTGTATTTGGAGCTTTGGAAAGGAGTGTGGATGCAATGATAACAATAGCTGTGGTTACCAAGGACCAAAAATAATCCGATTAAATGCAGACTCGATTAAATTTGTACCACATAAACACTTCAGTTTGGCTATATTTGCACCATCCAATTGAAATTACAGTCAGATCATAGGGTGTGGTGTCGTCTGGTTTCTGATCTACTTAAAGTCCATGTAAACGGCACCTCGGGTTACTTTCTATAGTTGAATTGTGTTTATTGTGTCGTTCTAAACACGTATATTATAGACTCTTTTTTTTAACAACGGTCGATGCAGGAAAGATATTACCTTGCTGACACTTTTCGGCTGTATCTGCATCGTCTGGTGTGTGATTATGTGTTGGTCTTTATTAGGTGACCAGCCTGACAGAGTCTGTCAGCCTGGTCACGCCCCCTGCCGTCCAGTGGTCTCTTGAGGATGGAATCCCAGTTGTGGGAGAGGGTGTAGGCACCGCCGTCCCGGTTTAAACTGGCACAACATTCTGATTACTTTATTCACTGTCCTTGCAAAGAAGACAATCTGATCCTGGTAAGGATCCTAGTTTTACACATTGTTTGAATACGGTAAATCACAGAATATAGTGAATGTCTGTTTCCTCAGAATGAGCTTCACTTGCTATTTTGGAGATGCTGCTGAATCTCAGTTCGAGCTGTCAACTGAAAACTTGGATTCAGTTTGGAGGAAGAGGCTGCCAAGTGAGCCCAACAGACACACGTGTAGTGAGTGTGTACTGCAATCGCCAAGAGGATTCCTGCCTCAGTATTATCATCCAGTATCTCGACAAACCTAATGACATTGAGCAACTATGGAAACTCTTCAAAACCTGCCTCATATCAGCAGCCAAAGAGCCAGAGGAGGGAAGAAGTCGCAGAGCCTCGGAGCTCAGTTGTTGCGGACTTGGCGGGTGTAACGAAAAACCACAGGCCAGAAAACACACCAGCTGAGGCAGACGTCCTACATACAGGCAACAGAAAGGGATGGAGATGTTGCACAGCAGATGTTATAGTAGAAATCAGTTCCACTGGAAAAAAAAACAAACATAATTCATGTAAATTGAACAACACTCCACACTATAACTGAGGGCTTTTAATTTAATTGAGTGACTGTAATTTTCTTGCAGTTTTGCGTGTAATTTCATTTTAACTGTTATCGCCAGACAGCAGCAGTCTCAACAAAAAAAACATGCAAAAACAGTTTGATTATATTTCCTATAAATGTCGAGCAGATTTTTTTCCAATGAAACACTCAGCTTGAAAAAAAGTGTGTGTGTGTGTGTGTGTGTGTGTGTGTGTGTGTGTGTGTGTGTGTGTGTGTGTGTGTGTGTGTGTGTGTGTGTGTGTGTGTGTGTGTGTGTGTGTGTTTTGAGGGACCAGCTGTAAATGTATGACAGGAACAATCCTGAAAAAGGTTGCAAGATGATATCTTATATCTTCTCAAAACGGAAGTAACTTTTTTCTCAGGTTTCTCATCAGCTGCATCACATTTGAACTTCATAAGGTCATAATCTGCAAAGTGAATTATTTATAAAGCATCATTATTGATGCTCTTGACAGTCTCTTCTAACCCATTTCAAGAGTGGTGAACTCAGTTAAAATGTATGACCACATACTGCTCTTATCAGCATATTAGCATGTAAAGAGGGCTTAAAATCAAGCTTGACTACTCATGCTGTCTGGGGAGTTAAAGTATTGATATATGGATAAATGCACAGACACAACGGCTTATTCATGAGCTGCTCTTGTTGGCAGGTGTTTGATTTAGAGATGTAAATATGTGCCTTTAATTTGACCTGCTACTCAGCAACAGGGGCAGTATATTTAATACTGTTCATATGCTGGACAAGGCCAAGCAATTAAAACTGCTTCATTACATATACAGCAAAACTCATATTTTGCGATGAGACCAGATGTATGTCTTCTTCGGACACAGCTTTTTACAACTTCAAAGTTTTCGTCGACTGAACATGACTGATTTGAAATTGCAAAACACAGAATTCACAAAGTCTAGCAGCAGATTTACAAAGTCAGATTTTTCTATTGCCTTCACCTGCTTATAAGAAATTATTTTGACCCCCTCCTGTACAAACAAAATAAAATAATGCAAGATGAAATTTCCACTTTAAATGTATGTTCAAAAGCATCACTGTGCAGCATGTATTGAAATGGTGTATAAGGGGGCTGACTGTCAGGTATCACAGAGGAGAGGATTCATCAGCTGTACGGCATCGATTCGACTCCGACCTGGATATATGACATTTCTTTGTGACAATGAAGCGGTCATGCCCCACTGTGCTGGTCTTATGTCATTGACTGTAATGGAATGTAGAGACACTATGAGACACAAGTGAAAATGCTGAAAAAGTTGCATGAGTCCAATGAAAACATCTCCACAGCAAACTACACAGTGACTATGATGATTCCTAAACTTGTCCATTCCTTTATGTTCAGTGAATCTGTTTGAAGACTGTGCCCAGGACAATGACTGTTTGCTGACCTATGCCAAGTTTATAACACTAATTGTAGGGAACTGAAGAGCCATTGCCAGATATTAAGAGACTTTTTTGGGGGTTTAAAGTACTGTAATCCTTCAGGCCTCTTATATTATCACTTCTTGCCCTCACTGAGAGAATCCTTGATTCAAACCTTCATCTTCATTGGAAAGATCTTATTATATGGAGGACAAATGTATTTTGGACGACTTGATTATAACATTGTTCTACATTTAACGTGCCAGGTGTAAGATGAGAAAGATGTGGGCGTCGGTTTGATTTTCTGCAGTTTCACAGCTGAAGCCGTGACTTGATGCAGCGTTTGGGGGAACACTCTCGTTTTTCCTCTTCTGTCTGGATAAACCTACTGTTGTGGCCTTGGCATGTCCACAACGGAAAGAGCCCCCACACACGGGCAGGGATCTCTCAGCTCCGCGAGTCTCTCACACTGTGCGGAATCACACCAGTCTGCTCCAGGTTCATTGTTGGACCAGTGACACTGTGATGAGGCAAAATGAGTCGGGGAAAGTGGAATGACCTGCTCATTATTATTTCTCAAATGACAGTTGAAAGCAAGTGATCTTGAAAGAGATCAAACTGACAAAGCCCTGAAAGCAACGCGTGTGTCTGCCACATGTGCGGCTGGGTGGGGGCATTGTGTGTATCAGGCACTCTTTGACTGCCTCATATTCACTGAAGTACATTAATGGAAAGATAAGCACAACTGTCCCCTATGATTCCCTTTAATTCTTGCTGCTAAATCAGCCGGCAGCCATCTGGCTTCCCCCGAAGCAAAGTCACACGCACACACGCACACACGCACACACACACACACACACACACACACACACACACACACACACACACACACACACACACACACACACACACACACACACACACACACACACACACACACACACACACACACACACACACACACACACGTGGAAAATCTCTCTCTAACACTCACAGATACACACACACACACAATAAACTCTGTGGGAATGACAACCCGAGGGCAAGTAGTCAGAGCGAGGGTATTATGACAGGCCAGAATGACTGTAACTCCCGGCTGATGAAGCTGTCGGACAGTTCATACTCGCCCTCTGTTGCTCACACAGAAGCAAACACACCGGAGACAGAGAGTGCTGTCTTACCTTTCTTTACTCCTGGAAAATGAAGCTATTAATGAAGACCCATTTTTTGGATTCCTCTTGGCATCCGTAAGATTATTTGTGACTTTCTCAGGCAGTGATACGACTAAGCCAGCTCCTCTAATTCACTAAGGACCGTGTTAAGACACAAGAAAAGCTAAATCCTGATATTCCTGGTGGTGTGTGTCCACTCCTACGAGATTAAAAAACAACAACAAAAAAAACCCGTAGGATTATATGTTGGAGTTCAGCAAAAGATATTTTGCTGTGTGTCAGGCTGGGCTTCAGGAAATGTTGTGAAAGAAGCGAGGACTAGGAGCATAAAAGGATGAAGCCTTGGGCTGTAAAAAAAATGAATATTAATACTCACAATGAAAAACTTGAGGCAGAAACAGTTTCAGCGCATGACGGACTGCTCAGCTGGCTTTGTGCCGACATAAAGCTTAAACACTACTGGTTTTGTTGAATCTGAGAGTGTTTTCCACTCCGTAGCTTGAGAAAAAGTTTCCATTTCAGATGAAGTCGTGTTAGGCATTGCAATGTTTTACATCACTTCAGGTCTGAGTCTCCAACAAAAACAAGCCAGTCAAGATTTGGGGACTTTTTTAAATCCTGTGTGACTGATGGTCCTGAGCAGGGAGGAATCACAATGTCTTACTATAAAACAAGTGACCTTGATTTTCTCAATCAATAAGGTTTTCTTGCATATTCACAAGAACTGTTAAGGTTGTTTGAAATAGCGCGACACTGAAAACATGCAGCTCATCGCAGCACTTACAATCCATACACTCATTGACCTCCTTTGTGCTTTAATTTAGCACAGTTTACAAATTCTCCGGCTTGATTTGCAATAAAACTCTGTGAGACTTTGCCGGTGACCTGATAAGTTATGCATCAAAAGCAGCCTGGATGGTGGAATTATTAAAATATGCACACAGAAATCAGTTCACTGTAAGGAGCTATGTTGAGCCGAGCTAGTATACGCTTTTGGCGATGTATTTTTCTTTCTCTCGCACTCACGGAATTAACAGGATGTTCTGCAGTGTCATTAATAGGAAGTGGAGTCAATGTCTAAAGATCACAGTCAAATATGCCGACAAACTGCTCATGTTCTGCATCCAGTCATCATGTCACTGACTTCAAGCGTAGACACAGTCTATTACTAGAAACACAACCCTCACATGAACAGTGGGGATTATGGAGACAGATGATCATCATAGAGTATTGTAGACTCACCCGCGCTATGTGGAGGTGTTGTAGCCCGAGGGCAGCCGGTCCTGAGCAGGGGAACCCAGATATAGAAGGTGCACACGCTAAGAAAAGGTTTAATTTGTTTTGGGGGAAACTCAGCCCTGGGCGGAGGATAACACCAGGCTATGACTGCAATAAAACCACAAAAGATCAAGTGAAGATGGCAGCACCCACAGGGCTTCTGGGTTAAGCCGTGTTTGGACAGCACTGGGAGGAGGCTTATGTGTGGTGGGAATGGCAGGATGGAGAAACGGCGGAACGAGGGACAGAGGGGAAGGAAGTTGAGGAAAAGAAGTAAGAATTGAAAGCTTCAGGAAGGTATTAAAGCGAGTGCAGCAGGGATGGATGGAGGGAGGCGGAGGAAGGGAGGGGATTAAGATAAGGGGCGACAGATAGGTGTTGTGAGGGAGCACGGTGGCTCAACGGGAACTAATTTCCTTCTCTCGCAGCTGATTTAAGAGTCTGATCTTCTGTCACTGTCTTCACTAACCAAGATACGTTTCTGATGTTTTATATACTCAACATGTAGAAATAGTGTTTTATTCAGTGGCCCGAAAACCTCATTAATCTTAAGTTTATAAAAATGTAAATGGTCTTGGGCATAAACATGTCCCTGATTGTGTTGCATGTAAAGCAGCACAAAAAGTTCAGTTCCAATGAAACTGTAACTGTATTTAAATCAGGGTCTAAAACCTTAGAGTTTACTTTAACTTTCCAGTAAAGCAGGCTCATAACTTCTGGTTAAAGTAGACACTGTTTTTATACTTGGTTGACTATCGCTGCTGTATTTATGCTTTTAAAATGTATTTCCTGTTTTCTTACACCTTCTATTGGTTTTCACAGATGTGTAAAGCAGACAAAAGATGACTGCTTAAGTTATATTGGAAAGTATTTGTTACTTTTTCTCTGTTGTTTCTAATTGCATTACCATTATAGGCATTTGATTTAGTATACCTTTATTTATATATATATATATAAAAAATACATTCTTAGAAAAATAGCATATAAAATTTAAAAACAACTGAAGATATCAAACAGGAATTCAAAAGGAAAAGCTTCAACAATAGAGTAATACAACTCAAATTGCATATTTGGACAGTGGTTAGCCAAAAGTACTGAAGTACACAATTGAAAGTAGGTTATAATTTTCAGTTTCCACGATATGCAGATGTTTTTACTAAAGGTGCATCGGTTAAAGCTCACATTTTACATTCTCACTATGTCCTTTCAAGTGAAATCCTTTATCACACAATAACAAAGCCTTTTATTTTGTATGTATCTCAGCTGTGAACAATAATCTATTTCAATGTGAAGCACACCTGAAGGTCCATATAGAAGCAAGCTTGTATGTTTAGTTTCAAATTTATTAAAACTCAGTGTCAAACTACAACATTTTCTATCATGCATTTAATTTCAGATAGTTCTCTTCCTATTCACTTTCTAAAAACCTTAATTCATTTCCTGTTTTTATATGTTTTTTTCCGTCGTCAAGTCTTTGCATAACTTTCAATACTCGACAGTGAGCATCCCGGAGTTACGTAACATTTAAATTCTATTTACTTCGTGTAATTGGTTCTGTCTGCAGGTGAAGTAGCTGTAACGATGCTATCTGTGTAAACTTACTTTGACCTGCTGGATTTGTGTTTTAGCTCCACTCAACTGAGTATTTCAACGTGTTTGTGGCTTTTGCAAAGATACTTCTTATGAGCTCATTATACAACCAAGCACCAAAAGGCAGACAGAGATTTGGACTGCAACGCCAAGTCATGCATTTAGCAACTAAGGAGCTGATCAGGACCGATATATATTAGACTTAAATGCATCATAGAGGCACTTTAACAGAACTAAAGCATTTTTCTTTGTCCGCTGTGTACTCAATAGACAAAGAAGCTTTCCTGGTGAGTTGGCTGTGTCTGCTTCAGTGTATGTGGGTTTAAAAAAAAAAAAGGAAATGATGGTCTTTGTGGTAAAAAGGAACAACCACTGTAGGAGACAGGATGCAAACTGCAGTCTCTGGGTCTCGGTATCCCTAACCACACATTACAATCTACCCCATAACTCCCAGCACAAGATAATAATGTTGCACCACTTGTGACTTTGGGGGAAGTCATTATTTGCTCTTCTCAAGATGCTGCATGTCAGGAAATCATAAACAGGCCACGCAGTGCTTGTTCAAGACCGTAACAGTAACTCCTCATTACTTCTCGTATGCCTACATGGTGCTTCTTCGCCTCAAACCTTCAAAGCAGTCCTTAGGTTCTGCTACTGCTTGTTATTTGTTGCTTGTTATCGACCTTACACCAGAATGAACGGGAGGAGAAAGATGAGGCGTCAGAGTGTACAGGTAGAACAAGGTGCTGCATCCTGCAAGATTGTTTTTGTGCCAACATCAAGCACCACGTCTGTCAAGGAGACTGGGATGAGATGTGTATTTGTGGAGAGAGGAAGTGGACGGAGCCAAGTGAGGCAAAGTGATGCAGGCGGTGCGCACACAGAAAAAAAAACATCCTCTGCTTTCCCACAGTTGGGTCCACATTGTGTGATTTGAACCAGATCCAACTGACAGGACGAATAAATATTTGTACATGAAGGACAGGTAAGGACAAGAGTCACGCAGGCTGCTATTCACCAACAGCTTTAAAGACTCTTTAATTACCTCTCTTTTGTCCTTATGCCCCGATGTCTTACTTACAACCATGTTGTCAGTCCATCTGTCCGCTCCGGGCCCTGCAGCTCACAGCGATGTCTGGGAACACTTGGTCACCGCCTGTTGAAGGATAGCACCGATGTCATGGCTCAACTGAGACAGTTTCCCAATCAGGCCACGAGCAAAGAAAAGGATCATCAATAATTTAAGCGTTGGCGCTTTAGAATTCCAGAAAGTATGAATAACTGGTAGAAAACACTGTTTGCGGATTGTCAGTAAACACCCCATGTTGAGGACGGTAGGTGTAATCAAGTTCTGATGTAATCAACTCAAGGAGCTGATAGGGGAGCAGCGCTCTGGGGAGCTCAATCAACTGAAGCGTGAAAGGCGTTTTTTTTTTTTCTCTGCACAGCTCTATTCAATCACTACAAGAGGATTTTAGTTTCATGGTCACTAAACTTTTATATCGATGTCGAGGGAATTTTCTCGTCTTGCTGTTTTCTTGACCTCGTCCTGATTCATCGGCCCTGATTACACCTTGCTGTGGGACACTCGAGACAGGCACCGGGTCTTGCAGTGATATTGATCCCACTGCGCCGTGAAGTGGAGCATATCTTACACTCCGTCTGACTTTGTAATTCCCAATTAAAACAAAACATTTTTCATCCGCTGTGCACCTTCAACACATTTGTCGCTCAAATTTTAGACGTATACCACAAAAAAAATCCATTTCTAATGAGAAAGAGCCTGTTTAAGGTTACGTGACTGGGTTGCTCTAAAATGAGTAGAGATGGGGTCAGCTGCTCTGCTCATCAATCTTATTTACAGCTGCAGCTCTGCTCCGTGTTTGAGTACAAACTGGAACAACAGGAATTTCCCCCCTCATAAAAACAAGCCTCAGTGCACTTTATTGCAGAGCACCGGTCGGAGCAGCGCACCGGACACTGCTGTCACATTACAGCTGCTGCGTGTTATTGTCCTTCTCTGTGGTGGAAAGCTTTTAATTGTTTGAGTCTGAGGTTCCTTTGTCGACACGCTGCTAACAAAGGTCATCCCAAGTTTTGTGCCAAACATTCAAAGGTTTCTACGTGCTCGTTTGTGAGCTTCCAGTGATTCTAAATGTTATTCACGTCAGTCAAAATGTTTTCCAACTATTGTTGAGAGAGTAAAAAGTGGCTGTTAATCTCAAGGGTATAGTATGTACTAGGTATTCAAAAACCTAGAAATAATCTTCATTGTCTTGAAACGAAATGCTAACAATCTGCCCACAGTCTGGTTAATCTCGTAATTCCGAAGTCAGTCCTTCCTATGTTTAGTCTAAGAACAAAGGAACAGCGCCTCACTACTGCCACCCAGACTACAAAAGTGGTGTTATTTAATCTTGCATAATGTACGCTTGAATGGGGTTTGAAAGTTTCTCATCATAAACTGTAATGACCAGTTGGCCATGTGAACGAAATCTAATTTTAACTGGGATGTTATTCGTCCTCTTGTGTCTAATCTGAGAATTTTTCATTGTTAGAGGAGTTTGTCATTGTAATAATTAACAGTTTTTAGCTAAATACCAAAGCAGCAAAATGGGTTGAGTAGTTTTAGAAAATCTAAACCAGTGCAGCTTGAAAATGTACTACGTAATGTGTTGTTCTAAACTCAAGCAGTATGGAACAACAACTGTTGCTATTTTGACAATGTGAACATTTCTGAAAACATACTTCATTACCTGAACTTTATAGTTTACAATATAGTGTGATCAAATTGGAAGATTCTTGTTAGTAACATGACCCCCTGCCTTCTGAAATGTCTCAACATTTTTCTCTTCAATATTTTTAGATTCCAATTCTAAAATATGTAATATCAGGTACAAATAGATTTTTGTGGAGAAAACAGCAGTCTAAAGTTAGAAAGTGTGTTTTTTTTTCCACTCTGTAGTCGGTGGGGGATATTTCCTGTGCAGGCCATGTGATACAAAAAGCTGTTGACATTATTTGTTGATGTTGGAAGAGTATATAAATAAAAAAAAAACACACTGGTATAAATAGGATACTTTCACCAGCTTGTGATGAGTGTCCATTGCAGACATTTCTTTGACCCAAGCCCCAGTAGACGGTCTTTTTGGTTCCCACACTGACTGATCTGAATCTGGGGCCTCAGGCACGACAGTCCTGCTGGACACACACACACACACACACACACACACACACACACACACACACACACACACACACACACACACACACACACACACACACACACACACACACACACACACACACACACACACACACATCACACAGATCCCTTTTCCCTCCTACTTCTGTTTGTCTTTGTGACTTTGTCTTGCTCTTTCTCCACTGTGTGTCCTCGCCTCACTCTGACTGACCTTCACCTCTTATAGAGAGGTACCCAGCAGGTTGGGTGACCCAAAATGCCTCTTACAATTTTGAGGATTATCGGTCACTACATTGTTGTCTGTATTTTCAAAAATCGTTTTATAAAAAAGTGGGAACTCCCACTTGTCGCCCTCAGTGTTCACTTAATATTTTGATTTCTTTTACATATTAACATGTTGATTGTGGATAACAACCTACAATAAATCCTAAGAGGATACTTGAATGTGTAGAGAGTCACAGAGTATATATTTATAGACTAGATCAAACATTTAAATATTTTCTGGTCTTTATCAATCACGGTGAGATGGTCTGGTTTAAATCAGAGCGTGTCTGTTTGGACAGTAGCATGGATCTCATCCATATGCTGTAGCTTCCCATGGGCTCTAGATAAAGACAAAAACAAGTTTGTAAAGGAGAATGACATGATTAAGTCACAGTTTTTTTTTTTGTTTGTTTTGTTTTCAGGACGACCTAATGTGTCTAAAGGAGCGTTTAAATGCATCAAATATAGCCCCTGCGTAGAGGTATGGCAAACATACGCTTCAACAAACAGCCACAATTCAATATCCATTTACACAAAGAACAATCCAGCACTTTACAGTATAAGGGTGATCCCATAATGTGTGACAAGTTGAATTAAGTGAAGGGAAACAAAATGCACTATTGTATAAAAATCAATTTGTCCTGTTTCAAATTACATTTTTTGGGCTAGAAGTATTATTATTACCATATATTGCAGAATTCCCATTCACTCCAACACAAGTCGTGTGTTGATTGCCAGTCCTCGGTTTCATATTTTTTAAGGTGTTGGTTGCACCCCTTGAACCCAGCAGACCTTTGAGCCTCCTCTAATAACCTGTCACAGATAAGTAATCTCTGCCACACTGCATTGTAAGCTGCTGGGCTGTGCAACAGTTATTCACTTCAGTTTTATGACAGCTGGACAAGGCACAACAGAAAAGAAAGAACATATGTAGTTGATAAGATTAATAATGGCAGTGTTTTATTTAAGTTCAAGGGTCTTTGCCATTATGCATGCTGTGTTAACCCCGGATTGTTTAATCAGGTGGTGACGAGACGTGGCTAATTATTAATGTTTGTCATTACTCGCCTGCTTACCTTTCAGTGACATGTAGTAATGACTAATAGGCCGCAGTTGTCAAGTGTTGTCATTTGAACAAACAGAAATATAAAACAGGAGCAATGCAGAGGACGATCGAGCCTTTATTCCATGTCCACTACCACGGGTATATAAATGGTGGAAAATCAAATTAACTCTCGATGTGTCATACATTCCCACAGATGTTTGCAATTAACACTGATTAGCCCTCAAGTTGAATGTGGGTGGAAGGTCCCAGGGTCACATAACTCATGAACTAATGATAACGTCGACGGCGACGAAGCGGTTGATGAACATGTGCAACCGATCGCATAGAAGTGACAAAGATGTCAATCAATCAGTCCGTATGTGCTCATACGGCTTTGACTTGAGATTCATAAGTGAAGCCACCTGTGTGACATTATGCTGCGCTCGTGAGTAACTGGGAATTGGTGAAACAACAGCTCTCAATGCGTCAATTCTCAGGTAACTGGGGGGGGGGGGGGGTTCCACAAGAAAAGAGATATATAGTGGCGGTCCATAAAGTTAAGTTGATGTCACTTTATACAACAGCATAATGTTTTGGTTTGACTCCAATGGAAAGCTCTTGGGGTAATGCAGGGGTCTACAACCTTCACAGGTAAGAGAGACATTTTTACCTTCTTGCCAATAAAATGTAACCTTTCTGTTTTTGCTAAACTTATTCAACCTTCCAAATTAAGATAACCCATAAGCTTTTTTTAAAAAATAAAACAAATTGTCCATTTATATACGCCAGAATACTTTATGCTGCACTGATGAAATTAAAGAACTAAGAAAAAAGAAATTAACAAAAGTCTGTCCACATTGAATTGACCTTTGTTTTTTAAAATGTTATGAAGTGTCATTTATCTCCTCTGATTGTAAGATTAGAGTCTCTGGAAGTGAAAGTGAAAGTGTGTTTTACAAAAAAAATTATTTATTTATTTATTCTTTTTTTTTTTTTAAGCAGGGAGCTATTCCAGAGGGACGTGGGTTTAGAGCTGCAGGCTGCTGACCCCTGGACGAGGGTTGGCCTTTTCACTCAGAGAAGTGCATACAGGAAGTCGCTGGTGTGGTTATTCTCACACCATGTTCATTTGCATCAGAGTGCAACTGGAGCTGCCTCCGGCTTGAGTGGTACTGCTGTTTGTTGTGCTGTTCTGGTGATGCAGCACAGTGACCGGCAAAAAGTAAAAAAACACTTACATTATTACAAATTTCACTGTTAGGTCACTTCATATGACTTCAAACAGTGAAGTTGGTGACAGTTAGGTTCAACTACCTCTATAGTGTCAAGTCAAGTACTTTACTGCCATATATACTCAAGCACACAGTTCGGTACAGAAGAATTTCTTTGTGCAGGGCTAAAAGAGCTGGGGACGATGTGGACAATGAGGCATTGAGAGTGTGTGTGGGGTTGTGCACAGTGATAACACAGATATACACAGAAATGGATAGAAAGAATTGTGAATTTCTGTACACATCGAAGAGTAAGCTATAGAATAGATAAATATATAAAAACCATTAAAAAGACAGTGAACACAAAATGCATTACAGAGTTGTCCGTGAGTCCAGTTTATTACTGTGTTTCTGCCATCAGCCTGACTGTGGCAGGGAAGAAACTCTCGTGAAAGCATTTCCTATGTGTCAGTATTAGTTGTCCACTACACACTGAGACTTTGGAGTGTGAACAGAATTGAGGAAAATAGTTTATTAGCTTCATGTAAGAATCCCTTGATTCTTTAAAAAAAGCTGTGTATTTTCAGTCCTCCCATGTCAACTAAGGTCTCTAGGCTCCTGTTTCACTATGCACTAGAGTGAATCCCTGCTGCTGCCCTGTGCGCACTGGAAGTGCCTTATAAGGCAGGAGGTCTGTGTTGGACCTTGAGACCTGATGGCCCGTCATAGACACACTGGAGAGGAGTGCAGTGTGCAGTTTATAATGAAACTCGTCCAGAGGGCAGATACAATCTGCTGTGTTTGGAAAGGGAGAGGAAACAGATTGAAGTCTTGCCCTGTGTCATGCTCACTGTAGGATGGAGTTTGCGTACGTGGAGTTGCGCTTATTGGAGGG
Source organism: Lipophrys pholis (assembly GCF_963383615.2). Lineage (NCBI taxonomy): Eukaryota > Metazoa > Chordata > Actinopteri > Blenniiformes > Blenniidae > Lipophrys > Lipophrys pholis. The sequence continues at coordinate 18,055,196 of NC_137627.1, read as the reverse complement.
AGCTGTGTGAAAATGCGCAATTGAGGTGTGAGAATATCCCGTGATTGACTGGTGGTGGATCATATGCACACGACAGCACAACTTCAGCATTGAAGCGGTGTGAATCAGGAGCGAGATTGCATTGAGGACGACTTGCTTTTTTAAGGAGACTCCGGCTCCACGTTGACTGACGCGTCTTTGATTGTTGATGCGTCCACATGTGCGTCTGGACGTGAAAACGCACCGCCTGAGCTCTCTCTCTCTCTCTTTCCCTCCCTCCCTCCCTCACTCTCCACATACACACACACTCTGTCTCAGCTGTTATAGCCACACACACACACCACAGCTCGAATATCAGTTACCGGGTCCCGACCAATCCCAGCGCGCTGCCTGTCGGAGCTCCAGAGGAGAGAGCGGACCGGAGAGAGAGCAGGCAGGCTGGGGGAGATAAACCTCACACACCCACTCACCTAATCATCCATCGTCTGCCCTGCTTCACCCCCTTAACGGACAGGCTCAGGAGCCGCGTCCTCCCTCCTCTGACTGACTGCAGCAGTTTGGGTGAACCGTGGAGGCGCGAGGCAGGATGCGCGATGGGACAAGCGTGCGGACACGCGCTCCTCTGCCGTAGCCAGCCGCCGTCCTCAGAAATGTAAGTGCAAGTGTGTGTGTGATTACTCTGAAATGTCGGCTCCACTCTGTGCATGTTGTCGCCACTTCTTAGGGCTGTGTTGTTGAGAGAAAAGGCACATGGCGTCTGTAGCAGCGAGCCAAACGCTGAGCGGTGCGTAGTGGCGCGAGTGCGACCTGCTGGGTGTCATGATTCCACACTGACAGCGCGAGCCGTGCACGCGGCTGTCAAGTGTTATAAACCCGAGGACTGAACCCTTCAACATCTCTCTGCAGCATCTCCGAATCATCCCGGGGGCTCAGTGTGCTCTTCAGAGAATTTAGTGACCTTATCGTGCCTTTGTATCTTCCTGGATGTGGTAACAGGACTCCGACTGACAGCTGTACTTCTAATATTCCAACAGGGGCAGATACTTCGGCTGTGAGAGATCACCTAATTAAATTCTGCCCATGAAAACCTTGATGTCTGAAAGGAGCTGACTCTGAGCAAACAGCATTATCTTAAATTAGGCTCACTCAGCTTTTTGCTGCTGTTCCTAATACCTCCACCAATGGGTTGTAAGCTGTAACTTAAAGCTTTATTAATGTTTGATACATGCAGTACTCTGCAGAAGTTGCAGGTTGTGTGTGAGTGTGTGTGTGAGTGTGTGTTTGTGTGTGTGTGTGTGTGTGTGTGGGGGGGGGGGGGGGGGGGGGGTTGGATGCTGCAAGAGTGCTTTCAAAAATTGATTTTGTTAAAGAGTTTATTGTCATCACTTAATGGGAAGTGGAAAGTGAATCAGCTGCAGAGAAATTAGTGGTATGGATGACCACCTTTAAAGCCTGCATCTGTTCTTTGCACAGCACCGTTTATGAAAGAATCTGCACAAAGGTTCTTTTAAAGCATCCTGGCGAACTAAACACCTCTCCTCTGTGGATGTAGTCTGGTTGAGACTGTGTCTTCATGTTGACTATGGTAAAATCAGAGGGGCTAGACATCCGAGACCACAGAGGAGTTTTCAAAGTTGCCTCGTTGATCAGTGAAATGACTTAAAAGACCATTGTATGGAAGATTACTGAATTGGAATACGACTTTAACAACCTTTGCCAATATGAGGTTCTGAATAATCAGCCACAGATTTTTTTTCAGAAGCAGATAAACCATGGAAAAGTTGATACTTTTTCAATGGAACAGTCAGTAAACGTGTTGATAATGTGAACTTTCAAGATTTTTTTCAATGTAGCGTGAGGAATAAGCCACAAATGATGTCTTAGATTAGGGATGGACTACTTTGATCACTGAGTGCCACCAAACCTTCATCTCTCCCAAAGGATTGAATTATAAGGATCATGTTGTTGAGGGATTAGGGGTGCTGATTTAACTCGAAGAGCTAACTGTCTTCATAAAATACAGCTTATAATGCGTTTAGATTCCCAATATTCAACAAAGTCAAATGGCTAATTTTTTAAATTGTGGTTAATTGACCGCTCTCTTTCCGTCGTTTTTGCAAATCGTTTTGTGACGAAGGAGGATGAGTTCCACTGGTGGCCTGCAGGCAGCCAGCTTCCCATGAAAGTTTGAGATGAACTTCTCTCTGGACACTGTTGTTTAGCTTTAAGCTCTGTAACGAGGTGATATTTGGATGTTCAGACAGATTCTCCTGTGTGACTCTTCGATGACTGGAAGCAGTTTTCTTAGTTCATTATAAGATAAATGTCCAGCTCCACAAATATGTGCCATGAATCAGAGAGGACTGACATGATCATTATGAAAAGTGGCTGCTCTGTTTGTTACAATGAAACAAACTCCTCACTTTGTGAAGCCTTTAACGTTGCTTCTGAGTCGAGGACGTGTCAAGTAGCTGTTCATTAAACTCTGCAGTCCCTGGATGTGGATGTTATGTTTGACTATAGTGTTTTGAATGTCACAGCCTTCTACGGCTTCTTGTTTATTTGCCTTTTCGAGGACACCTGTCTGGACCAAAAGAACTTTTAAATGCCACTGCTTCAGGCTCTGTTAATTAATGCAATAGTGTTCCTGAAAGCTCACCAGGTTGCAGCTGTTTGCCGTTAAAGCTTGCCATGTAAACTTGCTCCAATTAAAATGACACCGTAGCGACTGAAAGAAGTGAGTGATGGTGATGAAATAGAATACATGTCTATTTAATGTCAAATTTTCCATCAATAATGATGCACTGTGTTAATATAATACTTCCCTGTGTCCTATAGCTGAATGGTATAAATCATTGATTCGCTGATTTCACAATTAATGACAGCTGTTCAAATCATGTTGCAGCTCCTTAAGAGACTGAGCTTCTTAAAATGGGGGATTTCTTGGCCACTATAAGAGGAAAAACTATCCGGGAATTGTAAGAGACGCATGAATCTGACACATGGACTTCTGTAAGCAATAATATCCAATTAGGTTCAGGGGCTGGTCTCACCTGTTTCACTCAGGGTTTCCCCGGTTTGAGTCGGGGACAGCGCCAGTGATCACTGAAGGTCATGGAGGTACGACACTTCCACAAAACACACAAGACCAGATGTCATGCCCACTGAATTACACATCCTCCCCAAGAGAAACATCCACAGGCTCTTTGTGTTTTCATTATAGATGTGGGTTGTCTGGACTGTTGGCTTGAGAGTCAGATATACACCATCAGAAGTATTGATAACATTGATGAAGCTCTACAGTGTCATAAATCCCCTCCTTGCCGGTGTCTCTTTTTGCCTGTCGGTTTTAATATTTGATGCTATGTGCTGTTTGGCTGCTGCTGCTGCTCGTGTTTGTGGGCTCCGACCAGCTTTTGAGCGAGACACGCTCAATTCACTTTGCTTATCTGCTGAAATCATTGTGCATCATTTTAAGAGCCAGAGCACACGTTGCCCTTTGTAATCTGTATTCGTGTGTGTGTGTGTGTGTGTGTGTGTTTATGTGCCAGCAAGTGTGCATGTGAATGATTTTCAGCCTGAAAAATTGTGCAATTTATTGGACTGACGCCAAGAAGTCAGATTCCCCAGCCACACACACACACACACACATATACACTAACACACACACACACACACACACGCTCTTTCATCAGGAGTCATGTTACAACTCTGCTGCTGTGTACCTCTTCATTTTATTGTGTGTGTGTGTGTGTGTGTGTGTGTGTGTGTGTGTGTGTGTGTGTGTGTGTGTGTGTGTGTGTGTGTGTGTGTGTGTGTGTGTGTGTGTGTGTGTGTGTGTGTGTGTGTGTGTGTGTGTGTGTGTGTGTGTGTGTGTGTGTGTGTGTGCGCGTTTGAGAGAGAGAGAGAGAGAGAGAGAGAGAGAGAGAGAGAAGAGAAAGGATGCTGATGTTGCACTCTGTTATCATCAGTAATGGGCTCATCAATACTAAAATATTCAGAGAGAGAGAGAAAGAAGAAGAGGCGGAAAACAGCAGATAAAGTGAAGGCAAAGAGAAAGCTGAGATACTTCTTTGTGTGTTGTGTATTTATGTTGTTTCACATGGTTTCGAAGTTTGTCCATGCGCCTGTCTTTCCACTACAACAATGGAATCCAACAATACGCTATAAACGTGAACATAAAATCGAGAGAACCCGTCAATCATATGGACTGTTGACGAATCAGATGTATCAGGGGTGAGTTTCAACTATAAAACTGCTGATATGGATTAGAAAACTAGAACACGGAGCGCGAGTCATACGACTCCGGGTCCGCCATCTTTGTTTACATGCGCATGAGCAGAAGGAACTATTTTCAACGGGAAGGGAGGGGGAGATATACGCGTGCACACGAGGAGCGCTTTGTCTCTGCAGGAGGGAATATCAACCGTGAAAGAATCTTTCCACCTTGGGAGCCGGTATGAAAACTTTGCGGATACAGTGGATCCCCACACCGGTGTCGTGTAAACGGACCGCCCAAAAGTGAAGAAAGTTTCGTGGATAGACTCGTTTTCGTTAACGGGGCGTTAGTCCTGTCCAGAGTATTAACCACTACAATTATGAACATTTATGTAGTCAGTACTGAAGCAACAGTCCCATTTCATGCACCTTTGAGTTAAAAGTATAGTGTAAAAATAGAGGTCAACCGTAAATGATGGATTGTATTTAACCGATTGTATGAACACAAGATTTATTATTATTATTATTTTTTTAACATAATCAACATTTTATATAAAATACTTACATTTCTGAATAAGGAATGAATCATGACCTTTTAAAAAAAATTATCTCACCAAACAAATACATTGCGATGCATGTTTTTAAACTCTTGCACTGTGTGAATATTTAGTGTCTGCCAAAATCTGCATGATTAAAAAGCATCTGATTAGGTGAATTTCCTCCCGTTTGAATCATTCACTCCATGAAACAAAGTTAAAAAAGACAGAAAAAAGAAGTAAAGGATGAGTCACTCCTGGATTTAATGCAACACATCAACTCAACACACTTAAAATTCTGGTTTCATCACCTCTAGTGGAAGATTTATAGTAACACTGCATTAACACTACACGTTGCATAATTTTGTTCCAGCCTATTTAGGCAATCAACATTGGGATTTTAAGTGTGGCTCCTAAATGAATTCAATATTGGGTCCCAGATGTGTTTCTCTAGCTAAATTAAGGCATGACCATAATGAAAATAAACTGTTAATCATACTGATATCACAAACTATAAGATCATCAATCCCGGGATTGGCTCAGCTCTCAGTTGGCCCTTGAAGGATGATGCAGATGAATGCAGATCTACTACGGGGGAATATTTGAGACTTTTTCTCAGCTTTGCCTCCTTACTGCACAGGTTTATCTTGGAATCCTATAAGTTTGGTTGCAGTCCTTTGTTACTATTGTTGGTTTCACACAAGAATAGAAAACCTGGCCAGCTGGTCACTAGTGACAACTGTTTTTCACACGTTGTTAGCGAGAGTTATTTTTAAGACTCGGGGCTACAAAAACTGTCTCATTTGTTTTATCAGGCATGTTTGTTGTTCAGCAGCTTTTCAGATGGTTAGTTAGTTACATAGTACTTACAGTTCAGTCGTGGTTCGAATACAGCTCCAGGAGATTAATTGATGTAAACACAGTGTCATCATGTGTGTGCTTGTGTGTGAGAGCCTGGAGGTGTCACAGTGAAATGAGGCTGACAGCTCCCATAGTTCCCGGTTTTAGCTCCAGCAGCTCTTGTCAGCCTTCTTATCTCTATGGACTGTTGCCACAGACAGGTGCTTGTGTGCTTGTGTGCTTGTGTGTGTGTGTGTGTGTGTGTGTGTGTGTGTGTGTGTGTGTGTGTGTGTGTGTGTGTGTGTGTGTGTGTGTGTGTGTGTGTGTGTGTGTGTGTGTGTGTGTGTGTGTGTGTGTGTGTGTGTGTGCTGACAACGATGAGGATATACACTAAGTCACCAGCGTAGGTGGGTACAGCTGTGTTGCTGTCAGTAATAAAATGGACAGCACAACCGTGTTTGTTTGTTTTTCGTGTGTGTGTGTTTTTTTTGTGTGTGTGTGTGTGTTTTTCTTTGTGTGTGTGTTTTTTCATAGTTGAGAGACGAAGGTCGGTGATGGGCAGCTTTGTTTTGTGACAAGGCTTTTGTCTAATGTGGGTAGACCTTGCTTATAGAAATAGTGAGACCAAATTGTGAACTCGGAGTATAGTTTAGGCACTAAATGACGATTGTTCTGTTTATTGGTTCAAATCATCACATTTTGGCCTGATGGGCCACAGCTTTTTTCACACTCAAATTAACTAAATTGTAATGATACATTCAGATATTTGAAATCTGTGTGTGTATTGTATTTTTGCATATTGATTTATACATAAAAGTTGTTATAAAGGGACTTAAGTGAAACTCAGACGAGGCTTTTCAGTGCCACTGAGGTGGCTCTCTTATACCTGGCTGGATCACCATGGTAATTTATACGACAAACACAATCTGCTCTTGATCAGGTTACAATTGAGATAAGAGATTAACATGTATAAAGCGCTCCCCACGGACTAGTCCCTGGTAAATGTCGACTTTCTTCAGAACAAATTGCTTAGAGATGGAGCAGTGATTGTGAGCGGTTGTGTCGATAAGGCACAAACTCTTTATGTTTCTTCTCTGAATATCACCTGTTCTCTGGAAGGAGTTTCTGACTTTTTAGCACCTCAACAATGAACCAAGAAAGATTCTACCTCCAAGCAGCCACCCCTACAGACAATAAGCTGCACATGCCCACGCCCTCATTACTGGCTTGCACTTTTTATTTATTGTATATAATTCAATTTTGTGATTTCAATTTATTCATTTCGCACTGCCAGTTTTGAGCTGAAAACATCTTGATGATAAATCCTTTTTCTTTTCAATTCTATTCTATTTTATTCAGCTGGGTCAGTTCACTGAGCATTCTGGGTTCAGCGTGACACGATGAGTGGTGCTTTTACAGTCCTCATTATCATCATTAGAGTCGTTGGTGCTTCATATGATGTGAGGAGACCAACAATGGCTGTTGAAAAAAAAATCTACAAACTGATGAATTTCAGCTCTGATTATAAATCATAATACCATTTAAATGGTTTTGAACAGATTATCTCCTTTTCTCTTATTTGGCTGCTAAAACAGTTTGTTATAGCATTTTTAAGACAGCACGAATATTCATCATGATTGGACAAAAGTAACTGAATACATGCTCAAATAAAAAAATTTCCATCCATCCATCCATCCATTATAATTATTTCAAGCTCTGATTCAGCTTTTAAACTCATCATCCACTTTTCACCTTCGTCACCTAACAAGTGCTTTGTTAGGGTTCTCAGAATTTTGTCTCTAATTAACTTCTCAGCCTTTTTCACATGAACATGCAAAGTACCTGAAGCCTGAAGTCAGGCTCAACAATAGAAAGTTGATATCTGACTCCGTCATACACATTTTCCTCTGGTTACAAGTACACGATGTGTCAGGCTCTCTTGCACTGGGAAAGTCTGGTGGTGTTGAACACTCTCAGCTAAAGCTTGTCTCTTTAGTATCTGGGAAGTTTGATGATTAATATCGTGTTTAATTTTTCACTTACATGATTTATCTTTGAGTATTGGTGGAAAAATATTATTAATATATAAGATATTGACAAAATGCTCCTAAAACCAATGCAAGATTACAAGTAAAAAAGGACTTGAGGTTGTTGCTCATATGTAAAAAATGTTTGCCAGCCCGGGTGCAGGTGTTCCTTTTGAGTTTCACAGGCATCTCTGTTGTGTACGGAGCATTTGGACGTTGCCTTTGTGGTAGAAGGACATCAGATGGATGATCTCCCACCTGCGATAACCCCAATGAGAAGTAGTGACCTCTGCAAACTTCAAGAGACTGACTGACAGCAGCTTTGAAGTGCTGCTGCTTTTATTCAAAGGTTACTTTGAAGGGAAAGGGGTCTGGTCTCGAGGGGTCACTGAGGCTGATGGTCAGGTGGCACTTTTGCAGTAACACAATAAAGATGACCCTATTTAATCTCATCTTATTTTTTTTGTTTCTTTCTTTTACCCTGAAATGAGGAAGTTAGCTCTCTGTGACCAGAGGCGTGATGATTAACACCGCATCGGCTTGTACTTCCACTCAAGACCAGATAAACAAGCTCAATCCGGGATCAGCTCCCACCATGCCAGTCGTTCTCATTCAACAAATCTTCTGTTTTATTTATTTGTATTTAATTATTCACAACATGTAAAAAATACACGTGTCCACAAAAGGATTGAAGTCATGTTGATTAACATGTGGAGAGAATCGGAGTAGGAGGTTGAAACTAATGTAGTCCCCATCTTTGGTTTAAAATACTTACAAATGTTAGAAAATATATGAAATTTAATTCATATCTTGTGTATATATATATATATAATCTTCAATACTACTATTACTACTAGTACTACTACTACTACTAATAATAATAATAATATTAGCTTGGTTCTTTTCCCTTAATTCTTAAAGAGCAGTATTATATAATCAACTTTACTTAAACTTTTCACACTCTGAGCATGGACAAACATGCTACTATATAAAATAATATGGATAAGTACAAGCTGAATTTAGGCAAATGCATATTCATCCATAATTAAATCCACACATTCCTGTACTGAGGCTATATAATATTCTGACCTATATTTCTGCTTTTGTGTACTTCCATACTCAATCTGTTCCACAGTTTTCCACCACAGATATAAATAAAACAATCAGTTGTGGTTGTGCATATGCAACTGTCAATGCCATTTATTTGTCTCCCTGGAAATTGTAGATTGCACATCAGTTGCAAGAACTTTTGCTTGTGTTTCCCCAGATCTCTGCACAGCAATTTAAATAGGGTATTACTGAGTTAAAGAGACTATGGAATAATTCATGGAATGTATTTTTCTGTATTTTCTGTACCTGAATGTCTTAATTTTCTTTGTTAATTCCAAATGTCATGATTTCTTTTCTTTTTTTTTGTTTTGACATAGTAATAGTTTCAGCCATTTTTTAAATTGAATAATTCCAGAGGGGAGATTCGATAGAGGTTGCTCCATATTTAAAAGACAATATAAATCTTAATATGTCAGATTGATTACAAATGTCATTGATATACAGACTGAATACAATTGGTCCCAGCATTGGTCCCTGTGGGACGCCACACACAGTTTGCCTGTTCTAACGCCTCACAAAATTCAAAAGCGTCCTCCTGAATCCCATATTTGTGGATGTGATTCTGTTGTAGGCCTCAAGGTGGAACAACAGCGTTCCCCCTATTCTTCCATCTGTCTTTTTAACAGAACAGCCGGTAGTCCTGTCTGCAACAAGCTGTTTCTCAGCTTCTTGTGCTGCGTCCTTTCACACTAAAAGTTCATGATCCACCTGGAGGAAGAGTCACAAACCTGCTAAAAGGAAAGATTGTCTTTCTGCAGAGACGAGATGATTGTGGAGTTTCTGCTATATCCATGGTGAAAGACGAAAACTTATGAGGATTGACAGTATGGATCAGTGGCCACTAACCGTTTTAAATGAGAAGTCTGCCCAGTTTACAGGTCAGAATTTCTGCGGGCCCCCATAGTCTTCTGTTTCCCAAAACATAAAAATTAAGTAAAATGCAGGCGTTCGCACTGTTGCGAAACCGTAAAAATAGAAGCGAAACCGATGGGCAGATTTCTTGTGACCCCTGCCAAGGGTGTCCCGGACCCCAGGTCGAAAACTACTACTGTAGGGTGTCCCTGGATCGGGTTTGCGACGCCTTTCAGGTTGGACAGCACAAGGTCAACGGTCTACGGTGTTTATTGTCTTTCGATGTTCTTTTTTGGGGATAACAGAAAAGATAGTGAAGGATGTGAAGCAAGCGGGCATGTGGCAGTCCTCCAGTGAAGTGTTAAATATGATTGTGACCAGTAGAGACAGCTGGCCAGCACAATACTGCAGGGTGGCGAGAGAGACCGCGCATGGTTAGGACGCTCGCAGGCGTCCTGTGTCTCAGACGATGATGTCCGAGTCCGGATGGTGAATGAGGAGTGGCAATAGATGAGGGAGGTTGAGGACGAGGTGTTCAAATGAGCAGCGCCTCAGTCTTTCGTCGAGGTGAAGGAGCTGGAGATGACAGCAGGGGTCAAGAGGTATTCCTGTCTGGATTGTCCTTTTGTCTTTCTAATCAGCTGTAGAACACACTGAGGTTGTTGCTCGGGCGTAAGATGTCGGTGCGGGATGATGAGCTTTCGGTTTGAAGTCGGCAATTAGTCTCCTGCCCTTCCAGGCAGAAGCTGAGCTGTCTGGTGCTGTTGAAGTTTCTCTGAGTACAGCCTTAAAACATCTTTCACTGTTTTGCCAAACCTGTATTTAGACTGATTAAACTGCCGCTTGTCTTCACTGCCTCAATACATTGAGCGTGAAGGTCATTTGAGTTTAGGTAGGATTTGTTACTACGTCTTGTGACGAATTCTCAGTTTTCTAATTGGGTTTGTATATAGGCACTTGAGTGAGAAGTTGCAAACATTATTGACGTTAGTGTCGGGAACACTTAGCTGCATGTGTCATATTTCAAGTATGGGTGTGAGAATTACCCAGATCCACATCTCTCGTGGATATTTGCACTTAAAAACGTGATACTAGTAAAACGAAAGCCCCCAGTGACACAGTATGTGGGAAGCATTTGAAGCTGCTGTTGAAAAGAAGCAGGGCATTTAAATGACTCGAGATGATTGAAGTAAAAAATGTGTGAACTTCAAATTCACCAACACAAAAAGCCCTTTTACACAGCTCAGAAATTCAGAAAATCCACAGTTTAGCCAAGAGAGTTCATTTTATGTCGCAGTTACATATGAAAAAAAAAATCTTTAATTTTGTGTTTAAGCAAATGACACTTGTGGTTAAACCTTTCTCTTGATATATTGCAGGATATTGCTCAGAAACTTCAAGGTTACTCATAATAGTGTAGTATTTTACTATCATGTATGTTAATAATACATTTCTTGCAATTGAAGTATTAAATATTGACTCGAGAAGATGGATAGATAGACGGCGACACGTGTTAGGTCTTGTGAATTTGCACGTCCGAAGGGGCCTGATGTGACGAGACCTGACGGTTGGTCTTGCGAACTGCCATGACTCATATTAACATGCTTGTAAAAAAACAAAAAAAAACAAAACAGTGGTGTGCCAACTTAATTCAGACATATTTTGTGATTTAATTCTTGTCTTGGGTCTGTTAGTGTTATAGAGCTTTACCCTTCAGCCTGTTCCCTCTTTAAATAATGCAAAAAAACATTTTAAAATCATATAACTAAATAGAAAGTGTCATGATTTATGTATGCACAAGAGGAATGGCTTAAAACATACACGCAAGTTATGAAATGATAATATTTGGCATAAATTATCTAATGTATTTTAATGGAGCATTAAGAACAAAACATAAAAAAATATATAAATTGACTGTTGACAGCCCATCTATTTGAGGCTCCGTTCTCATTTTTGTCCTTTTCGTTGCAATAAAATTATAGAATTGATAGAATATCAAAGCCCCGTACAGAACAAGTAACCATATAAACTCAGCCACAGTTAATTTAACTAAATAATATGTCAATGTGTGGTGCTTGTCAATGTTGTACTTGAGTTTTCAACTGTCTCTATTTGAGTTTTGTTGCTTCTGGTCTTGTATTGCCTTCGTATTTGCCATCATTTCCTGTTTGAATTCATCCAGCACCTCTTTCATTTCACGCTCGAATTCCTGTTTGAATGCTGTGAAGTCGTTTTGGGGTTGCTGGTCTGTATTCTGTCCTTTAAAAGTCCCCAGTCATCACATCTCTTGAAACGTGCATCGTTCTCTCATTCTATTTTTCCTCAATTTGGTTTAGTCTTTATTTTTCACATTTTAACCAGGTGACGCTTTGTACCGTAGTTATTTTCAGTTGTAGTTGCGGCTTCAGAGGATTTCCATTCAGATTTTTGCACATGTGAACATGAAGATTCTCCTGATGTTTGTGTGTCTGTGCTGCTGTGTCTTCAGTGTTTTGGACAAAATGGTTATGTTGTAACAATCATTGTTGACATTAATGTTCTTGATCTCTACTGTGTAGTAGCACAATGTGCTCACGTGCTCCAGTGACCCATGCTCTGCTGTGCAGGGTTTTTCTTATTGATCAGTCCTATTGATCATCTCACACAGAGATAAAGCCACTGACTGACTCTAAATGCTGCATGTAGTTCAGAGGAGTGGAATGACACTTTCACACACACTGACTGCAAGAATACACCTCCTGCACACATCAATAAGCAGAACCTCTGTGCGATCCTTTAAACGAATGCACATTACACAGACACATCATACATGGCAGTTTTCTAACCCGGTTTCCATTCACATCATTACCTCATTTTGGTTGTCGACACCATCTACCTGATCATCATTTGATGTTCTCTCGATTCCCGCTCTGACTTCCAACCCTGGAAATCCTGCTCGCCAAACAGACACAAAGAGTGAGACAGGTGTGTGAGAGAGAGGCGGAGGCTGCTCTGATGGGTTGATAGATGAAGGGATGAAATGATGAAGGGCAGGTGCTCCTTCCAAAGACGTGTTCAGGTTGCTTGGAAACTAATGGTGTCAGAGGGTTACCCCACACATCAGGACATTACATGGAGTACATCAGTCAAATAAGTTTCCCCCCTTGATCTGTGTGTGTCTTCTCACTGTTATCAGTGACAGTTATACATTTGTTCATGTACTGTAAATAGGTTTGTGACTCTGTGTGTGTGTGTGTGTGTGTGTGTGTGTGTGTGTGTGTGTGTGTGTGTGTGTGTGTGTGCGCGCGCATGTGTGCGTGCACAGTTGCCTTTTTTCTGCAAGTTTTTCCTCTTTTTATAATAAAAAATATACTGTATACTGAAGATTAGGCTCAATCTGAACATATACATTATCATTACTATTTATCAAATGTCAAGTATGTAGTTTTAATGGGGACATCTAGTATTAAAGAACAACAAAATGATTAGCAATTTTTTATGGCAATAAAAGACTTAATACTTATATTAAATATGAACTTTGCAAAAAGCGATCACATTCTTTCAGTTTCTTTAAGCAACATTTTATATTGTAGATTTGTTACACATAAACTGAAATATTTCAAGCCTTTTTTCGTTCTATATTTTAAATGTCACACAATCTCATTGTCCCATATTTCATGTGCTAACCATTCAAGTACATTTGGAAGATTTTTGCATTCTTGAAGTAATTTTACTCTTGACTAATATCACAGCATTGTTCCTCAGCTCTGAGTCCTGCTGATTTTAATTCGCACCATTTAATACAGTCCCAGTCCACTTGGGACACCTGGTAATTACATGGACTGGGTATGGCAAATCCTTGCAACATGGAGCACTGTTTTGCAGCCATCGTCACTTTGACAGTAGCCCGTGCCATTAGTTCCACAGTATATGAATAGAACATGTTGTAAAATCACGACAAAAAACTTTAGTGTGGATAATCAGTGATTACAGTCACGCACTTATGAAAATATTTTACCAATATAATAAATAAAAAAAAGCGAAAATAAGTTACTTGCCATTCAAAATGGTATAAATGGCCACTATGTTCTTTCACAAAACAGAAATTATCAAACTGACCACTCAAAATACAAACATCTTCAATTCACCATAATATGTATATGTATAATATGACTCTATGTATAGTTTAGGTGGAAGTGCTGAGTCCTTTCTCCACCAATCTGGACTTCTCTTGGCTTTCAGAGCTCTTTGGCTCTTCTTTCTGGTTGTTGCAGTCATCCAGATTGTATCCAGTGGGGAAAGAGTGTATACAACTCATAGACTGTGTTGCAGCCTCGAGCTGCAGCCTTTGTTTTGTTACCCGGTCCTCTTCCTGTTTTTTTTTAGGGCAAACTTGTACTGCTGGACTAAATAAATTGAGGCAAGTTATAAATCTTGCTGACTTTGATGGGTTTCCCAGCAGCACATCATAAAATGGTCTATGAGAACACATTGTTGACTGTTGTGGCTTTATTTGGGGTTATTTTGAGGTTATAATTATATCAAATATGATATTGGACTTTTATCCACCATGTATTACATGGCTTGAATTCTGTGCATTTAAATTGGATCATGTTCAGTTCATGTTCTGCTGCAATCACCATTTTGAACTGTATTAATATTGTACAAAGCAGAGGTTAATCTCTCTGTACCCTTCTCCTGGCCCGCAAGATAAAGAATTAAAAAAATATATACCAAGACACGATGTGCTAATACAACATAAAAAAAAAAAAAAGAAGAAAAAAAAAGACCTTGCTCACATAGAAGACAGTAACTGAGTTGTTAAATGTGAAAGGATAAAAATAGATAATGATAGTTCAGTAGTTTAAAAATAAGCTTTGATTAAAAAGAAGTGAGTACGCTTAAGATTCACAGGCTGAGAAACTGCAGAGCTTGATCAACATTAGTACCCTGATGGGAGATCACACAGACCAAATAAAGCAAGTGAATTAACAAGATTAGCAGAGAAAGAAATGCTGTGTTAGATTTTCAATATAAGCAAAGTGCGCTTTAAATCCTGTCTCGAACTTTTACCTCAGCCAATGCACTGAAGAGAGAGAAGAGAGTATTGGCAGGTTGCAGCCTCTCACTAATCCTCCAAACAAGTTGCATATAGTAGATGGATTCCTTGATTACAATGAAATTGCCGGCAATTTCAGCAATCACAGCTTAGAATGAAATGTCTTTTGGAGTGTAAAACAACATTTTGTTTTCAGTGTTTTGATTGACGAAGGACAAATCAGGGTCATCAATTATCCTCTTATTCATGGGAGAGTGCGTGGTTTTGTTGCAAAGACAATCAAAAGTGATTTCATTGTTCAGGATGGGATGCTTTGCTGAGTTTTTGAAGTGCACAGAGTAAAGTATTTTAACAATAGATAAACTATGCATAAAAATAAGGAAATTTGTCCTCGGTAGATTATTTCTTTGTTGTAACAATGCTTCATGGCAATAAATGTCACACCATCTGACAACCGGTTTATTTCCCTTTTGAATAGTGCCACATGCATTTAGTGGGAGGTGCAGCAGAGCTGAACACGTAGGCCGTGTCCATGACAAGAGCTGCCCAATCTCCCCCACAAAATGTAAAAATCCTTTCTTTTTGTGTCAGAAAAATAGTAATCGATGGAGAAACTTGAAAACGGGCCGTATTCTAGGTTTTCAATCAACAACTCGGGAAGACGTGTGAGGCTGCGGACCAACCCAAAGAGCTGGAATAATACAGTCTGTGAGTCACTCAAATGTCACGGAGTCCCCTCAGACGGGAACGGTAGATTTAAAAGCATAACCAACATACAACATAAACTCTTAAGCGGTCATGTATACCACACTGTCCTAAAGTGCTCTTTAGACATCCACAGTCGACTAACAGATGGAAAGATTTGTTAAGTGCTTGTTGTAAAGGCTTGTTAAATTGCATAGCAGAGTTTTTTTTTTTTGTGGTTTCTTAGAGCTGCAGAACATGAACTTGTTCACTTCAGCCATCCAATGACTTTATTTTGAATGTTTGACTGGTGAATTTCCATTTTTGTAATAACCAGCTGGAGGTGGAAGTTTAACAATAATATTTGTCTTTTGACTTGCAGAAACCACATAAAAAGGCCAATAAAATGTGTTTTGGGTTCAAATCAAGGTTCTTTTACTTACTTAAAGCTGCATAATCCAGTGGGTGAACTATGTCGAAGGGGACCTGATCCACTGAATTTATGCTGACTTATCCTTAGAGGTAGTATAAAGAAAGGGATTCAACGAGTGTGTTTTGTATTCTATTATCTAATTTTCTTTGCATAACATACTCTTAGAATTGGAATTTGTACAGTTAAAATAATCATTAAGATCATTGGAATAGATGTGGTTGTCAATCTATGAAAGCATCTTGTCAAACATTACACTGTCACAAAAAAATATAGACGTTTGACTTCTAATGGAAGATATGATGACAATCTAACAACTATAAACTATTTTAATACAGGCGAAAGTAATCGCAATCTATCCATGTGACAGCATGAAGCATGTAGTTTGTGGTGACACAGTGTTTAAATTTATGTTAATGCTGAAAACACATGAACAATTTGGACATATGGACAGTCCTTTTTTTTTAAACAAGTTAACTCCATAAACCTTTAGGAATATGGTTGCCAAGCTTTTCTTTATCATCACGTTGAAAAGTTTACTGCAGATAACAATAACAAAATAACAAATTGTCATCTTTGGGAAGTTTTTGGTTTGTTTGACTCCTATGTCCTAGTTTCGTACATATTCATGCAACACAGTGGGAAAGAGACCATAAAGCTTCAAGACAACACAAGGGTTTGCCCTTGACCTCTGCTTGTTTACCACTTCGAACACACTCTCTCTGCCCAAGGCAAAAAAAATGAAGATGTTACACAAACAGGCAGGCGCATGCAGAGCCACGCACGGGTTTTCATTGATAGTAATAATTAAAAAGCAAAACACTAAGCAGTGAATTTCACCAGTACACAACACAAAACTTTGGAACATCTTATTTCATGAAAGTTCAAGTAAAGGTTACTGGTGCCCAAGTTGCCGAAGACTCTCTATTAGCAACAATATATTTGATTCTGAATATACGGGGAATCCAACATCGGACCAAAGTTTACCACTTGACCTGAAAAAAAGGATGAATGAATCTGAGTTTAGAGTTAATAACCTGGGTTGCACTCTTGGTATCTGAGAGGTGGCGACTCTGCTCTACTTAAATTTCAAAATACATTCATTTGATGTGTCTTGTTGTCTCTCCCATCCCTCCTGGCAAGTCACATCCAGGCTCGTACACGCCCTACCCTACTCTGACCTTAACACACGCCTTACCCTAACCCTTTTGTCCCCACAAGCATGACACTTTATCATGATGTGAATGCATAAGCAGATTTAAGCCCCTGCAAAAGGAATAAATGCTCTCATACAGACACACAGACACATACAGTATGTGATTGAAGTAATACCTCACAGTGAGAATAGGTGAGAATCATTTGCATCCTGACAGTGTTTAGTCAGTTCGATTGGCTGGTAAAGCTGTTGCATTTTGCTAATTACATGCTCAGGAGCCACCCCACTGACGATTTCCACATCTGAACCTCCTCTAACCTCTAAATGATATCAGATGGTGACAAACACTCAGAGATTCACACATGTGAACACATGCAAAGGCTCTGTTGTGATGTGAATCTGAATTCACTAATTAGTTAACATAATCCTCATTTTACTACCATGCGCTTGTATCAAATGAGTGTCAGGGTTTGTGTGTTTTATTTTATGTTTGAATTAGGGTGTGTGTATGTATTTCTTTTTTCATAATCCTGCTTCCATCCATCAGCATGTCTGTCCACATTTGCTTCTCTTTGTCATCAGTGACCTCAACTGGTCACCTTTCACACTTGTCCCATCATGCCTCAAGTGCACGCGCACACGCACACACACGCACGCACGCACGCACGCACACACGCACGCACACACAAGCACGTGGGCAGACACGGATAGTGATAATTTCCCAGAGGCTCTTCCTCTTCCCGTCCATCTCAATTGTCTTCTGCTTCACTTTCACATTTTTCCTTCCTCTTTACTTTGTTACCGGTAAGTATTTTCCTTTCAAGGCCAGTCGAACAAAGAAAGAATGATTTTGCCATCGACACGAGGTCTAAAGGGATGCAAGCACTCTTTTAACATGCATGACGAGCACAGGATCGTACACTGTAAGTGTGTGTGTGTGTGTGTGTGTGTGTGTGTGTGTGTGTGTGTGTGTGTGTGTGTGTGTGTACTGCATTTGTTTTTGTATTACCATTAGTCTTTAAGCTCACAGCTGAGAATGCTGCATGTTTCCAGACGTTTACCCTTATGCCTTTGTGTGATTCAATCGACAAAGAGCCTGCAGATACCCTCGCATGTCACAGTTTCTGAGCTATCTCCAGGTGCATTCTCTTTCTCAGCATCAAAGTCAATATGGAAAGAGTTTGTGTATCTTTGATAGCTCTGGCCTTTGTGTTCTCAGGAGACTCGTAAGAGTTTAAGTCTTTGATGCGCCCATTGCACCTTTTCAGAACCTCCTTTGAGAAGCTTCCTCGTGGTGGAGTGGATTGATGTCTAATAGAGGGCACACTCCCTTTCATCTCTTTGTCTTTTTTTTTTTTTTTTTAAACTGCCTCCGCCGTAATCTGTTTTTGGCTTATTTTCTCCATGACTAGATTGCATCGTGGCAGAACTCGCTGCGTCCCTAACTAGGCAGTCTGCGAAGCGACTTTGATGTCACCAGCAATTTGAAGTCGGTAATGAGGAGGTGGATGTAGCCCTGATTAGAGCCGGCCTTCTTGGAATCATAGTTCCGCCTCATGTTTGTTGACGGTGTTTGTGCCGTGTTGACTCCTCCGCCACACAGTTAATCATACCGCTTGCTTGATGTTAGTGACAGGCTGGCTCGCAGACAGAGCTGGTTGTCTGGGCTTCAGTTCTACAACACGCTTGCCTCGGCAAAACCTTCCCTCTCTGTCTGAAAGCGCCGGAAAAGAAAGCAATAGTTAATGCAACACAGCTGAAATGGGAGCACGATGCACGTGGCGCCAGATTTTGATTTTGCATTTCAGAGGGCCTTTATAAATTTCATACTTCACGCTGTTCTGTGTGCAGAAGATTCAGTCCAGGGAAGCACAATCAGAGCTGCTGCGGTCATTACAAACCAGACATGAACATAATTTGTTGGCCAAACACAGCAGTTGATCTGTGAAACATTAACAAACACCAAGTTAACACATTTATCTTGTGAAATTTACCACTGGACTCAAATCATTAGCCAGTAAATTAAACGGCACATCACTGCAATTATTACTTCAATGAAATTATTTGACACTTGGTTTGTAAAGAGGCATTGTGAGCATTTACCATGAGACTATGGTGCACAATGGCATACAGATTAGCCATAACTTTATGACCACAGAGGGAAAATGGAATCCCACATCCTCTTTAACTGTGCTAAAGTTTTAAGACTTTCAAGTCTTTATCTGATACATTTTTTTGTCTTCCTTCTAAAACTGTGACATCAATGGCAAAAATGTCAGTGGGGATAAATGATGCATATTGAAACAATTAAGAAACACATTATCACACACATGAGACAAAGTATTTACTATTTTGAGAACCAATCTGTACTTTTTAATTACAAGTTTGTGATTTCACTTTGTTTAATGTTGTTTTCCTGTGGTTGCTTTCATGGTCAAAATGAAACAGTACATGTTTTAGTAATGAATTGTTGGTAGGACCAAAGTGTGATTGTTTTCCGAGTTATTTTTTATTGCTTGGGCAAACATTTTTTCCACCTCATAGTCATTAGTGAGGCCTCACTCGCAGGCCAGAGAAAACAGATGAGATAGAGTAAAGTTACTTCAAAAATCTAGGCATAGCAGATCGACCAACTCTCACGAATGAAGAGTAAAAGAAATCTGAACGTATCAGCTTGGTGCAAAGTGGTGAAATACATTTCGATGGTACATTATCTTGTAGCAAGTAAACATTTTGTACCTAAAGTGTTAGAAATGGGAGAATTAGGCAAGTCTCAGGATTTGATTTAGTTTGAAGAGGACTAAATAGTGATGTCAAGACGATTTCGTGTTGTTCCTAGGCTGCAGTGGTCACTGTTTTTTAAGAAGTTGTCCATGAGGGGATGGATGTGAGCTAAAACCAGAGTCAGAGGATTGATACCTGTGGTGAAAGATGTCTGCTCTAACAGATACTAACAGCTACTGAAGCTGAAACTGCTGCAGGACTGGATGCTTCTGATGGAAAGGTGTAAGAATACTGAAATAGTCAAATGACAACTTTTCATTTGCTTTGTCAGTGATGTTTTAAATTTTATATGCCAGCATACAACACATTATCCACTCCCATTCAACACATCTTTATTTGTGTTTATTTCATTATTGATCCTTTAGTCTTTCACATTTACCTCGGTCACGGATTTGAAAAGAGAGCTGCGTCTGCCGTTGCTGCAGCCGTGGTAAATAGAGTGTAATGGGCTGGGAGCAGGTCATTTTTACTTTCTCCTGTTTTAACGTAAGCACAGAACTTCTAAATCATATTTCCGTCCCTCCCTTGACATATGTACTTTGTTCTCAGCCTCACTGCTTGTTAACAGCATGTTACTCACCTTTCAATCACATCTTTGAAAATGTGAACTAATTTCTTGTTTTGTGAGTGCAGGGAGTGAAAGGATACGACTTCAGTTCCGAAAAACAGCTGGGATATTTTTTTAAGGGGCCGAACTGTTCAAACTAAGTTATATCTAAATGCATTATCCTCTCCCCCAAATTTAGCCAAATACATATGAAGGTAGGGGCACACCCACAATGAATTAATACCCAGCTCGTGTGTGTGAGTGTAAACATGATTTGATCCGAGAACAAAAATTGATGATTGAATCATGAAGAGGGATTTTATGCCAATATGCCTTCTCCCATGTTATTGTTGGTTATGATGCAAAACCATAATGTGATAGGCTGGATAAATGTTGCAAATGAATTCACAGCCACTGTGTTTTCAGTCAGAAATTTCAAGTTGTTGAGTTGTTGTTGTTAATAGGTTATTTTACCATCTTTTCTTTGCTCCTTTAGCTCAATTTAAATCAGTTTGTGGCCAAGTGACAGTGTGACAAGTTTAACAAACCTCAGTTACAGAATTGTTCACAGCATAGTATTGGTGCAAAATGACTTTTATAATTTATAAAGCAGTTTTTGTCATGCACCACACATTTGTGCATATTCTTTCTTTTCTTTGTCAAACTTTCCTCTAAATGAGATTCTACCCCTAAAACCCGACTTGGCAAAACTCTACTGTGGGCAGGGTGTCAGGCAAAACATCTTCACTCATAAGATTTATGTGAAACTCCCAATGACCTTCACAGACGTCGATGTACTCATTCACTCACACATGGAGTCTTGTAAGAATACCCTGCATCATATGCTTTCTCCTGCTGGCCTACCCATTCTGATACATAATAGATTACGTCTGAGATCAGCCAGGCTCCCTCCTGTGCTCTCTCTCTCTCTTTCTCTTTCTCTCTCTCTCTCTCTCTCTCATCCCATGTATTGCCTTTCTTCTTCCACTGCCACTCCCAGCAATCACATTCTCTTCCCTCGTTTCCCTTTCCCACCACTGTCTCTCACCTCCTTTCGCTGTTGCCCTGTTGTTCTGTGTTCTTGTCTCAGCACTAATTTATTCATAGACGTACACCAACTGGCCTTTTTCAAAAAGAAAGGAGAGACGATTGACAACAGGAAGCTGACATTACATGTCGGGAGAAACAGGACAATCTAGATAGACGGGTGTATCACATTTGATCTTTTGGTGCAGTAAAAAAAATATACACACCGCTGTTAATGAATGTTTGGTCAGAACGAAGAAACACCATTCAAGAGTCCTAGATCGGAATTATGAGTATTATTTAATTTACTATAATGGTGGGTTTGTGTAAATCTAGTGTGTTTAATAATTTAACTATATTTTTTTTAACTGTTTGTCATCATGGAGCCTTGAACTTTCAGGGATAAGAGTCAAACTATTATTTGATATAAATAAAAGTGACTCTTTCAACCAAGAGACTATTAAGTGAAACTTAAATTAGAAGTTAATGAGAACAAATTGAAAGTTATAAAGCATGCCAAAATGTAAAACTATAAAATTAAGGGGTAAGACTATTTAAGGCACAAAAAGTTGAATTACCAATACTCTGAAAGTATGTGACCACACATTGCAAACGTGTTTTGAACCGCTTGAGATATGCACTCCCAGTTTAAACTTACAACCAGTTTAACATCACAAACTGTGGCGCTGGGGTGAGATTCAAACTCAGTAAGAGGGTTCTCTTCCTCTTACATTGAAAACCAGTGATCATTTAAGGTTTTTACAACTGAATATTTTATTGTAATATGAATAATTTAGAAAAAGTAAAGCTATAAAATAAACCAGATTGTCAAGTCATGATCATGACTCTTATAATAACAATTAAATGGCACTAAATATCAAGTGTACTCTAAAACAGGTTTTCTCTCATGAACCACTTCACAGTTGACAGCATTTATTCCTTTTAGAATTCTTGTCCCACGAGTCAGTGAGGCAGACAAACACACCCATAGCATCACGCTGCTCCCACCATGCCTCAGTGCACACATGCATTAGCAGGTGAAACTGATGGTAAACAGACATACTGCCTGAAGTTCTGCCGGAAAGGTTCAAGTCAAGTTTTGTTTCATCACATCAGAGAATCATTTCTTTTTTCTGCTCTTGACAGGATATCACATTTTGTGCATAGATTCACAATAGCAGTCAGGGTGTCCTCTGGAGCTGAGTTGAAGGTCACTTAGTTTAACCCAAATCATCAGGGCCAATCACACACCTGTGTTTCATGAGGTTGTGTAGTATTGTTCCTTAATGGTTGCAGTCGTACAATATATATTATGTGATGGAGGGTGGTGTTTGGAGTGGATCATGATGATGGGATATTAGATGGCCATTACACAAGGCTATATTGTCCAGTAACCACCAGATTGCCCAGTGAGCGGCCAAATTGTTTCCTGTGTGTGTGTGTGTGTGTGTGTGTGTGTGTGTAGGTAGGTTTTTCTTAACTTGTAGGGACCTAACCTGGGGAATTCATTATTTTAGGTAAAGGTGTGTTGTAGGGTCAGGGTTAGTCCAGGAATAATCCATACTGAGTTGAGTAAGAAATCAATCTAAGTCAGTGCAATGTTCTCATCAGGCATGGAAACATCTGCGTGTTTGTTTGTGGCTTTGTTCTCCTATATAGGTGTAAACCTGTACACTGACCCATTTAGACTCATGTTACCATGGGGATGAAAAAACCCGAAGTCCCATTAAGTAAAATTGTTATTTCTTTCCTCACAGTTGTGAAGCACTCTCACCTCACAGCAAGAACATTCCCAGTTCCAATCTGGTTGATAGTATTTCTTTGCTGAGTTTGCACATTCTCCCTGTCTATGTTGGTATTCTCTCGGTACGTCCGAGTCCAAAAACATGCATTTGAGGTTAATTGGTGTAACGGTGAGTGTGTGAGTAAATTGTAAATGAATGCAAGTCATGGCAGTGCCCATAGGAAACATGACGACATAACATTTTCTGTGCGTTCTGTGTGTTTGTCTATGTAGGCTTGTGTGCAAACGATAGCCGGCCTGTTGTGAATCCAGCTGTCAGATGTGTCTCCCATCATTTTTCCAACAGGAAGGACACACAAACCTATGAGAGAAAAAATATATTGACAGGAACCTAATTGACCGACAGGACACCAGAGGTGACTCCCAAAAGTTTTCCTCCTGAAACATTCACCCGTCCGGGCTGCACTGGTGTTCCAGTAATAATTATCATCGACACAAATTTCTTGACGTGGAGCGGCGGAACATCTTAATCTGGCGCTGCAGTTGGTTTATGGCCATAAGTAGTCATTAGGTGTACAGCACATCCATGACTGGTCTCATTTATTCTGCACACTGCATTATTCACGCGACCCTCACACTACCTGCTGCTTTCCACTTTCCTACTTTCTGCTTTGCTGCAGCACCTCCTGATGGCTGAGGATGTTTAAAAATGCTACGAGGACAGCATCATGAATAATAAAAGAAACGTAGTGATCAGTAAATTTTAATTTCAAGTCCGAGCCTTTTATTTTGTAGCGTTTCTGATATCGTGACTAATTTATCATCCTCCCTCCCTCTCCTCCTCTCTCCCTTTGCTCTCTTTATTTGCTTCCGCCCCTCTGTCCCTCCCTTCATCTACATTTCTATGACAGCTATTAATAATAAATGGCAGCCACTGTGTAAAATGCCAGTTGCTTGCATATCAGTGAACTGTCCATTTTAAATCACTAATGTTGACAAATGACCTTGAGAATCAGGCATTCGAATGCAGTCATAACCTCTGAAATGTCATTGTTTTGTGTTTGTGTGTAAGAGGATTTGTGTGTTTGTGGAAGTGTTTGTGTGTGCGCGCATGTGTGCATGCATTCATGCGCGTGTGTGTGTTTAAAATGTTATTAGGGTTCCTGTGGGCTTCTATTAACCTTCATTGACCTTCATTATTTTTTAGTCACGTCAATACATCTGCTATTTGTTGTCATGCCGTCACATATCAAAGATAACGTGAAGCACGCACGCACGCACGCACGCACGCACGCACGCACGCACGCACGCACGCACGCACGCACACACTCATATCAGGCGCTCATGTACACATATGCTGCTGTACACTGAGTCAAGCTGGAGGATAAAAGTAATTTGGTGCACTCTAACGATGAAGGGTCTAATTGGCTGCTTAACTGCAGATTTTATTACACGCACACACACACACACACACACACACACACACACACACACACACACACACACACACACACACACACACACACACACACGCACCCAGCCCCTGGGCAGGTTTTGTCTTTTGTCACTGTTAATGAATAGTACAGTGTTAAAGAGATAAAGCTAAACTGGAGTCATTAAATCAGGTTTGTGTGTTCAAGACCGTGTTTTTGTTTTTTTTCTGTGTGTGTGTTTGTGTGTGTGTGTGTGTGTGTGTGTGTGTGTGTGTGTGTGCGTGCGTGCGTGCGTGTGAGCATGAGTCACAAAGTGAGAGAGGAAAGAATAAAAGAATATTAGAAGAAAAATGGTAAGTCGATGAAAATGACAGGGTCTACAGGTTGCTGAACTGCTTAATTACCTTGCTGTGGAAAATCATGTTAACACTGTAATAGGTACTGGATTAAATGTCAGCGAATCCCCATGCATTATGAGGATGTGTGCGGAGAAAGGTGAGCGTGTGCAACATTGTGCGTATGCTTGCATTGTGTGGGCATGTGTGAGTTTATGGATGCACTTTGTCAATCCTAGTAACCCTCATTTCACACGTCCCTTCCTCTGGTCTCTCTGGGAGTGCTCTTCATTGCTCCATTGACTTTGCCACACTGTGTGTGTGGGTGTGTGTGTGTGTGTGTGTGTGTGTGTGTGTGTGTGTGTGTGTGTGTGTGTGTGTGTGTGTGTGTGTGTGTGTGTGTGTGTGTGTGTGTGTTTTAAAGCATTGTGTGGCTGTTATCTGCCTTGTTTTATTGTTCTGCAGTTGCGTATTACTATTATTTGTGACCTCCTTCTTTCACTGTCTCCCTTGATGATTTTTTTTTCTCAATTTCTATTCTGTATTGTTTCTTCCCCCTCACCTCCTCTTCATTATGTCTTTTCACCGCTCTTTGTTTCTAATTTCTAATTCTGATTTGTCCTCCAGTGGATTGCTCTTTTTGTTATACCTCTTATATTTTTTTAGCTTTATCTTTTATGATCAAATTCTCTGTCATTAGAGATGTGGCCTCACTTTCTTCCTCTTCTTCCATCTCGAATTCAAAGATTATATAATTATTCTCAATTGAATTTTAGGTCATTGCGTCCTAACAAAATAGCAGCTAAGTACTTATCAGTGCTCATGTTATATATTTAAATTTTGTATTTTTTTCAAACCAAGAGTCTTCAATACAAAAGCATATTGTTTAAAGGTAAAGCCCACATAAGAATGGTACATTCAAATGATGAGCACAATAGGCAGTAAGATTAGATATTTGTTTCCCATTACACTCTCCTGTGTAACGCGTAATCTGCGGGATTCAGTCTTCAAAATGTTCACACACGTCACACGTTGTGCATTGAAGAAACAATAGTAAGTTTTTCACTTCTAAAAAGTAAGAAACATCAATCGTTCTTTAGGATTAATTTCTTTTCCCGATCCATCATCAAACTGTTGACTTATATAAATCAAACATTCACACAACAGAGTGATAATAAATGGGTTTGGTGACATAACATACAGATCTATACACACCTCGCTGACTGCATATAACTCCATGGAGGGGTGAGTATATGTGAACAAACAAATAATATAAAAATTGCCTCTTTTACCACGAAACTGCAAAAGCAAAACTCTGCAATGTCTTGCTTCTGGCACTTGCATGCATTAAAACAAAACGTCTTGTGTGCAACTCATACTGAACATCAGCTCCTAAGTGTGACGTAATAAATCAGATAAACTACGAGACAATAAACAATGACATGAATGGCATTCAGGGGAGTTAAAGCCGCTGCTCATTAACCGGCAGTTAATGCCATGTTGATGAGTAAGTGGACAGTGGAAAATGTCCCACTTCTTAGCGAGGGAAATACATCTGAACGCTGCATCACTGCCAACTTCCTACTTCAAATTTGGGAAGTTTGTTCGTGCTCTTAGAAGCTAATATGACATCACCTGAAGCAAAGCCATTTTCGCATCTACTGTACAGTATATGTGGAATGGTATTTCTTATTTCACAAAATCTGTGTTTTTATCTGTGTCGCAGTGATGAGTCATGGTTTTTTCTTGTTGCCACGTCGACGCTCCCAATTGAGAAAATGAGACTTTCCCTACTCGTCATTTAGTCCCCTACCTACAGTATTTACTGTTTTGTATAATAACGATCATTTAAAATCATATTACGCCAATTAGGGGTAATCATTTAATTTGTCTGTCATCATATGATGAACTTGTCACTCTTTCCATCCTACACAATGCTGATGCCCACACTTTGTGCAATAGTAGTAATTTTCCTTTGTTGGACCACTTTCCGTCAGTGGGGGTCCCGTGTTTTGTGTGGCTGGTGCGCTGCTTCTCTACAGTGGCACTAATGGTTATTTTACCTCCTACTTGTCTGTTCTTTATCTCCTTCATATTAATTGTCGTGAACAAGCTGCAGCTCCCCATTTGCACCATTATAGTCTTTTGTTATGGCTCTTCGTTTTTCTACAGGCCGATCTTGGAAAAAAAGGACAATGTTGTGAAAAATGGTTATGTCCATGCTTTTTTCAGGTGTAATACATTGAAAATGTTCCAGTGTGAATTGCATTTTGTGTAATTGGACTTTTTTCCCCCCACTTTTGCTGATGTACCGGGGTGTAAGTGTTATTCATGCAGGCTGCACAGATTTGTCCTGTTATTGTCCATGTTTTTGCACCTTTTTGCATTAAATAAAGACAGAAATGATCACTTTTCTGCACTTGCATTGATTTTTAGGAGATGTGGGGGGGGGTTATTTTATTGTCAGAGTTGATATACTATATTGTCAGAAAGACGGAACCTATATGTATTCCTGGCCAGATTTGCATGCTGTCGTCAAATGAGTGTTTAACACAGCTTCAATGAAAACCTGCTTTTTTTCAATGAAACAAGAAGAACATTTATGATCAAGGAAAGCAAGAAGCTTTCAATACCTACTTTTACAATCAGTGTTTGAACCTAAGAGGTCCTAGTGAGCACTGACACTTCATATTCCCCACTGAAACCCTTTTTACCTTTTTATGTTTATATCTTCTGTTTTTTGTTCTTCATTAACAAGATTACATTGGCCTTCTGAATTTTTTTTTGCACGCTCAGCAAAAAGCAATACAAATTCTGAAAGGTTTTGATCTAAGATGCAATTAATATATATTACATTTAATCTCTCTAATGCTCTTACTCTCCTTTACACTAGATTTGTGTCCTGAGCTGCTTTAGCTTTGAGGTCACTTCCAGTCAGGATACGGCCCACACACGCTCACTGATGTGCAAATGTTAGTTTGTGAACATCAGATGATGCGGCGTTATCCTTTGTTTGTGTTTGCACGTGTGTCACAGGGAGATCTCGTGTAGCAGAAACAGGTTGAGGTTTAAGCTGAGATTTGTGTACTTTGTGCATATATGTCCATGAGGGAGATATATCATATGTGTGCAAATTTATGCATGTGTGTATGCACTCGCTTATCTCCAGCGTCACACAGGAACTGAACCAACAGAGGACCGGAAGCCTTATCGCTCCCGACACCACCTCAGTGTTTATTCAGAGAGAGACACACACACACACACACACACACACACACACACACACACACACACACACACACACACACACACACACACACACACACACACACACACACACACACACAAAAAACCACTATGTATCTGTGTGTATACAAGAAGGAAGGTACAGGTGCGTGTGCCTGCGAGCGAAAGGATATCAACCTGATTGTATAGGGACTCATGACATGTTTTAACTTTAGTGGTTAACAGCAGTTTTTCTTAGAGTTCCACACGTTACCTTTTGAGCAAGACTGTGGACCTCCTTTCTGATCTGTGATTAGCCAACTGGACACCCCCTTGAAAAAATAAAAGCTGCAGCTGATTTTTTCAGCTCTGCTTTACATTCGAGAAAGACTCTTATTGTGGTTTTCTTTGACATGAGTCACATTAAGGTTGTGGTTAGGGTCAAGGTTGTTGTCAGGATTTATGTTAGGTCAATGGTTTATGTCAACAGGATGGTCCTACATATATATACCTGACACACATATGTATATCTGTGCAAAAGCATGTCTCTTACTTGCACTGATCTGCCTGTATCATCAACAGGCTGAGTTGTAATATTACGGTACATGCAGGATGGCATGTGTGCGCTCATTACAAATTTTAAAAAGTCATGAACACACAAGGCTAAATAAAGAATCTTGCAGGATCACTTACGAGTGAAGACACAATCAGTTCACGCCCAGACTTGGCGGCCTTTCTATGTGGTCTGTGGGGTATCTGCAGTTTTCCCCTCCAGGGTAGACCCTGCCCTTGCCTATACTCACCCAGCATATGTCCCTCCGCTGAAACCCTATGTCGGCTAAATCATTATAGAATATTGACCAATGCATTTATTTTATTGAGCTGTCACACAGGAAAGCAGAAATCCTTTCTCTTTTTCAAATATTTTATTGAACTTTGACAAACATCTCAGTGAACAGAAATAATAATTAAAAAGAAATCCTCTGCAGAAAAAAACCCCTGAGTTTACAGAACAATATTTCCATTTCCTTTCTTGTAACCTATTGGTGCTTACATGTCCACACTACGCGTATCCTTTCTAGTGACCTATTGACCCTTGAATGTGTTCGCCCTCGCGTCGGGTGGAACACACTGTACAAGTAGAGATTGTTTCCACTGTGTTTGCGTGGTCTGCTTGACAGACTGACTTTATCTTTAAAGCACACATTCAACACCACCCTCCAAGAAGGGATCGCCTCGTTATTGTAGCCCATTTACAACGCAGCAAGCGTTTGGCAACTTTATTGATGGATGATGTGATTTATCGCTCACTTTTAGATTCACTTCAAATGAAGGCAGGAAACACAATTATGTGAGTCATATTGTTTTGTAATTAACCTTTCCAAACATATAAGGGTTGTTCTCCTTCCGTAATCGCTTTGTTATTTTGAAGACGGGCATTGATAGTTGCTGTGTATAATTCCAGTTATTCACAGGATGAGCTGCAAAATGAAACAGATGGAGGAACATTGGGTTTACACGTTGGAGGAGCTTACGTTTTGTACATGTGTTTACAGTCTGCCTGTCTGCAGTGAAAAGAAAAGCCAGACTGTGGCTGACTGTAACTGATTTGGTGCCTCCTGACCTGATCAGGTGAATCATTAGTTGTAAATATATTGCATACAGGCCCATGGTGTTATATGCCCTCTGTCCAATGCAGCTCCTATTCTGCTGAATCACTTTCATCACATCATCGAGACTCAAAATGATGAAGGCTACTTCCCCCACAGACCAGACAAAATACAACAAATTATTGTTACTGCAGGTATTTTCACAATACTATACGATGATAGTTACCTTTTGCCAACAAGTAAAATTTTTTTTTACACAAATTCTCTCCTGAAATGTTTTATTTAAAAGCTGTGCAATATAGTGAAACTAATATTGTTTGACTTTCTCTACTCTGGAAGTGTTTGCATGTGACATAAAAACGATGAATCTGAGCAAGAAGATCAACCTTTCGGCTTTTATTTTCATGTATTTACATCTGAATACAGTTTTCAAGATACCATCTTTTGTGTGAGCCGGTGTATTGGAACAGGTGACGAGGTGTGCTCTGTTTCGCCGGTCAGTAAAATGTCATTGATGATTGAAACAACAAAAGGGGTTTAATGTCGACACTCAGTTTCAGGTTTGAGTTTTGCCTGTACAGACTGCAGTTATTGTCGAAAACCATGAAAACGAGAGAGTAAACACAAGGGACTCTGAAGCTGAGAGAACATTTAGAAAATCAATCATCCACCACACAAACATTAGATGTGGCCAGAACAACTGTCTGAGGAGACAGAAACCACTGGCGTCCTGAGTAACAGACGCCGAGGGAGTTGACCAAGGAAACACCAACAGCAGCTGATGACAGAAACATTGTGAGAGTTGTAAGGAGAGACTGAGTGACATCAGTCGTCTTCAGAGGGAAGGTGTGAGGTTACCACGGTCTGCTGTTTGACGAAGACTCCATGAGCTGAGCGTAAAGGCGACACCAGATGATTCACCAGAACAATAGGAAGACCAGGCTGGAATTGATCAAAACGTATCAAGACAAAATTCAAACATAAAGAAATCAACTTTGCAACATATCGGAAGGACTTCTGTGTTTTGGGCTGCTGAGCTTCTTTGGCTCCTGGATCTTTATTGACGATTTAACCAAGTGGGCTACAGCAAAATGTACATGTTCATTTTTGGCATTTTGAAGAAGGTACAACCAAACTGATTAGGTAATATTTCATCATGCAAGAACACAATGGCTTAAAACACACTACCAAAATGATTCAGGGGCTCATCAGGGATAAGAGTTAGGCCATGTCAATCTTCAGACCTAAACCCTTATAGAGCATGCATTTTATGATGAGTGGGGCAAAAGAAATATTTGACAGCCACTGATTGTACAAGTTGTTCCACTTAAAAAGATGAGAGCTCTATAATTTCCATCATAGGTACACTTCAACTGTGAGAGACAGAATGTGAAGGGGAAAAAAATGCAGGAAATCACATTGTATGATTTTTAAAGAATTTATTTGTAAATTCTTGCGTAAAATAAGTATTTGGCACCTAGAAACAAGCAAGAATTCTTTCTCTCACAGACCTGTTACTTCTTCTTTAAGAAGCTCTTCTATCCTCCACTCGTTACCGGTATTAATGGCACCTGTTTGAACTTGTTATCTGTATAAAAGACACCTGTCCACACCTTCAAACAGTCAGACTCCAAGCTCCACCATGGCCAAGACCAGAGAGCTGTCTAAGGACACCAGGGACAACAATGTACACCTGCACAAGACTGGGATGAGTCAATCTACAATAGGCAAGCAGCTTGGTGAGAAAAGATCAACTGTTAGTGCTATATAAGATCGCTGATGTCCCTCAACCTGGGGCTCCATGCAAGATCTAACCTTGTGGGGTACAAATGATCGTGAGAATGCAGGAGTGCAAAGGAGTGGCTCCATAAAAAGCATTTCAAGGTCCTGGAGTGGCGTAGCCATTCTCCAGGACCTTGACCCAATAGAAAATCTGTGGAGGGAGTTGAAAGTCTGTGTTGCCCAGCGACGGCCACAAAACATCACAGCTCTAGAAAAGATCTGCAAAAAAATGGGCCAAAATATCAGCTACAGTGTGTGCGACCGTGGTGAAGACCTACGGGAAACGTTTGACCTCTTTCATTGCCAACCACAGTTACAGTACAGAGTATTGAGTTGAACTTTTGTTCTTGACCAAATGCTTATTTTCTGCACCATTATGCAAATCAATTCTTTAAAAATCTTACAATGTGATTTCCTGGATTAAAATTTTTTTTTCCCCATTCTGTCTCTCACAGTTGAAGTGTTCCTTCAAATACTTTTTGCCCCACTGTATGAACAATTGTTTTTAGTCTACGGCAAAATAAAAGGAATTAGCCTCACACTTGCATTATTTTTTGAGTGGATCGATGATACTGTCCCTGGTCAAAGGCAAAGTCATGTATACAGTTACTGCATGCAGTTTCCTCTTCCTAAACATTAGCATTGATTTGTAGGCTCGCCTATTTTTCTCTGGGAGGCTATGTGTCGAAAAAACTGCATTAGTGAGCGTTTCTATTGCCACCAAGCCAGGTAGTATTTTGCTGTCATAAAGCCTATATAGCATTGGTGTTGTTATTTTTGATGGTACAGTTTCATACATTTCCCAGTTCAGACACTCAAAATATAGGTATGTGTCTATAGTGTGTAGATCTTTTATATACATGTAACACAGTTTCAGCAGTAATTATAAGTGGCTGGGGAGAAGAAAAAAAGCTGCTCATGTCAGCGTCTAGATCTGAGAGAGAAATGTGGGAAAAGTCTGACACCCACCAAGTCCCACTTGGGGAAAAGAAGTATAAACATGTCAGCAAGCTGCTCAGAAACTAACTGCCTTCTTCTCCCTGCTCAGCGCTAATGGGTGATGGTTTATGTTTTCTTTTTACAGGCTTTATTTAACAAGAAGAATCCCATTGAGATATTTTTTTAATCCTACAGAATGAGCCTTGACCAAGACTGGCACGGGCCCCCAGAGTTTCGAGGATACAGAATACTTATGTATTTAACATTGCACATACAATTTACTGAAATTGTAACTGAAACTACACTAAACATAAATATAAATGCAAAACCTTTGTTTTTGCTCCAATTTCTCACGAGCTGAACTGAAAAATCTAAGACTTTTTCTATTTATGCAAAATACCTATTTCTCTCAAATACTGTTGACAGATTTGTCTAAATCTGTGTTAGTGAGCACTTCTCCTTTGCCGAGATAATCCATCCCACCTCAGAGTTGTAGCACACCAAGGTGCTGATTAGACAGCATGAATATTGCGCAGGTGTGCCTTAGGGTGGCCACAATAAAAGGCCACTCTGAAATGTGAAGTTTATCACAGGGCCAACATAGACAGATATCATCAACCTTTAAGGGGTCATATTATGCAAAACTGACTTTGTAATGGTTTTCCAACATTAATATACATCCTCATACCTGGGAATGACGCCCCTGAAGTGAAGAAAGTCTGTCCTCTCTCGCCCTGGCTCGTTTCAATTTTTAGAAAGTGTGTTGCTCCAATGAGCAAATCAGAAATCAAACCCTATATAGTGTCGTCAGGGGTTTAGCCAATCCCAATCAAGGTAGACCCTCCCTTTGACCCTCCCACATTAGGCAGCTCTGCTCTGGCACATGGCACCACGAGAGGAAGTACTTCCTCCTCTTCCCAAGATGAGCATGTGTGGGCGGAGCCAGTCCAGCTCCCTCAGACACAGCAGATTCTGAATGTAGGTCAGATGATTTAATATTCAAATGGCTGAAAAATCAAGGAAAAGCTAGATTAGGGACAACAAATGTTGAATACAACATTTTTAGACCAATGAGACCCATGTGAATGTGTTGGAAAGCTGTACAATATGACTCCTTTAAAGACACACATTGTTTTATAATCAAAAACCATTCACAGATTCAAACTATTATACAAACATCAGGTCTGGTCACAATATAGAGACAGTATTTCTTAATTGAATTTTATATCAATGCTCCATCTGCGAGTGTTGGCATGTGCTTTTGTTTCTTTACCATTGTTGGTATATTCTTTATTCTCATTGCTGATA
This sequence comes from Lipophrys pholis, assembly GCF_963383615.2. NCBI lineage: Eukaryota > Metazoa > Chordata > Actinopteri > Blenniiformes > Blenniidae > Lipophrys > Lipophrys pholis. The sequence continues at coordinate 18,021,593 of NC_137627.1, read as the reverse complement.
TGTTTATTTAATTTTGTGTTGTATGATTTATTAGTATTGTTGTGTAAATGATTGGCAAATCAGTCTTGAGTCCATAATTTACAGAAAAATGGAAGAGGTAAGAGGGAAGCTCATTATATAGAATATTAATTAAAAATGGGGGTGGGTTTAAATAAGTTAAATTACATTAAATTTGTTTTCAGACAAATTTGGAGCTTGCTTTTTTGTTATGTTAAATGTATGTTGATATGTCACAGACCATGTGATGACTTTGTCTCCCTTGTGCTCCACTGTGGAATGCTTTGCCTGGAATGAATATACTGTATCAAATAAAAAAAAAAATAAAAATAATTAAATTAGATTAAAATAAACTCATGAATGAAGCCAAAGTACATGGTGACAAACACACGCACGCACAGGGAGAACATGCTGACGCCAGATAGAAAGGTCGTGTATGTATATGAATATGAGTAATTTCACTGTTCCAACCTCATTATGCCTCATCCATCTACTCATTTATTCATTTGTCCATTTTCAGTGATAGATGGTACAACCTTTAGTTACAGGGCCTGAGATTTATCACTGGACTAAAGACACTGACTACTGCTCAGGTTTTCAGTACATTACAGACCATATCAATTTTGGTTATTAAAATTGTATGTTAATAAGGCTGGAGGGAAAGAAATATCTCATAGTACCACCTTATATTTTCCTTATTTGATCTTACACTGGGCATACAACAATATGCTGTGACATTATGACAGCCTGCCTAATATTCGGTTTTGCTGACTCAGCTGAAAGTGTGTTTAAGTATTGCAACAACTCATTTATTTTATTCCATGGGACCACCTGGAAGAGCCTTGGCCTGCCATGACCTTGTCAGTGTTTCACTACTTTTCCCTGTCAAACTCACTCAAATCACTTTTTGCTTTTTACAATATTGACAAATCAACATTGAGGATGAAATATTTACATACTGCTTGATTTATTTATTTACTAACAGGTGTCATAAAACAGGGATCATCTGTGTTTATTCACTTCACCTATTGGTTATAATGTTATGCTGACATCATTTAAAAAAAAACATTAAATTAAAAGGTTGCTAACCTTTTAATGCTTGATGTCGGGTGGTGTGCGGATGGACCCAGGCGCAGACTCAGAGTTCCATAAAATCGGGTTTATTGCAGAAAATTGTCCAGGGAACACAAAAAAACCACAGGTAATCAGGAACGACAGACGACAAGGTGACAAGACAAACCGACAGACAACAGGGGGACAGGGGTTGAAATACAGAGGGAAAGGGAGAAGACAGGTGGAACTCCTAACAATGGGAGCACACAGAGGGAGAAGATCACTGGTAAATAGGAAACGTGAGGTGAGACACACGGGGGCCGACACAGAGACCTGACACTCAATAGCTCTGCCAAGTCCACAACCTCTCTTTCACCAAAGTGCATCAATTTGGAAAACTTCCCATAAAAGAGAGAAATATTAGATATATTAGATAATAATGTGTCATCTTTAGATCACTTACTGAGGTGGAAAGCCACTGAAAAGTGACTCATTTCATTATCATACGGTATGAAATGGAGTATTGATTTTCAGTGCACATCTGCTTCAAAGATCATATGATCTGCCCCCGTGCTCATTTGTAATCTCCTGACATAGAGCTGTAACGTGTGTTCATTCAGCTGCACGCCTCAGTTAGCAAAGATGGAGACATGGCCGGCCTCCTGGGAGTGTACCCAACAACAGGGTGGTGTGAATGTTCTGTTGTCATGTGATTATAATTCTTACCAGGTGGCTTCATTAGATCTTAACTTTAAGTCATAGCATAGGGTGAATTCTGCAAAGATATTTGTGATCCTTCATTTTGTTTCTGTTGTAAAATCATTGTCAAAGCTTCTGCTCAGTGTTTTCAGATGAGCTTGTACCTATTTTAATGCTTGCATAAATGTGAGTTGCTTGAGAGAACATTGTCAAATAAATAAACAGTCAACCGCTTACATATGGGAGCAGAAGAGAAGGGGATTAAAGACAAACCTAAAAGTGAATTGGGAGACGGACAGAAGGCAGTGCGAGCCGAGTAGAGAGAGGTAAGCGAGAAAGGAAAGTAGATAAGCTGACAAATAAAGTTTCTGTTGCTGTTCGAGGAAATTTAGGGAGAGCCCCTTATCAGCCTATTCGCAGACGCTCATAAACAAACAGGATACAAATTGACGGATATTTGCGTGTCAGTTCACATGCATACGTATGCACAGTTCTCTCATGCAGACTCATTTCGAAACCAATTTCCACTGTTTTGTGTGTCAGTGTGACAGTTAAATAATTTCTTCCCGTCGCCTCTTGCTGCCTCTTCCTCAGAGAGTCACTCTCTCTTTCTTCTCCGAGCTGGGTAATTGAAATCGAGGAGTCAAAAGAGATTGCAGTTCATATTTAACCTAATACGATTCCACTATTCGTTGCACAAAGGAAATCTCATCGCCTCTTTGCAGAGAGAGACTCCATGTTATTGGTATGTTATACAGCTTTCAATTCCACCTTGACATGATTGGTTTTAAGTAATTCAGCATAAAAGACATAATTCATTGATTAATGTTATCAACAGCCTCCCACTTCAAGTTTGTCTGTGAATAGCAGTTGAGTGTTGACAGCAATTCATACGTTTCCTGAGAGAGATTTATTGGTCCCTGGAAGCTGAAGCAGTCGTTAATGTAGTTGCAACTCCTTTACTTTAACTTTATTTCCAATAAGAAGTGGCCCACAGGTGACATTCTTTTTAATCATTTGTGTTCTAGGAGTTTTTACAGCTTGTATCCACAGTATCCAATATATCTCAACGTGATCTACAGTTAGTCTAAACTGTGTTTAATTTCAACCTACTTGTACCAAATTTAAGTGAGTCATGTGTCACAATTCTGTATCAGAGGAGGCAACAAGATCCCATTTACACAGTGTAGGAAACTGAGTCTAAATAAATAACAATTCTATCCAATTCAGTTAAACTTTATATAGCACCACATACAACATAGTCATTTCTAGGTGGGTGGGCAAAAGCAGCAAATTATGTAGAGTGGCAGACCTGCTGTTGTAAAGGCAGTACGGTCCATATAAAACAGCAAGAATATTAAAAGCAGCAATTAAGATCAGCAGAATGAACAGCATATTGGGCAGAATGGTAATATTGCATAGTGTTAAATTATGATTACGTCTAACAAGGACATTGTAAAATTGCACATGAGAAGATCTTGCAGCTTCAAGTTATTTTAACCCCTTGGAGTTCATGAGGAGAACTGCATTGGGCACAAAGGTTGCTCTTCTTCTCCGGGTCTTACAGGCTGGACAACAGAACCCGTGACCAGATTGCAGCCGCTCAAATGGGGGGAACAGAGGGTGTGTTGAGTCACTGAGAACGCAACGAGACAGACCGGAGGCCACGTGCCTGCGGCTCGGCAACAGTGCTCAGCTTCTATATTTACCCTGTTGGTTCAAGTATTAGACAATTGTGCTTTCTTGTGCATTTTCAAGATGACAACAGATATTTTTTTTTCATCTTGGTTAATGATTTAAAAACAATTGACAGAATCCCTTCAAATGGGAGCAAACAGATTATAGAAACAACCAAACGAGCAACAAACAGAAAACAGCTCCAACAGGGAAAGAGTCTGATTCCAGTTCAGTATTAGGAAAAGCTCATTGACACGTCAGGGAAGCCCAAAAATTATTCACATTTGAAAAAAAACCTTCCCAGTCAAGACACTACCTGCACAAATCAGGCAGTTTAGATTATGAATAAATGAGTCGACAATGCTTTTTCTCATTTTGCTAATTTCTGCATTGTGAATTGTGTGTTGAAAGACGAGAAGTGTCAGACATGCTGCTCCATATGTCAGTCAGACGACCGACATATTTCTTGAACGGCACATGACTTACTGGCACAGTTTTGTGATTTGCAGTTTATTGGGATCGATGTATCAGGCACCCCTGCAATGCAAAAATAACCAAATATGCACGCACAAACACACTTAATGAACCAACGGCCATTTTTGAGTCATTTATTTCCTTTTATACGACCAGGTTCTGATGATCTCAGTGACTACACCGGAGTCACCAGGGGAAAGAAGCGTGAGGGTGGTTCAGTGAAACCATTCACGTAGTAAATGCAGTTATCATACACAGGGTCTCACACAAACAATAATATCACAACTTCTACTATGAGTTCTTGGCTCCACTTTATTTGCAGCATTGCAGATAAATCACATACCACCACTGCCTTTTTTATAAAAGAAAAATAAGCAAAATGTCGAAGTCATATTGCTGTTGAACTTTGGACTTTTCTTTTCTTTTTTTGGTTTACTATTTTACTTTTTTTTTTTCTTTTACCACCAATATGGTCTAAGACATGCTCACGCCATTAAAACAGAGCTGCCTATCGTCCCCCTTTTCCCACAATGATCCACGGCCATAACAGCCACGGTTGGTCTGATGACACTGACTCTACTTCTACAAGTTGCCTTGTTAAAAGCAGAAAAATGAGTAAAAGTTGCAGTTTGAATGAGTTGGTCAGTCAATAAATGTAAGGGCCTGAAGACAGTGTCAGAGCTTCTCCAAAACGGCAGCTCTGGTTGGGTTTTCCCATTTTGGCAGTAAAGTACATATCAAGAAATAACACCAGACAGGGTAATGGGTCTCCAAGGCTCAGTGATACACATGGTCCCAGATCCACAATCTGCTCCAAGATATCACAACACACGTTGGGAGGTTTATTGAAGTTGATGTCCCCTTGCCTCTGTTTAGGCAGCAAAAGAAGAACACGCATAATATTAAGCAGGTGGTGATGATTTTATGGCTGATTTGTTGTAAGAGTTTCTTCTTTGCAAAGAGGCCATAACAGTAATGAGTTAATGGACAATTTTCTGAAAGCAAAGCCTTCAAAGCACCCGAGGGAGAGTTTTAATCCAAAAACTAGTTTTGTGAGCAACACTCTTGATTGTTTTGAACCTTTGCAATGTGAGTAAGCAGCGGGACTTGCTTTACTTGCAATCTGTAACGTTGCACCATCACAAGCTTGGCAGCTGAGTCGGTTGTATGCAAATCAAACGGCGAGCAGAACAAAATCTTCAGAATTTGTCGTGCGCTGACGCGTCATCCTGTGGACCCCTCCGTCTGTGAGACTATTTCCTGGTGTCACACAGCAGCGGCGGGTGTTACACTGATCTTCACACATCTCGGAAAATTGTTCAATGAATAGATTTACTGGTTTCTGTCAGGAAGCTGAGGGAATCTTACTTGTCAATATGCAGTCTGCAGTGTGTGGGTAAACCTGCTGGGCCATGGGAGGATTGCCTTTCAATCCCTTTTTTTTTTGGTTTAGTTTCCTTTTCATGTTTTCTCCAGAGTTTTTCCTCTCTCTGGGCTCGCCTGCCTCCCTGCTTGTCAGTCGTCCCATGGGACACATCCTGTGCACTGATCACATGTTTCTGGCCCCAAATCAAAGAAAAGACTTCAGCAGCAGGCTGGAGGTAACTAGTTGAGTTTCAGTGAAGTTACAGGATGGATTTAGGTGCAGCCTTTTTTGAATGTTAGTTTTGTTTGCGTTTCAAGAAATGCCATGATAAAGCACAATAGTCCTCTCAGTCTGTGAATTTGCATGTTAAGAATATCCCTAGTTGTTTTTGTGGATGGGATTTGGGTGGACAGATCCTAAATCCAACTCAGATTATCTTCAAGTGGTGTTTTTTCCCCCACATACAAACATCTAATTTAAAGCAATGTCATAGTGAAATATGCACTATATAGTTAGTAAAGTGTAGCTTGTTGTATCACTTTGGATTAATTGGATTATTTCAATGCTGACTCACTGTGGCTGCACACAATGATGTGTATGTCACCTTTGTCTCCATCGCAGCTTATTTAGTTCCAGACGACAGAGTTCTTGTCATCTGTTGCAATGGGTGGAGGAGGATAAAAGAGGCCGGCAAAGTACAAAATCAGAGACCAAAAGCCAGGTGATGGAGGTGAAAGAGGAAGCCACAAGATTGGACAAGAATGACGAAGAATGGAGGAGCAAATTAGGTCTGTTTTCACAAGGAATGAAGGAGGAGGTTGTTATGACTACGTTACCATGGCTACTGCAGGTTTCTAACACACTGCTTTTCTAATCTCCTTGATCGCTGACTTTGATAAAGATGCGTGTGTGTGTGTGTGTGTGTGTGTGTGTGTGTGTGTGTGTGTGTGTGTGTGTGTGTGTGTGTGCATGCATGCGTGCATCACAGACATGAAGGGAAAGTAGTAAAGACTGACCTTTGTTTACACTGATGTGTGCTGTGAATTGATATTATTTGCATCACTGCATCCGTGTGTGTGTGTGTGTGTGTGTGTGTGTGTGTGTGTGTGTGTGTGTGTGTGTGTGTGTGTGTGTGTGTGTGTGTGTGTGTGTGTGTGTGTGTGTGTGTGTGTGTGTGTGTGTGTGTGTGTGTGTGTGTGTGTGTGTGTGTGTGTGTGTGTGTGTGTGTGTGTGTGACCATCCTGTCAGTCCAAATATATGTCCATTGTGCTGATAATGGCAGAGCTACCTATGTGGTCAGTGGGTATGTGCCTGTATATAGGTCTACTTGGTTGTGTGCATTGTATTTGTGCACCACTATATGACTTGGTGCAGTCTTCATGGACGGTTGTAAGTGCATGCTTGTCTGCAATTGAGCAGCGTAGCACCAATAGAAAACGTATCGAATCTCAGACAAGGGTCACAAAAGGCAGAAACAGATCATTTTCTAGCTGCACCATCAGGTGGCAAAAAAAAGCATCTAAGTGGAAACCATGTTAACATCAGAAAATAGAATTGGCTCTCGATGCATTGTGGGAATGTAGAGAGAGCTGGAGGAGATGGGGATGGAGTGATGTGCCAAGGAGAAAGAGGGAGAGATGACAGGTGAGGAAAATTGGAGAGAAAATGATTTCTGATTTCTTCAGCAGTGGTGAGGAAATTGGACAGGCAGTACAGCTGACTTGAGAAACTGACACACGTAAGTCCATGCACACGCACTTATCCACACTGTCTTTCACACTTTGTCAGGACTTAGATGTTGAGTGCTGCCATGTGCAGAGCCTGGCTGCAGTAATCACGAGATAAAGTGTTTTAATCTTGGCTTGGAATCACTTCTCTTATCCTTTAATCTCCATGATGTGGAGCATTGGACGGATGTTTGTCCTGAAATGTAATCTGTTACAGAGTCTCCAGACCCAGCTGCCCTAAAGTATAACTACTGTTACAGTAGATATGGAAATTTTACCGTAGATGGACATATAGATGAGCATATACGTATAGTGAACACCACATACAGTGGCCCTGGTTGGGCTTGGAGGCCTATCTTTGTGTAGTTTGCATGTTCTACCTGTGTGATTTCCTTCTACAGTCTGGAAGCATAGGCTTGAGGTTAATTGCTGATTCTGAATTGCTCATATGGAATGTGTGACTGTCTATCTCTCTGTCTGACCTGCGACTTGGATAAAGCAATACAGATGGATGGGTGGATAGATAAAGACCTTAGTAGTCAAGCTTCCAGATTGTTGGATGGGTGGGTTGTTGTTTAGGCTGTTCTTTGAAAGGAAGCTTATACTTCTCCAGTTACACCAACAGATACAGACAAAGCAAATATTTTTTCAGAAATTAGAAATGGACAGAAACAGTGGGGAAGTGAGCACAGAAAGGTTGTCCAATTAAGGTAATAAAATCAGTGAAATGATGGCTATTACTCTGTGCATTGTAAATAAATAAAAAATTGTTCCACCATTGAACCTGATGTATTTGTCTTTTCATTTTTCTTTCCTTATACTGTATTGGGCAAGTGATCTGAACCCATGTGACCCATGTCATATTCAGTCAGTCAGCTGAGAGGAAAAGCAGCTAACATGAAGCGGCAGTGAGAGAAAGACAAGCAAGGAGAGACTGAAAGTAAGCAAGCAAGGAGAGACTGAAGGGAAAGAAGGAGAGACTGTCAGACTAAAAGCAAGAAGAGAGCGATTGAAAAATAGAGAGAGAGGAAAGAACGATGGGTGAAGGAGACAGACTGATAAAAAGAAACTTTCCTCGTTGGCTCTGTATCCTCTCAGTGGATTACACTTCCTTCGTTTCCCTTTTTTTGTCTTGTTTATCCTGTTTTCCAGGGGACAGATGAGATGTTTAATTCTTAGCCTCTTTAGGCTCGACGCTCCCCTTTGAAGTGGACACAATAGACACATTGGTACTCTTTAAAAGGACGTGTCAGTGTGTGTTTGTGTGCGACGGGGAAAGCAAGTACACTTGTAAGACTTTGAAGTTGGTGATCGGGAGGCGGAGTGATGTCTTAATAGATTCGGTGCATCAATTAAAAGTCATAAAAGTAGTAGCTCTTCATTTCCACTCTGCGGTGGCTGATGTCTGATTAAAACACCCCAGAGGCAAGTTGTCAAAGAAGATTCAAGAATTGATCCTCGATCTTCATAACGCAGGGGGAGCGCTGCAGGCGCACCTGACATTAATCCAGATGAGGGCACGGCGCGGGGGCACTAATGCGTGGTGTGTTCAGTCACAGTGGGAATTCACTGTAATGGCAACCGCTCAAGGTTACGGATCCCCTACTTCATGATAATGTTGGGCAAATGCAGAGCACATGCGTATACGGGACAGAGACGAAGAGAGACAGTCAAATGTCAGAGAGGATAAAAATAGATAAAAAGAATATATGCACTGAATTTAAATGCAGCTCAAGAACAGTTTAAGTCTGTCCATTCAGGCAGGTGTCCATGTGCTCAGAACGCTGAATGCTGTTTGGGTATTTGTACACTTGGGGGCACTCTGACAGCAGCACTGGTGTGTTTGCCATTACAAACCGGCAGCATGAACAGAGGGAAAAGTCTGCTGAGGGGTAGGGAGGAAAAGAAGAATTTCTAATGGAAATAACAGTGAAGGGGAAAAAAGAAAGAAGGAAGGAAGAGGGTAAGTGAGAAAATGTGAGGGAGGAGGAACGAAGGGGCCAAAGATGAGCAAGGTCGAGCATGTGTAATTAAGGTCTGTTTGTATAGATGAGGATGTGGATGTGTGCAGAGGCCATGTGTGCACATTTGTCATGCACGTTCATGACATATCGTGTGAGTGTTCTGACGAGCGGTACTTGCCACTGTGTGTTCAGACCCGTATAGTTTGTCTTTACCATGACCTGCTAACCGCCCGTGTCAAACTTTCAAGGAACCGGCTTCATCATTTGTAAACTAATGAACTGGTAGTTTGTTCTTTAATCCTTATCTTTGTGTGTTTGTCACAATCTCAAATAAGTCTTTAATAGGGGAATCAATTCATGATTAGTTGATGAAAATCCTAGGAATGAAACTAAAAACTTTATACCTGATCAACTGTGTGGTAAAATGCTCGAAAGTAATAAAAGAAGTCTTTACCACTTCTCAAAGCTGAAAGTGACTTCTTTATATTGGCGAATACTCTTTTCTTCCATTCAGGAGTTAAAATGTCCTCACCACTAACCTCCTCTCGTCAATGTAGCCCCCATTTACCTGACTTGAAAAATTGTATTTTAAAATCCATGCAAGGCAGAGCCGCCAAATCTCAGGCATTAACTCAAAGATCACAGACTGTACGTGTAATCTCACACTAATTAGATTCTGTTGAAGTTTTACAGTGAAATCTGTTCTCACTAACAGCTGTAGACAATCATAAGCAATGCAAGGCATTATACGATGAGTGCTTGTGCTTTTGTTAGTTCTATATCGGCCTTTAGCCCTCTTACCTGCTGCACCAGCAGTTTGACCCTAAAGCATTTATCAGTTTAATTACCCTTTTTTGGCTGTCTTGAAAAAACTGTAATGTCTTTTATTGTTACATCTTTTTTTAAGAAAATAAATCAAAACGATGCAAAAAAAAAAAGTCTTGTTTTGAAAATATTGAAAGTGAGTATAACTGAAACTGAAGCCTGCACCACAACAATCGTAGCACTACGGCTTATCAATCATCTCCTGTTTTATCACAAGGTGTCAAGGTACCATAAACCTTTTCACGGCTGGATAACGCATCCTGACAACATCCTGGTTTCATTCTTTATTCCTGTCCGCTTTTATCTGTGCTATAAAACATCTTGCATTATTACTGTTACATGGAAAGTGAACTCTGGGTAGATTTCCTGTATAATACTCCTGCAGTCTCATGAAACCATGACTTCTTGCTCTCTAACACGACCTTAAAGATGATTTCAGAGCCCACTTGCGGCTCGACATGGAGGTTGTTGATACTGTTTGGATGTTTATTGTGGGCTGAGAGTCGTTATGATGTAATGCAGTGTGCTGTATGGTAACGTATTCTTGGGTGGGAAATATTTCCCTTCTGTGCATATTTTATCATTTGTTTAACTTCACTTGGTTGTCGAGTTCCTGTGTGCGCGTGTGCGTGCGTGGTCAGTGCATCCGCAGCTTCATTATCGGGAGGAAATTGTGGGTATAAATTGTTCTGTGATTTTTGCACCTCAGGAAAATAGGGTGCCATAGCAACAAATCGGAGTCAGAGTGGCTATTCCATGCGCCACACACACACACACACACACACACACACACACACACACACACACACACACACACACACACACACACACACACACACACACACACACACACACACACACACACACACACACACACACACACACACACACACACACACACACACACACTGCTGTCCTCATTACCACTTGTAGCATCCAGTCAGTCACCAGATACTCTCAGTGTTGTTTTTTCATACGTTGAACTGAGGAACCAATTAGATTGGAGAAAATAACAACAGCAATAAAACAACTAAACGGAGATGATATGGATGTTTTCCCATCTGATCTACCCGGTCACTACAGTGCATGCACCTGCAACCACAAACATCACACAAAGTCTCAGTTTTTTATCTCCAAACACAGCGCAGTATGCTTTCTGCTGGACTCCTTCACCCACACCTCATTAGTAGTTTGGTCGGTTTGAGCAAAGAAAGTGAAAGAAAAGAAGTAGAAAGAATAAGAGATGTATGTGTGAAAGGGAGGAAGACGAAGCTTGGCTGGTTTGCTGCAGTGTGCCTCCGTCATATTTTTTCCCACTGCCCCAGCATGACTCCTCTCCGTGTACTTCCTTGGGTTTTTTTTTCGTTGTGTTGCTGTGGTGTTTCTTTTTCTCAGATCCCATTCTCTTGCTTCCTCTCCTTTCGAGGCTGCTTTCTGTACCGCTCCTTCTTCCACCTCTCTCTTGCTGCCGGGGATTCTTTCCAGTCCTCGCTTATACTCTTTCCATTTGGTCTATATTTGTTTTACCTATTGTAGTGCCTACGTTGCAGTTAGCATGTGTGGATTCATGCTGCAAGGCCTTTGAGTCAGGTGGAGCTTCTCAAGTCATCGTGACTTTCGTGGGAGCTGCACTGACGGGTCTCCTCTCCTTTAGCTCTTAGACTCCTATTACCAGCTTTCATCTTTCCTTTTCTTCTCAGAATCTTTTATCTCCACGTCTATCTCCGTTCTCCTCCCTGTGCTCTGGGTTTTATCGCTTGAATCCTCACACTGCTTACTTACTGTTTCACCTCTAACCTGAGCAGCAACTCCCACAGGAAGGAAATGGGTGTGCTTGTGTCTGAGCAGCACATCAGGAAGGAAGGAGCGATCTGTGACGGGAGAAGCTCTCTTTCCACACATAAACACAAATGCACAGTTCAATCCTCTCACTCGGAGTAACATTGTTTTCAGGACCATAAAATGTGGCGCACCAGGCGACTCTTTCTGCAGCTCTCACAGAGAGAACAGGCACTAATACTTCAAATATAAAGAATGTTAAAGTAAAGTGTCGACTCACGTCAGACCACACTCTGTCATGGAGTTAATCTTGTTCTTATTTTTCCAACCATAAACTCTTGATGGGTTTACAAATAGTTTACAAGTGAATCCCTCCCAAACATGTTTAAAATGATCAGAGTTATCAGACTTAATCACATACTGTTGTTTGTAATTGTAGATGTGATTGCTTATTAGAAAGTAAGGAACCGTGTTAGTAATGGAAGAGGGAATGAGGTCAGCATTTGCATATGTTAAGTCAGTGGTTCTCAAACTGAATTATTGAGCTTTCCAAGTACCACTACTGTGATCAACACGAACATACAGTAGCAGCAACATACCATAACATCATCATCATAATAATAATAATAATAATAATAATAATAATAATAACAATTTATTAATCATTTTTGCTACACTGGACAAAGCAGGATGGTTATCACAGATACTTAAACTTAGATCTTAACCTGAATTATGATCCTCCCGAATTGCAATTCTCATTGTAAAAGTTTGAGATTGAATCCACGATTGCAGTTTTCCTAAACAGCTCATCTTCATTCTGTGACCTTTACCTCAGTTTCTTCTTTCCACACAGTTCAACTCTTAACTGTGCCTCAGGTATGCACACGATAAGTGGATGAACACAGCAGAATGATAATGAGACAGAAATAAAGAAAAAGTCATTCTTATTTGTATTTCATCTTTAGATTTTGTACCGCTTTGATGATAGAAATTTACAAATGAATTGCGTTTTAGAATATGCAAAATTCACATAATAATGTTTTTTTAAAACAGTAATATGTGTCCCCATAGCCTGTGTTTAACACCCACAACTAAACAAAGTCTGTCATCTCCCTCACTTGCTTGCTTGCGAATCAGAGATTTTCCCTTCATAATGCCATGTGGGGAAGTAAGCACTCCCTCTGCTCTTGGATACTCTCTTTGACCCTCCCACAGGTAGATCAGCTCTGCTTTCTATAATTACGAGCAGGTGCCATTTCTTCCTCCATGTAAATGCTACGAGAAAACAGGCATGGAGTAGGCGTGGTCAGACACAACTCATTAGGATTTAAAGATACAGACACAGATACAGTCTGTTCTCAGTGGAGCTGAACCCCACACTGAAACATGTGTTTTGGTTTGATTGGAAAACAGAAACCAACCATTTTACAAACCAGCCAATCCAAAAGTTGTTCTTACAAATGACCTTTCATCCCAGTGTTGTTCTCATGAATGACTTCTCTGCTGCAGCAAGAACATAATGCTTATTTAAAACGCCATAACCTACAATATCTAAATCAGTCACAATGGATATACTGTGATATGTCGACACCACATCTGTAAACCTCTAATCTAAACATAAGCTTCCTGCACCGATAACAAGATCTGTACGCTTATATAGGCTTGAGCCAGATTTACTAAGATCCTGTGCAAAGCGAGGAAATTTTGATTTGTTAAAAAGCGGTGAAATCAAAAGCAACGTAAGCATTTTCAGATGGTGTAAATCACATTGTGTGTTGTACATTGCTCACTGAGGAGAAACTCCTCTCAGTTTTTTGCATGTTCTGATAGACACACTCGAGATCCCATGTGCATGAAAACAAATGCTTTGCTTAGCAAATACTAATTTGATAGTATGGCTTTTTCCTTTGCATGTTTGTCAAATGTTATCTCCAGTACATCTTGTTATCAGATCTACTTCCACACATCGGTGTGCACAATGCCACATTTATGCTTATTTTCATGTGCACCAAATTTTTGTTGATCAGGCCCTATGAGTCTCTGAAAATTCTGAGAGTTCTAAAATTACCATTACTACATGAATGAAATGTAAATTGAATTAGTTATTAGCAAGAAGTTCTGCACTTATTTAATGTACATAACATCTATAAACTAATTTAGATTATTATCATATAAGATTGTTGTCTTGCTCTAAATAATAACATCACCGTATTAGTTTCTAGTGAGTACCTGTTGAGATGTGCTCTCATTTCCTTGTTATTTGCTTTTTGCCTTACACATTATTTTGTCATGGAAACCGCTGTGACTTCCCGTGGGCTCACCACCCGCAGGAAAGGTTCTTAATCGGTGCAATGTGATCTGGGTGATAGTGCTCAGACTGCCACCCCCGTGACCCGGAAACGGATAAGCGGGACAAAATGAAGGAATGAATGAACCGCTGTGACCTACATTTGTGATCATGTGACAACAATTTGTGAATGGCTTGCACGTGTGGCTGTAGATGCGAAAGAGGATCATCAGATAAAAGAGGTGTATTGTGTTGTATGTCACGTTAAACGTTGTGCAAAAGTGGACTCTGCTAAGGGTACCTGTGCATAAAATACTGTTTCCAACCTTAAAATCTAAGGGAAGATTAAATCTCATGTGCTGCTTGAATTTCTGCTATCCTCCTTGAAGCCTCAATCCAATATCAGTGAGTTACAGCCATAGGCACGTACATCAAATGATAGCTTATGAAGTCCAGAAAACTATTACAGCCACAGATGCAACCCTCAGTTAAGGGTCACTCCAGCCCTTAAGTAAAGGTCGTTGGAGCCATGACATTTTGATCAAAGAGCAAAGACAAGGAACAAAGCAAAGTGTGTGTTCATTTCATTTTTGGAGGCTGAGGGAAATTGTCTGGCCCATTGTTTTTTACCCAGCTCAAAAACATCTTCATGGCAGCTTGATTAATCTATAAGCTCAGCATGTTTGAAAGTCTCATAGAATCATAAAAACACTTCGAGATCAATTTGGAATTGCAGGGCACCAAACTAAGTTAAGCAGGGTCAAAAGCCGCTATCACAGAAGAACAGAGAAACAGTCACGTAATCTCACATTCACATTTTCTGACAAAGAATCACCAATTAGCAATATGCTTAGACCACAAAAAAATTCTAAGCCCAATCCAAACTTGAACCTGGCATCAACAGGAGGCTCGCGCTACGCTATTTCAAGGTTACATTTGCTCGCTGGCTGCTGTTTCTCATCCCAGGATGTCAAGAATCAGAATCTGCAGCAAAATTCATATCCTCTTTGAAATAAAGTGGATTGTTTGTGAGGATCCATAATGATAGAGAGCTGATTTCCTGCTGCATCTGCTTTTGCAGTGATTCCTTTTGAACGGGAGGTCTAACTGATTCCTATCAGACAAGGATGGAACTGGGACTGAATTTTCCTGTCAAGCCATCACCTCCATCCCCTTAAATGGCTTTATCCTGTTCGGGGTCATGGGGTGTCGGAGTTAGTCCCAGCTAACAATGGGCAGAGACAGGGTACACCCTGATAAGTACACCCTGTCCTTACAGTGAGACAGTCGCACACAGTCGCATTTACCAGCAATATGGAGAAAAAAGCACTAACAAAAACCACCAACTCGTCAACTTAAATGCTTATTTTAGGACAGTGGGAGAAAACCAAAGTACCTGGAGAACATCCATACATGCACAGAAAGGATCAAAATCGATGAGGCGAGAGGACAAAGCACTACACCACTGTGTGACTTCAGTCTAATACAACTCTAATAGGAGTTGGCACAGCCCACAGTAACTTTGCTGAATTAAACTGACAGATGACTTCCTGAATTGTGTTTTAATCGGCAGTGATGCATTAGTTAGATATGACACCATTCACCAGATGTTCCTCTCCGTCCTCTGAATCTTCTTGTTAAAAATTAAGTCCATCACTCCAGTATATCTGCAATGTGTAATGCACAAATACAACAAACACAAGGCTCACCTTTACCATTGCATTACGTGGCCTGCGTGAACTTTTACAAACATTGCCAGACATAGCAGGGAATAGTCTCTGAGTCACTAAGCATTTCAATTTTTTAAGATAACCCAAAATGATAGAGATATTGCTATGGAACGATCAGATCTCTCCTGGGTTTTTTTTTTTTTTTTCTTTTTCATTTTTCCTCATCTGCCTGTGCTGAGTTAGAAGACGTGCATGTTGGTATGGTAACTGGCTTATAAAGCTTTCAGGTTGCCAACGTACTAACTCACATAGCAACCACCCAGCAGCCTCTCCAAATGTTCCTTTTGTGATTTCTGATGAATAGAAGTCAGAAAGCCTTAATATTTCTGTTGCGTGGTTATGCTGTCAGTCTTGACACAATGTATAGCTGCTTCAGCAGCGGAGCCAGGAGGGCAATAGGTTTTTACCGAAAAAGATTAATACTAAAGCTTCGTGTCAACCATTTCAATCAAGTCATTCCCACACACATGTCTTGATATTCACAGATGTATAAAAGAAGTACACTTAGAAATACCTGGAAGTGTTGAAGCTTCACAAAACTATTTGATTTTCAAGTAATGAAATAATTTTTGAGCAAGAGGTGAAAGTGCCACTGGAGGCTGCATTTTTCTTCTCACATGATCGGATCGTCATATTTTCAGTTTGAAGCAACATGGTCTGTCATGAAGTTATTAATACATGCTGTACTGTACCCAAGATGAAACATGTAACGTGTGAGCTTTCTAAACGGAGCTTTTCTGGCGTCTCATTTGAAACGTTATTGACGTCTCTAGGACTTAAATTCTTTGTTTCGAAGTGCCATGCTTTACTGAGTGGAATCAGATTAACAAACGTGCTGCACTGTTGAAATAGGTTATCAATACAAACAGTCCAACCCGCTGTAAAGTGCGTGTGTGATTGCGTATGTCTGCGTGACTTTCCAAAGAAGGGTGTGCCATTTGTCGCTTTCCTGCTGTTGTTATGCTGCTTGTGTTTTTTAAGGAAATTAGCAATGTCTAACAATGAGTCGAAGTCATTTTCAAACATACAGCTTTCTATGAGCTGCTGTGTTTCACTTTCAAGCGAGACATTTTTGTAGACCTGTGCAAGCACAGATTTTCAGCATTGAGGAATGCGGCAGAAATCGCACAGATTACCACGGATCTCTCTTATCAGATACAGACTGATTAAATACGCCGACTACTAAAGCATAGAGAGATCTCACAAGTGTGCTTTTTCAAATGTGAAAAATCAATGACATGTTGAATATTTGCCACCACGTAAATTGGTTCATTGGCTAATTGTTGAGAAATGTAGATGTCTGTGGTATAAAGTATGGGAGGGCTTAATTTCACCTGCTGCTGCACCAATCCCATAGCCCTGTAGCGCCACCCTGACACTGCCCCACACTTTGATAAACCCTTCAAGACACATCATTTTACATTTGTTTTTAAAGTGTCTCTAAATTGTCTTTTAAAAATATTTGAAAGCGTTAGTTTTTCTGGATCGATAAGACACTAAATCTATTCACTGCACACATTTGTCAATAACAGGAATCTGGTGTCAACACCTTGAACACTAGTCATGGTTTGCATACAGTTTCCAAAACTCTTTTTGCAAAACACTGAACACATTTTTTGCTCATTCGAACACACTTTTCAATTATAGCACACATTTTTCAAAAGGTGAACACTAAGAAGCAGAATTCGGACACTGTTCCAACACAGTGGTCCCAAATAAGACACAACAGGTCAAAGTTGAAAACACTTTTTCCAATGAACTTCACACTATAAAACCTGTCAGGGCTGGATCAGACACACTGGGTCTTTCTTTCCACGTTGCCTGAGCAGAGAAAACACAGCTTGTGATGTTGATGAGGCCCTGAAAGAATTGATGCTGCCGTGGTGTAAATATTTACATACTTTACTGTGTAAAAGACAGTGCAGTATTTATTTGTCTAACATTATTTTTATTTGTAATGCACAGTCAGGCATTACAATGGCCCCCTCTGATTCATTTATAGGATGCATTTTTTAGGACTGTATCATTTTTTTATACTTCATGTGAAAACACAGTGAGAGAAGAGTGTTTTGTATTTAGCAGTGCCGTGTCCTACTTTTGCTTTGCGTGTGCTCATTTTGAAAACAAAGTACACATTTTGACAATAAAGTGCACATTGTGCAGTGCTTTGTGAATTGTGTCCTAATAAAGAAAATAGGGTGCATTGTTTTTGGGAAATGTGTGCCATTTTTCAGGAATAGTGTCTTATCAATAGGGAAAAACTGTAATAGTGGTGATAGTTCCTCGCTACTATCTCGCGAGATGGTGCGATGGATGGACAATGCATGGAGTGTAGTGAGTTCTTATCAAAGTTTGAACCGAGTACCTTCGCCTCGTCTCTGATCGTGTCCAACCAGCCCCGCTGTATATTCCCACCGTGTGCTTGACTGCCTAATGCCACTCTTGATCTTTTCTGGCTCTTCACACAGCAGAAGCTTTTCCCCAAACGCACACCGCTAATCAAGCTGAGCTCATCTGAAGTGGCCACCTGAAGATGTGTACCGCTATTTTTATACTCATGAAAAGACGTCAATGGATTTTGCGCATCCCTTCCGAGCTGGTTTACAATGGCAGTCAGGCAGCTTGGAAATCGATCCTTTTGGTTATAAGCAGATAATATAAAGTTCAATAGTCCGTGTAACTGGGATGAAAACAAATTGGATGCACGTCATTATCAGTTTTAAGCTGAAAGTGTGCTCAGGTAAACCTCAGTGGAAACTGCCCTACCAGCATGGTAAAATCATTAGCCGCAATCATGCAAATACGTCTTTGACTTTTTTGTTTTTTCTGAGACTGTCGTATTTATGGCAGTGTCAGATCAGCAGGAGGAAAGCTGCTTGTGTTGGGGATGAGAGAATTGACACCTAAGTGTGTTTGTGTGTGTGTTTGTGTGTCTATGTGTGAGTGTGTGAGTGCATCAGGATGTGGTTAATATAGCTCCACCATTATGTAGATTAGCCCCATTCCCCTGAGTGCACCTTTACCATTTAGAGCTTTCAATCATTGTGCTACTTCATGGGAGTCAGGACACACACACACACACACACACACACACACACACACACACACACACACACACACACACACACACGGACACACATACGGACACACTCACACATGCATGCACACTCCAGACCAAGGTTACCGGCTCATCAGATTCCAGGTCCAGGGTTTGCTAATTACGTTCTTCTGCACAGGAATTCATTTAGGCTGCAGTGCTTTCTCTGTGAGTGAGTGAGTGAGCGAGTGAGTGAGTGAGTGAGTAATCGCTCAGTAGGTTTTTTCTGTGTGCTGATTGTGTTTGAGGATTAACAACTGTCCCTGTTTTAATCACAAAGTTGCGATCAATACTTTCTTTAGCTGAACCACAAGAGCAATGACGGTTTGTGTGTGTGCGCGCTTGCAAACTGTGTGTGTGCTGAAGGTAATCTAGATCACAGAGTCCGAGGTAGATGAAGAGGGACAGTCTTTAGGGAGGATTTTATTTATTTATTTATTTATTTTTTGGGAGGTAATCTCCTGGCTACTTGGGATTTTTACTGAGTACATTTAAGGGTCTTGTTGAGTATGTATTTGCGGCTGTTATATTGTGTTCATTCCAGTTTTGTCTTCAGCTGGCACAGTGCAAACGTGTGCAATGCAGATTATCTCTCCGTGTATTTTGTGCTTTTAGCCAACAGTCGTCAATACAGTCTGAACTTCTGCAGTACTGGTGTAACCTTCCGCCATGTTTACAAAACAGGCAGCCTCAGGGTTTGCTGGGATATTACGGCGTTTTATAGGAAAGCACTAACTTTTCACTAGCGCCTCCAACTGTGTTTCTACCCGTCAGTTTTTGCTTCACGTAATATATATATTACAATAATAATCATTCAGCTCTGTGGTGCATTCTACATTACCTTCAACTTTCCTCTGAGTCACATGGGATGATTTTATGCGTATGTACTGCTGCTGCTGCTTGATCTTAGTAAATGACTCTGAGGTCTGCTGTCACATTGACTGACGACGGTGCAACTCACGCTGTTGTACAGCTTCATACTAAATGTCCTGTCACTGCCAATGTCACCTCTGAGAATCAGCTGTCAGAAGCACACAGTACGCTCCCTGCACCAGTTTGGGACTGATATATGAGAGACCTGCTTGTTGATTAAATGTACAGAGTGCCGGTGAAGATGTGTATTTATTTCTGTTAAGCTGGCAAAGTCCGTCAATCAATTATGAATGTGGGTAAAAGTAGCTCACTCACTAATTAAGGGTTTTTGGTCGATCGCTCATATTTTCCATTTGCAGATAATCGTTTAGTCCCCCCCCCCCCGACAATTCCATTGTCACTAAAATCAATCATATCCTGTTGTAGAAAGAAATGTAAATGTCTCCTCTCTGTGTGATTAACCATCGACAGACACAGCAAAGTTTGCTTTCGTAACATGTACATAGAGAATGTATTTGGGTTTCTGTGGGCACTTTGTTGTGCTTTTAGGTTAATTGGTCAATCTGAATTAGCTGGAGGTGTGATCGTGTGTACGGGGTTGGCTGTGTGTTTCTTTGTATTTAATCCGTGAAGCAGTTCAGGATTTACCCCACATTTTGTCGAACGTTAATAGAAATTAGTTACAGCCGGCTAAAAGGATAAAGCATGTATCGAAAATGGAGGAATCGATAGATATTTGAATGGTTGAATTGATATTTTTTGTCAAACATTTGGGCATCAGTACAAAAAGTATCAAGACCATTTTAAAATTGTCAAGCCACTAATATTAATAATTTGCCAATAAATATTGGTGCCTGTTAGTCCGCAGATTTTTTTACCACTCTGCGTTGCATGGAACAATACAAACCACAATGGACGTAACGACAGCACAATCTCACACTGCTGTGAAGCTTTTCATCTAGTCGTTGCCTATAGAAAACTAAGTCAGATCAATATTGACGACCTTTCGCCTCGACAACAAACACCACTTCTCCATTTTTTTAAAAGACACTTGGCCAGAACACTGATATGTGAATTGAAAAGACTATGGTTTTTCACACAGTATTGTTTTTTTCAACAAGATTTACACTCACTTGCCAGGGTCTCCGAAGATCTGATCAGATGATGGTCTCCTTCTGTCACATCCCATCCTGTTCCCAGAGAGTATTTGCTGAATAGGGTGAAAAACACCTGTAAATGAATATTTGCCAGTTTGAGGGAAATTGAAATCGGTTTTACTCATGTTAAATAAGATCATAAGACCATGGTTGAAAACAGACAGCAGACAAGAGGGTGGCTGCCTTCAAACACCATCGCTGGCTTGTGGATGCGACGGGATGTTGACAGCACGCGAAACACAACGTCAAAATAAGAAACATGTAAAAAAACACTTATCAGTTTGTCACCAGCCACAAAAATGTTTTCTCCCCTCTGAATCTCAAGGACATGATATTCATGACTATAAGTCGGCTATTGAAAAATATTAACATTTTAACATTAAATATGTAAACCAGCGCCCAGACCCTTCTTCCAGTAATTCACAATCTTTATAAAATATTATTTGGATGTGTTGGGTTGGTACTGGCGCACGTATGAATTGTAGGGATGAGAGAGAGGGATGAGAGAGGCAGTAAGACCCAGAGGAAGAACAGAGAGAGAGAGAGAGAGAGAGGTGGGAGGAGAGAGGCAAGAGGAGGAGGGACTGTGTTCACTCTCAGCTCTCCGCTCGTGGTTGTAGCGCAGCAGTGTGTTTCTCAGCCTGCCAGCGTGAGTGTGTGCACCGGCGCGTCGCTCTGTGTGTGTGAATGTGTGAGTGACTCTGGCGCTCTTTCTGCGTACGACAGGTGGAGATGACATGACTGCGCTCGAGAGGAAGAAAGGAAAGGACCTGTAAGGACTTCGCAAATATACACTCGCACAGACACACATGTAAACACACTCACCTTTTGCCCCACATTCCCACACACACACACACACACACACACACACACACACACACACACACACACACACACACACACACACACACACACACACACACACACACTGCTTTAGATTCCTGCACTCACGTCTGGGGAATGATAAATTGATTATGTGTGTGTGTTCTTATGAAAGCCTTTTTTTCCCCCCAGCAGTTCCTCACTTATCTATCAGCTGATTTCATGTGTGCACCGTGGATAACTCAGAAACACTCACTCACTCACACACCGAGGTCCTGACTGTTGTTTTTGATGCCTACAGACGTGGTCAGCAAGTGTTTCTCCGTCCTGAGGAGAGTTCAGCTCCAGCCCTGAATCCCAGACAGTCCACCACGTTGTCCGAACAACTCCAGGTAGGATCTCTTCTCTTCTCTTCTCTTCTCTTCTCTTCTCTTCTCTTCTCTTCTCTTCTCTTCTCTTCTCTTCTCTTCTCTTCTCTTCTCTTCTCTTCTCTTTCCTTCATGCCAATTCAGTTGTCATGGTTTTCCCCCCACGTGTACCTGACCTGTAAAATTAAGACGAAATGTGTCACGTGCACACACTTTTCACTTTTATTATCCCACCGTTTAATTGTGTTTGTAAATACACGGAACTTTTGTCTGGAGCAGGTAAGTTTTGACTCCTGTTGCTGCAGCTTTCTGTCACTGAGTCAGTCAAAGGTGTGTGTGTGTGTGTGTGTGTGTGTGTGTGTGTGTGTGTGTGTGTGTGTGTGTGTGTGTGTGTGTGTGTGTGTGTGTGTGTGTGTGTGTGTGTGTGTGTGTGTGTGTGTGTGTGTGTGTGTGTGTGTGTGTGTGTGTGGGGACATAAGTACAGTATATGGACATAAAACAGCCATATACTTGAAAGGGTGTGGACATTAGAGCCAGTGACATTTTATGAAAGGTTGATTCATCACTGTGAAATAGCATTTCTGTTTGCTGGCATTACAAACTTGTTAGTGTTTGTGTCACGCACGGATGCAAGTCCGTGCACATTTCAACTGATGCTGTTTTATCAGATCATCACATCTCATTCCTTTTTGCCTTTTTTGCCCTTGCATCTATACTTGGTTTAGATTTTTGGCTTTTCATTTTGTCATACAAGCAAAGACCAATGATTGAGAAGTGCTTGCTTGTACTCTCAAATGTGCTGTGCTTGTCTTTGTGTGTGCGTGCGTGCGTGTGTTAGTGCATTTATATTGCAACAGGATTTAATGTTGGCAACAAAATAGAAAAACATGTTTGATGGGCTGCCAGTGTCGACATGTTGAGCTCAGACCCAATTACCTAAACATGTACAGTATATGCTCATAGATATGCAGGCACATATACAGACACACACACACACACACACACACACACACACACACACACACACACACACACACACACACACACACACACACACACACACACACACACACACACACACATGCACACACACAAACTCTAGCGCTAAATCCTCTCTCACACACCCCTGTTGTAGCTTGTCATTCATACATCCACGAGATGAACCGTATTCTTTGTGAAGAGATTCTCATTAGTCGGTGTGCTGCAGGGCACAGATAAGCTGTATACGTATGCATGTGTGTGTATGCGAGCATGCACAGTGTGAATGTGTGGTTTTTTTTGTAATCATCCATCACATTATCATTTTCAACATGTTTCCTGTTTTGGATATAGGTTTTTTAAGTTGTACATTTGTTTAGTTTTTTTGTCTTTCAAACAGTGGTTTTAAAATTTCTGTTGTAGCACGAATGCTATGACATATATACGTCATTCTTCCATGTGTAGTACGTATTTCCGCTGTGACACTACATTGTTGAAAATCTGGTCCAGCCGCATTCCTGTCAAATGATGGTTGTTGCTGATGGCTCATTGTGATTCTGCTGGTGGTGAACATGCTGCAATGTCCAACACTACAGTTGAGAACTAAAAATGCTCAATCATGCATTTAAAAGATGATAGTTTTCCAACGTTCTTATGATCAATGGATTCACTTTTTTCCATCACATGAATATTCTGGTGCATCTGATCCATTAAGATTTAATTATGCTCCACATTTCATTTATTACACTTTCAGAGTCATTATTGTGTTTATACATTAAGCAGCGGCACATGTCCAAAATGGCATAAATAGATGTCCAAAATGTCCAAAATGGCATAAATAGTTTATATGCCTCCTTGGCATATAAACTATTTATGCCATTTTGGACATTTAGACAAGGTCACTTCCTTGTGATAATCGTTGTCGTCTTTATTACCTCTCACCATCCATCCATCCATCCATCTATTCACACAGTAACACACTCACAGTCCCACCTAATGCCCATTTTAAGGTCCATTATTGTAGGACTGTAGGAGGAAGCCAGGACCCAGAAAAAGAACATGCAAGAACATGCAAACTCCACAAAGAAAGCCCTCTAAGAACCTGAACTTGGAATATTTTTACTGTGAGGTGGGAGATCTAAACACTACGCTAGTGAACGGTCCCGAGCTCGCACTAATCTTCGGTATATGCAACTCTCTCCGCTTCTTGCCGTGGTTTAAACCTCAGTATTAGTATAATGACAAATATATTGGATTAAAAGGAAGAAACATACATAAATTTCTTGTACAAAGAAACTAACATGGTTATGATGCATCTTGCTTTAGCTTTATAAAGAATAAGAGTAAAACGCTTGTGTTCGTGCTTGGAAGGCTGTAAAAGCAGCAGGTTAATCTCCTCTAGTTCCCATCAGAACAGATGTGGGGATTAATTCCTCTGTGGAGTGGGGGGTTGGGGGGGGTGTCTATGTGCCTCTGTTTGTGAGGAAAATACTGCAAAGTTCTCCAAAATACATTTGGTTTTTACAAGGTATTGTGTGTAGGTTTATTTCTCAATCCTCACTTCTCTGGCTGCCTCTGATTCACTGCTGTTTATATTCACACTTGCTGTGCTTCAGTCCAGCACCTCACAGATGTACGGTGTGTATTTCCGTGTCTACAAAATCCGTGTGAGTCTCAACAAGTGTGCGCACACAGAAGCAACACTTCGGCACAGGTGTGCTGATTCACCTGTTCTGACCCCCCCCCCACACCCCCCCCCCCCCCCCCCCCCCAAACCCCCACCCCATCTCCATCACGTTGTCAGCGCAGATGTCTCCACATTTCTCTCTCATTTAGCTGAAGATGATGTGTGGGATTTAAAAGCAAAGGCACATTTTGGGCTAAATATTGAGCCAGGAAAAAAAACAAAAAACATTCCAATTTAACAAACACAAACACGAGGCATGTGATTATTTCCACGTGTATTTCTGGTTTGTTTGTGTGTCTGTGTTTTTTTTTTTTTTTGTGTGTTTGTGTCCAGTGACACCATAAACTAGTTCACCCAAAATAGCTTGACCCTAATGACATAAAGTGGTGGTGGATTAAACCATCCGAAGTCTGCACATTTTTGTGCTTGTTTTCCGTGAAGATTTCCTTTTGGGAATGAAAACCTGACGGCTGTTGCATTAGTTGCATTGAACTTGTCTCCACTTCCCAAGGCGAACGTGTCTGCCCCTGTGAGAATCGCTAATCTCGCCTGACCACAAAGATGTTGCTGCTATCATCGCAGTCATCACTGCTTCACTTGTTGGTTCGCACTCTCAAGTGATTTTCTTTTATTCTTTTATTTCTCACTCCAGTACATGTTATTCCTCCTGGCGTGTTTGCTGTGCATGTTTTCTTTAGGCACTGTCTGAGAATTTCAGCAGGTAAGTGTCTTGCTCAGGGGCGTAACAGCCAGACACTGTGTGGCAGCTTAGCAACCGCTGTTTCAATATTTGGCCCAAATATAATTTCTCATCTATCATCCAATGAATGCAGATATGTGTGCGAGGATGAACTTAAGGCCATGAATAATCCAATAACCAGAGCTGCCAAAGGTACTCCTATTCTCGAGATAGGCAAAAGTACAAATATCTTTGGTATAAGTAGGAGTACTTATTTAACTAAGAAAGAGTTTTGGTTCGGACTAAAGCAAAAAATTGCATTTTTTTTGTTTGTTTGTTTTACTGAATGATTATGGGGGGGGGGGGGGGGGGGGGGTTAAAATGATATAAATACTGTAATTGTTATTATGAATAAACTACGTTAATCAATAATACCAATTGCAGCCAGTAAAATTGAGCATATATCAGAATTTTGAGTAATAAGTAATGTTGAGTGTTTGAAAAGTAATATACCGTATACCACTACTTTAGAAGTCAGAACCTTCGGAATAATTGGCTTCAACAGCTCAGCAGCAGTGAAAAAGTGTAACCTTTGTGGTTGACTGTCCCTCACTGTGTTGTTACGTCTGTAAAACATCAAGTCATCATCGATAGAGGATAAAACAAGTGAGCCCGTTTTGACAATTTCAGAAGTGAAACGTTCAAATATATATAAAAGTAAAAAGCCATCGAGCAATTCATATTCAAAGAACGTACAGTAATTGTCTGCCACTAACCAGAGATCAGCTCATTAAAAACAGCCTCTCTGCAGTAAAGCAGATGAGGTTGCAGTGTCTGAAGCAAGGCACTCGGGATCAATGTTATTTTTTCCCTGGTGGATCTGATGTGGGCATTTTTCGTATCAGATCGTATTTCACAGTTTCAATCACAAATAGATGAATGCATCAATGTATAAGGCAATGAAAAGTTTCCGAAAAGGGCTAGGTGGAAGTGAAACTTGAGTAGGAGGAATTAAAACTTGAGTATGTGGAAGTAAAACTTGCCTACTCTGCTTTATTTGTTTGTGTGAGGACATGCAGCAATAAGCAGCAAATAAATGACTTGATATTCAGCACATTCTGTCAAATACACACGGCACTGAAAAGCGATTGTTAGTGAGCCGGCCGCTGCTTAAGATTAAAACAAATTACCTCTTGGCAGCAGAAGACAAGTGTGGGTAGAGCGTTACTGCACCATATGTGAAGTGATGTAGGAGTCAGCGCAGGGACAATGAACTGTAGCTTATTTTACACAGCCGGGCAGCCACATGACCCCTGAATCCTGCTGGAGCAACGCTCTCCGAGGACACTCAAGCAAACTCGCAGACTGTAGTGGCGATGCCAAAGAAGAGGGCAACTTTCATATAAATGACAGCAGAAAAACTGTAAATCTAACAGAAAGCAGGGTAGAGAGAGAGAGAGAGAGATAGAGAGAGAGAGAGAGAGAGAGAGAGAGAGAGAGAGAGGCGGCAGCTCTTTAACTGTTTGGATAGATTCCATCTGAAGATTGATCTGTCAGGAATTTCATATCCATATGAGCGCTTTCTTCCATTGATAGCTGGTAGCTTGAATTATTAACTATTGTGAGTGAGATCCATAATGTTCTACAATTCTCAACAGTTTTTTTGGGATTCCACCCCTCGAGGGACTTAGGTAAGGTGATAACAGGTAAGGTGTGAGGCGTGCGAGCAGTGGCCGCAGCAGGAGAGAATATGCTGCGAGCCGACACTTTGAATCGATCGTCCATTTGGCGACGGCAGGAGGCAGGCTCGGCCGCTCATTAGCTGATTTCAAGCACGGTGCTGTGTGAGTGAGTTGGGCAAACTTTTGCTGCAGACTGCATGCTCTATGTATCACGGCGTGAGTGGAGAAACAAATTCAAGTGATTTGCTGCAATCACTTGCTTCATAGGGAAGGGTTTGTTATGATCTCGGGAAGGTAAACGCACGTAAACAACATGATAAAGAAGTAGATGTATATACAGTCTCACTCGGGGTGCCTCGTTTGGTGATTCCATTTGATCATGTTAAGTACAGAGCGGCCATTAAAATGCTTCCCACAGGCTTGAAAACGCCATAAAAAATAAAAATAAAAAAACCCTTCCTTAACAACACCCAGAACCAATTCTGAGGCTGACAGTACACACAATGCATCAATAATAGTTGATTGAATTAAACTCCACAAATGCCAGCAGATATCAACTCGTCATGCCCGCAGGTTAAACTGACTCTTTGTCTAATCTCATCTTTACGACAACAGGGGCAACTCTGCAGTGAACTTCAAAAGTCCCCCAGACAAACAAGGTTGCATTGTTTATACTCGCTTCTTTTTATTGTTTGTGTACAATTGTCAGTGTAAAGTTCATAGCTTTTCCTTTACTTTATTATTACTGCTGTAGGGGAAAACAACATCTTCCTTTGCTCAATTCCCAAATGCATGAACATCAAGTGTTTATTTTTGGACCTTTTCCTTTTTTCTTTGGGTAAATAGTGAATTTTCATTCTCTGTGGGCCTCAAATAGTTACTGAAATAAAACCGTCTAACAGAGTTGAGTGCAGTTTTCCATGAAAAACCACACAGTTCCTGGTCAGAATTTAGAGAATGCACAATATTTATCTTTCAAGTTTAGAGTCAAGTGCAATTTTTATTTTCATTTTTTGAATGGGAAGGATGCACCCCTCTGGTTGATTCGTCGCCTCTTCAGTTGAATAGTTTCTATCCCAGGGGGATAAAATCCATCACCATTGAAAACTGACTGAAGTCATTTCCTAGTAGAAGAAAAGCAGGGCTGCAAGTTAAAATGCAATAAAGTTGAAAGTTATGAATTGCCTCAAACTGTAGCTCTCGCCTCGCTATCTCTTGTCACAGATTCTGTTGTTGATGCAAGAGACAAGTTAAAATTATGACATCAGCTTTAATGCAATGGGTCTCATTAACAACTTACTGATAATGTGAAAAAGATGAGGAACTCTATCGATGACTTCCCAGCATGGAGGGACTGGAGGACACCATGTTGTTCATCCGCCCACAGTTTGAGATTCAACTCGTACGTTCACAAGTAGATCACATTTACACTAATTCACACTCTGAATTAAAACTCTTGTTATGTTATATCAAAACAAGGTTGAGTTAACCATCAAGCCTCTTTCTCTTATTCATCACGGATTGTTTGGAAAAGTTTTTGATCGTGAAAAAACAACAAAACAAAACAAACGAGACCCCTCATAAATCTGTGTATCTCCACCAGCTGTCTATACACGTTGGCCTAAAACATAGTCCCTTTGTTTATTTGATCCTTTCTCCTGCTGGGGCGGCATTTCTCCTGGTGCAGTGCCCACTGTTGCTGAATGATGCAAATCCAAACACAGAGGACAGAGTGTTTTACATTACAGGGGCGCAGCGGTGCTGCATTATGTGCCGAGAGGTTCAAAGCGATGAAGGGAAATTTACACAAGCACCGGCCATCGGGCTTCGCCTGCAACGCCACTTTGAATCACATATTCTGATAAATGACCATGGACACAAGGGCACCTTCACTTCACTACCACCCCTCAGAGAGTGCTGTATATATTGTATGAGTGTGTACGTGTATGCCAGGGTTTGTGTTTCTTTTCTTTGATAAATGGACTGTATTATTTATTGTTGCTGAATTCTATCTCAAGTGAATCGCTGCAGGCTATTGAACAATCTGCTTCTCTCCCCGGGCGTGCGCATACACCTACCCTCAGGTGAATATACGGCACGCTTGTATATTTGCTGTGCAGACCTCCTGCTGACTTGCAACACTACTAAAGTGTGAGGATAGGCATTTTGAGACGTCCCCTCTCATTCAGGCAGATAGCTCATAATCATGACGCATCCCATTGTCAGCTGGCGGAGTTACAATACAGGCACTGCAGATAATCACCAAGAGGCAGCTCACAATGTCGGAGCTCTTAATCAGGGTCTCGTGTACGATTTGTTTCAATGCAGTTTCAGCGAACACATTTATACTGCGATAGAGTTACAGCTATTATATGCCCATGAGGACCGTCCATTACCTGCGTTATTGCTGGCTTGCCCCTCAGTTCTGTGGGTTCACCTGTTGGAGTTATAAGAATTGTGTACACATCAAGCCCATTTATCCTTCCACATCAGCATTTTGTCATTTTTCAGCAACAGAAAATGAAAAAGTATTGTCTCCTCAAATTCTCTAATTCAGAAAGCGTATTCACTGCTGTTTATAGTCATTATCTTTGCCTTTGCAGCTGTTAGTTTTGATCAATGTCCTCATTTCATTCTTCCACTGGTATAGATACGATAGATATTTTAAGTAGACAATAATCTTAAAACATAAATAAATAAACCATTTAATCCACACTGCTTCCCAGCAGCTCATAGTTTACCGCATGTCAGGAAATGCAATTTCCAAGCTATCTGAAAAACAGAAAGCTCAATATCTAGATAAGGTTGTTTGTATTATCTTATCTTTGTTATCCTTAATAAAGACTGACCTAGTTTTTTTTTTTTATCCAGAGCCAAGAAATTAGTTTACTTGTTTTCTTATTGACTTCTTTCACAAGTAAAAGCAACAAACTGCATTAAAGACATTAAAAACGTGTTCATCAAACTATCATGACAAAATGGGCAAAAACAGTACAAGTAGCTTTAGCACATTTGTGTCAAGTAAATAAAGGCACAGCAGTCATAAAAGCTTGTACAGGAATGTATTTTACACCAGGATAACTAAAGTTATTGATTAATTATTGATTTATTTATTAAGTACATACTCTTCAACGTTGGCGTCTTGTACAGTCATTTAATGTCAGCTTGACTTTACTCAGCATACGAAACACACTCTGGGCCAAAAACACTGATTTGGATCAACCCTTCAGGATACTATCAACCTGGCATGTTGAAAACCATAAGAAAACATCACAGGAGAACTTTTGAAACCGTCAAGTAATAATGGTAGTTTAATGAGTACACCTATGTAAAAAAGAAATGATCTGCCAGTCTTTTGTACTTCCTACATCAGAGCGAATGCCCTCTCTCTCCCCAGCTAATTCATTCATGGCCTTGCCAGACTACAATGAGGACAGAAGGATTGTGAGGTGGGTTTCTCTGGCTACAGGCACATTCACCACTTCGAGCAAAACCGAGGAAAGGAACGGCTCATGAGTCATCGTTCACCTTATGTAGGCTGAAAGATTACCAAGAAAGTTCTTCTGTAACTATCTCTTAAAGTGATACTCCCTCTGAAAACGCGCTCACCAAGGGGAGACACAGATCTGTCTTCAGAGGCCGCAAAGGTGCAGCAGCTTCAAACGGCAATATTGGTACAAACCAGTTCAACATGATTTGAATTTAGAGCTCAATCAGTTTAAAGAGGCTAAGGTTTGGAGGTCTTCTTAGACCTGCAGTAGCTATTATGTAATCATTCATGTTAATGAATGATTTGCCTATTTGATTAGATTCATGATCACAATTTTCAGGTAAACCTAATTTTTTAATTATTTCAGTCACACACACACACTGATTCACATTTATGAACCTCTCAGTCACCTGTTCACCTCAAATACATGTTTTTGGAGTTTTCTGTGAAAAAAAACCCCCCAAAACGAATTCATGCATATGAAGAACATGAAAACTCCACTCAACACAAAGACAATCTGCCAAGCCTGGAATTAAACCAGAGCGAGTGTATGTATAGTGCTCACCACTATAAGTCTGTTCACGCTCAAAAATACGGAAAAGTGATATTAAACTTCTTAGTCAGAGTACTTGACATGAATCACTTCATTTAAAAAAGAGAGAGAAGTCCTACTTGATTATGTTTCTTTTATTTCAGAATGCATTCAGACTGCAGCGTGCACAATATTTTTCAGTAGTTATGGGCAATCAGAGTTCCAATTGATTTTGTATGTTTTCGTGCCGTGTTGGTTTTGCAAAAAAGAAACATCGTTTGAAAAAAACATTACTGATTGTTTGCTTTGATGAAACGGTGTATGAAATATATGCAAAAGTCAAGGTGGGCGGCATCCCCACGGTCCGTTTCCAGAAAAAGTAGATGATTTTCTCTTCATCTGGTATTGTTCCCGTAACTCAACGCCAACAAAGCCGAGTTAGATAAGGACGTGAGAGCAGAGGCAGGAGAGAGAGCATGAGTAATAGACAGCAACCGAACCGCAAGAACAGCAACATGGGAGATGGCGAGATAGCCGGATGGATAGGTGGATGTAATTAATTAGAGCAAGAAGATGAGTATATTTCCCTAACCTTTAATTTTCATTTTAATACGACTGTTTTTTGTCGGTTGTTTGTCTGTTTCATTTCTGTTCTCATTTTATCCCTTTCAATTCGTGGTCCTTCTGCTGTGGCAATAGAGCATTACTGAATGGGAACATGAATAGAGGGGGTGAATGAAAGGAGGAGAAAAAAGAAAGGAGGGGGAAAAAGTGGGCAAAAGAATAGTAAGAGAAGAGGTGTCACTGTGATTTCCCCGAGGGGCTGAACGAAAAGAGAGGGGCGTGTCTCCTCTTTACCGACTCTTTCACACTCAGCTGGTGCGTGTGTGTGTGCGTGTGTGTGTGTGTGCGTGCGTGCGTGCGTGCGTGCGTGTGTGCGTGTGTGCGTGTGTGTGTGTGTGTGTGTGTGTGTGTGTGTGTGTGTGTGTGTGTGTGTGTGTGTGTGTGTGTGTGTGTGTGTGTGTGTGTGTGTGTTTTTATCACTTTATTTCCACCTTTTTAGATATTGGTTGACTGCTTTCCCCTATTGATCCAATTCGCACCAATAATGGAGATCGATCTTCATACTCCACTACCTCCCCATACACACACACACACACACACACACACACACACACACACACACACACACACACACACACACACACACACACACACACACACACACACACACACACACACACAAACATGTTCCTGCACTCAAACTTACACTTCCCTTTTTCCATAGGCACAGAGGTCAACATCCCAAAGACGCATGTACCTTTTACTCTAAAAGCTCAGCTGTATCAGGAGACATGCATGGAGACATGTGAGTGGCTTTTAGATATCCCTGCGGAGAGACTGACAGTTAACCGGGAGGGTAATATGCGCGTCTGCAATCCCTATAGAGGGGAATGTGGCTCATAAAACTGTCCAAACAGTAAACGAAATAAAAATGTTTTAACTTTTTACAAAAATATTTCCAAAGCAGAAGAGTGAAGTCGTGTCATGCCTAAGCCTGTATACATCTATTACCATTCAAGGCGTGCTTATCTCAAACAGCCTGCAACAGGTTGTTTAATGTGTTCCTTCTGCAGAAGTGAGACGTGAAATGCTTTCACCGAGGTAAAAATGTCAAACCCACATTTATCCGGGCTGCTGAAGACACAGACACTCACGCTGCCGATCCTCTCTCGTGTCCTTGAAGAAGTCAAATCATTTATATTTTACTTGCATCTGCTTCTGCTCCTCATCAGAACATTTAGTCGCAGCCGTAATTTCGGCCCGTTTGATAAATGAGTGGTTTGTTGAAGTAAAGTATTTTCAATTAGCTTTTACTCATCTGTAACAAAAGTGTATTAAATTGAGCCTTGAGCCTTGAGCAAAAGTGTATTAAATTGAACCTCAACAGCTTGGCAACATCAAGGCATCAAATAACTCCTAATTTGGAAATGTATCTTGTAAATATTGCAAAATCTGTTTTATGTGCATTCCAGCAAATAAACACAGTCATATACTGATCATCATTAAGATCATAAGCACTGAGAGCAAGGGAACAATTTATCTTCAAAGTTGATGTGTTAAAATAAACTGTAATTTGACCAAGCATGAGGATTAGTTATTAGAGGCCCAAATTGTCATGAATTACTCAAAAACTGTGCAGTGTTGCTCATCTGCAACCAGTGACACGGTCATGACCAGCCAAGGCTCGTCGATGCACATGGGGAGTGTGATGCCTGCCCTGTGTAGTGCGATCCCACAGAGGAGCTGCAATAGCTCAGCTGATATTTTGGTATTTTTCGGTATTTTTTTTTCAGTATTCTGGCAGCAAAAAGTGGACCTATACACCCTGAGGCAGGTGGTCATATTGCAGCCTAGCAGATACAGGGGGCTGGTGTGGTGGTGGGGTGCCAGTCCCCCTGTTTTAGATCTCAGCGGTTGATGTGTGGAGACATGACACAATCTATATGGTTGTTATCAGCTCGTTATTAATGAGAAAATGATAAAAACTATAAATGAAACCTTATTTTGCAAGAGTAGCATATGTATATTTTCACATTAAGAATTGTTAACCAAATGTACACATTTTGGTGATATTGCTCATTAATGTATTCTGGGTAAATTACATGTGGCGTGCAGCCGTCCCCATCCCTGTCATCACCTCGGCTCTTTCTGATAAAGGACTCAGACCAGAAAGATGTTCTGCTGCTGTTCTTGTTGGGGGGGAAGTTTAAACCATCACCTCCCTCCTGTTCTTCAGCATTTCATGACACTTCTGTTCCCTCACATGCCTACGTTGCTGGAAGGATAATTTTCCTGCTATGGATGTTGATCACAGTGACAGGGCCAAATGCCAGGGAGAGGAGTGAGACCTTCCTCTGTGCTCCAGCTCAGCACACACTCTGGCAGTTCATCAGAGTCTGAATGGGAGGTATGGCAGCCTGA
The DNA here is from genome assembly GCF_963383615.2 of Lipophrys pholis. Taxonomy (NCBI): domain Eukaryota; kingdom Metazoa; phylum Chordata; class Actinopteri; order Blenniiformes; family Blenniidae; genus Lipophrys; species Lipophrys pholis. Next base: position 17,987,665 of record NC_137627.1, on the reverse strand, counting down.
CGCCAAATGCACCGAGGCGTTACCGCTGGCATTTAGGTTGCATGAAGATGCCTCTAAAGAGGAGCTCATGCAGCACCGGGATCATCATATAGCATTCTGATAAGGGACCATTGCCTGAGGGTGCAGCCGCTGTCACCTGCAGTGCTGATGGTGAGGTCTCCCTCCACACGGCCCGGGGCTCGGGTCGGCTCATCCTCCGCCGCTCTGACTTGGAATGAGTGAAGCAGTTGCCCCGAGGCAAACAGATTTACTTCACAAATTATGTGGAGTTTCAAATTTGTATTCTCACAGCTTTGACACGCTTTAATCAATAAAACTGAAAGAAAGTGTAAATTGCTTTTTGTAAGTGTGCCTCTAGAGGAAGAAAATGTAATGTGCATTTTAATCACATCATCCATTATGGATCCACAGGTGGCCTGTGTTTAATAAACTTTTGGGCACATTGAGTAGCAGAGGTCTGTTAGTTATATTATGTGAGCAGTGCCTTTGTCTTCATTTGATCTGTTTTAATAAAACACTTCAACATTTATTGAGCCCTCAAATCGAAGCTCCAGCTGTGCTATTGCAAGGTTTGGCTTCTTCATCTTTTGTTTGGGGTCATTTTGCACAGATCAATAAGAAATTCCATCCCTGCTCACATTATGAAAGACTTGAAATCGACTTTCAGGGACTTGCAGAATCTCAAAACAGTCTTTTGTTGGAAAAAAAGACCACTGTAATGGTAAATAGTAGTTAGAAAATGGAGTAGATAAATTCCAAAATGACATGGCTATCTAGCAGTGAAGTAGCAGATGGTGAGTAACTGAATAAAAACCCATCTTCTTACTATTGCTGTCAAAGAATTTAAGATGGGTTAATGGCGTCCAAAATTTTAATCAGATTAATCATGATGATGGGTGAATCCGCGTTAACACATCAATTTTGACAGCCTTACTTTTTACCCCAACAATCATAGGTGTTGTCTTACTGTTCCATTGAAGAAATTGTGTTGAGCTTCTAGATTAAAGATCTTATCATAAAGCCAAGACAAAAACATTTAATAGTTGTTTTTCTTCGGAAAAAAAAACAACCCCATTGTAATATTGGGTTTTTAGCCTCTGGACAAAAACAATGTTTTACAATTTCCACACTGACATTGACCCGTTAAAGTATTTTTGGTCTGAGTCTGTGACCTTTTACTGATTTCACATTAACGGTTGGTGCAGTTTCAAATCACAAGATGCGCTCCATCCCTTCGTCCGTTGATGACATGATTGCTGATGCAGCCAAACACAGTGCGGTAAATAAAAGTTAAGTCCTTCAGGGCAAGGACTTTCAACACAGTCTACTTGCTCCTCGTGAGTAGAAATGTTGTTAATCCCACCTGCAACCTACTGTGGAAGGTAGCTGGGTGGGCTGCCTATACTCCCCATTTTGATTAAACAAACCAAAGGGGGTTGAAATTGTTGGTTTGTCGGGTCGGTGTGAAAGCAGCTCTGGAGAAAACACCTTTTGAAGTGTGGGAATAATATCGCAAACACTGCTGCCTGTGTGGGCCATATGACACTGAATGTTAAACAGTTCCTTTGCGTCTGCTGCGAGGCAGCGCAGCAATCAGGGCTTCGATGAGTGCCCCGCAGACACACATCAGTCGAGCTTCGATTGCAGGTGTAACAGTCCAAACGCCTGTCCAGCGATTTGAAAAGTCAGACCCAACAGCCTGAGAAATCTTAACAGGCAATCAGAGACTGCAGTGTCGTGGCGAAATAGAGGCTGCTGATGCAAAGATAACTTATCAACTTCAGCAATGATATCGTTTTCTAAACCCGCAGTGACCTTGACTTGCCCCTTATTTATACGTGAACGCATTTGATCTTGACTGACGTGAAAGTTTCTCAGATCTCAGTTATCTGTTCTCCCATGATGTAATGTGGCGTCTCATTAGCCTTGAAAATGTTAATGAGCCTCATCTCCATATTAAACTGCCCTATTGAATTCTGTCCGTCACATCTCCTCTCTATTTCTCCCCATATGCTGCCTATTCTCTATCTTATGGTGTTTTTTTGGGGTTTTTTGGTGTGTTTTTTTTAATGACCTCTCCTCGCCATGCACACACAGCACACACACTTCCATGACAACCGGAGTTGAACTTCTCATAATTGCCTCTCTGTCATCTGAGGAGTGTTGCCATGTCGTTCATCAGAAGCTCGTCTGTTGTCCGTGTCCAAGTATGTAACAGCTGAACGGGTCGACGGGCGAACGTGTCCAATGTGTCATTCGATGAAGCTCCAACGCAGCCAGAATGTCAGAGCGGTGTTGACGCTCTGTCCATCTCTGCGTGTTGTGCCCCATTCCTCCACTGGCTTGAAGGTTGAGGAACAATTTATTCGCATTAGCGTTGTTCAAAACCACAAAACAGTCAACCGTTTGGCGTCTGACAACATGGGAGTGAGAATTGAAGAGAGAGTTGTTGTGGGGGAGACTAAACAGCATTAAACCAAGCTAATGTGTTTCAAGCTTGCCTAATCCTGTTTGGTCCCTTCGAGGAAAACTATATTTGCATACTGTTTGTACACAGGTGAGCTTTATGGATATAGTAAGCTGTGTATAAGAAACATGTAACATCCTTTCCTAAATAACTTCATGTTGTCCAAAACAGCTGCTGTACTGAGTCGAAGTGCAGAAAGTTTTAGTTTCTTTGTTTACATCTAATTTTGAGGTATTTCAACAAGCTGCTTTATGTGAAGGAAGACAAGGCAATAATCACACTGTAATACTCTGCAATATACATTTGGAATATATTCAGAGATAACCAGCAGGGTGAAAATATATGGCTCTGTGATATACCTATACCCAGCATAACCTTTTTTTTAGTTTCTGGATAAAATCGCAATAAAGAGAAATAATTGTGCATTTGATTTAGTGCAAAATGATACATAGAACAATTGTAGAAAGAGATGAACTACCAACATGCACACAGCTCTTACACAGGGAAACTAATGTTGATAGTTACTGTGAAATGGTGCGTGAAAGATCTTCCTAGCAGTCGAATATTATTAAATTTCCTACTGAGGACAACTGAGTGAGTTCAGGTGTAATGAGGCTTTTTTTTTTTTTTTTCAGTAAACACGTTTGAAATGTTGACAGAAAAGCTTCGACTGTAGAAAGGACAAAGACATTGTCTCCACGTCTTTTAATCTGCAGCAAAAGTAACAAGCACACAGAAAGTTGAGTAACTGTAAAGCTATCATTAATTATATTACATAATAATCATGAGTTATTGGTGTGTCACTGCCAGAGGTATAAAGCAATATTCTCAACACTGCTTGAGCGACACAATCATCATGGTATGAGTGCAATCAGCATTAAAACAAATAAACAAAGAGAAAACTCATTTGCAAACCGACAGTGTCTCACAAACACAACGTTAATGGTTTTTCAAGGTATCCGGGTTCCCTCCAAAAACATGCGTGGTTGATTAATAACCTTGCAATTGCCTGTAGTGATTGACTGGCGACCTGTTGAGAGTGTAACGTCTTTTGCTCTCACCCTCAGTGAGCTCCCGCTGATCAGCGTAACCATGAAGTGTATCAAGCATTGTGGAAGTTGGAACCAAAAACGTCTAAGTGAAATTCATCAGGAGGATTAGTTTACCTGTGGATCGTCTGTGAGCGCGCGTGTTATACTGAACAGTAGCATAATACTTATATTCATTTTGGCCTTTTTCACTTTAATAGAGCCAATAACCTAACTTGCCAATAGTGTTGTCATGATAATATTTTTACAATGATCTAATATGTTATTACATTTTTGAAGTAGCATCAAAAAAAAATTCAGTTAATTATGTAATATTACATAAACAAAACTAAATATTTAGCACATTTTGATCAATTTGCTCATCAAAAATGTGTACAGTGGCTGGCATAGTTTTCACAATGATTCATTGATACTTGCTCTCTCTCGCGCTTGTAAAGACACTTTTAACATTTGATAACATTTTTGACAAGATACTGCATTATTTATTGCAGTCAAAATACAAAAATGACATTATTGGTTACTACGAGGCTTATATTCTCCTCTCTCATATGAGTCACAGTGACCTCATTGCAAATGAAATGATTTGTTGGTGATGATTCAATGATAAAACCTCTTAGTGACAATAATTATTCAAATTTAAGAAAGTGTTCTGGACACAACCCCAGGTGTTTTTCAGGCACAGCTGATTACTACCTGAGAAAATTGAACAAGTTCCTTCAAATGTATTCAATGTGTGTAGGTTATCTGTACTATTGCAGGTCTGCAAGTTTATTTTATGAAACTTCTTTCACACGCATTCAAGAAATGTGAGTCACACATCAGACCTCAGGTGTAATTTGATTGGATAACGAACACAAAACGATTTGTCCAAAATTAGATGATATTTTCTTGTCCAAGGAATATTTGAAGTCTCACCGTTTAATATTGTTTTATCAATCCAATTTCTAATGTATTCTGGGGATTTGCCTCATCAAGCACCGCAATTAACTTTGTCCCACAAAGACACGATCTTGGACTGGATTATTTTTCTACTCATTTCTTTAATTTCCACAAATGCCTTTCAGACACTCTCCTGTACCTCAGCTTGTTTTTTTTTGTTTCTTTCCCATTCTTCGACTTTTTTTTGTTTCTGCAAGACTGTAGTGAAAATTAAATGGGCATAGCGGCAATGATGGTGACTAAAGTCATCGATGTACCTACGATAAAGTCACATGTTTTATAGATGTTGTGGATTATTGGAGGAGCTGGTATGTTCATCCATTATCAAAATGTCCACACAAACATGTTTGGATTTGGCCTTTACTTAACATCTGACAGAGAGAACCCCCCCCACCCCCACCCCACCCCGATGTTTGTCACTTTAAAGGTTGAAGCTGCTTTTTTCTGCTGTTGTTGTGACATTTCTGTATGTCACATAACATTTCCAGTCATTGTGATAGGCTCTACTGAAAGTCTCCTTCCATACTATATTTAGAAAATATACTGTAAAATCTGACCTGAAATGCATGAGCTCACAAACAAGCCTTGTCTTTGAGAAATGAAAACTATCCATCCATCCTCCCATTCATCTGTCATTTGTAGAGCAGAGGATCTGGATCTTACCCCAGCTGGCATTAGTTAAAAGGCAGCTTACACCCTGGAGAGGTCACCCGGCCTTCACAGAGAAAACAAAGACACACACACACCATCAGCCATGCACATTCACATGTACGAAGGGTCACCAGTTCACCTCACATGCATGTTTTTGTACTGTGGGAGGAAACCTGAGAACATGCAAACTCCACAAAGCAAGGCCTGGCCCCGTATTTGAACCCATGACCTTCTCACTGTGAGGTCGGGCCTCTAACCACAATCCCACAAAAATATGTAATACAATTAATTTTATACTTTATGTTACGTGCAGTACAACTGCTTTGTTTGTATTTTGAAGATTGCGGTTCTTTTTTTCTCAGTGTACATAGTTCAGGGTTGTGGGTATTTACTTGTCTATATTGGGTTGATTAGCAAAGTTCAAGGTTACTTTATTTGTACCCGTGGGTTAGAGACACTCAACTATCGGGACTGCACGAGAAAGGTTACAATAATATGCAATGATTTTAAGCTGAAAGTCTTTCTGTGCCCTCCATAACTTTGTTGCTGGACTTTAATAGATGATTGTCAAGTGCATTTGCCACATCTTCTACACTACTGAGGACTACCTGATAAGATAAGATAAGATCCCACAATTGGTCACATTCTCCTAGATGTGACATCTGAAATGCTTTTTGGCCACGTCTTCACATTCGAGACACATGTTCTCTGGGATTTGTGTTGGGTGTGATGACTGAATAAGCTTTTTGTCCTCAACAACTCTTTGTGAACAAAGCAAGTTGTTTTCTTTCTCCACAATGGTTCTGAGCCTGTGTCCTTCAAGTAGGTTCGAAGCAGTTATAAATGTGTGTTGTGATTTTGTCAAACCAGAGAAAATTGTTATTTATCAGTATATAGCGCCAGGTTACTAAATCATAGTTGTACCTCAGCTGTAAGGCGGCGGGGGCGTTTCTGCTCATAATGCTGAGACAATAACTGGAAGTGTTGACAAGCAGCAGCTAATAGAATGGATTACCTAATTAAATTAACAAGAAGTATGATATACACACAAACCGTGATTGGTTGTTACATAGTGTTGACAGCGGTGCTAGAAAGTGGAGGGAGAGGAAGAGATAAGCAGCAGAGGGAGATTTATTTTCAGTCCCGTTCAGGAGTAGCTGGATATCCTCAGCTCTCCAGAAGTCTCTTCACAAAATTAGTCAGTTTCATCTTGTGATTTTGAGGGAATTTAAATAAGCAAACTGATCTGCTCTGCGGATCCTGAAATCCAGGTGAGTGTCCTTGACAGAAGAACGACGCGTTCCAAACAAACTGCAGGATGCAGTCACCGTAGCAGGTGTGGTAACTTGATAGACTGGGAAGTCTGGTGTGTGTGTGCGTGTGTGTGTGTGTCATCGCCCTTTTGATTCTGACCCGCCCAAGAAATAAGGAATGAGTCTGCCTCACAGAGATTTTCATCACTTTCTCTGCATCAAACTGTCACAGGTCATTGTACAGAAAGGCAGAGGAGTAATGGCTCACATTTTGACACCAAGCCCTCATGATCCTTCATATTCATCTGTGACATCAACACAACTCGCTGAAAAGTCATAACAAGGAATGATAAATTCCTTTTTGTTACGAGATACGCTTTTTACACTACTGCCACAACTTATAACAGTCTGGATCAGGGTGGGAAAAATACATTTCCAGAGGGGCCACATTATAAACTACGACTAAATTCTGCTTGATAGTTATGTATCATAGTTTTAAAACGTTTTTTTTATCAACTATAGTTCCAGTTCCGTATTAACCAGGTGATGATTTGTAATCTTTGTTCAGTGGTCTATTGTTCACAAACAAGACTCAGAGCTATAGCCCTGTAAATGATAATTCAGATATTCACGATTCCATAAAAACTCTTCTTCTTTTTCTTTTTTCTTCCAATTAGCCTGTCACTGTGGGAACCAGGAAGAATCTACTTATTAATACCCAATTGGTGTGTGCTCAAAAAAGAGCTTTCAGAGTGTGAAGCCAGTTTTTGTTGGGCACGTGTATTAAAAACGAATGTACTTCCACATCGGATGGAGCTTTTCAACTCTATTATTGATGGTTTCTTAGAGGCAAAAGAACCAAACAAGAGACACTTGTTTTATCAAATCAATCGGCACCAATGAAGAAGAAGAATTGTTTGCTCTGCGAGCTAACAAAGTGAAAAAGCATACAGAACATAAAAACACAAAAACCACAGACCAATATTGAAAGAAACTATTAGCACTTCCACTCGGCAGAGAAGTTGAATAATTGCCACATACGCTGATTTCCATCTGGTTCAAGGTTTCTCATTGGCCTCCCACCGACCGGGTCAGGGACAGTCAAAGAGTCGTGATTGGCCCTGATCAGACCTGATTACCTTGCACTGCACCGCAACATCCAGTTGGCAGGGGCGAAGCTCTGCAGGCCAAACTTCTGTAATTCTACTTACATATAATAGATTTTTATCCTTGTTAACGAACAGAAGACGAGCCGAGGCGAACAACGTGTTCCTCGGCCGAGGTTCTGCATCCTATTATCTTGTCAGTATTAAAACGGAGTAGCACCTTGACAGTTAACGAGCAGATTAACAAAAGGTCAGTGGAACTTTCTGGATCTCTGGATCTGTGTTCGTCTCGGGTTATTTTCTTACAGTTTGTCCCGTCTCTCCAGTGCCTCTGCTCCTCCCTTTCCGTCAGTATGTTCCTGCGCATTTCTCCATCTGCCGCTCTGCGTCGTCGCCTCCCGTTTTCCCGGCGCGCACTTCCAGTAGGCATCTCTTGTTTGTTAAACCTTTAAAGTCAATTATCGGCCTCTTCCTAAGAGTTAATCTTAATGTTTACCCCGGCATCGATTAGCCACTACCCGACAGGTGGCCATTGATTAAACCATCAATTGTACTGGTCTCTTGAGAGATGAGCATAAGGACAGATGTGAGTCACATAAAATGCACACATATACAGGAAGACAGACAGACTGGCAGCAGCTGCGTTCATAAATTGCAATAAAGGAGATGGCATAGACAGAGCAAACTGAAATACCCTGTAATAGAATAATCAAGATCACATTACATAATTTTTATCGGTTTTATTATGCTATTTTCTTACGAAGCCTTTTTACTATGCTGACTAAATCACATTTCTACTTCGGATCAAATGCGTTTAAAGTTGCCGGCACCTGAGCTGAGCGCCGTAACCGCGCACAGGCAGACACAAGACACACACTATAAAAAGCCAAATGCAGCATGCTAAATAGCGTACCTTTCTATTAAATCAAACCAGATTGATATGACATCTTATCTATTCTGATGGCGGAGCTAAAATGTTTTATCAAAAGATACCATCTCTGAGGTGTGTGTGTGTGTGTGTGTGTGTGTGTGTGTGTGTGTGTGTGTGTGTGTGTGTGTGTGTGTGTGTGTGTGTGTGTGTGTGTGTGTGTGTGTGTGTGTGTGTGCTTGTGTATGACAGTTATTAAATGGGCTTTGTCTTGTTCTGCTCCTCAGGAAATGAACCTGACATTACTCATCTATCAGCCGCCATTATCAGTCCCCTCATCTCGTCTATCCTCTTGTCTTCTCCTCCCGTCGTTGTCTCTCTCCCTCGGTCTTGCACTTATTCCCCCTCCTGTCTCATTTCGTTTCTCACCTTTTTAAAATATGTCTGCTTTGTTACCACTGTTCTGTCAGTCTCAATTTTCAAAGAACCCGATAGCCTTCATTCTCCACCCTTCTCTTCCTATTCATCACATATTCCGACCAACTTTCTCTGCATGCTGTATGTTTCACTTTTTTCTAATTTCCCTTCTCTTTTGTGTTTTTTCTTCTTTTTCTTTCGCTATCCCATTTGTGTTCCAAATGATCACATTTTCCATCTATTTTTTCCCCATCTGTTATATTTCCTATTCTCTGTTTGTCTCCATCCTCTTCCATCAATCTCAAAACCTGCTCGTCGCCATCATCTTCCCTCGCTCCATTCTTCTTCTCTACTTATCTTTTAAACTGCGCCATTCCCCGCCAAAGCTATTCATCTTGGGTGCATTCAAGTGAACTGAACCTTCTGATAAAATGAATGCTTTGTCAGTTTTTTGAACACCCCCCCCACCCTTATTTTCTTCAGTGCCTGCTCATAGCAACTTTAACATTTTCTGCGTTGTTTGATTTCAGTTCTTACGCATTGCCACTAAAGTCTGTAACCTGTGTCAGTGTCCTGCTCAGCCTCCGGTTCAAAACAAAATCGTGCCACATGCCTTATGGCCCCCCACAAACGCTGTTTTGTTCTGCTTCCTTCCACTTCCAAGTTCTGTTTCCAATAACAAACAGCATCGAGCAGCTCATGACGAAAGCTGCAGCAGTACCTGAGACAGGTGCAATATGTTTTTACTCCCACTAGGAATAATGAAAAGCCGGACTGACACATGTCAGAGTCAATAAAAACTCTCTCCTCAAACCGACATTTTCAATCTTGTGTTGCTACATTATATTCATAAGGACGCAGCAGGTGTTTTATCAGAGGTGAAGATGCGCTGGGATGCACAGTACTGTTGTTGGATGGTGGAATTGATTTTACACTATGCATATGGAAGAAAATAAGTTATATTTTCTGCTATGTTTCTTGCTTTCTTTGCCAAATGTAGGGTGTCAGGCAGGCTGGAATATCAAGCATTCTATAAAAGGTTGCTGTTTTTTAGTTGCCAGAGTTGATTTTCTTTCGCTCACGGTGCAGCGGAAAATTCACAAATACTGAAGCAATAAAAGAGGATTAGATCAACAAATTAAAAGTGGTACTTAGATATCTAAGAATGATATGTAACAGTAAATGTACGAAAACATTATACAGCAGGGAAGTAACAAAGTGTAAAGTCTCCAGTAAAAATTCAGTCAATAAGTTCCTCTTGTTAAACTCTCTGTCAGACTTTGCAAATAAGATTTGGAGTGCAAACTTCACTCCTACGACCTGATTTACTAAGACCCCAAACAAAGAGAGCTAAGCTGTGTGTTCGAGCAAAGAGAATACACTTTCAGTTCGCCTGCATTTCGCAGGTGATCTGATAGGGATAATAATGTGATTGACAAAGTGTTTAAATGAAAGTTTGTTGGTTTTTTTTTTATTTTGTGTGCAACTGCCTGTTTCTATCATAGGATTGGATGGAGAGCTGAGTACCTGTTTGCCAGAAACAGAGTTGGACATGTTAATGGAGGGATTTACCAAACATATTGGAGGGTTACAACAAAAAAACAAAAGTGCTGAAATGCAAAAAAACATACAATATGTGAAATAATCTGTCACAGAGCCATTGCTGTGCGAGAAACAATAAAAATTAAAACAACAGAAGAAATTATTACAATCTGGCAGGTTATAAGAAAAAGAACAAATAAGAAAATAGCATTTAATAGAACCTTCTCCAGTAAAACTGGAGCTGAGGAAATGCCTCTCCGTACAAAAACAGCAGCACTTCTGCAAGAGGATGAGCTGATTCACACCTCTTTACAAATGTGGTAAATGCACACAATCATTAACAACACAGTTATTCTTATTTATTGTTTATCACATTGCCTGTGGTAAGTTATCTATTAGCATGTACTCCTTAAAATACTTTGCGTAGAAATATGGGAAATTTTATTTTCATTAAAGGGGGCCGTACAGTCCGCAAAGCCAATTTTGTTTCTTCTTTGTCTTGTCACGGTGTCAAGAACATGATCACAGTAGGAGCGAATGCAGGTGAAACGTTCTCCACTTTGACCACACCCTCTTTAAATCACTCACACAATAGTCGCTCTGCCCAGATGACGTCTCAAAAACAAACAAATCAGGTACTGAGAGGAAGGAACGATGACTCCTTTTCTTTCAGCCCTGGGAGAGAGGATAAATCTGTGAACCTTCAGGCAAATGCATGTTGTTTTTCCCATCCATCACACACTGTTCTCAATAAGTGGATCAGTTTCTCCATGTGTTTGCACGAGTTTTCACGCACGCAAAACCTTTATTGAATCAGGCCCTCGATTGTTGGAATCAGCTGAGCCACTCTCACATCGTCAGTTTTAGCAGACCTTTGAATCCACTCAGCCACCAAAACAAGTAGCTGCTGTTCATAAATACCAAAGTACGCTTGAAGCATTTTAGAAAATGTGTCAACTTCAGTGCCCCAGCTTAAAACTCAACAATGCAGAAGAAATGATTATTATTATTATTTTTTTTTACATTTACGTATTATTGAATTTTCAAAACTCCCCCACACACTGACATTTAAATTGACCTCTGAGATAAAGTATTAGCTGACTTATAATCACCACGGACTCGTTTTGCAGGAGCTGAATAACCAAACTAATGTTATTTACCTTGTGAGTCAACCTGCCTCATTCATTTATGCAAAACATTTGCCTTTGTCAGATACTTCGTGGTTAAATTTGAAACTTGTTCAGCAGTAAGTGTAAAAGTCACTACCCGGCCTCTATAGTTATTATTCAACAAGCAAAACAGATCCCTTGGGAAGATGTGGAGAAAGGAGAGGATATTATTTCTGAATCTAAACACACCGTCTGTATTCCTCTAATACAATCGGGAAGAAACAGCAGTGGCTCTTCACAGATTTCATTTCATTGAGTAGCTTTCATGGTAAATTGGTTTGCAGCTATTGTTGCAAAATGAATTCAAGCTTGTTGAAAACTGAAGACTCGTTTCATTCATGCAGGTATGGAGCTATGCTGTAGTGTTTATTTGTTGATTCCAAAAAAAACTAAAAAACTGCACCAAATTTGTTTATAACAGCATGAGGGTTGATTATAGATTAAATTTGCAAATGAAGCTTATGGAAATGTGAGCAGTTACTAATCGTAATACTGTAACAAGAAGTCAGTGTGCATAGGCCTTGAACCAAAGTGCTGTTTCCCATTAGATCAATTATCATAAACTCTAGAAGTGCAGTTTACTTAAAGACCAAAGGTCAGAGTTTCCCTTTATCACCATGCAGAACTCATAGCTACGCAGCTTGAACACAAACTAAGGTCCAATTATGTGACAACATGGAGCTGAGGCTCCCATGGCCCCTATAAGCAGCAATGATAATAAAAATAAATAAATAAATGTTAACATGCACAGAAGTGCAGACAGCAAATTCACACTAAAACGTGTAATTGCTTTCACTTTATTGGTTTGACTTTATAGCTGAGCGCAAGCCTGTCTTTTTAACTACTATTACTGTCTTCCCCTTTTCCCAATTCATCTCGGTGCAGAACAGTCAGGACCAGCTGGTGACGTGACTTTGACCTCAGTTAAAAACAAGTTTCTACAATCAATGTTGGAAAGGAGCTAAATGGTGAATTAGAACTGTCGTTTCATCAGATGATTTTCTATCAATTTATCTCTATTACACGTCCTCCACTTCAGGGTGGCTGGGTGTTGGGGGCTGATCCCAGTTAACTATGGGTGAACAGTCACAAGCACGTCCTCATTCACAACGGGAGAAAACCATTGAGCATACAGACACATAAACCACCATGAACCCAAAATATTGTCTTGCTGTGAAGTGACAGTGCTGACTGCTCCACCACTGTGCAGTACTTTGCTGATAATTAACCGTTTAAACACGGGACTCTGCCATCAGCATGAAACAATGGAACATATCAAGTAAAAAAATGTGGGATGTTACACATAAAATTGAAAAAGATAACCTCTTCTACAAGTATTTAGAAGTCTTGTATACATTGCCAAGATCAACCTGATGAGTTACCAAATAATGAAATTCATAGAGTCACTCCCATCACCTCATCAGCAACATTTTGCTCACTGTCAACCAGCCTGATTATACCTCATATGCAAACCAAACAGTTTATGCAGAGATTACACAGATTATGGGAATATAATTAAAACAAGAGTAATCAGAGATTTTAGATATCCAGTTGGATCCTAGTTTTAACGTAATCTAGCCAAAATACAGACAGACAGACAAATATATGCCGATGATTTTATCACTTCCTTGGCGGACCTCAAAAAGTTAAATTTCTTAAAAGGTGGACAGAAACTTGGTGATATGTAATGAAATGCTTTTTTTTTTTGTATGTGAAAATCTACTGAAACATCACTGTTGCTGGGAAACAATTCAAACCTGCGTCCGCACTTCACAGGTCATTCTCAACGAGAGAGGTCTAAAACTCTTCTGTACACATTATCCTCTCGACACAAAGCGAACAGCAGCAGACGCCCGGTGTGAAACAATAGGCCGAGGTACGTACCCAAATCAGTCCCCGCCTACCGAATGTGCATACAAATGAACAGGCGACCTTCGACTCTGGGCTCTTACAGATGTGTACATATGCAAGGGTGTCATTGCAATCCAAGTGGCCACAGCAGAGACAACCAGATCCCCCCCGAAAAAAAGATGTGCAGATGTAAGTTAAATTCTCACATCTCGTTCTATCGTTTCATCCTCCTCCTCCTCCTCCTCTTCCTCCTCCTCCACAGCACGCCCTTTTAGCAATCCGATACAAATTGGAGTTTTTGCTCCATCGATTTCAGTCCTGACTTTTTCAAGTTATCGTCTGTTTCATGTTTCATTTCTTCATTGGGTGAGTCAGTGTGTGTATAAATATATCCACTGTATATGCGTGACATTTTAGTCAAAGTCGTTATTTGACTCCCGTGGACCAACACCAATCTATAACACACACACACACACACACACACACACACACACACACACACACACACACACACACACACACACACACACACACACACACACACACACACACACACACAGTGGTAGTCCTCCTCTAACGACCAGAACCACCATGCAGTTTCCTCATTAGCCTTTTCGACCCTTTCAGCCATATCATAGAAATCGTAAAAATAGCTCTGCCATTTAATAGACACATGCACACTGACAAAAACACACCACTTCTATGTCATTACCATTGACATCGCAGACACGGGCATTTGGGCAAGGCAGAGAATTAAAGAAGGAAAAAAAAAAAAAGCGAGGAAGGAGAGGGAGAGATGGATGGAGTCAGGAAATAGAAGCAGTGGGTGTGAGATGCAGAAACAGAAAGCTCCGACAAATTTAGAAAATGAGCCCAATGGACAGGGTGATAGAGAGACAAAGGACAGAAGTGCATTGTGCTGTCCTTGTTCGTTCTGCATCAGATACTGTAGTTGGGCTTCTTCAGCGCTGTGTATCACCGTGGCAACTGTCACTTAGACGTGTCGATGTGGGGGCGATGGGAAGTGAAGACGTGTTATTCGAGGCTGGAAGGGAAAAAATTGTAGGGCCGCTGATGAATCAAGACCAGAATAATAGACGCCATTGTTTGATAATTGTCCACTGTGGAAGGAATATTTCCCAAACTCTCTTCAGCAGGTGTGGAATTTATTCAACCAGCATAAAGTCTTACTTTTACAGCCAGAAATTACCATCAATTTCAACGGGGTCTGTATTAGAGAAGCTTTTTCTGAAATGTGGTCTTTTTACCCACAGGGGTGGAGAAATAAAACGTCGTGGAAGCAGGGGAAGGCAGTGAGGGAAAGGCATACATGTGCTTTTGTGTATATCGGAGATCGGAGCAGCTCCCGCAGTTTTTTGTTTTTTTTGCCAAGTAGAGTACAGTCCATTATCTACGCTCAGACAAAAAACCCCAAAAACAATTACATCTAATTCAGCTGCGATAAAAATGTGTTGTTCAATAATTGAAGTGCAACCCTGTAATGCATTGCTGTTCACAATCACAGAGCAACACACATCGTACTGAGCCTGTTTGCTTGATCCTGAGCCCGAGGCGTTTTCTCTGAACATGATTTCTCATCTCTGTGTCTCATTCTGTTCCTATCTATCCAGCGATCACCGATGCTCTCCATACTCCTGCCTCTGTGTGTGTGTGTGTGTGTGTGTGTGTGTGTGTGTGTGTGTGTGTGTGTGTGTGTGTGTGTGTGTGTGTGTGTGTGTGTGTGTGTGTGTGTGTGTGTGTGTGTGTGTATTTGGTTTCTGCCATTCTCTCTTTATGAGTTAGTGAGCACTTTCTCATGATGAGATTCTTTTCAGTGCCTCATGTCAAAGATCAGATACTCGCCCACTCACTATCTTTCTCTCGCTCTCTCTCGCTCTCTCTCGCGTTCTCTCTCTCTCTCTCTCTGTCTCGCACACGCACACACACAGACATACGCGCGCACATACACACTGCACACAGCCTTGGATGCTGCTCATCTACGCTGAGATGACGCTTGCGGAAGGGAACGCGGACTGATTGCGAGTAGGTGTGTGGGTCTATTTTTCGTCCGAGTTCAGAAAGTTCCAACATTTGTGGCAGTTTCTTCATCTCGGGAAAGTCAGAAGAGGCCATCCTTTCTGTGGGTGCATGCGCGTGCGTGTGTTTGTGTTTGTGAGGCCGAGCGAAGAGGTCGATGGCGCTCGTTCGGGCTGGATGAAGACACGTTGTTATTTTCTTGACCTTCGGATGCGCTTCGGCCATTTGTTTCTTTTGTGCTCCCTGCGGTTCTTATTGTTTAGCAGCAACGTGAGAAGCACTAAAAGATGAGATTTCCAGGCGGTTTGGGCCGTGCAAAGTGTGGTGGTAATGTTTTAATATTTGCGTCGTGTCTGCTTTATCCGGTCAGTTTTTTGATCGTTTTACATTGAATGCACAAACATTTAACATTTCTTCAAAAGAACAAAGTGCAATCTGAAATCTGCCGCTGTGTTTACCCTCTGTGTAATGTGGAAAAAAAGGCATGCTGCTGCTCATCGTAAAGCTCTGATGCGAATGCCGCTTCATTAGCAGTACGGTTACTAGCGTTATGTTGCGTTATCACCGCCACTCTTACGAAACCTGTGCCGCCTCTTAGTGGACAACTTAGCAGCAGTTCCTTTCTTTTGTAGTTTATTTCGTTTACTATATTCTTACACTTTGCAGGCGCCAAATTAAACCCCAGTTTAATTTAAAACCAGCTGGTTCTGCCAAGCACACTGCATGTTTGACACCCACTGTTTAAGACTAACATAAAACCGAATGCAGTGAGATTATTACGACAACGACAGTGACTACACTTACTGCATTCCTATTTATTGTTATGATTAACCTTCTCTCATTTCTTCAGTCCCTCATAAGTTTCTCAAACATTCTGAAATCTCTATCTGCTGCTCTGTTTCCTTTCTCTGCTGCATATTTAAACTATAATTTATTTAAATTCTGCTTTTTTTGCAACATTTAACTTCCAGTGTCAATAGTACGGTAGTATACGGTAGTAATGAAGGTTTTTCATGGTACTGTAGCAGCAGTTGTGAGACACTTCTATCTAATGGTCACAGATGGTATGTATTTAAGTCGTATGACCAGCAAAACACTTTAAAAAGTGTGATTTATAGCCTGGAAAACACGATTAATGGAAGACTCAAGATTCCCATTAAACTGGCAAAGCAGTAATCAATTTTACTTGTGTTCAGCTGTTTTTGTTACACTTTTCATGTCACACTGAGAAATAATATTACTCCATGTTTTGCTGCATAATACTGGAATTTGAACGTGCAGTTGGGCTGTTAAAGAAGAGAGACGATATATAAGTGGATAGAAAGAAAATGTGAATAATCAATGAATGTACTTCTTTATATAGTTTTTACTTGTTCACCTTATGCCTGTGCAAATCCTGCGTGTGTGTGTTTGTGTGTGTGTGTGTGTGTGTGTGTGTGTGTGTGTGTGTGTGTGTGTGTGTGTGTGTGTGTGTGTGTGTGTGTGTGTGTGTGTGTGTGTGTGTGTGTGTGTGTGTGTGTGTGTGTGTGTGTGTGTGTGTGTGTGTCTCTGCAGTGTTTCTATAGTTCCAGTGGTAAAAGCCGTCATGCCCTCTGGGAGGCATTGCAGGAATAAAAGCCTCCCCTCCCACCCCTGGCTGACTCTTTTGCCCTTTTTCTTATACCAGCAAATTAACATCAGCTGGGGTGAGATGTAACAAGCATGAAAGAAAGTGTCAGGAATGCTGCTGAAAGGAGTCGGTGGAGGCAGTGACGGCTACGGTAGATGTCGCGGCCGTATCCAGGTGGAGATGGACAGAGCTTAATGCTCTGAGCTGAACACCGGGGTAGGGGACCTTTGTCACATGCAGAGCTCAGCAGCAATGTGCAATATGAATATTCCTCGGGTACAGATCCTCGATTCAATACAATGAAAGCATTTTTTGTTGTGCTGCGGGGAACATGGATTCTAGACTGATTACAGCTGCAATTTGCTATGGTGACTGGTTTTGAAAATTGGACTGAGTACACTCTTGAACATCACCCTGTTTGAAGCTTATTCATCCATAATTAAAAAAAAAAAAAAAAAAACCACAGTGGGAGATAGTGAACCGTAAAATGGACAGCCGAAAAGGAAATTAGTTGGTCGAAACATTTGCGAAAATTTTTTTTAATCCAACATAACTTGTATGAATTCACAATTTCAATATAGCGAAGGATTAAAACATTTATAAGGTGTTATAGCTTGAGATGTTATGGTGACGTGTTAAATTTCTGACTGTGAGAAGAAAGAAATACAAAGGTCTGTATCTTATTGATGGGCTGCCGGGATGTTCCCCAACAAGGCATTGTTAGAGACACACACACACACACACACACTCACACACACGCACGCACGCATGCACGCACACACGCACACACACACACACGCACACACGCACACACACACACGCACGCACGCAGGCACGCATGCACGCACACACACACGCAGCATCCGAATGAACCGGCTGTGACTAATTCTACAAATTAGTCCACCTCAGAACAACACGTCAGATCCAACACCAGATGGTGATAACAATAGCCCTGGACTTATTTTTAACACTGGGAAGAAAGAGAATCTCTCCATGTGTTTGTATTTTTGTGATTAAAATGCACCCAACCTATGACAAACTACCGAATACACTAGTTGGCCAAAGTTAAGTCGATTCTGTTGTTTTTTTTCAAATGTTTTGAAAATAAGAGCTTTGGTTTAACCATGAAAGTCAAATGCGTTCATGTTTTGAATCCACAACATTAATAAAGTGCTGATTAAGCACTTACAGTATAAGTTTTGTGTCTTTACCTTGCAAAGTGTTTTTTTTTTTTTTTGTCCGCTCTGGAAATCACACGAGGTTTGTTTGTCATAATAAAAGTGTCTCCTGGTTTTCTGGCTGAGGTTCGGTCGCCGCAGCGATGTCAAGGGACCTTTTCCCTGAAAATAGGATTCAGACAATTTCCTCAAACTGTCACCGCGGCAGCTCCACTATCATATTGGTGGTAGTGAAGAGCCGTGTGATGGCTCTGCGTATAATGTGTACTCTCCTCTATAAAATGATGACCCTGTGAGGAAAAAAAACTTTCATTTCATCTCCAAAGAGGCCTCAGTATGTGATTCTTTCTCCGACATGAATTTATAGATTACTCTGCCTGCCAGCAGGGACGTGGAAAGGATGCAAGTGGCAGCGAAGTTAAAGCGTAGCTTTTTCTAAAGAGCAGCCGAGGCGCATAGACTAAATGGAAAACTTTTCACAAACAATGTCTGCCTGTCAGTCAACTCAATGCCTGGCCTTTCCTTCTCGCCTCTGTCCATTCATGAAGTGATATATTAACCCGTTTTTGAACCAGGGACCACAAGTGGTCACATGGCGACATGCGATTTGCGAGTGTAGGTCACATTTACACTTTTTTGCTGTGATAAACACGTTACATTGCACGAGAGTAGGATTCATTAATGTGTAGGAAGCTTTCCAACGACATTTTTTCTGCCAATAAAAGATTTTTACTTCACTAGCCAAAACATTTTATTTAAATTAAACCAAAGCGTGCATTTCACTTCAGTTGATTGTTTTATACTTACATAGAAAAAAAAATGTGTATAATCCTATATATTTGCATCTGAGCAACGTGTCCAGGGTGAATGAAAAGTTTATTACTGTTGATTTCACCTTGGAGAGCCTGGATGGAGAGCTGTGCTCGACGGGTCGTTGAAAGAAAACATTGGAGAGGTTCATCTGAATAAATCAATCAATCAATCAATCGATCAATCTGGTAAAAAAAAAAAATCCAGTTTGGGAGATGGTACGCCAGGAGTTGAACAGTGTGGGACAAACAACAAGAACGACAAAATGTAAGAAAGATGTTAAGATACGAGAAGAGCAAAAGAAAAGAAAACCTGTGTAATTAAAACTGGTGGGCGGCCCGCTGAGGAAATGCCTCTCAGCACTGTAAATACAGCATCTCTGCTGACCTGACTTGTACCCTGCTTTTAAACACAGCCATAAACACCACAATATCTTTTAGGCATCGTAAATCACATTGTGCGTGACGAATTATTCTATTATCTCATCGCACTATTTCTCAGGTTCTCATAGACACGCCCAGCGTTGCATATTCATCAAGGCAAACGGTCTGAATGGATGGCGGGGGATATTTTGCTCCGTCTGTCAGACGCCATCCTCAGTGAAAACAGTGAGCAGATCAGCTGTCATGTGTTTGTACATGACATCGACTTCACATGAGTTTTTTTACACATACAAACCTTTAGTGAATCAGGCCTCATCCACTCGCCCGGATGCAACTTATCATTGGTACGCACCCCCGACGGCAAATCTGTGTCTCTTTGTACTCACTTTTCTTTTACGCTGTGTACAAAACAAGAATCTTTTCTTTTTTCTATCCGGCTGAACAAACTTCCTCATGTAACTAGAGTCCATATCTCTGGCACTCAAGACTACAAATTAAATTTGACATTTGAAAAACTCTAAAGACAGCGACAACGTAAGATTAGTGTATTGCCTTTCCTCACAACAACGATCGAGCAGGTATGAATAATCAATACGCTATGTACACTATTGAGTTTAAAGGATATGACGTTTTTGTTGGCTGATTGAATGAAGTTGAAATGAGGTGAAAGAGATGTCTGCTTGGTGCCCTGTCACTCTGATCCCGGTTTGCTTTGTGCGTCATTCCCGCCGCCATTTCTCTCTCTTTTGTCTCTTCCTCTCTCAGTAAGCACCTTCAAGTCAAATCAATTTAAAGGCACTCTGTTTGTTGATGATGGCATTTATCCAGAACTTCAAAGTACAATAAAAGACTCCCGGCCTCTCACCTAATACATTTCTTCTGCTTTTATCAATTCATGTCTTTCCCTGCTGCCATCATTTCTCTTCCCTCTGTCCTTCCGTCTGTCCCTCTGCACCATTTCTCTCTCATTTTCTCTTTTTAACCACTCTCCCCTCCTCTGCGCCTGTTCTGTTGATCTTTCCGAGATGCTCATCAGAAAAAACCTCTTTAGGAATACATTATTGTCAGCTATTTATTTATTTCTTTAGGGAGCAAAGGGTGGAGGAGGAGGAGGAAAAATGAGGAATATAATGTCATGAAATCTCTGGAGCATGGCACCATGCTGCCATAGTCCTTCAAGATCAATTTCTCAAATTAAGCCTCTTGTGTTACAAGTAGGCTTATGATTGGGTGCAATTAAAGTGGTGTATTGTTTGTTTTCACATTGAATCAACTTCACTTATATTAAATCTAGTTCATAACTTGTGGATGTTATGACTTTGTTTCATTTCATTTCAAACTTTAAAAAAAAACAATTTAACTGCACCCTTTTTTGTGTGTAATCAGCATTTTCGTTTGTTAAAACTTGTACGACTTTTAGCCATTATTCACAGTTAGTCAGTGGTAAAATCAGTGACAAGTTTTTTTTGTTTGTTTGTTTTATTACCACACTGTTAAATTGAGTTAATCTATGATTTTGTCGCACTCGGTACACATGAGAGTATAAAAAGCATGACTATACAACGGCTCATTGTCAGAATTCTCGTTATCTCTGCCACATGGACTCGGCACTGCCCCCTACAGTGAGACAGAAGTAGTGATTGCTCTAGCTCCTGCCTTTTATATTGGTTTAATGTAAAATCTGCAAGACTAATTGTCTTTTGTGTAACGCAAGAAAAACATTAGCTTCTTGAAAATATTTATTTTTGAAGCGTTTCATTTGTGACCGTGAGAAAGCACAAGACATTTATAATCGGAGGGAGGCTCAGCTTTTAGCTGCCTCACTCTCTGAATAGGAAATATACATATTTTCATATTCTAATAATGACATTATTGAAATTATTGAAACAAACAGTACTTGGAATTTTAGCACACATCAGCATCCAAATCTTAAAATGATTTTATTTGTTTGTACGTTTGTTTGGTTGAAGTCTCTCACCTTCCTTTAATAAATGGTTTGACCTCACAAATAGTTTATAAAGCAAGCAAGCACATTATATAAAGTGGGACATTATAGATCATTAAGACTTTTACGGAAAACACATGCAGTGTAAAACATATTCATTTATTTATTTTAGCTTTGTAAGAGTCCAGTGATTTATTTCCAGCGGTTGTCATAGCAACAGAAATCTGAAGAAAAAAAAAACCCTCTACCATAGTGACTTTTTAATAAGTCACTCATATGACTGACATGAGTCTGTATTCAGTATCAGAGTGTATAGGACAATCTAGTGCTAAGATATTTAGAAGAAAACAACAACGAAAAACCAGAGTGAGACATTAACAGAGAGACGATAAAAAGGAGGAGCTTTACTAACTCAAATACGTTTGTCTGTGGGAGTTAAGAGCTGCACTAAACAGTGGAGCACTGCTGCAGGTTGATTGTATGAAAACAGAAAACTCACTCCAAATAGATGACATTTAAGCTTCTCCTCGCCTATTTAGTTCAGAATAATGCCACTATCCCATCAATTGTATTTGTTATGTAGACACATCTGATTTCCAGAACAGTTTATGTGGTTGGTACAGCTGAAGTAGCATGTGGAGGATATGTTAATGAATGATTTATAGTTGCATAACCTTCGAACAATAGCAGCATTATTATTGTCCCTCTGTAATATTTTAATGAAAGAAACCCTCCATTTTTCCACATCAGATTTTCACTGCACACTCTTCCTATGTTACAATGAAATACTCGTGCCTCAACCTTCGTCCAGCTGAGCCCCGGCCCTAAGTGTAAATATAAATATTTTTCATGCACTGAAAGTCCAAACCTGCTCTTGCTTTCACAATAAAGGACCTTATGAGATTCATACATTTTGAAAGGCAGTTTGGAGGACATCACCAGCGAGACTACTTAGACAAAGAGAAGCCGGGTTGAATAGACCATTGTCTGCATACAATCGCATGTCTTTGTGTTGCTGCTCTGGAAACTGAAAGAAAAGAAAAAAAACCTTCATAGAATACGTGAAGGTTCATTTGTTATGTCCACCGTGGTCACAGTAGGTCTTTCTTCAGCTACGTTGCAGCTCCGGAACCGTTTCCAACATGCTGGCGCTCCTTTAATGTTGCGATAACCGAGGTTTCATGCTAAATGAGGAATTACTTCTCAGTCAGCCTCAATTAGAAATGAATGTCATATTTGAGAAACCCAATCAAGAATCGGAGATGTGGAAACGATGGTTTTATGCCGTGCATGCAGTGGGTGCCAATTTTTTAATAAAGAGAGGAGCTCAAAGGCTGAAGTCGTTGGTTAAAAATATTTGCAGTTCACTCGACAATATAAATGGCCACCACCTTTAAAAGCTTGGGCTCTGAGCTGTCAGACCGAGGTGATTTTTATTTATTTATTTATTTTTTTAGATCAATAGCTTTTACAGCCTTAGAGATCTTCACACTAGAAATAGCACTAAAAAGAAAAGGGTCCCTGGGTGAGCCACTCCTGAATAGAGATATTATAGATGTGGGAGTTTAGCAATGAGACCCGAAGCAGGCTTGATAAAACAGACAGACGATATTAAACTCTCATTAGCATGCCCAACAGTGTGTTCATTGTTCTTAATATGAACCCAGTTGGCTAAAACAAAATTTTGGGAGGCGCTCTGAAGCATGACAGAAACTTTACCTTCTCCTGAAATTGAGCCGCATTGATCGCACTTTCAGTTTTCCAACAAAAAGTGCATTACCTCTGTTAGCGGTGGACGTAATGAACAGCTCTCCCCATAGGTTGTCATAGGAGGTGAAAGCACAGGTTCCACTGTTCTGCCTTTTTAATGAGGGATTTCAATCAATTACAGCACGTCTTGTTTTGACACCACCTTAAGATTTCACTCGTCTACTGGAAGTAATGGACCAAAAGCCTAAATCCACAGCGCAAAACCAAGAAAATAAGAATTAATCATGTCTCACTCAGCAATTTCAGAAAAAAACTGAAAAATCATGCCGACACTTGCAATGGCATGCTGCTGCCGCAATGCTATGGCTCGTTAATTTGTTTTGTAATTCCGTCTATGGTGCTCTTTGGATTACAGACCGCAAGCTATTGACTCGTGCAGTTACAACTTAAATAATACATTTGTTGGGGCAAATTTTAACAAAACACGCAAGGGCACTCAAGTCAGTCTATCAGCAAAACATCATCCAAACACCAATCAGAATTGAAGTCAAAGCCTCCACTATTCAACATTTTTACACTCACTGTACAGAAAGAAAGAAAACGCTCGATATGGTTTCTCTCTCTGGAGAACTGCAGACAACAGGCAGTGGTTCTACCGTGATTGTGCATTGATATCAGTGACCCTCTTAGAAGATAATTGTTCTGTGACTGATGCACCTCCAGGCCCGCCACAGTTTCCTCTGCACCTCGCAACTGACCAACTCTGTGCATAAAGAGGATCATTCAAAAAGCAAAGAGTTCTGAATTGAGTGAACACACAAACAGATTGCATTGCAATGTGTTGAGGAAGAAAAACGAGATACTTTTTTTTTTTAATTGACAAAAAAGTAATTGGGCAGCTAACACCAACAAATAAAAGAAAACTGGATAAGATCCTAATCCTAATTTAGGAGATGATCTGCCTACAAAACTACAACTACAAAAAAAAAGAAAGAAAGAAAAAAAAGGGTGAGTTGAGTTTTTAAGAATTCTAGATCACATATATGCAGTGAAATTATGCATTGACATGAACTCCTCTTAATGTTTTGCATGTTCTGGTAGACACATAAATGCAGACGCATATTCATAAAGGAACTACATGAATGTTTCTTTGCCTGTTAAGCTCAATCTTCAGTACAAAAACATTTGTGGATCACCTCCCACGTGACGCACACAAGCCTCTAGGAAAATGGATCTGAAAGTCATAGAAACATGCCGCTTATTTTTAGACACAGTTCCTGAATACATTCTGTGTGTATGTCACTGAGCATATCTCATGAGCATATTGTTTTTATTATCGAAAAATACATGTCACGTTTTTTTTTTTTTTTTTTTACAATGTCTGTATTTATGCTTTCAGTAAAATTAGGTAGTTTATTTTCCCTACTTGTCTAGAAACACTAATTGATTTAATAGTTTATGAAGAGAAACTGAACATTCTTCCAGCACTCTGGGCAGTGGTGGCCTAGAGGTTGGAGAAGTGGGCTTTGGATCTGGAGTTCACAGGTGAATCTCACGCTTGACGTGTCGCCATTGTGGCTCCCTGAGCAAGACCCGTGAGCACCATCACCTCCGCGGAGCGCCGCAATGCAGCTACACCTCTGCAGCCTAGAACTACGATTGGTCAATGTTAAAAAAAAAATTCCCCAAGGAAATTGATAAAGGACGATTGGTTTAAGTGACATGTCATAATGAGCCGTGAATCTTTCCACGTGGTCAACATCAAGTTCACTTAACATCAAACCAACGGCGGCGTGTTTCATACGATATGCACTGCATGTACACTGCTCTCCGTACGCTTATGTGGCTTTGCACTCAACTCACACAAAATCACTTTTCAGGGTGTACTTTTCCTTCTTTTCTTGAATCAGTAAGGCTGAGAAGGATACACAATAATACATGCTGCGAATGCATTTTTGAAAAGCTTTCCTCTGCTAAATATGTACTATATGTTTCTCTCCAAGCATTGTGTGTGTGCGTGTGTGCGTGCATGCGTGCGTGCATGCGTGCGTGTGTGTGTGTGCGTGCGTCTACATGTGTGTGAGTGTTGTATGTGTTCTTCACCAGCCCTTGCTGTGGGGGTGTCTGTTATTATTAGCACCTCTGTCGCCATGGAAACTATTTCAGTTACACTAATTGGCTTCATAACAAGAAGAGTGGGTACGTGTTGAACTGGCAGGGAGATGGAGAAAAATCAAAATAGGCGAAAGAGTAAAATGGACGGCGGAGAAGTTAGAGGGCATGAAAATAGTTTTGTTTTGGGTTTTCTTCTGGGCGAAGAGTGGGAACGCAAAGATAAACAAACTGTTGGGCCCAATGATTGGAGGATAACGATAGAAGGGAGGAAACAAACACCCTTTCGCCATAGTTTTAGAAAATAGCACACATAATCACACGAGGAACTGCTCTCACTTCTGTTCTGGTGCTATTTTATAGGATATGTGCCTCTGTGCCTCATATGTCTTTATTGTGGGATGCCGTTGAAAAATCGCGAAGTCGTGCTATTGTATCGGGTCACAGGGAGCAGTGATTAAGTGACGGACGCTGTGGCCGCAAGGTCCTCATTATATACGCAAGTCTTTCACTCTTACAGAGTCATTCAGTTACTCGTTATACAATTTCAGCAATGGCTTTGAACCGTGAGTGATTATCCATGTTTACAAAAGCCCTGCAGTTTGTTGTTTTCTTAGATGTCATTTCATTTCGTCTGAAGTATTTTCCCATCCATACTAACATTTAGAAACCCTTCACTCGATTAAAGAATATTTCTTTGACTAAATAAATGATGTGATGTCAGTATTTTATTTATTTTTTTACATGAACAAAACTTTATGCCAATCATTGTTGTCCTCCTTGACACAAGACAACCACCTGACGCAACTGTGCATGAGGAAATCAAATGTCGCTGCACTGGTTTTGTCACATCTTGTTTCAGGGCATGTTTGTCAGGCTTCAAGATTGACAGAATCGTCAGGGTTTCTTCAGGTTTTTTTTTCCCTGCTACGTTTGACCAAAGCGGCAAAAAAAAACAAACAAACAATAATTCAATGTGACATGCTTTGCAAAATGCAAAGACAGAAGTACTAAATGGGCTGTACTTTAACTCAAAATGACACCAGCATTCTCTTTTAACGCCGGCTGGCTGTGAGCTTGGCTGTGAGTCTCCGACAGGCTGGTCCATGCATATTGGAGACACACAGATGGCCTCAGCGCTGAATATGGATGAGGGATCTGACACCACAACTCAGACAGCATGGCGAGGGAGAGAGAGGTAGAGGGAAAGCGGGGGGAAATGGATGGAAGGCGACAGAAAAGCAGATCAATAAAGTGGAACCTCAGATGGCAATTATATGTATCAGTAAATACATCTGTTCTTAATAACCCCAGTCCATTTTCCTCTTCCTCCCTGTACCCCGTCTTTCTCTCGCCTGCCTCCTCAATCCCCGTCGGTCCCCCTGGCTATGGGTGTATGAATTATGAGGCACAAACAAGGTGTGTGCGCCTGCGACTGAGTGTGATTATGCAGGGTATTGTGGTTGTGTTTGTCTATGAGTGGGCTGAAGGCCAAGACCGAGCGAGCGAGAGGCGCGGCGCAACAGTCGCTGCCACAGCATCTGTCAGGGCCGAGGGTGTGAAGGTATTCTATCGCAATGAACAAAGGTTATAAAAAGACACACAGTTACACACAAGTGTTACTGACAAACACACAGGCAAAAAAATTAATAAAAAAGCCACAAGACAAAACTGACACATGGACAGATGCTAGAAAAACAAATACAAACTCTTCTGACATGAGCGTACACTTGTTTTGCTTAGAGAATGTATCTGTGTGTGTGTGATTTTACACTGCATGTCCATTTGTACTCCCCTTTCTCTGCTGCTGGTCTTGCCAGGAGCTAATGAGGTCTTTAGTATAGGTGATCTTTGCCAGTCTGGGAAGGGGTGGTCCAGCAATCCCGCCATGTTGCCATATTAAGTCAGCTCCTCTCTCAGTGGGGGAGCATGTGCAGGGGAGGCGGCGAGAGGAGGGAAGGGGGACAGATGGCAGATGTGAGGAGGAGAAAAGATGAAAAGAGGGAGGGAAGCATGGACAGGAGGAGAGTGAGGGCATGTGCGGAGGAGAAAGAAGTGCACAGGGATATTTTGCGGAGATGAAAAGAAGCACCAACAGACATAATGCAAGGACATTTGACACAGTCATTTGTAAAGTTCTTACACATTGAAAGTACATTTGAAAAGACTTAAAGAATTGCCTGAATCCCGAAAGACACTTTCAAAGAGTCTTTTATATTACAGTGATGCTGACGTCAAGGTAATGAGCTGCAGCAAAAAGGATGTACTTTAAATGTTTGATTCATCAGGGTCACATCCTTGTAATGATCAAATAAATGAGTTGAATCCAGGTGAAAACTATTACCCTTCACTGAGTTCTTGTAGGTAGATGACTTTGAAAATCATTTCATTCTTTAAGATAATTGAGATGTGGGTTGCGAGCAAATAGATTCCTCTTCAGGTCCCTGAAATGATATTTTATATTCACCGCATTATGAAAGGAGCATAATTTTACTTTTCATGTCATCAAGTGCAAATCAAGTGACCCAAACTAATTCTTACAGCATGTTGTGAAAAATATAAGATTCATTTAGTGCCATCAAGGCCAACACTAGTGGCAGTTCTTGCCGGTACAGTATGAAAATCAAGTCATTGGGTTTTTTGGATGTTGGATTTTACTTCATATTATTTTGGTGGGGTCTGTTCACACATGTAGTATCTGTTTCTCATCACATGGTGGGTTCATGAAGGTACTCATAAAGACAACATGACAAGAGGACATACTAACAAGTTCTTCCCACTCCTTGACTCCGTGCATGTATCAGTATGAACGTTTTGGCAAACCAGACTGCTCCATTCGTAGAGATGAATGTTTGATCATGAAAAGAGCCTGTTGTTGACACAATCTTATTTCTAACAAAGCTTTACTGTTCCATCAGTGGGAGTAATGGAATTATTTATGTTTGTCTACTGCGAGTATCAGAGTTAAACAGCTTTTTTGGTAGAAGACTGCAGACTGTTTCTCTTCAAATATTTAAACCTTCAAATGGTTAGGAGAGAGGGGGGGGGTGTTAAACTCCAAAACAACATTACAGTTTTGTGTTTTGTTCTCAAAATGCTGATCTCTAAATAGATTTCTTGTTAGAACTGGTTTAAGGTTTTTGGGAGGTAATTTCCACATGTGGTGAAATGAATGGAAAGCAACATAAGCCTGGAAAGTACAAAATCCATCTGGACTGTTATGGTATGAATGGTTGTAAAATATTGGTGACTTGCAGTTAATGGAGCGAAGCGTGTAAAAAGCTCCAGGATAATTTTGTGAAAGCTTCCGATGAGTACCTGTTTTGCTCTTGATTCCTCTTTTTTGCTGTCTTCCAAACCGAGGGAGCTGTGAAATGGCTCCTCCTAAGGGAGTAGCTTGTAATGTCTGCAAGATTGAAAAGCAGCAAAGTTTTACCTCCGGCTCGGCTCCCCGGTGACTGCTCATATTAGAGCTACCGGGCCTCGATTACTTTGTCCTGTATCTTCTTTCATCATCCCCGCCACGGAGATGAAGCACTTGGAGATACGTTTTTCTATCTGGGAGCAGCAATATTAACTCAAATCCCTCTGAGCTCCGACGCTAACCGATAAGGCATGTTGCTGCTGTGTTTGTGTTGGTGCATCGCTCCCCGCTATAGCTCCGTAAACTAATTTGATCATCGAAGTATCAGCGTCTTTCTGTTTGCTCATTCTTTGATCACTGCTCTCAAAGATTATCTCACATCTTCTCTTGCCTCGGAAAGGATTTTCGTCTGTGTAACTGTGACAGCTTGTTTTATTTGTTCCTCCTTTTTGTTTTTCCCCTTTCGTGTCTGTTTTGTTTGAAATCGCATGTGATTCATTAACAATTTGTCTCCCAGCTCTGTGAAGTCTATTTCAACGCCAGCCAACAAAGTGTCTTCAAAGTTTTCAGGCATTTCTCAAAGAAAACAAAAGGGACAACTTCTTATGTTTACTTGTCAACAACCAAAGAACGCCACAATTTGCCTTTAATGCTTTAAAAGCCAGCATTCCCTTTATATCACAGTGTGCGTTGTAATTCTTTTGGTTACTAATCACAAAATATTTGTGCGTAGCAAGCAGGTATAGAACTTAATAATAAGAGTGGTGAGGTTAATGTTTTCATAAAGTTTGTGTTATCTATAGTAAATCAATGTTAGCGTAGTTCAAGTTCAATCCTGAACAGGTTGCCAGTCCAGCACAGGAAGAATCAGTCACACACAAATACATTCAGCAAGTAACTTTAAATGCATGTTTTGCACATTCGGAGGAAACTGGAATTCCCAGACACACTCACGAAGAGCATGCACAGTTTGCATATGAAGCTGAGCTTTTCACATTGTTTGTCGA
This sequence comes from Lipophrys pholis, assembly GCF_963383615.2. Lineage (NCBI taxonomy): Eukaryota > Metazoa > Chordata > Actinopteri > Blenniiformes > Blenniidae > Lipophrys > Lipophrys pholis. The sequence continues at coordinate 17,958,198 of NC_137627.1, read as the reverse complement.
CGGTTCAAACCGCACCATCATGTGGACCCAAAACCAGCATCGCTTTTATTTGTGATGTCTATTGACTTCGCAAGCATGATACAACCTATGAAGTAATCCACACATGGGTGATGACAGTGGTAGTTACCATTAAACTGTATATTTTAATGACATTATCTCTTTTACCAACCGTTAAATCTCCCAACTGGCACGTTCACAACTTCCCAGGTGCATGAATTCCAGCAGGAGTTCAGAGTTCTGCAGAAATATCCGTGACTGAAGTTGAAGCCTAAAAGTGAGTGCAGCTTGTAAATTCAGAGGGTGTCTGGTATTACAGCCAGAGTTAGTATCCATAAGATTAGTAGCAAAAGTCACATAAGCACCTGTTAGGTTTTCCTGCAGGAGTTTATGTGAAAAAGTAATGGCTGAAGTATGGACACCGTCAGGAGAGGCAAATAAATACAAGAAAAAAAAGGACGAAGAATTAGAAGTGGAAGGATGAGGGATGCAGAATGAGGGTGGAAAGAAAGAATGAGCAGAGTGAAAGGCAGACGATCAGAGTTTGTGCTCCGTCAGCAGATAAATCAGAAGAGAGATGCGAGCAAAGAAGGCGGTTTGCATGAGAGGAGAAGTTAGAGATGCAACAGGAGAGACGCAGGGAAAAGATGGCAAGTGAAGGAGTGAGAAAAGAGAAGTGTCACATCAAGAGACAGCCGCTGACTGCCAAAGCTTCGGGATTTATATACTGGATAAAATATCGAACATTAACCAGCTCCATCCAAAGCTGTGACGCACGTTTCCTCGGATGAAGTGCTCATGTGGGAGGTGAGGGGATGGAGAGGCGTGAGGGGAGTCGCTGTTACACAACTGCTGTGTTTCATACTTTAGCTGTGATTTGACTGGCGCAGGCTGTATGAGAGCGTCGACGTGCGAGCAGCGAGCCAATGTGTCGGTGTTTTAATGACGACAGCTTACCTACAGATGAAAATGTGGCACAAAGTGCATTTTGGTTTAGGCAAAGAAGAAAAAAGAAAGTAAGAGGGAACATCTGATTAAGAAAGTGTGTCGAGGAACACAGGCTTTCAAAATATTACGCGCCTCATGCTTTGTCCCGTGTCAAGTATAGATTTTGGGTGTCAAGCTGGTTTTGAAAGTTTTCCACATTATAACTGATATTGATCCTGACAGCTGTAATAAAAGACCTGTCCAGTAAGGCTTTTTATATAGTCTACAACTATAAAAGCAGTTGGTTTGCCCTAAACCTTATTTTGAGAATATGTTTCATCACTATGTGTTTTAATGAATTAATTGTTAATGTTGGCCTATACCAAATTGTCTTTTAAAGAAAATCTCATATAGAAAAAAGAGCAATCACAGCTTTCTGACCTCCTCCAAGGGTAGACATGGATACAGGGAAATTACACATATTCCACTTCTAGGGTCCAGGATTTGATCCGGATCACCACCACAATTTAATCGGTCCTTCCTTTCATCAAAATGCACTTGTGTACAAATTTTCATGAAGATCTGCTCATTCGTTTTTGAGATATCTTGTTAACAGACAGACAGACAAATAAGCACAGATGATTTTATAACCTCCTTGGCAGAGGTGAAAAGACATCCTTCTCATCCCCCATTTAATGTTTCCTGCAGCATTTCCCCAAAAGCTAAAATGACTGTCATACTGTAACACCACTACATATGGTAGCCGCATCCTAGTGACTAATTACTCTTATAAAATTAATTATACAGCAAACCCATTCAAGCTTTAGTGTTAGCAGTATTACTCCGCAGTCGCTGGGACGTATTTTCTACTGTTAATGTCTTTGTCATTAGTTCATAAATCCATTTCTCAAGGAACGCAGTGTTGGAGGTACGTCGAGTTCTGCATGACTGCTTTAAGTGTATCCCTTTGGTAGTGCTTGCAGCTTATAATACGAAGCTTAAAATACTATGTGTGTACCTCTGTGTACCTTGATTTATCTTCAGCAGAAGTGATGGAGACAAGCTGACATTAAACTGACAGCACAATTAATGTGTCCCAGCAATGATACAATAAGACAGATATGTGCTAATTAATAAGATATGTGAAGAGTTTTTCTACATCCCTATTTATTTTGCTCGTAATGCTCTACTTTTAAAGAAAGTTACTTTAATCAAGGATGTATTTTTAGGCTGACACGCAACACCGGTTGCCCGTGATCATATCACTTCTACAGAGAGAAAGAAATTGAGTGACATGAACTGTCGCTCCTCAGCACAAATGCATTAGCACGGAGTTTGTTTCAACAACCAAATGAACACCCCCAGAGAATGTAATTACACTTACTCCTGTCTTCCCTCGTCTCTCTTCCCCCCCTCTCTTCCTCTCTCTCTCGAGCTGTGTCTTTCAAAGCTTTAATTATTTATGATTTAATCACAGGGAGCGCTAACCAATGCCACAGCTGCCGCTTGTCAGACGCCTGTACACACACACACACACACACACACACACACACACACACACACACACACACACACACACACACACACACACACACACACACACACACACACACACACACACACACCGTGATACATGCGCGATAGGACCATGACTAATAGCACTGTGTCGGCTTGGTTTAAATTGTTCTTGTCTCATAGTCGGAAGCACACAAACTCCAGATAAACAAATTATTGATGAGGTTGAAAAGCAAGTGAAATTGTGCCTGAATATTTTTCAGCTTGACATATACATTTGGGATTTTTTTTTTTTTTTAACCTTTTTATTGCACTGTAATGCTATTATTTGTGTTTCAGTAAATTGCCTTATTATAGATCAAACGCCAAGCAAAACAAAAATCTCACCAACAGTAAATGTAAGCATAGTTATCGTATGGGTCCTGGTATTTATGATTTTGTTTCCCATTCTCTGTCTGAACCTTTGTGGGAACCTGCAGTGGCCATGAATATCCTCTGCATATGGTTTGTCGGTTCATTTGTGTTGTTATCGTGTTTTTTTGGACAATAAGTAACACATTAGGGCTCAATTATGATCCATATCCAGCATGCGTGAAAATGAAGGCGTCCATTTCTAGCCATGTTTCTTTAACCGTCCGTTATGCCTCCATTAGGGGGCACCTCTGAGCCAATAGCGGAACAATTTTGGCCGCATTGGTATTCCCAGGGAGAGAAATTGACAACGACTGGCAGTTTCAATAATCCAGTAGACCTGACCTGCTCGGCCAAGTAATGCTCCACATCGGTCAAACTCAAAGATGCACGTCTCACAGTCACCCTGCGCCTCCTTGCTCCAGGAAACAGTCAGCCAGTGTGAGCAGCACGTTTCAAATTGGATCTCTGCAGCCATGCGCTGCATTATCGGTGTGGTGTGTCACTCAACGTGGATCAGGACGAATTTAGGGTTCTCCCCGAAGGAGAAGAGTGATCAGGTGATCAGAAGAGAGTTGTGAAGATGATGGAATTACAGAAGAATGGTGGCAGAAACAGGCAATGGTAGAACAAGTGTCTGACTCACTCACACAAGTTGTCCTCTAAAGGTTCTGGCAGGTTTCTTCTTCATGTCCTAATCAGTCAGGTGCTCTCAGTGGAGCCGGCTACGCTGTATACTGTTGGTACTGCGGTGTTAGTCCGTACCCTTTAGAATAATTTGTGTATATCGAACATTGGGCGTAATATTGGCCTTGATTTACGTCAGTCAAGAAATGGTCATGATGAGGACAAAACATATCAAATTGACTCTGGTGGAAAAGTGGCATTTATTTTTCCACCCCCAGACGTAACTGCCCCCTCGACAAGCGTTGACCTGCAGCTGCTGCTTCAGAGCTCATCTCTGAATCTTTTCCCTTGATTCTTCGCCAATGTGTTTTTAGGTCACAATCAGCCTTCTTTTTTTTTCTGCGTCACAGATTTTATTTTTTTTTTTTTGCTGCTTTGCTTCTATTTTCTGATGCATATTTTATCATTTTTGTTCACATTTTGCTGTCCAGCTTTTTATTTTTTGGCGACATTGTGTTTTTCAGTCATATACAGTCGGAATGGAGGCTTTTCTTTGGTATTGTAACAATAATCTATACAGTGCCATCTTGTGGTTCCACATAGTATGCATAAGCATAATTTCATTTATTAGTCCATTAATGATATAAATGAGAAGCCAAACAGCAGAAATGTAACTTAGAATCTGGGAAATACTGTAGGTATGGCTAATTGTAGACTTCTACTGGCCACTGGTTAAGATTGTTTGTCACAGTAGTATGCATATTTGAACAACAATAAAAAAAAAAACAAATCAAGCAAAAAAATTAACTGGGAGGTATAACTTGTTTCAATTAAGCATGCTGTTTTAGGAGAGCTGTGTCATTAAGTATTGAACCCTTCACTGAAACAACTCTCTCAGAGTCCTGTACCTGAGGGCGGGGGGGTTGGAACTTCCTTGAAGGACTTTAGAAATCTTGTTCAAGAGAACTTCAATGTGCAATGGCCTTGTTTTTCACTTGTTGAGGTTGGGTGTGCGACAACCCGTAATTTATAGGCGGTCCCAAAGCATTTTTGGCTTTTTGTGTGTGTTTGGTTTTAAAAGAGCCCAAGCTGTAAGAAGCAGGAGGAACACTACAGAAAATGTGCTGAATGGTGCACAGGGGTAGTAACAGTGGAAGAGAGGCAATGATATAGAGTTCTTTAGGTTTGTGGATGGACGTTTTTTTTTTTTTCTTTAAATACCTGCAATTAAAAGTGGGTGAGTTGTCATGTATCTTTTCACTGATTGACTATGACGGAGTAGGTGTCCTGTTAAGTGTGCAATGGAGTTGTGGTGGTCCGTAACAGTGTGATTGTCTCAGACTAATGTGAGAGCTGCAGTGTCATCTGAGACTTTCAGGCATCTGATGCCAGCTGATAGGATAATGCAGTCATTTGTGTAAAGTGTGGAAGCAAATGGGCTCTAATTCACAACCTTGTGGTGCTCCAGGGTTAATTATGAGTGCAAGAGATGTGCTTGAGCTCACCCAACTTAGTTTCAGGTGGCAACATGCTGATACAATTACAAATATGAAAACCTTCTGTTGAAATGTCCCCAAAATCCTACAGACTTCCTTTTAGGGAATACCATTGCCCACATCCGACATCTTAACTTTCCAATTAGCCATCTCACTAAATCAAACTAAGAAACGGTCTCTGCTGAGCTCAAACCAAAACAGGAAGCCAGTGAGACGGAGTCGTCACTTGATGCACAATTTATGCATTGCAGGCTGAAGTGAAAGTAAAAAAAAAACGAAATTGCCTTTCAGGCAATCATTATCCTGTAACACCGAGTGCATAACTTCCTTTTTAGCCCAGTAGTTAAAAAATGTAGGACACACTAAGACTTACTTATCTGATGCTGACTTTCTCTGAACAACATTGTCATATTAAGTCTCAACAGAACAACAAGTTAGATGTTATTCAATGTTAAGAGCAATATTGATTTCTGTCTTTCATGCTTGATATTCAAGAAAAGTAGGAGATGAGGGGGAGGAAGATGGAAGCCAAATGGGACAAGAGGAGAGGTTATGTCATTCCCTGAGGGATTAGATTGACTGCTTAATTCAACTCATCAGAATGAAAGTCAAATACAGATGGAGAGAAGAAGGTTGGGGTCATGGAGGGAAAAAAAAGAAGTGGAAGGACGAGCGAGGCGGTAGCCATGTGTTGTTATTTTAGAATGTCATGTCACGTGTCCGTTTCTCTCTGTGTCCTTCGCCGTTTTATTTGATTGGAGCCGTATGATGCTGCCATGTTTAAAGAGGACGGCTCAATGTGGTTGCCTTTGTCAAAGTGTGGACACATTTATAAGATGGCAACAGAGCAATAAGATTACTCGGGATCTTTACCTCTAAACAAAGATACATGAAGAAAAAGAAAAATACACTTGGAATAAATCAATCAAATTTAGTTTTTATGTCACAAAAACAAGAAAACTAGTTTTATGACTCACCTCTGATACTGAATGGACACAAAGACAGACACACCATTGTGTTTCAATTGCATCGCATTGACTTGCATTAACTTTCCAGTTGCTTCTCTGCTCGGAATCCAAACTTAGAATGACACCAGTTCCTCGGAAAAAAAACAGGTTTGTAACGTTCCAATTTATCCCAACATTGCAAGTCAGACAACAGCGTGGTCTGGTAAAGCTGTTCTTGTGCGATCTCTTGCCGAGTATAAATAAAAACATTACACTGCATTTCATTCACAAGAACTGTGTAACATAGTAAACTGGCAACATTGGAGCGGAACACAACAGTTGAAAAACTTGGATGTGTTCTAAATACAATATTAAAACAGAGTTTATACCAACACGTCACACAAAGCCATCTTTAGAGCAAGACCCGGGTCCTTCAATTTGATCCGAGGGCATGCTCTCCGTAACAATGAAAAAAATGCTCAAATCTGTCAGGTCTGGGAAGCAGCGTAAATAAAACAGGGCTGCAGCGTTATTACTGAAACTCACTAAATTACTTGAGTAATTAAACTCCAAGCTCACCCACATTTATTTTGTTGAATGCTCCATGTCTTAATATTTTGCCCAAAACCGATAGTGAATAAAGGGAATTAGCTGTCACAAAGAGAATTTTACTAATATGACAAATCTTAATACATAGCCTGCAGCCATCACAGATGTTCCACTTATAGATTTGAATTGCATTGTATTTTAATCTCTTATTATCTTTATACTTTTACACAACATACATTTGGAAAAACATTTTTTAGAACGTGCAAAACCCTTCATTTTATTCATTTTTGCCCTGCTAGGAAAAACAAAAGTCCAATCTGTCCACAAACAGATAAAAAGTAAAAATGTCCCGTCAATGTGACTGCGCGATCAGATTTAGGGCAGTGCTGTAACAGTAACAAACACACACACACACACACACACACAAGCACACACACGCACACACACAAAGAAAAATGGGGTTGAAATATAGTCAAAAAAGACTCGGACTCAAGAAAAATGCTCCAGATTTAGAAGATCTGTGCGTTTATCTGCGTGCGAGTATATTTAGACATGTCGACACATGCCTCCACAAGCAGTCCCATTCTTCGTTTCCATGGAAATGACGGAGCCAAATTGTCAGTTTGCTCTAGAAAAGAGGGGTAAGTGATGCAGTGCCTTGATGTCTTTGTGTGAGCGTTCAGTGTGTATTAATGTCACTTGTGCGTCTGGATGTGTGTCAGCAAAATCCCTCGAAGGGAGTTTAAAGAGATAATACGTGTTCGTTTTGGTTATTGGTGCTGATGAAACAATATTAGAGGCATCTTGCCCTCGCCCTTGGCCACTATATGTCTCCGTGCTTGTTTGACCAGGAAATTAAATCTTTCATGCTTTTCAGACAATGCTGAGCCGTTTGATCTCCTCCATTGTCTTGATGTTATTGACCCCTCTCCACCTGCCAGTTCCTCCCTTCTCAGCCTTCCCACCCAGCCGCCTCCCCTCCATCTGTTCCTGCTGTCTGCTTATCTCGCTGCGATCACTCCTCACCGCGGGTTCATGATGGGATGCAGCTGGTTCGGGGAGACGCTAACAGACAGATGATGAGGTTATGCCGAGGTTCATTTAACTGCTTTTCGGGGGGCCGTGTTTCTCCCCAGGAGCAGTTAAATGAACCTTAGCTTCTTTTTTTTTGTTTCACATTTTTAAAAACAACAACAAAAAAAAGAGGCTTTTTTTTTTACTTTGTTAGACAATTGAGCAGCTGTCAGAAGTCTGTGAGGGCAAAGTGACGGTTTTGAAAAAGTTTACTTGAGATAACATTGAAAGAAATGAGTGTAACAGTGACAACAGTCTCCACCTGAATGTGTTTTCTCCATCAACAACATAAAAGAGCAGCTATAGTGTCAGTTTTAAGTGATTTTATGATCATCTTCAAAATTCATAGAAGGAAAAAAAATATTCAACTTAGCAAATAATTAAGTTTAGAACAATATAAATAACTGTTGTTCTTTAGTGACTTTAGTTACTAGCAGCAGATGACGGGTTTACTTGGCAGTCAGATGAATGGAGACACAGTTTTGTACATGGCGCGCCAAGGACAGTATCTGTAGTGACACCACAAGGCTGATATTTCTGTTTTGTTTGAAATGACCTGATGGTTGCTTCTATTTCTCTGGCAGCAAACAGACACTTTTTCCATCACTTTTTTAAGGTTCTGTCACTTTTAATTTTTTCATGTGACTGGCAGTCTGTTCAAGGTGCGCCCTTACAATTTGCCCTCTGTTGGCTAAAGTTGGATCAATCCCTGTCAATCGAGTCTGGACGAAGGGAACGTAGGGGCTTGGATAGATGGATGGATTAAGTCATGTTCATCAATGGACTAGAATGGACCCTAATTTCCCTATTGAGTCAGTTGATCAAGATTTGGGATTATGTGTCAACCACAATTTAGTTATTTGACCAAATACTGCTACAGCAGGAGTGGCAACTCTCATCATTGTGAGGATCATAACAACACGATGTACACTACCAGAGAACGATGCTCTGACCGAGCACTTCTATTAGTGATATGAGACACTTATAGGTGCTAAATCTATCCATTTATCTTATTGGTTTATCCAGTTAAAGGTCGCAGGGTACTGGAGCTAATCCCACTTGACTTTGTGTGAAGGCAGTGTTAGACCCCGGTCTAATAAAAGGCAGAGAGACAGTCACACACACTCACATTGATATCTTCAGAGAATTTGGGGTCACCAGTTAACTTTGCATTACTTTTAACCTGACAAAAAACCATGTACACACAGGGAGAACATGCAAACACCACAGAGGACGGCCCAGCACAGATTAAATCCCACAATTTTCTTGCTCTGAAGCGAATTAACAGTGCATCACTAAATGTAAAATGTTTATTGAAATTTTTATGTAGTTAGTATAAATGTGGTTAAAGTTACTCTACAAGAATCCACACGGGGAAAATGAAAAATTTAGGATCCAGTTTTAGTTGTTGATGTACATCTCTAATATGTTGTCAATACATTTTTGAAGGGAATTCGCCATTACAGTCATACAAACACATATTTCCAGCATTTAATTTGGGAGAACATACCCAGGTTTGTTGACATCTTAGCGTCACGGTAAAAAAATTCTCCAGGCAAGATCCCATTTGTACACTCGATCTCGATTCACACTGGAAAAACGATCAACGATCAGTTTTACAACTTTTAAAACTATTCTGGTGGCTTGAATACTTTGAGAAACTCTGCCTTTTTTTCCGGCTGAATGGGTCAAATGTTGATATTTTTGCTTGAGCAATGCCATCTTCCATATCCCAGAAACCCATGAGCACAGGTTTCCGAAGATGACGTTAGTTAGCGAAACATAAACACAGTTTGATGGCAACAAATTACGGTTTCTTTGTAAACATATCGACTTTGGTGTGATCAATTTAGGCAACTGCGGGTTGGAAATATGTGGAAATGAGTGGTAATGGTCTTCATGTATTGGGTTATCCTCTGTGCAAAAAGTGAAAACTTTCATGAGAAGGATTTTTTTAAGGATTTTTGTCAAGTCGAGTAACTTTAAAATGACTTTTTTCTTGTAATGTCAATGAAATCAACGTTATTTTCTTTTTCTTTTTTTAAATACCCAGAAGGCCACTAAGAATTGTGGGTGAGGGACATGTTTCTTCATATCTGGTTGATGCTCAATTGCCTGCCAGTAACCAGGACTGTCCTGCTGTCAGAAGAACCATTAAAAGGATTTCAGATGTTTGAAAACCACCAACATCAACACTCATGCACGTGAGACTGTAATACCATTGATCAACACTTCCATCACTTGTATGGCAGTGAGTCCACCTCTCACACACAATACCTCGAGACAAGAAGTAGACGAAGTGAACAACAGAAATGCAGGAAAAACATGATTGTCTCGAAAGCTGCTCGACAAAGTGTGAGCATCAGTTTTGTGGGAAATTACAATGTAATTATTTTGTCAGATACTTAATAGTTTCCTAACCTCGGGCTTTGCTGTTCACTGTTCCGTAATGATACATGCTGACACTGATCAAAGTGAAAGTAAAACTGCAACCCGCGGTAAATTGTGGGGACAAGATCAGCACAATCCTCTTCAAACAAAGGGCATGTAGGCGTGAAAATGCAGCGGCAGTAGACAGAAACGGCAACCGAAAAAAAACAAAAAATGGTGATAATGAGTGGTTAAAGTGGGGAAAAGCAAATCTGAATGGGGGGGACAACTGCAACTCCTCATGTCGGTACTGTCCTTCTATTGTGTTTGTTTCGTCAGGATTTATGTTGCTTTTTTTCTAAATGTTAAGAGTGGTAAAGGTCAGACTAAAGCTTCACGTGCTCTTACCTGCAGATTGTGAATAGAGATACTAAAAAAGATAGTGCCAGCACAACGGAGAGGAAGGTCAGGAAGCCGAGATACAGAACTGTCTACTTTGCTTCAGGGAGACCTCAAGGAGTGTGAAAGTGTTCGGTCCTTGTGTAAATACGCTGCGCATGTATGGGAGAGTTGTTGGGTAAAGGCAGTGCTGCGTCGCTGCCACACTGAATGTAGAACCAGCAGCGTCCAGCGCTGCGACCACAAGGTAATTTGAATTAGCAGTACGGTGATGGTGTTTTTAAAATCTCCAGTGTGCTCGTTCAAAACAGAGCTATTATTCCCTCCGTTCTCATCCGAGCGTTTTTCATTTGGTCTCACTTCATCTGTGTGTTTTTCAGCGTCTATCCGTGTGAGTGGCAGTGAGTGGGCGCAGGAGAGTGCGAGAGAGGGATGAAGGAGGGGAGGAGCAGCGCGGGAAGAGACAGCGTCAGGGCTGTTTGCAGTAGCCCAGAGATATTCAGGGACAATACACAAGATCCACTGCGAAGTTCAGATATAGTACCTGTGTGGATGTATGTGTGTGTGTGTGTGTGTGTGTGTGTGTGTGTGTGTGTGTGTGTGTGTGTGTGTGTGTGTGTGTGTGTGTGTGTGTGTGTGTGTGTGTGTGTGTACACACAACACACACACACACACACACACACACACACACACACACACACACACACACACACACACACGCACAAAGATTAGATTTATTTGATTATCCACCCGAGAGATGAAGGGGAAATGTGACATCCAGAAATGGCACGCTTGTTACAGGAGGTAATAGAGGATGTTCTGCTGCTTCTTAATCCAATAACAACAAATTCCCACATTTTGTCTCACTCCTGATGCAAATAGCAGAGGAAATCTGTTGACAGCTCACGTACTTCGACAAAATAAGTGTTGTGTCAGGGAAAGTAAAGTAAACTTTTATCATTTCTGCCAGTCTGGTGTTAAAGTCTGGTTCAAATGCCGGCTCTAAAATCCCTACAAACCATTTTAACACCGAATATTCATGAGAAAAGCAATAAGCAGGCTGGAAGTTGGGGAGAGACATTGTTATTTGTGAGGAACTGAAGAAACTCAACCTGAACAAAATAAGTGGAGGTGAATTATTTCATCTAAAGTCTGGGCTTTAGCAGAAATTAGAGTTTCATCTTTTGGACCCGACGAAATGCAGTTAGAGACGCTGATTGAGAAAATTGGTTTCCAGGGACCTTACATGCCCATTGCCCAATGAAAAGGTCAGTCAATTTTCTCAAACGGAAATAAATTGCACTTGTATCTTGCACAAAACAAATGATTCAAAGGGTAAAGAGGATATCGGAATAATCAGGATCTGTCATGTGACCATGAGACAATAAGTATTTCTTGTTTTTCCTTTTTAACAGTGCCATCTGTTCAACTTGGAGCAATTATTGGACATTTCTGATCAGAACTCATTTCTTATCCCAGTTTAATTAGTTTTTGTGTGACATTTTTCTCCAGATATTTGGTGTTTGCCCTCAGAGCACGAACTGAATTAGTTTCAATACTTTATCAAAATCCCAATAATAAATGTGGGCTCTGGCATTTTTGTTTTGTTTACCTAAATATGCAAAGTTGAACCCTGGATGTGACTTATGGTGAACGCAGACGTTTTCAATGGCGGGTGGTTGGGAGGGTCTCATAAAAATGGGCAGAAATGAAATTAGAAGTCAATAAGTTAGAGGGTAAGACAATACAGTTGAGGAAAATAAAAAGCTTTAGAGTAGAATTTTTTTGCTCAAAATAATGTAAAATATCTGATTATATAATGCAGACAAAATAAAATGTAAGACTCTAGTAAATGTTACAGGTTTTCGTGGCATAGACCAGAGGGCAAACTCCTCCATCGAATTGCATCCTGGTTTAAAATTGTACCTTTTTATTTTAGCACGAGAGCGTCCTCTCTTCACAACCTCTTTTACTTGACACGCTCACTGACTCCCATCTGCTTTGTGTACTTGGTTTGTTGTACCTTTCATGCATGATCGTTCGTGTTTTCAGCACTTACTGGAAGAGCGTCAAGTAAATGGTGTGATAATACCATTTAGCTGATTGTGAAACGTTTAGGGAAAAGAAAAACATCTTTCTTTTCCTAAAAAGTAACGAAACGGGTTTAAAGTGGGGAGGGAAGAGGCAAGATGTGATGGAAAAGATGCACCTGTTTTTCGTCTGCCAGTGAATGTGGAAATGACTCTGTAAATTTTCCATCAGGAAAAGAAATGAGTGACTGAGAGGAAAAATGGGGGAAATGTGTGAAAATGGTCCTGGACTCCGACATATGACAGGTTGCTTTTTGCATAAACATTTATAAGGTGTGCGCGTAAGAATGTAGCGGTGAGTGTGTATTTTTGTGAGTGCCATTCAAATAAAGAGAAGTCAAGGCATTGAGAGGAATTTCAGCACCCTCGTCCTTTCAGTAGACCTTTCTCATGGATACAGTCATTATGTAAATGCTCTGCTTTCGCTTGCATTGCAGATCCTAATTTTGCCTTCCATGCTTGCCTCCTTCACTGGGAGATCTAAAAGTGAGTGGGGGTGATGTGGGAGTAAAGATTAGTAGCAGCTCCTCTACGAGTGGAGTGAACCACGCTGACCTATGAGTCACTGTAACCCTCGCAGTGGCGAGTGCTGTACTGAACTCTGTTTTCACTGCTTGTTCAAACCAGTTGTGGTGAAGATTTTCTGCTTTGTTTCAACCCACACTTCTGCCTCTGGTTGACACATATTGATTGTATCATTCCCACTAATCCATTCTAATTGCCGGAATCATAGAAACTCCTTCTTGAATTTATATAAAAACATATTTAGAGTTTGGGAAATGTCCCGAAAGTGCCTGCCGAGCAGATTTCGAAGTACCCCCTGCTGCTCCACTGTTAGAAGCAGCTGCATAATTATGGAGTCCATTGTTTCAAACTGAATCCGACTCGTTCCATAGTACAGCTTTTCAGAATAAACAGCAAAAATCCAACGTGAGGTAGAAGCTTTGTTTGCGTTTCTGTTGAAAAATGCAAACCACACTGATTGTACAAACCCTGGAACAATTACTGTGCAGGGCATTATATCAATAATACTGATTTACTAGAAATGTGTGCTGCAAGGTCTCGGTTTGGCCAGCAAAAAATAAAATGTTGGCACACGTGTGGTGATTTTCTGCCACAGGAGCCACCAAAGTGTTTTGAAACGCTGCAATTTTCTGTTTGGTCATGAATCCGCAAATGAATTACCTGCTTGAATATTTGCATGTATCGTCTTTCTGAGATGAGTTTTGCTGAATCATTTTCATAAATGAGAATACCAGACCTCGCCTGTCAATGCTCTTTTCTTATCCTCTTTTTCTTTCATTTCACTGGGTCAGATTCCTCTCCAGCTCCAAAATAATCATAATTTCATTGGAGGACATTCGTGATGGAGCCAGACAGAAAGCATGCCTAAAAGTAGTTTGAAATATTCTGTGTCTTTGAGGAGGGTGAGCTTGACATGGTGTACAAGCACAGCTGCAGAAAGGAGACAATCTGCAGATTGTTCATGTTCTATTAGCCACAGCAATCTGATCTGACAAAATATCAGTTCTGATCTATGACAAAGTAATGTCTTACAGTTCCCCAACTTCTGTGGCAAATGTCATCTGCATTCTGCCACAGGGAACATAGCTCAGCTGTTAATTATACATTTGGCATTTATACTAATGTGAGGTAGAAGGAGGCCCGAGACTGCAGCAAAGGGTCTTAAACACGTGTAGTGAAAAAGCACACACAAGAGAAGAGACAGAGAGAAGGACGGGGTGTCAGCGGCTGCAGAATGACGGCGTGTGACAGGTTGATCAGAAAGTTTTCTTTCCTTTTCCTTTTACCTGATCCGACAGGAAACAGACGCGCGGCCTCTGTATCCTGGCAACTGGCGTCTCTCTGCGCACAGAGAGATGGACAAGATTCAGATAGTGTGTCTGTGTGTGTGTGTGTGTGTGTGTGTGTGTGTGTGTGTGCGTGTGTGTGTGTGTGAGGTAGAGGTAAAAGGAAGAATAATGAATCATAAATACAGTATATTAACTTACATTTTTTTTTAGACCCAACAAGTGCCGTGCAATCAAGAAGTGAAACCCCCACCAAACCTTTGAGGAATAAAATATTGTAGAATATGTCTGTGTTGGTCGCCATGCATCGCAGGACTAACTCAGAGAGACAGACAGAATCACAGTCAAACTGATGGGCAATTTAGCATCATCATGTAACCTCACATGCATGTTTTTTGCACTGTGGGAGAACACAACCCAACATGCAGCCATGTTCTGTTTGGCTTCATCCACATGAGTTCGCGTTGGGAATATGGAGAGCAAACAACCCCACTCACCTTTATCCGTTTGACTTCCAGCTCCATCTGATCTGTGGGGACACTTGAGGACAACTCAGAGACATGATCTCTGTGGTGGCTCCCGGGTCAACCTCAGGCACCATGTCCCACCTGACCTCGTTAAGTACACCTCTAATGGGAGGCGACTGGGGAGCGCTTAATCAGATGCCTGAACCATGTCCTCTCAATGTGGCGCCGAAGGAGTATTTTCCACCCTAAGTTGAAAAAGGTAGCTATAGAAGGTGGACTTCACGAACATATTCAAACAGAAAAAGTATTATTTTATGAAAAGATTCAATCTCCATCTGGATTAATCATCACTACTTGAAAATACAAAATATTCACTGAAACTCTGCCATTTGAGTCGGCGTCCAGCCTCGGCTGTTTAATTCAAATATGAAATCAGGATCCAGCATTGTAACTGTTGTGCGTCGTTTGGTTCAGCCTTCAAATTAATTCAGCAGAACTGGTTCAGCATGAGTTCTCAGCCAGCCCACATCCATGTGACGAGCATTGTTCTGATCCTATGCCAGACGAGATATGATAAAATAAAAATTGAATGACATAGAGTCCTTAAGGGTGTTATTATCACACAGGGAAGTGAAGACTGTGACAAACTGCCTCATTGAGGAAAGAAATAATCAGATTTTTGAAGCAGATATAAATATAATCCTGCAGCTTGACATCGAGGCACCGTTTGATACAAGACGTATGTCATTACCAGGTGTTGCATGTTTTTTTGTATATCTGCGTAGGAACTTGTGAGTGTGTCTTGAGTAGGTGTATAGAAATGTATGTCTGCATGTGAGAGAGAGAGAGAGAGAGAGAGAGAGAGAGAAATCAGCTTGGCTTGTTCTGCGGCTGCACATGTGAAAGCTGAAGACTTACCTGTATATGTTTAGACGTGTGTGTGTGTGTGTGTGTGTGTGTGTGTGTGTGTGTGTGTGTGTGTGTGTGTGTGTGTGTGTGTGTGTGTGTGTGTGTGTGTATCAATGTCGGAAGTCTTGGCCCGTCTGGATGTGGGGAAGAGAGCACACCTCTGTGTGTGTGTGTGTGTGTGTGTGTGTGTGTGTGTGTGTGTGTGTGTGTGTGTGTGTGTGTGTGTGTGTGTGTGTGTGTGTGTGTGTGTGTGTGTGTGTGTGTGTGTGTGTGTGTGTCTCTTAATCCCCCCTGTCAAAATGATTTTACAGCCCTCGCTCATCTCCTCCAGTCTTTCCGAACAGAGGAAGAGAAGATTAGTCACACCTCCTCCACTCTTGCTCTTGGTGTCTTCCTTTATCCTCTGTTCCACAAGTGTGTATCTTCCAGCGTGTGAGTGTGTGTGTCTGTGTAGACGCGCACACGCTGTGTATTTGTGTTTGTGTGTGGGCTCAGCGGTTTTACGTAAAGCTCCATAGAAAAGGCAAGAGTCAAGCAGTGAGTCCTTGGCAGCAGAATGCAATTGCTGCTCAATGGACCATTTTCTGCAGAGCTGACCCTGCCATATTGAGTTTTCTGTAGAGGAGTATGCGCACGCACGTATTCGCGCACGCGCACGCACAGACAGACCCACACCAACACAGACTGACACACACACAAACAGGCATTATATGAGAATGCCGCAGTAAGGCATTTAAAATGTGCAGGAAGTGATCAGCACGAACACAAACACTTATGGATTTGAAAAAGCACAGATAGGTGTGTGTTTGAACGGTTGTGCACACACGTACATAACACTATTCAAATAACATAAACATACATATAGATAAATATGCGAAGACGCCCACGCAAACTGAGAAACAGATACATCGCTGACAGAAAGCTGCAGTTTTTAGACTGATGTGCCCACGTTTGGCTTGATAATGATAATTACCAGCTAATCACATATTCACACATGGAGCGTAATTATCTGCACAGCTGTTTATGCGCAGCGTTTGTGAGTTGGTGTTTATACAGTGAGCGCAGGGTTGCTCGTGTGCCTCGGGGTCAGAGGGAAACTGGGCGGCGTTCCCGTCACTCTGGAAGTGTGTTTGATGACTCAGTGACCTCTTCATCTGTACCTCTCTTTCACCTTTGACCTTTACCAAAGCACGTCTCCCGGGTGCCTAAGTTGTACAATTATTACACAAGTCTTCATTATTGCTGCATTGTATTTTCAGAAAACTGCTTATATTGTGAAATGAACTAATCTGTTTTTCTCTCTCTCTCTTTTTTTAATGTTTTTTTGCTGCCCTGATGCTTTGCTATGGTTCTCCTTTAAGGTAAGAAATCATTGCACATTCGATATGATATGATATGATATGATATGATATGATATGATATGATATGATATGATATGATATGGAGAGAAAGATAGCTGATTGATAGATAGATGGTAAGACAAGTGTTAAATGGATAGGTAGGCTAAAGCAGTAGAATTGATTGGAGGTTGGATCAATACACAGGCTGATGAAAAAGAATATTGACTTTCGGCTCTGACACGGGGAAGGGCCAATTTGTTGGATTGCTGGACGTCAAACAAATGAGCAGAGAGACAGATAACCCCTTCATGAAAGTGGGGCCAGAGACAGAAGGACAATCATATCTGCAAGTCTTCTAACAGACATTTTGGCTGTTATGGCTTTTCCTGTTGCCATGGCAACTCTGTCACATACCAGCTGGACTCGAGGAGAGATGGCTCAACACACACACACACACACACACGCACGCACGCACGCACGCACGCACGCACACACACACACACACACACACAAGAAATGCAAGATAAAACAAGGTGTTCTGATTACCTACAAACTGTTGACAAATGCAGCACTTCTTCAGTGGAAAGTGTAGACTTTAGACTTCAAGGTGGCTCTAGAAGCAGCTGGAGGAAAGTACATCAGCATTATAAATTTTTATTACTTATGAATTTAAATAACTAATATATGCTAACTGATAGCTAATGCCTTGGGCCACTGTCTTTTTTCTTAACTAACCCTTTACTCTCTTTACCGTCTTTTCTTTAATACAAGCTTACAATGACACCTGAAAACTGATGTATGCATCAAGAGTTTGCAGTACTCTTAGACTTCAGTTATTTTTTCAATTAATTTGCATTTCGCTTTATTTTTTGGTTCACGCTCAAAATGCATTAACGTGGACTATGTACAGAAGAACTGGAGAATCAAAAAGCAAAAGAAACTATGTATTGCTGCATATACAGTGGTTCTTCAGTTTGTATATCAGATGTTATTTGCTCATTTTGTTCTGTTGGGATGTGTGGTAGATTCAATGACGCCTAAAATGATTGGATCAGAGAGTTTTATAGTATGCTTTAAATCTTTGTTGGACTTTTTTAAAACAGATCTCTATCTTCCCTGAATGAGGAATTCTAATCTTCAATATTTATTTATCTGCTTGTTATTTCCACAATCTGTTATATATGATTTTTGGATTTTCACCCAGTTTCATAATAGCGTTGGTTTGTGAAGAACAACATTTTCTTGTGTGTCAATTTCACCTATTTCCTTCCTCATTTTAATTAATTAATTAATTAATAGTTTCTTCACTTAATGTGTCTGCATGGTTCCCCTCTAGCTTCATTAGTTTTTCTTCCCTGTATTTCTTTTCATACGACGCAATGATCGTTATCGTTATCGTTCCTCTAACTGCTGCTTTGAGCACATATGCCATCACACAGATGGCGTTACCTCACCATTATCATTTATGGACAAATAGGTTTTTAATTTCATTTTAAAAAATGTTTCCTTAATCCATGGAATATTTAAGCTATTTGAATTGAGTTGATAGGTGTATATGGCCGTCTCTTCTATGAAGGTGTTTACTAAATGTGAAAGAATAGTCTGGCGTAAACTGCGCGGGGTGAATAGGAAGTGAGGATAGTCTTGACTGGAAGGATAAAATTCTCTCCAAATGTCAACAGTTCATACATCTTTCATGAAGGCATTTATTTTCTTACTAATACCTCTTGAGTCTGACTTTCCATTTGAGGAGTCTTGTCTTGGATTACACCTATATTAAAGTCTCCTCCACAGACTAGAATTCCTGGAAATACTTTTTTGCTAAAATGACCAGTTGACCTGGAGGAATATAGACATTAGTACTCAATCCAATTTCCTAACAATCAAAATAAATCTGCCCTCTTTGCCTTTGAGTTCTGATTGGTGTTCGTCTTTCACTGTGCTGGATAAGAGAGAGTTTCCACCGCCCTGTAATGTCCTGACTACAGGAAGATGATTATCCATATTCAAAGCCAATTTTGTTTAGTTTATTGTGTTGAATGTCATTCAAATGGGTTTCTTATAAGAAAGCAATTTCAGTGTTATCTTTCTTAAATTTGGACGGTAATTTTCCCTCTTTTAATTGACTGAGTATGACATTAACAGTGAAATAAACTGCTTTTAAAAATCAGCCTAAGTCTCTCCACATACACACAGAAGGAGCACAACTAAGGATGTGAATACACATAATATGACAATGTGTGACTTCCACTTGTGGAGTCTCTTCTGTGACTCTCCGTACTTGTAGAGGCTCCAAGGCAAAACCCTCCCGGAGTCCTGAAGAGGGGGCAATTATTCAATGTGACAAATTGTCGGAGTGTCTTGTTTGGAGCAGGGTGTGCGTCTCTTCACTCGCTGGTAATTCCTCTCATATGTCATCCGACGCAGTTTGTCCATCAAGTTTTTCGGGGATTTGACGATGTTCACCGCGCATCTTCTGCTTGCCAGATCGGCGCTGGCCTCCTCCTCCGTCATAAATCACAGTCTCATCATCTTATTTTACTTTAAGTCTTGTGGGATACAGGGTTTGGACCTAGATCTGGTGATTGTTCAGGACCCTGTGTATTGCCACATATGCTCTTCGTTGTTGTAGAATGTTCTCCCCCCCCCCCTTACAAGGAAATGCTTGTTTTTTTATTTTCAAAGTTGAAACTGAACTGATGAGGGAAATTTCCGAGGAAGGCCTACAAAACAAACAAACGTGACGGAGCGCGGTTCGGACCGTAACTCATAATGCACTGTCACCTCTGGTTATTAACTGAGTTATCCAAGCATTGGATTTGATGGCCCGAGTAAAGTTGGAGTGATTAAAAGAATGTAAATTCTTATTACGAGGCTGTGTTGTTTTCAACAGTAGCAACAGTTGCTGGTATGAAAATCTCTCACGTGAGGCAGTATCACATTAAAGCTTCATGCAGATCCAGGAATGAGTTCCTGCTTTTTTCTGCCTGTTCAACAGAACCTCCCAGACTTTATGTATGACATTAGATTCTCCTCCAGGTCATCAGGTCTCAGGCAAAACACAGTGTCAGACATCAACACCATGATTTGCCCTCTTCACTCAGACAAATGTCATGTGAGACGTCTGTGTTTGTCTTTCATTCTTTCTTTCTTTCTTTCTTTCTTTCTTTCTTTCTTTCTTTCTTTCTTTCTTTCTTTCTTTCTTTCAGAAACACATCATCTCTTTAACATTTCCACCACAATCCATCCACCTGAACCAGCCATATAATCTAATCCCACGTAGCCTCAGTCCTTCTGTCTCCCTCATCTGTCTTTTCAACTTCACTGACACCCTCCCTCTCCCTTGCTCCCTCTCTCTCTCTGCCCCTCACCCTCCAAACCTTTCCTCTTCTGCTCTTTTTATTTCCCACTGTCTCCCATCCATCAATCCCTTCATTCCCATCTATTTTTACCTTGCCTGTTGTTTCATGCCACCTAATCTCCCCGCTCACCTCTCGTTTTTTTTTATCCACATTCTGTCTTCTCCTTGTTCTGCTCTTTCTCCTCCCCCACTCCCCATCTTTCTTCCACCACACGTGGCTCTCTGGTACTGTGTCTGCACTATTGACTTCCATCAATCTTATCAGTGAAATGATTACAGTGGAGGTGAAGCTGGAGTCTCATCCTGTGTATTTCTGCTATCTGCGTAATGATTGGTAGTTCAGTTTGGAGTTTGGAGAGACTGATAAGCTGGTTCTCCTCTGTTTTCTTTTTTTTCTTTTTTAAATATAACTTTGTGGGCGCTTGCGTGCATGGCAGAATACCATAACAACTGTCACATATATTAGGAGACACAGAGGTGCACGTGGTACAATGCCAACGACAAAGTGTGTTATCTGCTCTGCAGTGACTCCTCAAACACATTGGCTGTATTGTATACCCTACACTAAATACACTGTATATACAGTTCAAATATTGGGGTAATGCACACATAGACACACATACACTTACCTTAAACCAACACAGGTAAGCGACGCGGCTTTCATAAGTGGGTGAAAACACTTGACCTCGAGTATATTACTGGAAGAACTTAATGGCCCGGATATAATCTCTGTGTCTGTGTAGCTGTCCACTCAAGGGAAGGGTGTCTCACACGCACGCACGCACGCACACGCACACGCACACACACACACACACACACACACACACACACACACACACACACACACACACACACACACACACACACACACACACACAGAGCTCGAAATACATAATAAAATACAAGTGTTCGTGTTTTATTGTGTGAAATGTGTACTGTGTGCCTGCTGCACGGTGGTGTGTTCACTATAAAAGCATTCGATGTCATTGTGCGACTCTGTTATTCTTCAGAAGAAATTGTCCACTTTGTCAAATGTGTGAAAAGGCAATTTCGACAACATAATTGTGTGCTGGAAAAAGTAGGTCCAGCATTCATCATGTCAGTCATGTCCAAAAAAATCTGAATCACATGTGTTGAGCTGCAACATGTGCTGATGTCTGCTGATGGTTTAATTGTGATGTTGTGTATGGAATAATTTCCCTCGGCGTTGCTGCAAGACGTGCACACGCACACATTCAGTCATACACACACGTACACAGAGGAGATACGGAGTTATTTTGAAATTCAAAGTACACTTCTGCAAGTTCCTGATAAGGCAGCCTTGGGCAATACGGAAAATATTAATATTAGCTCTTACTATTTCACTAGGTTTGCATCACAACACGTGAGTGCATGCGTGCATACTCGCGTTTTAGTGGAGTAGACTCCATCCATCACTAAACCCTCCATCAATCACTTTTAGCCCAATCAGCTAAGTGGATTCCAGCAGGGCTTTTGTGCCTCAGTGTGTGTGTGTATGTTTTTCTTTTGAAATGAATGCACATGCATGTGTAGATTGCTTTCGCCTAAATCATTTTCGTTTAATAAACCAAAGCTCTCTGTTCATTCAGTAGAACGCATTTAACTGTCAGACACACAGTTTGTCAAGTGTCTCTATCTCTCCATTCGAAGTGAACCTCAGATGTGACGGGCCTAACAGCAGAGATACACATCTTCCTGATGATGATACGGTTTGACTGACGCACAATTTTCCCGCCTGGTACAGCTACAATGGCTTATTCCTCAAGCTGGCACCAAAGCATTTTCTGCAGTGTCTTCACATGAACTGTTTACTGCGTCATTGTCAGCGGCTGTCATTGTACATTCCTTGAAACCAGGGATCTGTTGGAATTCATTTGATTGAACGAGTGGGGCTGCAGGTAACGTCCCCTGGGCCTAGTGATCCGCATGGCAACTATGTATGAAACCAGTTCACACACTTTAAACAGAATGACTGGGTGCAATTTGGAGTGATTGGACAAATATAATCAGGTGTGAAAGTTCCAAATTACAAATACTCACATTACTTTATTTACACAATGTTTCATTTTATAGATTCCTATGATAATATTTATATATGCAGTATTTACATTTATGTTTTCAAGTTTGTGATTCACTCATACTTAAGTACAATTTACACCATGTACTCAAGTATTTTACATTTTGCATCTTTTGTACAAGCAAAATTAATCTAATGTCTCAGCTATTGGCATAGGAGTGCAATTTGATTCAAAACTAACTAAAAGAAGATTACTTTGTACTTTTTCTGGAGCAGTATGATGCAATAATGCTGTCAAGTATTGCAATAGCCATAAGATTTGCCATGAATACAACAACTCAAGTAGATGATGTTATTGACTTTTTACTTTGAGATTTCTTTTTCGGAATAACCATTGTCTTTTTTTTTTTTTGATTTTAATTTACTCCAGGGTTGCTTTGTCCACATTTTTTTTGGTTTGACTTTTTAACTTTGTTTTCATCACGAGTGTCTACAGTTCCTACCAGCAGCATTCTGTTTACTTGTTTTCGGTAATTTCTGTGCTCCAGGCTTATGAACTGTGGTCACTTGGTTTGGAATAATCGTCGCTGTCATTCAACTGAACTTTGTTTATGAATTAGTCATGATTAGTCACATTTTTTCTTTCATTTTTATGTCATTATGTCTTTGCAGAGCACTAATACAGTTTTTCCACCTCTGGATCTAACCTTTATCCTGAAGACTACTGTGTGTGTGTGTGCGGGAGTAAATTCACATGACAAATAGAATTGTCCTTATTTTTAGGGTTTTTCTTAATCTCCCTGCTATTTTAGTGCCTGAACCTAACCAACTCCTTGCATGCCACAATGCCGAGGTCGATGATGAATCTCCAGCACTAGCCGGTTGCTGGTCCCCAGAAATGAGGAGGTGATGTGCATTTTTAGCCTCAGCAACTTGGAGATCCAACATATCTGGGCTGTTTGCAGGAAATAACAATGTTTTGCTGGAGATCATGTTGTATTGTCAGACCATTAAAATGTGACATCTGTCTTGGACAGATATGTTCCTGTGCATGCGGCCGTGGCAGTTTAATCAGCTCTTTATGTTCTGTCACAACAGGTTTCGTGCTCAGTTCACTCTGACTGTGGAGCAGTGGCAGGAATCCTTTAGTCAGAATTATGGCCTCAGGCAGGAGGTGTGTGTGTGTGTGTGTGTGTGTGTGTGTGTGTGTGTGTGTGTGTGTGTGTGTGTGTGTGTGTGTGTGTGTGTGTGTGTGTGTGTGTGTGTGTGTGTGTGTGTGTGTGTGTGTGTGTGTGTGTGTGTGTGTGTGTGTGTGTGTGTGTGTGTGTGTGTGTGTGTGTGTGTGTGTGTGTGTGTGTGTGTGTGCGTCCGTGACCTCGGTGGCATATATTGATTGAGTGTCTGGTGCCCCATTGTCAGCACACAGTTAGCCTCATTAGGAATAGGTCTTGCTGTCCCATCGTCTTCCTCCTTCGATATCTACATCACATCTTCTCGCCCTTTTTCCTTTCCTCTTCCCTGATTCTCTGCTCCCGTTTCAATTTTTTGTCCTCTCCATCCAACCCCACTGCCCCCTTGCCTCTAGCCTCATGCTCCTCTTCACTATTCCACAAATCATGATATATGAGGGTCAACAGCCTGGTGACTTTGTTGCCATTAGTAATGGGGGCTGGCAACTGTACTTGGATCGAAAAACCTAATGTGCTGTGAAGGAGAAAGATTTAATGAAACAAAGTCATTTGGTGTAGTTATTAGTGCCGCTCATCTTTTCTTATCGATTTAGCTGGTGCATTATGGTTTTACTATGTTTTTCTGCACTGAGTTGTGAAAATTCCTAGTTTTCCATACTGAGCTTGAGAGCTGTGTTCTGGGATCTGTGTTGAGTTTGTATATCCTCCCTGTGCCCGTGTGGCATTTCCAAAAAGAGTTATAAGTTGATTAAAATAAGAGCAAGCGTAAGAAGGTTCCGCTTTCCCCACTACAGCCAAATGGTAAGATGTTTGTCAATATGCTCATAGCAGCATGTGGCACAGTATAGGCAGCATTATGTGATTGATGTGATAACCAAAACAAAACCATCTCGCACGATTCATTTCCCCTTTGACAATAAAAGTCTGACTCTCACCTGGAGTCTCCCACTTTCTCTTATGTCCAGTCTACTGCGCACTCCAGGAGGTGGCGTTCGGCCCACTTCACCCATCAGCCCATGTGAGGATTCAGTAAACTGGGTGGGAGTTAATATCAGTCTCTGGCCACATTACCTTTTCTGAAGTGACACAGATTTTGAAATCCAATTTGTATTTCAGTCTGAGCCAATAAAAAGGGACAGTTAACGGGGCAATGTGGATCTGCGGGTGTGTTTGTCAAAGCCCTGGCGGCGGCAGCAGCAGCAGCATCCTGCAGCAGCTGCCGCCAGGTCATTGTTGCCAGTGACCTGACATGATGAGATAAGAGAGAGAGAGAGAGAGAGAGAGAGAGAGAGAGAGAGAGAGAGAGAGAGAGAGAGAGAGAGAGAGAGAGAGAGAGAGAGAGAGAGAGAGAGAGAGAGAGAGAGAGAGAGAGAGGAGAGGAGAGAGAGAGAGAGAGAGAGAGAGAGAGAGAGAGAGAGAGAGAGAGAGAGAGAGAGAGAGAGAGAGAGAGAAGCTGTGCAGGTCGCCAATCCATCTCAGGGTGAAAACTTCCGATGGACAAACTCCAACTTCAGGTTAGAGTTTATTTGTCTTTAACTGTGCAGCTGAATCAACTTTTTTAGCGTGCCAACCACTAAGGCGTCGGTTTAATAATCACTGGCTTGATATAGTCATCACGCTCAGCAAGTTGAGTGTGAGCTATTTACAGAGGTAAATTGTGACTGTGCCCAGAGAAAAAAGAAGTAGCTCAAACACTCCCTTAAGAATTCCATGATGTAAGTCACTTTATTTTTCTTTGAATTATTCATCTTCCCGGACGCCAAGCATTTTGTATAAGTATCCGAACACCAGAGTGGCAACAAATTGGCTCACCTCAATTACTGGACCGATCTCTGCAGCTTGTAATTACAGTTTCAATTACAGTTTCTGGGGTTGTTCCCTATTAGGTTCATGTTATTGGAGTTGTAATTATTCTCTTGGATCAACTCAAACAGCACGCGGTGTATTTCATCTAACTTTGAGCGTGTGTTGGCCTATCAGAGCTGGTGTGTTACGAGCTGTTGTGGTTCAGGGTATTACATGGGCTTCTTATCATATTCCGTCTGTTTTGGTGTGGTAATTCAACTTAGAATTATGTATTATTTTCGAGTGAAATGTCATACAGGATATGCATATGAAAGTGTAATACTGCATATAAATATACTTTCAAATTCAGAAATAAATTGACAGAATTATTTATGCTTCCGCAAACCATTTCTTCTCATTTCAACGGGATTTGCATGCATTACCGTTTATATCAGGCCAAATATATTTAATGAAAGAAATGGAAGATCATTAAACAGCCATGACAGGTACATCAATTTTACCAATTATATTAATAGATTCACAGGAAGCAGAGTCACATCAGAGCACAGCAAATAGGACCAGCTTTTGACCTTTATGTGGCTTTTATGGATTTACTGGATACTGTCAACTTGTATTGGATTCTCGAGTCCCTGGTACCTCTGGACAGGTCAGCATCTCATCACAGCTATACTGCAATATCTCCTGTTTTGTTTTGTTTTGCTTTTTTGTTTTTACTAGGCCCTAACAGACTGAAGATACTTGAATGTGTTCTAATGACCACGTCTCAGTGACTCCTGCACAGACAATGCTTTTAACATGATCACTCACAGTGGTGAGCAGCTCCTCTAAGCTTCACAATGGCTTGACAGAAGGATTGAGGTGACTGTCGACCTGGTTGGTGCAAAACCATACTCTTGACCATCACAAAGAGTGAAAATTGCAAAAGAAAGAATATATAAATACACTCTTTCTCTTTGTAATTAAATAACTGGAAGGCAGTATTGGCAAACAGCTAATGTGTGCGGAGTGGGGAGCTTACAGGGATTAAAAACAGAGCAAAGAACAGCGATAATCAGATTTGCATTCATCAGGTATCCAGAAAGACGACAAACGGTGCACAAATTCGCTCCATGACAATTGAATGTGTAAATGTTTATATCCACTTCAAAGATGATTACACAGTAGGTCGGAGGTGCGTTCACAATATGTTCTCACTGTCTCAAGAAGCCCCAATGGACCTATAATTGCAAGTTTACAATTTAATAAAAAATCTGAGTTTACTCAACCCAGAAAGATTGCACTAAATGGGCACTGAGGTGAGACGAGCAGCTGAGGACGAAGAATCATAGAGGAGGCTTAGTCCCCGTCCAAAACAAAAAGTGAGGTAATGACTGAATATGCTGTGGTGCCATGATTGTTTGAATTATGGTTAAGACTATCATTGGATAATTAATAATAAACATGGAATTTGGGCGTTCACGTCACAAAAACAAACAATCTTCAGCATTTGTATACTGTAATATTGTAATATTGTTATATATATATATATATATATATATATATATATATATCAATACTAACACCATCTGATTTGAGCAGGAAGGTGTTTTTGTTTTCCACCATTACATATCTCTCTAAAGATATTTACATTACAATTCATTTAAAAGAAAAAGATCAACAGAAAAGTAATGAGTTCAATAATAGACCGAATTACAAAAGACTATTCATAATTATGTTATTTAACTGTGATTATCCATCTATTCAATCCGTTTTGTTCCCCAACTCACCAGAACAAAATTGGAATTTACACGTCACTCGTCAATAGAAAA
This sequence comes from Lipophrys pholis, assembly GCF_963383615.2. NCBI lineage: Eukaryota > Metazoa > Chordata > Actinopteri > Blenniiformes > Blenniidae > Lipophrys > Lipophrys pholis. The sequence continues at coordinate 17,931,066 of NC_137627.1, read as the reverse complement.
ACTTACACAGACAATCGTGCCATCAACCCCACACTCACATTCACCCAGTTTAGAGTCACTAGTTTACCTGACGGCTACGTCTTGGGATTGTGGGAGGAAACTGAATTACTCAAAGGAAACCAACTCGTGCAAACTTGACAGAGAAAGAGCAAGGATACCAGTTGACAGTGCTGGTCACTGGTGCACAGTGAATTAGTAATCGGATATTATTAAACTACTCGCAGCTTTGCTGTCTGATATAGTTTGCCCCTTGGCATTGACCTGTGCGTCCCTTTTCCGTCATACATTTTATGAAGGATTTCTATTTGAAAAGTCAAGCTTATGTTGATATATTGTAATCCATAGAGCAAAAGCACAGAAACGCCGCAGACGATCATTATTCGATGCTTTGTAAAAGACTAATCCTTTCCTGCATGTTAGCCCTGATAATGTCAGACAGGACGGGTCTGAATATGTATCGGTGCATTCTTCTTAATAGAGGCTTTCTAAATAGGAAATAGCCGATTTAACCAATAAATCTGCGGTAATACGTCCACGGCGAAATGAGAATCTACTGTCCTCTGCTGAGGAGATTTATCTTCATCGCCCTTAAACATAAAGTGTTGCAGTTTCTCAGCTGCATGTGGGGAAAGTGTTGACTTTGTTTTCTGGTAAGAACGATGATCTTCGACATTTCTGTCGAATGGGATGACACCCCGATGTCCTACTTCACCACTCTCACCCTTCTGGCATGTTCACACTGGTTTTTCTGCCACGAAACCATCTCAGCTCCGTTCTGAGTGTCTCTGCTTTCATGGCACCAGCCTTATTTCTTTATCTGGAACCACGTAGTTTAAAGGAGCACAGCAAAGATTAATGGCTCGTCTGTGGGCAGGAAAGACCCCGGCATCCTCACAAACACTTCCTGTCGACACAAACACACCTTCACACTTGTCGATGAAAACGTGGGCTGTTTATATCCAGTGCTTCATGTGTGATGGCGCGGGTCGCCATCAGTTTTTCCCTAGAAACCTCGTTATGATCTGCTTCAAGATTTTCAAAGAAGTCCTGCCTTTGGAGGGAAATGCGGAATTGAATTGAACTTTTTGATTATATGGTTGACAATCGCAATCCAAGTTGGTGTCACATTCACACAAAGTCTCATGGTTCGAAGTGGCCGTTCTCTTTACAGTAGAGGAAAACAGGTCATGGGAAAGGAGAGAAGGATATGAAATGACCCAGTAGGAGGAAAGATGGAGAGCAAGGTATGAAGGGGCGGAGGGAGACTGGAGGGCGACGTAGGAAGAAAAGGACATGGAGAGGTGAATGAAATGTCAAGGAGACTCAGAGGCAACGTGAGGAGAGCGAAGTATTGTATTATTGTGTGTGTGTGTGTGTGTGTGTGTGTGCACACATTCAGGACACACACAGATAAACAGGGAAGCTCCCAGAGTGAAGACCTTCCTGGAATTTTAACGGGAAATGTATTCTTCACAAAAACAATGGCATAATACACACACACACACACACACACACACACACACACACACACACACACACACACACACACACACACACACACACACACACACACACACACACACACACACACACACACACACACACACACAGCTTCTGAATCTCCTCAGGATGGAAAGACAGCACAACAAAACATTGAGATCAGTCAAATAAAAACACTCATTAGCATCATTAGACAATATCTGAATTGTTTCTGCTGCGGCTGCGTACGTGACATGTTTATGTTTTTAAGTTCATGCGTACATGTCTTCGTTATTTAAAACAGGATTTCTGAGCTTGCACCTGTGTTTGTGTGTGTTGGGGTGAACTAATCAAACCGTGTTTATAATTGAATTGAACACATTTTGAGTTTTGATTTGCTGCATTCATGTGCAGCCGCTGCCCCAGGTGGAGACTTTGAAGTCGGATCTCACACACAGGAGCACACGCAGCCTTTTTGCTCTCTGACGTGCCAAACAGAAGGTTGTTGTTGGACTAAAGGCCCTGTGGTTAAACTGTCTCATGCGTGGAGAAGAAAACGTAGAGGATGGTCTTTTTCGTCACTTTGTTTGCATTTCTCACTCTTTGTACAGAAAGAAACACTTGTTAGATTTGTCAATTAAGCAATAAAGGATGGCAGAGAGGGAGGGCGTATTTACAGTTTTGTCACAGATCTCCTCTCTTGGCTGCCACTGTGAAGAGCTGCTGGAGATTTGAGTTAATAACCAAGCTGAGAAAGTCTTCTTGAAGAGGGGAAATGTGTTAATAAAAATAGTTTTGTTCTCCAGGACAACGTGTACATAAAACAAGACTTCTGTATATGATCGGTCAATAACAGCATGCTCATGCTGGCCACTGTTACAGCTGCCTTTTTTGCTCATTTGAAAATATCTTAAATGATATTACCTCCTAAATGAAATCTGCCACAACAGCACAACTGTTTTGAGCGCCTTCACTTCATTATAAGCACCTCATAGGCTTTTATCGCTGGGTTTCATCAGGCCTGTCAGTTCTAAGTGCATCTGTTTTACATTCAGTCGTTCCACCTCACAGTTAAAGGTCGCTTAATTTACTTGTTGCCAGCCAAATCCCTGGAGTGTCTTCCAGAGGCTTTTGAAGCCCTGCATGGCCAAGTGACTGATGTGGCATAAGACAGATTTACTCTGCAAGTCAAGCGTTCACATTTTCCAAAGCAGCAACTATTTTCAAGCCCAACGGATTCCAGCAAAAAGTCGCTGTCAATCCGGCTTGTGAAAGTTGGAGAGAAACACTTGAGCAGAGATAAAAAAAATGTTTTAAAAAAGAAACAGTCTGTACTTAAGAGGCTGATAATATTTAAATCCAGCTAAAGTGAGGAGGTGACTTTATAAACATTGGTAATTTGCTGGCAAAAAATTCAACTTCAGGAGAAAGACTGTAGTAAGAGAACAGCGACAATGAATTAAACCTTTAAGCACAGTGGTTGCCAACATTTTTCCTTGTAGGACTTCCTCCAAATTGTCTTTAAACAGCCTCTTGTTAACCACACACACACACACACACACACACACACACACACACCTTTGTTCTATTATTTTTCCATCTTTCATCGCCGCTTGTCAGCTTTTTCACTTGACCATACAGTATATATTATGTAGCTTATATTAATTTACCTACAAATGACGAAACTGCCCACAAAATTTGGTGATAGTGCAGAAGTTTTGAAGACATTCCAGGATAAGTGCATGAGACATTCAAACATTTGGTGGTTTGGTATTTTTGTTCAATTTTCTTTTTTCCTTTTTTCTTTTTCGAATGTGCCATTATCAAATGCTGCATTGTGATCTGCATGGCAACCGTGATATCCGTATCCATGGCAATTTGGTTGTCTCCTACATCTGCAGTTTCCTATGCGCCAACAGTTGTCGCATCGTATGAATGTGACTTTTATGAATGTACAGCTTTAGACCAGAATCTGCAAGGTTCTTTAGCTTGTCGAAATTTCTTTTGACCAGAGGTAGATGCTTTTTTAGAAATGGGTGGGCTGATGGAATAATGAGAGTTGGACACATGGATAGATGGTTTAGGGGTTGCAGGTGGAGATCATAAGTGTGTGTGTGTGTGTGTGTGGGGGGGGGGCTTGGGGGGGGCTGATGTCATCAGCCAGGCTGATGTCAGAAATGGAACAAAAAGTAAGAGTCTGAACAGTGTAACTACCCGAGGGAGGAGAGAAGGGAGATTGAATAGAAATGGAGCCAAGAGAATGGCGAGAGCATGTGGGTGTCTGTTCCTGAACAGAAGAGTCAGATTAAAATAGAACAACAGCCATATGACGACAGTGTGACTGTCAAACACCTGCAGGAAAGAGAGAGGGAGAGAGATGGAGAGAGGGAGAGAGAGAGGGGGGGGGGGGGGCAAAAACTGTAGAAAGGTCTTTTAAGGGGGAAGAGATTGAAAATGAGATGCTGGAGTGCGAAATACAGTGAACAAATAAAAAGAAGGTGTGGATGAAAAATTGAGACCATTATAATGTGGCCTTCATGTCAAACATTGTGTGAAAGGAAGAAAAAGATCTGCTGCTTTTCTCCCATCAGTGTCCTTTTATCCTGCTCGGGGCTTTGAATCACTTCTCATTACGGTACGCTTTGAATGAGGGAAAGTCGATGAGCTGTAGTAGGGGATGTCTCTAACAAAGGTGCCATAATACAGGACACATGTATTCACAGAGGGGGGTGGTGTTTGAGTGTCCGTGGTATTTAGACCCCCCCCTGATTGGCAGTTGTTGACATTTGAGAGGAGGTCAGTCCCTCAGCGAGGACTGATGACAATCAGAGCCATTCAAATCACACAATGTATTTTGCCACGTCACGGCGTCGGAGGAGTCCGCGTCACAAGGGGATGTTGAGGTAAAGCTGGGATATCAGTCGAAAGCGAGGAATTTCAAAGTGTAGGAAGATGAGTCCTCACCTTTACAGAGCTTGACCCATACTACCCCGCCCTACACCCCACCCCCACAACTCTCACAAACAAGTAGTCATTTTTTGGTTAAATACTGGACTTCCTAATATTCCCAATAAAATCTTTTGTAACAGTTTATGGGATTCATAGACAACTGTTAAAACATTTTTAAAGTCACAAAATTCAAGTATTTTTCTTGAAAATGTTTTGGAAAGATGCTAGAACTATTTGGTTACTTTCTAAAAATATTTGATTGCATTGCGAATTGCAGCATTTTCATCTTGCCCATTCCAACATCTGGTTTAAAAGCACAATTTTTACACAAACAAACAGAAAATGGCAGGTAAATGTAGATGTAATCAGGTTGTTTGTTTTTTGTTCTGTTTTCCAAAGTGTTCAACTTATTGGTGGCAAAAATCACAAATGGTTTGAATAACTCTACAAACTGTCATTTTAGTCATAATTAAGTACAATTCACAGCATGTATTCTAGTTCACAGCTTATAAAATTATGAATCGTCGCTGGTTATCTCCCACAGACTCGATAATAATATAGCCGATCCTCAACATACTACTTTCACCTAATTAGAAGATTGTAAGCATTTCTATTTAGTTACTTCCGCAAGACTTCCGCCTGTGCTGATTCGACACTTTTAATTTAAATATCTGATGTGTTTTCTATCATTTTGATTTGTCCCCATTATAATCTGTTTCTAAAAACAAAAAGGGTTTTGATACCATAATCATGTGAGAACAGGAGACAGAAGTTATTGTATAAACTACTAAATTTAGAGCAATTTGTAAAGTGCGAAAGCTTCTTGACTTGTTAACTTGTTGATCAGAAGCTTATTGTAATACCATAATAACCATACTAAAATGATTATTTTATTTAGTGAATCGTAAGCTGGCTATATAATGATAAAATCTACATCACCTTTTTGGAAATGTACTCTCTGCATTAATTGGTCATTAAAAGTGACACATTTCACTTGAGACAATAGCATAGAAACAAAAATAGTCCATGACCAGGCGTATTCATTAAACACTAACAGCATTGCTGGGTCAATGATCTTTTGGATTTAGTAGTTGGTTTTAAAGGTCTTAGAGAGAAATAACCTCAAATAGATATTTCAAGTAGCTCCTGAAAAGAACAGTCCAGCAAGGTTCCTGCTCAATGTAATGCTACATCCCCACCCAAATATTATCCTGCGTGATACACTGATAAACTTTGGGTCTTAATTTTTGTTCACCAAAAGCAGCGATCATAGCCTGCCTCATCTTCACAACGAGGCTTTTATGAATGCGTTGCTCCTCTGAGACGACAATCTCAGCCTTGTCAGTTCACATGCAGGCAGTGTTGCTTGTAGAGCGGCGTTTTGAAGAGCAGAAGCTTATTTTCAGCTGTCATGACATGGCCAAGAAAGCATCTTCTGCAGGCGGTAGACTCATTACCAGAGACGTGATCCAGTTCTGATGATTCCTCGATAATCTTGCCCTCAGTCAGGCCTCCTTTTTTTTTTTTACCTCATTGAATGTTCTTTGCACCCTTGTGCTGGATGCTGTTTCCTCCGGAGAGAATCCACAGAATTAAACCGTCTTCATCTACACTTGTGAATCAAACTGAAGACTGATGAAGCTATAAGGATCATTTCCTCTCGGTTTCAGTTTTCTGGGCGGTCTGCAAGTCTTCTGAGATCATATTTTGAGTGTTTTCATGAGTTGAAGTAGCCATAATTCGCCCATCTAATCTTGTTTCAGTGTTTGCTCATGCCTGACTCCAATTAGCTTTTGTTGTTGTCATTAACCTTGAGGTCCACACACTTCATTCCCCGACACTCGGAATGTCAATGGGGACAAGAGCAGCTCAGAGCTGCAGAATCTGTTAAATTGGTAGGATAAGAATAATGATAATCTTTCTGTATGATTATTGAAAATGACAACTTGGATGAAAACCTTATTATTATCTCGTGAAATCCAATTGTTGTTGCTGCTTTATGGAGGTGAAATTCCTCACTACTTGTTAAACACTGAAAAGCTCCAAAGCCAGAACGCTGATGTTACATATGTAAATGAGCAAAAATGCCATTCATGATATGCACCACAAGACTCGTGACAAAAAAATGTTTCTCAAAGTTGGTGAAACCAGTAAAAGCCTCTAATTAGCCTAATGTTTACATGTTTTTATTAGGCATCAACCAACATTTACAACTGTAAATGAGAGTATGTGCTTTGTGTGTGTGATGTGTGTGTGTGTGTGTGCGTGCGTGCGTGCGTGCGTGCGTGCGTGCGTGCGTGCGTGCGTGCGTGCGTGCGTGCGTGCGTGCGTGCGTGCGTGCGTGCGTTTGAAGGTAGTAATACCTTGAGTTTCATTGTGAATGAGTTTACAGCTCTGCTCTCATTCAGACTATAAAACGCCTTCATTTGATGGGTTTTTGTCTGGTCTGCTGATGAAGTAGCTCTCATCAATTTGAGGCAGAATCAATTTCATCCACCCCTGCAATAAAAAGGATTCAGCAGAAGGAGGCTTGCATAGACCAGAAGAGGGTGGCATATCCCACATGGAAAAATCACACCCTGACTATACCCATAAGTCAGTGTATAAAACGACTTTACTTTATTACAGTTTCTTTTCATTTCTTTGCTTCTCTCTCTGCATTAATTAAAATGCAGTATTGATGAAACCTGATGAGAACAGCTGCCTGCTGTTTTCTCTAGAGAAGCAAAACTAGTCTTAGCCTGACTGGAAGTAGATTTGGCAGACATTCATTACTGCCAGAATATCATTGTCAGGTTTTCCTGCATCTGGGCTGGATCCAAATCTGCCTCTGATTAATTTTAATAGACGGGCTCATATGGAATTTGGCCACAGGCCTTAATTAGGAGTTGAAGTCTTAATGCTCCTTCCAACAAGTGTCACACCAATGACTGATTTCCATTAAGTAACCACAAAGCACACATTGGAGGCACACCAACCTTTTTTCCTGCAGTGCAGCACTTTTTGTCTCTCTCCTTTGAGCAATGTGTGAATTTCATCAGTGAGCAGTTGTCTGTCTTTTGCGGGATTGAGTTTCCCTGTTTAGTCTGTCTGCTCCTGCCGTTCTACTTGTTCTCTCAGGTCTCAGGATCTGTTGCTCCCTCTTTCTGCCCATCATCCATTTCCCTTGAGTTCTGCTGAGGAAATATTTATGAATCATGGTCTGTTGGCTGGCCTCTGTTAAATAAATTTCACTCAGCACTTGTAACAAAGTTTAGTCTCACTCTATCGTTCTGTTTTTCTCTCTGTCTTTTTGTTGCAAAGAGAGGTTTGCTAGTTAAGCAGCGGTTGCAGTTTGTCTTGTTCTTCACACTGTGATAAGCCTGCCAGAGCAGCGTCACTTGTTCACCTCAAATTCAGTGTGTGTGTGTGTGTGTGTGTGTGTGTGTGTGTGTGTGTGTGTGTGTGTGTGTGTGTGTGTGTGTGTGTGTGTGTGTGTGTGTGTGTGTGTGTGTGTGTGTGTGTGTGTGTGTACCCGGGCCTGTCTTTATGGCTTGGCTGTATTCTACAGTGCATGTGTCTCCAGTATGTTAGTGATGCTACTGGAGACCCAGCGCTGTTGGAATAACAACCAGGACCCAATGCAACGCCTTCAGACCCCCTGTAGCAGTGTGTGCGTGTGTGTATGTGCGTGTGTGTGTGTGTGTGCGTGCGTGTGTGTGTGTCAAACATACAGTGTTGTCTCTCTCAGACGACTGCCAGAAATCAATCTGCATCAATAATTGAGTTAACTGAAATGTTAAAGAGCACAGTGTCCAGTAGCATGTCTCTTGGTGACTTAAACATCGACAAGTAAACCTTGTGGCAGGTAAGCAGGCTGGAGATTTGCTAGGATGCACAGAGGGGCTTGTCAGTACAAGTAAATAGTTGATTTTACATAAAGCTCTCCAGGCTTGAAGGTGAATGCCTTTAATCGCCTGCAAATGGAATGGCATTACCCTGCATCTCGTCGCCGCAAGATTGAGGTCAAACCTCTTGAAATACAGATTGGCTTGAAGTTGGATTGCTCTGTAAACAATGCAGCAGATAAGAAATGCCAGTTATCCTAAAGGCCCCAATTATGTAGCTACTTACTCTAATCCTCCCAGTTGACCCTTTACCTTGGCGGGGTCGTTAGCGAATGTGATCAATTTCTGATATCAGCATTTAGATAAATGATCAGTCTAATCTGATTCTCCAAGGAATGTGTAATACATTACCTTCACTACACCACTAAATATGATCAGAATATTACACCTCGGTACATAGTATCATTACAGTGAAAATGTGGGAATTTGAGGTCCTTCAGATTAATTAGACTCTGACTCACGGTTCATAGATAAGAGGATTCATCATTTGTAGACGACAGTCTGTCTGACTGGGACACTTCTGATGAATGCAAACTGCAAAGCGTCTGTCCGGGTGTGTAGCTTTAGCGGTGGGGTAGCTGCCTGCCGGCCAACGAGAAACAAGCTGAAATTGCTATATTTATGACGTGTACCAAGTGTGGTACACAGGTGGGCATCCACTCTGCAGCACCTTGGGAGCATCCAGGGTGTTTGCTCAAGGGCTCAAAGTGGTGATGAGGGGAGGAACAAGCAGTGGCATTCACTTCCCCCACTGAAATCTGTCGGTCGCCCAGGGATTGCTTGCGGCCTCCTTAACTTCATTTGCCGGTGTGTCTATCTCACTGTTTTTTAAGAGCACGATTGCGGAAAAACTTACAGATATTAAAGTTTTAAACATACTGTGATCAATGAAATATGCTTTGGTTTTTTGTCAAATTCAAAGGTGCTACATGTGTTTTTAACAGCAACAGTGGGTGGCTTTTATAGTTGAATGAGGAAAAGGAGCAGGACAAGGTTTAATAAAAGCAGCTCTGTGTTAAAACATACAGTATACAATACGTCTCTGACCAGAACATTTGCAGATGTAGATGAGACCTCCAGCTAATTAGTCATTTGTATTTTGTTTCCCTTTTCTTTGACTGTAATCGGACCTTTTATTTTTTATGACATCCCTAATTCCCACTCACAAAAGAATGAGACCATCTCTCACATGGGAACATTCAAGACTTGACTGAATACAGCTCACCTTCGGCATAACGCTAATATTTCAGCTTGAAATTAAATCTCTCTTTTTATTAAAAGTTGAAGAGAGCCCACAAAAACAGAACTTTTGTAGTTGTTTGTAAAGATTTTCACAGACATTTTTATCATTTGATTTCAGTGCCACTTGTGTCTTTTCTTTTACAGCGAAGCTACACAGTGATAGTGAGAAGACCAATACATAGAATTGATGTTTCTTGACAGTCATTTATGTAACCTATTTACCCAACTACAACAATAACAACAACAGATTGAACTATTATGACAAAGTGCGAGCGGTGATCTTACAGTTTTGACTTTCACCCTTAATGCACGACAGCTTTATTAAGATCTTTAACTAGATCTATGTGATGTGTCCAGTGTGCCTTTATCAGTGTTTAATCACCTCAAACTAATAGCTTGGGTTGTTATTTTTACATTTAAATAAGCTGCGACATTGTGCTGTCACGCTATTCTAACCTGGAACAGATCATTCACTCACTGTCTTAACAGAAGAGTGTGTGTATTTGTGGGGCGTGGATTTGAAATGGATCTAATCTGCAACATCACTTCTAAATGCCACTAAATCCTGCACATGGGCCCTTTAATACATCGCAGCTCTCACTCCGCGCAGAGGCTCATTAGCCGAGGACTGTCGGACAGACTTGCTGGAGTGGAACGGCTGTGTGTCAGGTTGGCACAGCTGGCTCTATGAAAGGAAACGATAATGTCACATTTTTTGGGTTACATTCAATGTTGCGCTCCATCAGAAACGCAAGAGCACATCTTCATGATCTCGTAATGAGGGCTATAAGATATGACTGCAGGCTCTGAAAATGTCCTAGTAAGTGGAACTTTTAGTGGGTTTTTTAAATCTTTTTTTTTTTTAAATCAGATGTAAAATGTAAATGTGAAATAGCTGGCAATCAAGTTGTTCTAATAATAGACTATCTCAAATAGTCTTTTCCTGTACAATGAGGTTGGTTAGAAAATGTAATTGCAGATCGTTTATCACATTTACTTTCAGTGTTGAACTGGTTCCTACTGTGCTGCTAAAGCAACTCCACTCCTTTTTTTTTTCTTTTTTACTTGTGTGCACTTAGAGAGGCTGAAGTCAGTTTCCTGGCGGTGTTGCTGAAACCACACAAGAAGCCGTCAGAAGGCAGATCTTACTCCAACAAACACATCTGTATAAGTATTAGTGTAATCATGCTTTCACCATTAGAGAACAAAAACAGGGAAAAGTGGGGATCAGACTTGCAACTATAAATAGCTATTAGAAAAGATCTCGTCTAAATAATCTTGATATACCACGGATATTAAATGTGTACGAATCGGGCCGCGCCAGAAAAGTTGTCTTTCATTTTGAAGTGCTACTCAAAACAATATAGCATAAGCCATTGCTCCCTCAGCAGCCAAAGCAGGCTAAAATAAACCTTCGAAAGAATGTGAAACTATTATCTGGCCTAGTTCTTCTTACTAGGAAATTATCTCAACATAATGCAGCGCTGATTTGGCTCCATCCTGCTGGCTACAGCTCTGTCCGCGTAGACTTAATTAAACTTTTCAGTGAGACGTCCTCCTGGAGTTATGCCGCGAATGCCTTGCTCCTTCTCTATTAACTGAGATTTATGACTGCTGTAGTTCAGGGGAAAGACGGGATAAAAAAGGGGAAGTTTTGCCCCCTTACAATTTTTACCTACATTTAAGAGCAGGTCGACATTTTCCTCTTCACCAGTCAAACCCTGCTTCTCTTTAATCTATTTCCGGATTTACCTTCGGGCTGACCACAATGTTCTTAGGTTTTGCACCAGCGGCTGAGCAGCTTCACAGGGATGTTTGGGGCTTAAGTGCTCTCCTGAAGAGCAAATTGATTGTAGCTCTTGAAGTCAGTGTCCTTCTGCCTACAGTTTAAAAACCTGGAGCAAGTATGAATCATACAAAAGCATGTTATGGAGGATCCATAAAATGTACTGCCCTCTCTTCTTTTTAATACAAAAGGTCTTTATTATTGTTTATTGTACAAATGAAAAGTGACTTACAGCATGCTTTTAGGAGAAAATATAGTGTTTGTAATTTGAAGAACCAAAAACATTTTTGCACATTTATTATAGATTTTAAGAAAAGAAATTCTCAAGGTTGTGTATTTTACAGTGTATGTCATATAGGAAAATACACATCAACAGGACTATAAAATTGTTAATATTTTCTTTGGTCCATGTCCATTTTTTTTATTATATAGAGAAAAACCCAGCTATTCCACATGAATAAGCATAGGTGACTGCGGAAAGGACAAACTCACCTTTACCTGGAAGAAATTTTTTCAGAACCAGGCTCAGAGGTGGAGACCTTCTGCGGTCACGGTTGGAGTTCGAAGATAGAAAGAAAGAAAAGGAGGAGACAAAGACAGAAAGCAATAAGCAAGAAACTGTCACCAGAAGGGATTAGCTTGTGATGGGACCAGAAGGCTTAATGTCATTGACATTTCATGATGAAATATGACTACATGACGAGTGAGAGAGGAGAGGAGAGACTCACTGCAGTAAAGGTCTCTCAGCAGTCTAAAGCTATACCTTAACTAGAAAATGGTCCAGTCTGCAGTCGAGTCCATAATACATAGACTACTGAGTGCACCTGAATATAAGCATGACATAAAATGACAACAACAAAAAAAGGGAGGTTGGAGTTACGTGACGGACGCATCACCCATGTATCGGTGGCATGAAGCTGCGTCATTGTTCAAGCCGCAGGATTCAAATTGTGTGACAAAAGCAACGGCTTATTGTCCGGGAATTATGGTACTATAAATGGACTGTCGGTGTGAATGTGAGTGTGGTTGACTTTATGACTCCTTGTGTTGTATGCTCCCTTCATCTATAGTCGGCTCTTATCAACTTCAGTGGCCTCTGGCTTTAAATGCGATTAAGTGGTATAGAAGGCGGAGGGATGAAATACACCTGAAGTCATCCATCCATCCATCCATCCACATTAATACTGAGTGCACTGTTGCAGCTCTCACACCGCGAGTACAAAGACCGCATAGGCCGCAGCAGCAGTTCTGGTACTCCGTACTCCCTTAGCACCGCCCACAAGACATCTCGGGGGACACGGTCATAGGCCTCCTCCAAGTCCACAGAGCACATGTAGTCTGGATTGCAAAACTCCAATGCCCCCTCAATAATCTGCGAGAAGGTGAAGAGGTGGTCCTGGTCCCCTACCTGAAATCATTGAAAAGTATAAAAGGACACAAGTTTAAGGTATACTAGAGTATAATCAGCCAGTGCAGCACCTTATGAGGGAAGAAAAAATGCTTGATGCTTTGCTGCGAATGAACGGCTTCATCCACAGTCAAATAAAGAGCGAAAATCTGGAAGCCAAATGTTTTAGTAAATGTTTTACACCAATATTAGAAGAAAACATTTATATATCTAAGTGTTTTTTTTGTTGTTGTTATTGAAAGATACAATCAAAGGTGGGATCATTGACTGTTGCTGCAATGTCTAATGAAATGCTTTAAGCCATTTGAAATGGCTTTTGTATTCTGTCAACTGTATAGTGAAGCTGTTCCAGCCTGAAGGAGGTCATGGTATCCCTCAGCCACTGGGCCTGGATGAGTGGGGCGGAGTCCCTCGGTGTAATAATACTACAAAACTGGCCAAAAGAGAGCCAAAGCAGGCCAAATTTAAATGAACTTATAAGGTTGTCATCCACTGTCTGAGACGGTTGTCTGAGAATTGAGATCAAGTCCCAAACATGTGAATAAGAGAAGTCTCATCATGTCCTCATTTGTGACAAAGAGGGCTTTACATCACAGTAAATATGAGCCAGCTTAACTTCACATGAGCTCTTATGAAAAGCAGTGGCAGCCACATGGAGAAATGAAGTTAACCAGTTTCATGGCCAATACACAAACTTCTATTGTGAGGTTAAGGTCCTGCTCCCAGGCATCCTTGACTTTATCAAGAGGGTCTGTTTTATTCCTGTCAGCTTAGTGTGGAAAGCAGGATAATTGTAAATGTTTTCAATTTAAATGTCTTCTAAATGGCACCCTATGAATGAGTCATATTCACAAAATGTTCTCTGCTGATCAGTGTGATGAGAATACGCCAGGCGGCAGCCGACGACCCGTTGAGGCTGGGTTTCAACCCACTGACCTGACAATTTGCTTCCTTGAAAAATAAAAAAGGAAACATGTATGCCTTTGAGGGCCGTCTGAAAAAGATAAAGAGAGGAAACTGTGTTTAGTTATGCTGATCACAGGTGCCCTTCAAAATGTCAAAATGCCCTGAGTGATTAGAAAGGTTCCAAATAAAGACAACAGAGGATACGCGCTGGTGAGGGACGCCGAGGGAGGGGGCAGGAAGAGTCGTCTGGAGAGCCATGTAAATATGATGTTGTTCAAGTAGACCGGTACACAGAGGAACTCATAATCAGTGTATACAAAAGATAAAATAAAATGAAATCACAAAAGCAAAAGAAAGTCCCGCAAACTACAGCAAAGGTCATTGTGACATTTGCATAAGTGTTGCATTGAAAATCTATCAGACTTTGAAGGACAATACAATCAGCCTGGGATAAGTGCAGCGCTGCAACAAATTACTAATAACTAATGACAGTCATGCAATGAGTGGGACAAATGTGTAAATTATGCAAGTGTCTCTGAAATTGAATTAGATTGCCAAACAATAGCTGTGTATTTATAATTGAGGCAGGGGCAGTTTATTGTCTAAAAAATGTGCAGTGAAGGCATTACGCAATCCATTCCGATAAAAAGCATCAGCCAAATTCTTTTGAATTGAAAAGGCATTAGAGAAAACTGTTAAGCATAATGAAATCACACTGTTGTTTCCATTCAAGTTTTGATAGCTGTCATGCTTCAGTTTCGCACTAATGAAGGATTACACTGTCCTTTGTATAATTCTCTCTTCTCGCTGGGGGATTTTAGGTAGGCTAATCCGCAAAAAAAATCCAGTTTTTCTATTAGGAGAAAGAACTCCAAAAGAATATTTGAGACTCTCAGCAATGGAAAAGTTTCATGATTTCAGCCAAGAAGCATTAATGCATGTTCAGCTGCGTCAGGATTTACTGAGTGGGCGGCGGTTGGATGTGTATATGTATATGTTGCATGAAAGTGTGTAGGAGTGTGTAAATGTGCCTCTAATGATGGGCGGAGAAGCAGCGAAATTAATATAGCAGATGGTGGGAAGGTATACGACAGGAAGTAATTGTGAAAGGTCAGGGGACAGAGTCTGACATTTCACAAGACATGCATTTTATTGTTTGTAATACACCGCAAACACACACACACACACACACACACATACACAGATGACAGATTTCACCCTCTCCAGTCTACTAGTTGTTGACAGCAGAGCTGGAGGGATGGTGAGTTAGAAGCATTTGTTGTTTTTCTACTGTTCAAATCTACTTCAAGTCAAACATGACTTGCTGGTATATACGGGAGCAAATGGAAGGAGATTCGGACCCCTCTGAGTTCCAGTCTTCTTGACGTTTGAAGTACAAAACTATTTGTTATATGGTCAATAATAAGCGCAAAATACTAATAGTGTTGTCTGAGAAATCGCAGGAGCACCGTATCAGTGTGAATCCAAGTGAAAATAGTTGCGAATTGACGTGTTTTCATCCGTTTTCGGTCTCCAGCCCAGGAGTTGCTGCAGCCCGGCGATATAGGGGCTTAAGATGCACACTCACACGCTTTCTTTCGCACACACGCTTTACACTTACACTCGGGTCTGGCACAGCTCCAACTTCATTACAACAGCACTCTGGCAGACTGATTGAGTGATCAAAGCTAATCGCATTTAATCATATCTAATCATATGTAATAACCAACACAGAGTGCTCAGAGGCATGACAACACTGCCCCCTCTCCTTCTTCACCTCCCTCTTTTTGCCTGCTTCACGTTGCCTCCCCCACCACCACCACCCTGACTGTCCACACAACACACACAGTCTCACATGTTGACACCCAATCGAAAGGAAGACCGAGACACAGAGAAGGAACTCATGGAAATAACAAAAAAAGAGACATTTTAAACAGAGAGAGTGACAGATGGACGGCCTCTGTATAACATGGAGCCCTGCAGCAGGTACAGCTCGCACTACCTTTGTTGTAATGAACGCTCAAGAAAAAGAACAAGACGCTCTTCCTCCGAGCGCCGCTGTGCAGCTCGCAGTTTTGTCAGTACAACCAGGGAGAGGATGATCTGGCAGTCGCGGGCTGTTTTTTTCAACTCCCATCCTCTTCTGTCCAATTTAAATTCAGCGCACAGTTTTAAAAGCTGTGGCGTTTTAAACCCTCTCCCTGTGTTTTTTTTTTTTTTCCCCACTTTGCTTTGATCAGCCTTTGAGGTCCCACAGAGATGTTTCTTTTCGACTGCACTTTTAATGATAATGCACTGTGATAACTGGATCTAAGCAGACTGCACACTGAGTTCAAATTTTTGCTATGGTGTGAATTTATAGCTGTCACATAAGAACTGTAGAGCTCCTTTGATAAAGCTGCGGCTGTGAGATGTTGCAGTTGCGTTTTTGTGTTTGTGATGTTTTTGAAAGGTGAAAATACAAAAACCATAAGACGCAAATTCAATCTTGCATGACCTTGAAGTATGATATTCAATTCAATCAGCTTTCCTGTTTTGTTTTGGGGTTTTTTATTTCTCTGGATTATTCTCAGACCTATTCAGGGATAAAGTTTAAGGCTTCTTTTGTGAGGACCAAATAAAGACCTCCACAAAAACCTTGCAGTTTTTAAAAACTTATGTGGGCTTCAAATGAGGAGTTTGTCGGATCGCAACAGTTTTCTAAAAGTCCATCAATTCATCCATCTTCTATAATGCTTATCCTGTGCAGGGAGCCGATTCCAGTTCACCCGGGACAGGTCGCCAGTCTATCACAGGGCAAACACAGAGACAGACACACTCACATTCACACCCAGGAGCAATTTAGGGTCATCAATTAACCTCACATATGTTTCTTGGACTGTGAGAGGAAACTGGGGTACGCAGAGGAAACCCACGCACACACAGGGGGAACATGCAAACTCCACACAAAAAGGCATTCGTCTGTCATTTGAACCCACGACCTTCTCGTTGTGAGGCGAGAGCACAAACCACTGTCTTCTTAAACTCTCTACCCCATCTTCTGGTCATTCTGCAGATTTATTTTTTATGTTTTATTTTTTCATCTGGGTGAGGATAGTCTGTCTTCCTCTGACGGTGATCA
This sequence comes from Lipophrys pholis, assembly GCF_963383615.2. NCBI lineage: Eukaryota > Metazoa > Chordata > Actinopteri > Blenniiformes > Blenniidae > Lipophrys > Lipophrys pholis. Next base: position 17,914,288 of record NC_137627.1, on the reverse strand, counting down.
AAGTTCCAGCAAACCAGACAAAACACAATCAATTATATTTATTTTATGATCAATCGAGCAGAGCTGCCAGATCACAGATCCAACACAGCATGTACTCACAATAAGGAGCAAAACTTAGGTTGGGTGCAGACTTCTTAAGGAGTTTAACATTCAATGTTTTTGCTCTTATTAGTGTTTTCTAATAAAGAATTTTTAGAGTTGCGCTGTTTTTTTGTTTTTTACTTTGAGATATAAAGTGGAACGGTCACAGTTATTTACCTTAGAACTGAGTTTGTCTTTGTAACATTTACCAGGACACACTTGCAAAAGAGATTATTAATCTCAATGTGTTTCTCCTGAATAAATAAAGGCAAATGAATCTGCATTCAGTTCTAAATATGTGTTTTCATGAAATACATTTTAGTTTTAAAGTCACATATCAATTTTGTTAATTATTTATTTGTATCATTTACACGTGTGCCTTTTTCTATCCAGCATGTTGGTATATAGAAGGGGGGGTCTTAAAATATTGAAATCATTTATATTCTATTTTAGATTTAATACACACAAAAATATTTTAATCTGTTATCTTGTGTTTATTGTTTAAGGTTTTAAGTCAGAAATATCAAAAACTATTAAGAGTACTTCATAAGGCCATCCTGTATGTTTTTTCAGAATGATCACAATGAACATTTTAATAATGTTTGATAGATTTTTCTTTATATGTGATAAGTGAAAGATTACCTGACAGACCAATTGATTTTTATTTTTTTTTTGCCGTTTAGGGTGGAAGTGGGGTTGACAATTCAAACTTCCTCTGGGATCAATAGAATAGATTTCTTTCCATGTAGAAGCGCTTTTTCTTCAACACAGAAGGAGTGAGCGCAAGCCGCACAATGGCATGGAAGTCCCAGCATTTTGAAACTGTGTAAAAATCCCCTTTTCATGCACAGTACTGAGTCAGAGGTCACTTTTAATTTTGCAGCACTCAGAGCCCAATTCACAATGATTTTTCTTAGTGCAGGAAAGTGGTTGGTATTTATTCGCTGGAGTAAAACACAAGCTGTAAAACAACACAGCTGGACTGTTTGAAAGAGGAGCAACTCTGTTCAGAAGTGAACAAATCAAACTGAAAACACAAATAAAATGCTGCAAAAATAACTAACATAATGATCACAGTTCACCTTCATTTCAAGTGTGCTCCCTCCTTTTATGTGAGGGTTTGTTTTCGGTGAACATATTTAAACTTACCATTTTACGGTCTGCATTTTCAGAGATGGATGTAGTGACTCCTGAAGTTGAAAGATCACGAGAAGATAAAACAATATATTGGTTCTCATTACATGTCATCAGACTCTTCAGAACCAGGCCATTATCAGGTTAAACTCGTTTTTTTCCCCAGCAGTCCTTCCCATGTTAAGTAGTTGCATTAATATTTCAGAGAAGGAATCTGTGAGGAATGTGAATTTGTGTGACTGGTGAAAACACTTTTCTCACTCCGCTTTTTGATCAGCCACTGAGCAAACTCTGCAAATGATTTGTCAAGTATTTTGTTTTTGCAGTACTCACAATGAAACCGGGTGTCGGGAAGGAGTAAAACTAACTCCAGCAATCTCCGGCGACATCTGAGTTCAGTTCATTTCAAAGTGCCGCACTCGTCCCTCCAACTGGCACAGACTGCTGTGCACACAACGAGTGTGACACAGTTTAAATATTGTTTCAGAGGTCTTTGCAGCACGCCAATGTAAATATCTGGGGATGAGCCGTAGCGACATAAACCTTGTGCCCACAAAGACAACAAAATTATGGCCAAGGCCTCGGGTTTCTGGAGCCGGTACGTGGAACTTCGAGATCATAAACAAACAACCAAACAGGCATTAGGGCATCTGTTTGTCTTCCTCCTCAGGATGCTTTGCTGCGGCTGGCAGCGGTTGTCGATGCACGCTCACTGCAAGTGGCCCTCCGAGACAGCGTGCAGGAGCTGCTACCCGGCACGGTATTTGGCTCACACGCACACTAAAGCTCTACACTTCTGCGAAGTGAACACTTTTGAAAATGCTTGTGTTTATTACCTGGGAATGAAGGCTTCTCGTTAGTATTCAGTGTGGTGGAACTCATTGTTCTCAGTCCTGACATAAGACCAGGGAACACGGGCCTGAGCCTTGTTACAAATGGATGAGTCTTGCGGCTCATTAGAGTTTGATTAATATTACAAATTAATCCACTGTGTGTGTGTGTGTGTGTGTGTGTGTGCGCGCGCATATTGTATTTCAGGAGTGTGTATGCCTCTACATGCTGGAAGCAGACTTGAGGCTGCTATCTGAAGACCCACCTCATGAACTGCCACAGGAAGGAAAGATCAGGTGCGTATCCTTTGTCTTTCTGTGTGTGGCCGCGTTTCCAGGTACCCGGGTATTTGAAAAAACTGCGATATTTCTCTGCGTTTGGGCCGCACATTTACACATAAACGTAGCTACGACTTACCACAAACGATAATTCCTGAAAACTCCTTCTACACTGAGGATCTGTATAAATTCCACGTTTCCGGTTGCATCTAAAGGGGGGTAGGCGGATATTTACATCACAATTCGTGACGTGGTGTTTTTTTCCAGGATTCTTATTGGCTATCATGGTTTCATGCTTCTCGTTACACTGCCCCCTACAGGTTTTGCAGCTGAAGATTTCTATTTTCTTAAAGGTAGAGAGGGAAATGTCCATTTTTGTAAAAACCCTCAACATGTAAACGGGTTAGTGTGTGCGTGCATGCCTGCTCTCTGATCAGCAAGCCACAGGTGTTTCGTGTCAGTGAATCACTGCTGTGCACTGATTTGCTGCAGCGTTTGTTGAGGGCACCGGCACCCAGCAGAGGTAATAGAACGAGAGGGAGATGGAGTGAGGGAAACAAAACGGCCGTTTGTTGTCTGTGAAAAGCAGGTGTCGTCTGAATGAAAACGAGCCTCTCAGGCCACAGTCACATCATGAGGTACAGAGACAGGGGCGCCACACAGAGAAACACAGGGACCTGCTGCTTGTTTTATCTTCTCATTTTCAGCACTCCCTCTTTTTCACTCCCCGTCTTCATTGTTCCCTCATTGAAGCTCTTCTCTTATGGCACATCTTTACCTCTCGTAAAACATTCCGTTATCTCACTAATGGCCTCATCTCCTCTTTTGTCATCTGCTGTTCCACCATCCCACCCTTCCCATATGAATCTGTATTTGCCAGCTTTTTCTCTGAGCCGACTGTGAAGCACTAAGCTGGCTGTGTTTTGGTCTCCCCTCCCCGCTCCACCGTCTCTATCACCTTCAATCCCTCTCCCAGTGGAAATGGCGCAGGGCTAATAGCCGAGGTGACACGGCCCTCAGTCCCTCTGTGACACACAGCGATCCCCTACTCTCTTAAGTGCTCTCTGAAGCTTCACAACCCCGATGTACTTCTGCGTCTGCTGCCCTGGCGCGGGCAAAAACCAATACTACATTATTGACGAAGCTGTCTGTCAGAAAAGAACCCTATTTCCAGCACCTCATCATCACACCAACATGGGATCCCACACAAATATGAGACAAAAACACATACATACAGTGCTGTACATCAGGACTGCATCCAGGAGGGGTCTAGTGGGGATGGTACTGGGCACTTAGTTGCATTCTGTCTTATATAATCCTACAGACACACAAACATACACAGTTGGCAGAAGGCCACATAGTTCAAGTCTTGTTCCATACAGCATATATGACATCATCAGACCTTGATATGCGCACAGACGGAAAAAAAATGGACAAACAGGTTCAACCGAGACAGCTTGCTGGATTGTTTATTTTCTAAACCAAGGCTTTTCAAAGTGTGGGAGGACGACGCCCCCTCGCAGAGCTTGAACATCATCGTGGCCCTTCCAGAATCTCTGAGTGGATGCTGGTCATCTTTGTGGTTTTCACATTATCTAGATTACAGGGACAGCTCAGGGTGAACAGATCCATAGAGAGAGGCCAGGTTAGGATGTTTTCGGACTTACTGAAGATGATGGATCTGTTTGACAAAGGATGTTGTTGGTGACATAAATATGATTGGTGTGACAACAAAGTAGGCGAGGGGATAGGTGAGATGGAGGATAATGACCCTCTGTGGTCACCCCAGAAGAGAGCAGCTAAAAGAGAAATAACTGTTATGAGCTGTTGGAATAATAGGCAATTAAAACAAAAGAAACTCTCATCTTGTGCGAGTTAAATGCTTTTAGTTTGAGATATCTGTGAAGACTTTTATTTAGTGCAGCTGTTATGGTTTGACACAAAATGTTTAATTGTATTTAATCTCCATTAAACCTCTCAACTTTCTTTGTATGATTTCTTTTAAACAATGTAAAGTAAAATATAACACCGGAAAAGCTATGTCCCTGATCCCTAGATTGTTATTTCTGCTGTACCCACTTGAAACTTGAGTTCTCCCATAGGAGTCGCACTTTAAAATCACTGCTCTAAACTAAATCATACAACCGAACAACCTTTGTTTAGAAATGTACAACCCCAACTCTAAAATATATTACACAATACACACAAAGAAAGGACAACGTTTTAAATAATTTGAATGAAAATGTAATTCCTATTTATTTTAGAAATAATCTATTTGAATTGGGTGGATTGATTGCATAGATATGGACAGAGAGAATACATAATCACTCTGAATCTTGTGGGGCAAGACAGCATATTTATGATGACATCCACTTAATGAGCATGAAGCACTTCATATTAACCATCTTAGTATTGTTCTAGGGAAAAATAGATAATAATGAAATGTAATTCTTTTTGTATTATAGCGACCCATAATGATGTGAAGAATGTGTTTGTGTTCAGTGTTTGCACAAAAGCATAACCTGTTTCCAGCAAATCAGTAGCAGGGAAATCATAATGCAATTCAGTGTTTAATGAGCTGCTGCCCAAACAATCTGCATTGTATGTTTTGATTCAATCAAGCTTTGTGATTTAAAAAAAAACTAACAAAAAAACACCCTGAAATCAAGCAGACGTATTTATCGCATGTATCTACCCGATGTTTTTGTGCTCAGGGGTCCTTCTATGCAGAGTTTGCATTTTCTCCCTGTCCGTGGTTTTTTTCTCCAAGTGCTTTATCTGACTGTCTTTGGTGACTTGGTGTCTGTAAATTGACGGTCGCAGTGATTAAGCGTTGGTCTTTCTCCCTGTGTTGACTGCTTGTTGGTGACCATGATCTCACCTTGCTTTCCCCGATTGAAGCTGAGATTGGACAATTTGCGTTGCGGTACTGCAACTTGAAGTAAAGCGGTCTGAAAGATAGGTGGCAGTACACAATTTCACTTGATCCTGTGGTCTTGTCTTCTCACACAGTAAATAACACAATAGAAGATGTGAATACAAAATGTATTTGAATTTGCTATAGATTGTTCATTCCAATTACACATCACTATATCAGTAGACATTTTGTTGTTGTTATTGGGGGTTTTTTATGACGGAGCTCATGGAGTTGATTCCAGCAGGAACGTGAAGTCATTAGCACCACTGAGATCAATTAATTATCATCTGAGTTCTGTGGCTGTTACACACATACCCAACCATTACTGTAGCTGAGTGGGCTGTTTAGAAAACCATCTCAAGCACAAGTGATGATAATTGTTGTGAACAGGCCAGCACCAACCACAGCGACTCAAGATGACCTGCTATTATCTAATACTAAACAGCTAAATAGAAATTTGTAATCTAATACATACCGTATTGTCAGATCTACACAGATGGCACCAATTATCAGTATTGTGTAGTGTATAGTGTTTTGTTTTTGGTTCCAATACAGTATGTATTCATATCACAAAGGTGCCGGTGAGCTGCTCTGATGAAATGAATTCCACAAAGGTCAACAGTATGTGCAACAATAGGACACAACGATGGGAATGTTTTCCAACTCACGTGAACAATTCCTCAGTGAGCGCAAATGAATGGACATTTTTAAATCAATGCACCATTCAGAGGCTGCAGTATTCCGGGGGAATTTCAGACTCCATGTAATGCTCCACGTGTTTGCATGTGTTTGTGTGCCAGAGGGTATTTGTGATTATTATTTGATGCACTTAGATTCTGGCTTTACCTGTGTGCATGAGTAAAACTACTTTGATTCCTTTGGCCATTCATTTCCATATTCATGTGATTCTCAGCGGACACGTTCACTGAAGTGTGCAGCCATGTCGCCACACAAATGTGTGTCTTTGGCAAGAGCCATCCCAGAGTAAACAAATCCCTCTCTGGTTCTTTTGCATAAATGAGCTGGCCTCACACACACACACACACACACACACACACACACACACACACACACACACACACACACACACACACACACACACACACACACACACACACACACCTGGCATCACATCTAGCCAGATCTTGCACACACTTGTAGTCTTTAACACCTTAGGGGACATTGCATTGACTTCCATTAATATTCTGCAGATGTTTAAGCTCCTATCACAGTGCACTGTGACATATCTGTATCTATTATTTATTTTCCTGCATTTTCCAACTCATAACCCAGTATTAGAGAGATAGTGGGTTTATTCTATTATTAGTTGTAAGTACTGGTTACCAAAATAAAAGCAGACAATACCCTCTATTCTGACCATAGCATACTGTAACTCTAACCTGAAAACGATGAACACAACTGCCCATGATGTCAGTGTGCAAACACACTTTTGTCCCCCAAACAGTGACAAATAGCTGTATTGAGTTTGTTTATTCATTTAGTTTCATCATGAATAATGGTTTCATTCAGCTGTGTTTTGGTTTGTGTAGATGAACACAGCGTGTCTGGTTTTTTAAGTGTTTGCGAGTGTTTCTCCGTTTGCTTCAAGCTGTCGTCCAAATCCCTCCTTCATTTTTATCTCCCTGGCGTCTGACAGACTTTCTCTTTGTCGCGCTGACTAATGTGATGGAGGTAATTGTCTTCCTCAGTCCTGACTCTGACTCAACTTGTGTCTCTCTGTTTCAGGAGTATCGCCGACCAGCTGAAGCGATGTCAGTGTGCTGGCCTCCCTCCACCAGAACTGCCAGAGAAATACAGAATCTGCCTCGCAGCACCATTACCAGCACACAGGAGAGGTGCGCTTTTATGTTGAGGAACAGAGCAAAGGTTTAAATTGCACCAGTTCTGCGAACAAACAGACCTTGCTTTCCGTGTCTGTGTATGCACAGGAGCAGAAAAACGGGAGAAAATGGCCTGAAAAAAAAATTGAAGGCGATAGAGAAAGAACTAGCGAAGAAGAGATGATGATTGCCAAGGGAGAGCTATGAAGCCACGTGAGCAACAAGATAAGATGAGGGGTTTGTGATTAGAAGAAAAAAAATGTAAGCGCTCAAATTGAATGAATAGACTCTTAATTCCAGGGAACACGTTTTCATACAGAAAAACTAAACTTTGCAGCTGTATTCATGGAAATGTGCTGGAATGTGTGTGTGTAAGTGCCCGGCTCACTAAAACTCCAAAACATTCAATAATGATGGCAGAAATAGTAGATAGGTTTGGTAGCGATGTAACATACGCATACGTCCAACCTGCACCTGAGAAATCCTGCGTTCTTTGTTCATTAAGATCAGTTTGTTGCTTTCAATGAAAATAACAAATGAAAGAAACAGAAGTTATTCAAGGACAATGTGTGTTTCTTCTTCATATTTTTGTTTTGTTGTATATCTCTATTTCTGTTTGAACATGGAGTGAGGACAAATTAGAATAAATGCTCGACAAGGACATGGAAAGAAAATAAAAGCAACTTGTACAAGATTCTGCGGTTTGTTTTTTTCTGAATGCCTGAACATTTCAGCCTTTCCTTCTGTCTTTCAGCTGTTGTCATTCCGATCTTGGATCAGAACCGAGTCAAAGTCATCTCTGTCATACTGGTGAGTCTTGACATTCAGTGACATGCATCTGTCTGTTCATCTCCTTTAGGAGTTTTTTTGGACTTTGGGAGAGAGAAAAATAAAATCCACACAAGGAGAGCATACTAATGCCTGACCTGTATTTGAACCTACAAATTTCTTGCTGTGAAGCCAGAGTGCTAAACGCGGCAGCCACTTTATGACGTTCAAGTTTAAACAAAATGTATTCGCAAATGTGCTTGAGTAGTCGGTGTAGAGGCAGAGCAGCCTGCATGACCTGCGCTCATACACCGCGCTGAAGAATATTCTAACCATTTTTTGTATTGTGTGTATCTCTGTGTGTCTCAGGTGGCCTGTAATCCTCTATCTGATCAGGATGAACTGCATCTGAATGTGTTGGAAAAACATGTAAGCTCTGTCTTTCTCCCTCCCTTCTTTGGTCACGCATGTGAAAAACAGTTTGGCAGCACTTGTTGCCTTTCTGGAATAGCTTTCTATTTATTTAGCTCAACACATTTTGACACAGGCTTGCTTTGCAGATAGGAGGCAGGGTCCACAGTGTTTGTTTTCACTGCAGGGCATTGGTTTCTTTGTGTAAAACCTCAAAACATATTGACACATACAAGACAAGGTAGAAATATGTGCAGAATGTACAGGAGGAAATCTCACATGTATAAGAAATGACTCTAAAGAAACGATTCTTGTCGTGAGCAAAATACTTTTCTTCATCAGTGTCCTTTATTATAGGCAGTACCTCTGAGTGTTTGTTCTGTTGTATGACTGAATACAGTCATTTTTGATTATAATTATTTTCGATTTAGATTGTCCTTCCCTCTCATGGAGCAGGGCTTACCAGATCCTCCAAAATAAAACTAACTCGCACAGAAATTGTTTTGTTTTCTATTGCAAGTCGTCCCACACTTTAAGAATCACTGGTTTATCGTACTTTACAAAGTTCTAGGTGATATACACTGGCTTGGGTGAAAGCCATTGAAATGTCATCGTTTATTTGCATGATTTCCATCCATAAACATTTAACTTTGATATTTCTGTTTGTTTTGTTGCTGTAAAAACTACATACGTGCACGACGTAACAGGTCTCAGTGGCGTGCGTGCGAGTCCAGGCTCTTCAGGCAACCTATCAGAGGCCTCCCCTCAGCCCATCTCCCCTGCAGTCTCACAATGCACTGCTGCACCTCAACGTCTCAGAGCAGGACTACTGCGAGCTGGACCGCAACATTTTACAACTCTGCGGTATGTTGCGCTCTCTCTCATAGACATAGATATCATGCATTTCCCAGAGTCTCGAAACGCAGTCCCATACACACACGTCTGCATGCGAGAGGTGAGATATGTTAATAGAGTAAAGCTCACCTGGATGAAAATCTCTGTGAATGTAGATGAAGTCTGTCAGTGCCATAAGGGATCTATGACAGCCACAATGTGAAAACGCAAATACAGTTTAAAATGTAACGCATAGTAAAAGATGTCCTTGCAAATAATTGATGGTAATTTTCAACAAATGTGAGTTTCCATTAGTCCCCTTTTCTTCTTACGGGATCAGCCTTGTGTTTCTGCCTCTCTGTCCAACTCTGCATCGGCAGTCCAAGCAGTCATCCATCCCCTGTCTTGTCTTCATTATTAGTTTCTCTGTTAGCTGGTTCCTGCTCACCCTTCCCCGACTCGCTGTCTCCATGCATCCCTCTCCGGATTGCTTTCTGTCCTCTCGCGTACATGTTCTGCATTCCCATTCATCCCTCATGCCAATCTGCCCTTGGTCCTCTGGTTATTCCTCCCTTCACTCTCGCTCTCCCGGTCTCCCTCGTCTCTTTCAGGTGAGCTCTATGACCTTGATGCAGCCTCTCTCCAGCTCAAAGTCATCAATTATGTAAGTGGTTGAGATCACTCATACGCTACCACATGCACAAATGCACATGGCGAGTTACATGCAAAACATCCTTCCCGATGACTTCCTCCCCTCTTCCTGTCATTACCGATACCACAAGCTTTTTATCACACAATTACTTCATCACTTTCCCCATAGCTTGTCTCCTTTTCCATATATATGGTACACCCTCGGTGAAAAGCAGGCGAGCAGAGGGTGTCAAGATTGATTGCGGCGAAGAAGTGCTGCTCAGAGAGCAGCAAGGAGCGCTGTTATCAGACGGCAGCTAAAGAAAGGTGCAGGGATCTGATGACAATTTTAACATATGGGATTATTCAGAGATAAAGAAAAGAGATAAAGACGAGGCAAACGAGAAGCGGGAGACTTGAAGGTTGCTTTACATCAAAGGAACAAAAGGCTCAATCCATCATAGTCCCATAGAGGCTCAATGAATTTATTCACATGAATATTTTCTTCACGCTCAGCATCGCAGTTAGTTAGAATTTTTCTTACCAACATTTTGTTGAATCAAGAGGTTCAGTCAATATGGTTTTGACATTAAATACCAAGAACGTGTGTTATTCAGAGCTGAAACATCGAATCGATTTGTTTCTTTAGCAGAGATTCTGCCGCCTTCTCTCGAGCCGAGTTCAATTTTCAAAACAAAGAAGCCTTGGCTTCAGTTCCTCAGTTTGGAGGATACGCTGCTTTTATTTTTCTTATATAATAGCAAACAGAGTATTTTAGGATTTTTATGAAAAGAGGCAATTCAGAGAAGCAATGTTTAGCATTAGAAATTGTTTTATATACATACTGTAAGTTTATTTCTGACTATTTTATAACCCCAAAAAACAGAATGATGAGAATAGATTAAATGCAGAGAAGCAATTTCCCCAAGAGAGATCAATAAAGTAGACCAAACAATGCCTTATGGGACCCTGTAGAAATAACCAATAGTGGCATCCTGTTTGATGTTCCTTAAAAAAAGAAAACATTGTTAAAAATTTACATTTTCACATTATTTTTAATTTTCAAGAAACTCTCTGAAGACAAGAAAAGATTACAAAAACAAAACAGCATCAGAGGATTTTCATTTTTTCACGTCCCTCTTAAATTACTTAATTTCCATGGGAAGAGATTCTGTATGAGCACTGGTGAAACCAAACCTTCTTTCATGTGGACAATTAGTGAAGTCAAACTCCGCGTCACCCATGGGAGTAGCTCAGTGGTCTGCAGGTAGCACCACTGTGGTGCTGTTGCTTTGTCGTTGTCATGTACTTGCATGTATCGTCCTTCAAAACATTGCAACCAGCATTTCTTTACTTCAACTGATCAAGACGCGATGGAGAGGTTGTTGTGGTGCAAAAGCTGCAAGGGCTTTAAAATGCATTTTGAATGAGACATGATTTGTTTTGCCTGCTTGTTGTTACAGATGGTTAAAAAAAAAAAAAAAAAAATGGGGTTAGTGGAGGCGAGGGGAGGAGCAGAGGATGGAGAATGGAGCAGGGGATTGTTGCTTCTGACGAATCGGCGGTTTGGTGGGAAGAGCTTGGGGCGGCTCTTATGGGATTAACAGAAATTTGAACTAAAAAGAGGGTGGAGGGGCTTGTTGTTCTATGTGGGTACAGAAACATGCTTTATATGTGGGGGTATATGTTTGTAGGTGTGTGTGTGTGTACATGTACGCATGTGTATGCAAGGCCTTGTGATTCTGAGTGGTGGGTGTGTGTGTGTTGGCAGTGGCTGGTGTTTATTCCTGTCCTGGTTGTTCTGCGTCCAACTTAGTGAATTACAGGGAAGGAAGTCTTGTGAGGAAGTGCAGTTCTTATACCTATCCATCATGTCTTTGCGTCCAAACTGTGCGTGTGTACTTAGGTGTGTCTTACAGCATGGTGTCACCATGCATACAGGAGTGTTCTGACACCTCAGAGTTATTCAATCCGGGCAGGTGCATGAAATATTTCATCACAGACAGCAGTAGGGAACCAGAAGCAACTCTGCAGGTCTGACACGTGGACGGGGGGGGGGGGGGGGGGGGTCATTACCAGGAAGGATTCACACCTCCACACAACATATATTTGTGCACTCACAACCAACTTTTTCTTGTTTGTGTAAGAATTTCCAGGTTCAAACTTAATGCAAGAGAAAGTCATTTATACATTTCCATTGTCTTGATTCGATCGCCTCTAATAACTAAATAAAGGTTATTATTGTAACTCCAGAAAAAAAAAAAAAAAAACTGCTGAGTAACGACTGTTGTTTTTATCAGTTTCGCATAAAAACACAATATATCTAAAATTATGCTAATGGTTTAATTATCAATGCTTAAATTAATAAATCTCAGTCACACAAGTAGGTCCTCATCCACATTCGAACGCTTCTCCAACAATACTGAACACGATGCTGACGCGTCGCCACACCCTCGCTTGAGTCTTTTTCTACTGTCCGCTGATTCCTAATCTTATCTTCACGCCTCGGCTACGCTCCGGAGAATCTGAAATTGAGGCTTTAAGGACTCTCTCACCGAGTCTGATAAAGAGAGATTTTGTGATTATATAGCAGGACTGACGATCTGTTTGTGCTCCTCCGCAGCTGCAGCAGCAGACTCGATCACAGTGCTGTTGTTTGCTCCTGGTGTCTGAGGATAACCACCAGCTATTTTGCCAGGTACACGTTTACACCCACTCACAAACACAAAGTTCTCCCAACATCTTTATTGCACTCAAACACTCAATTACTTGGAGAGATTCTTTGGGAGATCACTCGTGAAAAAAAAATTAAATAAAAAAAAAAAGCGGTTTTCTTAGTGTTCACTTCATCTCTTTATCTTCACCCCGCTACACACACAAAAAAACACCATATTGCCTTTTTGCAATGATTCACTCTTTAAAAAGAATTATGTATTTTGACGTCTGTATAACTGGTGACTTCTGATCTCTGTGACCTTCAGGTGGTTGGAGACAAAGTCCTGGAGGAGGAGATCAGCTTCCCAGTGAGAAAAACAAAATTCTCTCATATGAATAGCATTCATCACAGTTTTTTCTATTTGTTTGTCTCTCTCTCTCTCTCTGCTCTTTTCTGTGGAATAATTATCTTCTTTCTTTCTTTTTTTTCCCCCCTCCCTTCCATTAATAACTACTTCTCTTTTTTTTTGATTTTTTTTTTCATTGCTTCATTAAACTAACTTTCAGTTTAAATAAGGACATTTTAAAGTGTTGGATCCCAGCATGCATTTTTTTTGTTTAATATATTTTTTTGATTGACGTGATAGAATGAACCGTCCGCATGTAATCTTTTATAATCCTCAGCAGGGGTTGTAATTAGGAAATTTGGGCAGAAGTAATCACTTCCTTTGGGTGGCTTTAAACCTTCTGTCTCTGGTTGCGGTGCAGACGTAGCATTTTCAACAGGCTCTCCATTAGGGTGTGAATAGACTGCGTGCCCCAGGCTAAATGATGTGTGAAATCCTGATAATAGTTGGTGTGGAGCGATATTAAGATGCCAAAAAAGAGCAAGATGGGCGATTTGTGCTGTTTAACAAGGGAGGTAATGAGCTTCACTCAGAATAAACAACCTGTATTTATATATTTCACGCATTAGAGGAAACTCCAGGGACTTTCTTGTGGATTCCGCTATCTTCTTGTCTTCTGACCTTGTTATCGTGTTTTTATTCACTGACATTTTGTTAACAGTGCTTTCATCTTTTGTTTTTTCTCTTGTTCTCAGCTGATGTTTGGACGTTTCGGTCAAGTTGTCGAGAAGAAGAAGTCGATTTCTCTTCAAGACATCAGTGCCGTAAGAGTCTATCTATCTGTCTGTCTCACACTCTTTTCATTATATAATATCTATTTATGTGCTTTTCATCTTGTCAGGAGGAGCGCCGGCAGCTGTCCAGTATGCTGGGCTGTGAGATTTCCTCCATGCTTTGCGTCCCAGTGGCAAGCAGGGCCACCGGTCAGGTGGTGGCTCTAGCGTGCGCCTTCAACAAACAGGGCGGGCAGAGGTACGTCTTTGAGCGCCTGATTGTGCTGTAAATTGCTACCTTCGTTCAGGGTGAGGAGAAGCCAGGATAGCTCTCACAGCAGAAAAAGCAGAGAGGAAATCGCTCAAAGTTACTCGCTTATAGATTATACTTGTTGGAAATGCTGGAGTGCCAGTCTGAGGTTGGTTTGGCTTTTTACTAATTCTTCAAGTGCTGACTCATGAAAGATGCAGAAATGATCTGACAGTGGCTTAGAGAACTGTCAGTCCCTGATTGGTTGAACAAAATAGCGCAGATTTGTTGAGTTTATTGCGAAGGAGGCTGCACTGCTGCTTTCAATGAAATCTGGAGTTATTCAGCAGGTTGTGACGCATGCGGCTCACAAACAGACACGAGACACAAAAGCCAACCTGGAGTTAAAGCCAGGGTAGCTCAAGTATGATATGTGACCACTGGGAATGTTGCCATTCTTGGTGAACGTAAACTCAAATCTAGGACTGAATAAATGCAGTAAAATCTGACCGTGATGTTTTTATTTCCATCTCCACTGAATTTGGCATGCATGCTTTTCATCACCTTGATTTCTAGACTATTAATGATCTCTAGATAATTCAAAAATGGCCAGAAAGCATAGAAATAAGACCATAAAAATCACAGAAACCATTCAGTATTGTGTTGTGCTTTTGTAACACGAGCTCCCCAGTGCCATCAAAAACACTCTGTATTAAAGGTTATTCTGGAAAAGCTCACAAAGCCATAAAATCTAAATAAATCCAAGTGTCTGAGTAATAAAGGCCCTAAACATGAGAGACATGCAAACATTGTGATGATAATGTCCAAATGAGCAGCCCAAACAATGTGAGTCGACGGAATAAAGAAGTACGAACGAAGGAAATGCCAGGAGAAATAGTTGATAGTAATATTCAAACTAGTGGCATTGCCCTCTAAAAGTTAGCAGGCGTAACATTGGTCCATCTGGTGCTGCTTTGCAGAGAAACTTAATCTACCCGACCAAGGCCATTTGACTTTTTCACTTTGGGATGTCAGGTGAATTTCCGGACAAAGCAGTACACCTGCACACACATTATTCTCATTCTATCCATCAACTGCAGATGTTTTACCGCACAGCTTCCCACTTGTCCTGGTAGCAAAATGCAATCACTGAGAAATTACATTTGCTCGTACTGTTTAACCGTAACAAAGACAACGACATTCTGTTCTTCTGCCTTCCTCATACGATACATTATCCGTTGTTCAGAGTGGCAGAGCAATTCTTGTCGCAAATGTGACACAGACGTGCACGAAAGGCATATCAAGGTTTGTTGCTTCCTGTCCTTCACATGGACAACAACATCTCTGCCAGAGAAAGAAAACAACTTTTTGTGAAGAGTCTTATTCATTTATGAATACAGCTATACTCAAGTTTGAAAATACAATTCCTTGTGAGGGAATTAAAAGTTCTCAGACAGATGTATTTTTCAGAGTACCTTTCCTACTTCATTTCAGTTCAAATGTATATAAACATAGTGCTTGTAATAGAATAGTGCTCATAACAATTAAACACGAGCAACTATAAGTAAAACCGTCTTTATACTATGAATAAACCTCCAACTGACTCATTTGGCAGCTTTGTGCTGCACCGGTTGGGGTTAGGGAAAAATAATAGAACAAAGAAAGAGATCAACAAACTAACAGATTAACATCAGACAGCAATTAATCTGCACGCTGCACACTTGATAAGAGTAGGAATCACAAACTTCCAGTTCCACAGTCAGAGATCCTGCAGGTAGGTACAGAAAAAGAAGACAGAGAGGAGAGACCACAGACTATAGGAAAAGTCTAAACCTATAGCAGCCAATGTACAAAATGACCCACAGTGACCTGAGCCAGCCCTCATGAGGTTTAGTGAATAAGAAAATGTTAAGCTTTATGTTGAGACCGTGTCAGCCTCCCTGACTCAAACTGGTTGCTGCTTTCACATGAGAGGAGCCTGATCGCTGAAAGCTCTGCTTCACACTCTACTTTTAGAAACTCAGTGATCCCTCCAATAAGCAGCACTCTGAGCAGGAAGCCTTCTGATGGGCTAATATGCTGCTAACAGCTCTTAAAGATATGATGGAGCCTTGTTGTAAAGAGCTTTGTCTGTCCAGAGAACATGTATAAATTCCCCTTTACGCTGCAACGTCCTCATCGACACCGTCTTTCTGCCATGGCCTGCACAAAACGCATTACCGAGACACAATTTCCTGTGTATTTTATTTGCGTAGAGTTGTGTTCGACTCACTTGCTCTACATTAGAGATGGAGGACTCGAGGTCTTATATCGAAAACAAAATCCATTTAAAGCTTGGTTAAACTCTTATCTGTGTGCAGGTGTTCTGATAGCCCGCTCTCTTTGTACCCCGGTGGACGTCCGGTTTCCCAGAGTTGTAGCCTCTCGTTTGATTAAACTCTTAGTTGTTTTTTTCGCCACATTCTTCACAACTCAGGTTTTCAAAGCTTAAAAGTGCAAAAAAAAAAAAACACTGTTGCAAGACTTTCATCAGCAGCAGCCTCTTATTGTCGGGACCCGTCTTTCAACACAATGCAGAACGCTCGCTGACACTCGAGTGCGATTGGTATTTAAGCTGCTGGCCCAATCTGTATCACTGACAGCTGTGCAACGTCCACCAGCCGTCTGGACCTTGACAGAATATCCAGATTACCAGTCTGTCCCACAACGGATACCACAGCACCAGGAAACTTGTGTCAAATCACCATGTCTGTGCTGTGTCTCTGACCAGATGGCTGTCATGATGATGGCAATGTGATGATCAAGAGTCAGGTCATGAGTCTCAACAGCGGCGGATGGTTTGGCACTATGTTTTGGCGTACGTATGCGCGCATGTGTGAGTGCGTGCTGTTGCCAGTAGCAATGCAGCTATCTCCTGAATACAGAACTCCATGAAAGTGTGCCCCGCTTGTTTGTGTGTGTGCAAGCAAGGGTTTGAAAGTGTGAGGAGAGTTAGACTAGATGTGGTACGATCATCACACGCAAACTTTCAGACAAACTTTCCCCTCTACTGCACGTTCTCTCTCTGTCCCTAAAGACCGAGACAGATGAGAAGGGATCATGTCCCATCATTTCTCCCTCTGCCACTTCCACTGATGACAGTGCTGGCATCTCATTACCATAGTAACAGCAGGATTATGGTCACAACTGTGCATATGATGTGATAAATCTATCCTTTGCCCCAAGCTCAGACGTCTAGCTTGTAGTTAAGATACGTCCCTTCATGATATAGATTGCTTATTCATGTGCAGATGTCACCCCTGAAAATTGCATAATGATGACCAACACTGGTGAATAAGCACTGCGTAAATCCATTTATCCATGCATATCCTATACCACTATATTCAACTTAGTGTTGCTCGGGTGCTGGAAGCAACCCAGACTGAACCTGTTGGGAAAGACGTGATATATTCTGCCCAGGGTGTCATGGCAAATAGACATTTCACCTGTGGAGGTGTGAGCCTCAATAGCCTGTCATGCAAACTCCACTCCGCACTCCCGCAATCCTAACTGGGACTTTCTTTTGTTATGAGGCAGAGGTCTAACCACTGGCACACAAATCATTGGGTACAATCTTTTTTTTTACACACACATAAAGTTGACGCGCTCCAGTTAACCACAGACAGGGTCACCACAGAGATCACACGCAGAAGATGTACAAAACAAACGGCTGTGTTGCCGGAGGAAAGCCCAGTATGATACACACGGCCTTACCTTCTTTCATGATAAGTAAAGCACTGCCTTTCTTCACAAATTCTTTACTCTCTTCCTGTGTTTTCACCTTCAAGTCTTTATAAATGGACTCCCACTGGCTCTTCTTGTAGTGGCGGAAATGGATCCCATTTCCTATCGTCACTGCGAATAAGTCGCCGTAACCATAGAAAATTATTCTCCAGTCTCTCCCTTGTTCTGTGTAATTCTTCCAAATGTCACTCACAACAATTTGCACAGCTTGTGAGTGAGTGAACATCATTTTCCTTAAATTGAGCCCACCAGGCTTTTTCAAGGCTCCTGATTCCTTGCTTGAATTCCTGGAGTCTAAGCAGAGGGCGAGAAAGCCCTGTAGCCATCCAGCGCTCCTGATGTGAACATGATAATATGCCACTGCCCTCTGTCGGCGCACTCGCAGAACTGTAGGTGATTGCTTGCAGCATTGTTTGCATGGCCTGGATGCTTCTCTGTCAAATTCATTTTTAATGACATTACAGGACTCACAACTTACATGTAATAGAAATTTGAAATAAATTTGAAACACACATTGCAGGAATCCTGTTCCCTGACAATCACCAGATTTTCTTTTTTTAAATTTTTGCAACATTCGCCTGAAGAGAAACACTGTGGAAGACGGAATGTCAGGTCACAATATTTCCCACAAAAAAACCTTGATTTTAAGTAATTTGTTGTAATTTCAGATCCAAATTTACTGAAAAAAATGGAGACTGCAAATAGAGATGCCACAAGTTTTTGGTTATTTTTTACAGAGTAACCATAATTCTGCTTAGATTGAATTCCTGACAGTCTCAGCTGAGGCCAAGAAAGCCCTTGAGCCATCGAGTGCTCCTGATCTGAACGTGATAATTTGCCACTGCCTGCTGGAACAGTTTATTTATTTATTTATTATACACTAGAAACATTGTTGAGTTTGTTCTTTTTTTTTTAAAATAGCACTTGTTTTTTTTTCTTCAAATTTTCTACTTTTTTTTTTTTTTAAATGCATTTCATTGAATATAGACGTTTTCCTTCCTAGCTCTTCACAATAAAGCAAAATGAAAATGAAAGTTATTGTTATCTAAAGGTTTTCTTTTTACTGGTCCTGCCCATAATAGATCAAACTGGTCTATAGACAATACATCTAACAGATACTTAGTTCTTAATGATGTGACTGGAAACAATAATGTAATAATACATAAATATGGCTGCATTTCTTGGAAATAAATGCCCTTTTTTTTTTTTTTTGCAGGATTTTTGGCTATTTGCTTGCAAAACATTAGATGTAGTGGATGGGATAGTCAACACATTTCTTCATGTAGGGAACATACTTTGCAGCATTTTACTATTTTATTACATTATTAGCTTTATTACATTCAGAACAGCCAAGCTGATGGCAGATATCATATCATTGGCTCCTACATACATGTTTTTGAAATGTAATCATAGCATAATATGACTGATAATGTAATTGAGAGCCGTATTTTTTATTTATTTATTTTTTGTTTGGTTTTTCTACAATCAGATTTGTAACTGTGTGTGTTTATTTCTGCAGGCACACAGAGGTAGATGAGCATGCCATCCAGCACTGCTTCTGCTATACCTCAACAGTCCTCACTTCAACTTTGGCCTTCCAGAAAGAGCAGAAGCTCAAAGTGGAGTGCCAGGTACTGTACTGTGGATACACACACACACACACACACTCTATACATAGAGATATAGAAGAAAATTATGTTTTTGTTTTGTGTCTGTTGTTCCTCACAGGCGCTCTTACAAGTGGCCAAAAATCTCTTCACACACTTGGGTGAGTCCTTCCTCCTTCGTCTGTCTCTCTGTGCCTGCATGAAGGAAGAGCTTTGTCGGACAATTTGCATTAATGGGAGATATTTAAGTGATGGCACAGTGAAACAAATGGTGCACATAATTGAATGAGATACTGTCGACCCTAAAGGTGATTACACCCAGGATCATAATCGTAAAATCAAATAGGCATTAAAACTGATGGCTCCACCTCTCTATCGTGCAATTACACCTAGGCATTTCCATTCTTATCAGACAGTAAGCACTAACAGGAGACTAAGTCATTGTTGATTCATAATGATTGCAGGTACCAAGAATTGATCCAGTGGTCGGGCAAATTGCCTCTCACTGTACCCATCCTTTGATTACAAAAGCTCTTATCATGCTTGTGCAGCTGATCCATGGGTACCCATTGAGTATTGTCGGGCTTTGCCTCCTCTGTATCCCCTAATTTCCTCCTGCTTTCCTTCTAATTCCTCTCTCAACCGCTCCTCCTTTTCTCTCCCTCCCTCCGTGATTCTTTCAGATGACGTCTCAGTGCTGTTACAGGAAATTATAGTGGAGGCCAGGAACCTCAGTGGTGCAGAGATGTAAGAGCTCTGATTCATCTTCAAAGACATTGTCCTGTGTGTGTGTGTGTGTGTGTGTGTGTGTGTGTGTGTGTGTGTGTGTGTGTGTGTGTGTGTGTGTGTGTGTGTGTGTGTGTGTGTGTGTGTGTGTGTGTGTGTGTGTGTGTGTGTGTGTGTGTGTGTGTGTGTGTGTGTGTGTGTGTGTGTGTGTGTGTGTGCGTGCGTGTGTGTGTGTGCGCGCGCGCGCAAATGTCTTTATCTCTATTTGCAAAGGCTATCATGGCAATTTGTTCATAACCGTCTTGTCTCATTTAATGAAAGTTACAAAGTGACCTGTGATAAAGCTGTACATTTCCCAGATTTGCCCTACTTTCTATTGCCCATCTGACTCTGCTTCTCATTGTTTCCCTCCAGCTGTTCAGTGTTCCTGCTGGACCGGGTCAGCCATGAGCTGGTGGCAAAGGTGTTTGACGGTGGTGTGGTTAGTGAGGAGGAGGTACGGCAAGCCTTTCACTTCTTTGACTCGGCACACTCACACACACACTTTTCATGCATTTTTTAATTTCAATCTGTCTAAATGTGGCATCTTCCGTGTAGCCTTGTGGGTGGAGATGCCTCCACAGTAGCATTATGTGCTCTCATTAAAAAGTTAAACACTGGCAGACAGGAAATTACGGTGGAGTAAACCATGAAGTACAGCCAGCAAATATCCCCATAGAAGAGACTTTCCCTTTGGTTAGGAGCCTTCCTCATTCAGTCTTACATTTATTCTATTACTCTTTTGTCAGACAAAAGAAAAAAAAAAGTATGATACATTTATACTGTCTTTGCTTGATTACAGAATGAGTTTCGCATCCCAGCTGACCAGGGCATCGCAGGCCACGTTGCCACGACTGGTCAGATCTTGAATATTAAGGATGCCTACTCCCACCCTCTCTTCTACCGCGGGGTCGACGACAGCACTGGCTTCAGGACGCGCAACATCCTCTGCTTCCCCATCAAGGACGAGAACAACGGTAACGGGAAGAGAAGTGGCAGTCATTATGTGTATATATATATATATATATATATATATATATATATATATATATATATATATATATATATAGTTTTTGATCAATTTAATCACAGCTTCTCCCAAAGACAGTGTATTTTTTGCTGATGCTTTTCAGATCCTTAGAAACTCTGTATCAGCAGCTCACAGCTTCGACAGTGACCCAAATCATGTTATTTCAGTGCACTTCATCGCAGCTTTACATTACAGGATTTGCTATCTTTCTCGGGAGGTCCCTGTACAGTCCTGCAATAACTTGACGACTTATACTAAATTAAAAATCCCTCCTTTTACAAGTTTATCAGTTTTATTGCCCAGGTGGTACATTTTCCATTATCGCCCCTTACAGCACCGTCCCTTCAAGTCTTGCTTTAATAAGGGCCACTACGAGTACACACAGGTGCAACACGACATACTTTAGAAAGAGACGTTACATCACTAATATGTTGAAGTGCATAAAATGCACTTTAGAGCACCATCGGTGTCTTAAGGCGCTTTCAAAACCCTCTGCTTCATTTTGTAGCTGAGTATGAGTAACATTGGCTTTGATTTGTCGCCATATAGAAAAAACTCTCTGAAGCTTTGATTAAGCGTTTGAATTTACGTCTCTTCTATGTTCACTTTGGTTCAACTCCGGTGTGAAATTAATATAAGTTAGTAGATCTATTTGATGCGACATCTGTTCTTCACCTCGGGCCTCATTTACTTGACCTGGCCTTGCATCCATCACGCCATTCCTTCCCAATTCAATTCTTGTCTTGATGTCCCTCCTTCTTTCCCTCTGCCCTTTGCCACTTTAAATTCTTCCCCCCTCCAGAGGTGATTGGCGTTGCTGAGTTGGTGAATAAAATGAACGGGCCTTGGTTTAACCGCTTCGACGAAGATCTGGCCACAGCTTTCTCCATCTACTGTGGGATCAGCATTGCCCATGTAAGTGTCACCTCTGACTCTCTCAGGTAGGGGTGTCAAACTCATTTTAGTTTGAAGGGGTGAGACACAATGCCCAGGTAGTTCTTATCGGGGCTGAACCAGCAAGAAGGTACGATATTGATCTACAAATGAAAACAATTCCACATTTTAACTTAGTTTTGGTGCAAAGAAGTACGAGTTTATTACAAAAACATTCATATTAATTAATAAACTAATTTAATGAGCACCCTCAAATCTCTGAAGGAACATAAATGCCTTCTGAATTCCTCAACGCCACAAAATATTCCAGACTAATCTTGGCAAAAGCTTGTCTCATACTTGGCTGAACATTTTCTGCGGCCTTCAGTGTGCATATTTTCACTATCTCACTACATTACTTTTATTTTAATGCTATTTCAGTAGCAACAAGGTAACTTGCTGCCGTTACTGCATTATGGACAAATTATTGTGTTCTGTTCACAGTTGTTGTTTTTATTCAACAATTGCAGGCAATACCTTTTTGTCATTTTTACCCGTTGCCAGGTCATCCTGCTTTCCAGTAGTGATGACAGTATGGGATTTTCCTCTATAACACATTAATCCTAACTGATTCATATGGCTTGATTCGAAATAATCTAATGTCTGGAAGCTTCGCGCACCCTTATTCTCAAGCTTAATGCCACAGCACAGGAGTGACTGAAGTAAAGTTTAGAGATTAAACTTTAAACTTTCCATATATCATTAGTAGTCTCTCACTCCTTAAAGCAGTGTGCTACATCTGTTGTTAATGCTGTTAGAAATATTGATCCTGTCGGGCAAAATGGGATCAGTTCAGTAGGAGCAAAATGTTCAGTCAAAGCAAGTCGAGCAAAGTCTCGGGGGAAATTTAAAGAGATTCTGCCTGATGGAAGTGAGTGCCTTTTGTTCTGTGTTGGCATTGTATGACTGCTGCAAACCCATGAAAACACTCCCACTATGTGTGGCTCACAAAGGCGATTATGGATATCATGATGTTTATAACAATAAAGTTTAAACATAAAAAAGTATTTGCAAATCTTTCACAGCTTTCAGCAATCAAAGATATATTCTCAGATCTTTTTTTTTTTTTTTTTTTTTTTTTTTGCCTGCTGTTGAAGCCAGTGTAAATGTGGTGATCTCATTTTTGTTGCGATATTGCTGCTTCTTTCATCATGTTCTTTCCAGAAATCTGAGCAATTCAGATCTGTAACTGGATTGATTTTTCTTCCTGCTACTTTGGCTGACAACAGCCAGGCCATTGATCTGAGAAATGAAAGAAGGAAAGAGAGAGAGAGAGAGAGAGAGAGAGAGAGAGAGAGAGAGAGAGAGAGAGAGAGAGAGAGAGAGAGAGAGAGAGAGAGAGAGAGAGAGAGAAGGATCTCTTCTCGATATTATTGATTGATTAATGTTAATTCAGTCACAACATTCAGCGCTCTACGTTTCAGATTCAGCTTCATATTTAGCAGCGCCGTGAGAGTCTGACCTTTCGGTGACTGCAGGCACTCGATCGGTTATCTCCAAGGTATTAGGATATTTGATTGGAAAAATAATTGCCTGCGTTGCAGCTCATTCATAATTAAAACAACCAGATGCATCATTCATCGAGGCCGACCTGATTCTCTGGATTGTCGAAAGCAGCTCTGTCTAGCACTAGAACATAAAGACCACTCTGTTGACTTTATTGTGTCTTATGATACACGCAGGAAGAATTTCCTTTCCAATTAAAATGCACGGACACACAAATTAATAGACTGAGGCAGAATATTTTAAAGGCAAAAATGGGGTTGAACTGGACAATTTCTAGACAGATGATCTATTGATCGATTGCTGTCATCTGCGTGTGACTGACTGATCGGCCTTAAGACAAAAAACTGGGCGAACCATCTTACTTTAAAATGGTTTTGAATAATGAAGGGGATCACGGAGTGGTTAGGACATATGGAGGGTGTCAAACATGCATAAAGTGGGCTGCACCAGACCCTCCATCCATCTGTTCATCCGTACCACCGGTCATGAATTGATTTCAGTTACCACCCTGGAGAGGTCAGTTCAACAGTTCATCACAAGACAAACACTCACACTCACTCACACCTATGGACAATTTTAACGGACCAGTTCATCTCCATCAAATGTTTTTGGACTGGGGTATTAAACCAGTGTCGTCGTCGTCGTCTCCAAAAAGAAAACATGCAGTGAGAATATGCTAATTTTACTCCACCCTTGATGAATTTCTGCACACTGCCTGCAAAGATAATACGTCCAAGGACGCTACTCGCGTTTGCCCAGATTAATCTGAAGAGAAAGAGTGTGGGAGAAAACATCAGATTATTTTGAAGGAACTTCAGGCTGCTTTAAAAAGGTTTTGGAAAACTATTTCTCAGGATGTACTTTGTTCTCTCGATACTAAAACAGAGAATTTGGATTAGTCATTATTGAGATGTTATTATGCTTTCTCTTTGCTGCTATAGTCACATCATAACCAAACTGAGCTTTGTGTGAATCTCTGAACACCCCCGTGTTGGAAAGAATTTACTGTAATCATGACATTAACATTTGTAATGTGCATATCTGAAAAGAGTGATTCCAATTGTTTGCTTGTAGAACACATAAAAGCTCTACGTGTGAACATATTGAGCCTCGATGCTTTAGATTGTTTTAGATTCTATTTTACTTCATTATTTCAACATTTCAACAGTCATACCTGCTAAACCAGAAGTCAGAAGTGCAAAAGCATAAAAAATAAAGGGACAATTACAGAAAAGTCCGGAGCTGCTGTGCTTCTGAAACACTTTCAGTGAGAACTACAGACATGCATGGGAACAACACATAATGTCAGTGTGGTTAAAAATGTGTCTGGGAGCAGAAAGGGTTTAATTGCTTATTTATTGAAAGTCTTATGGTGATCGCAATTCTCCACAACATTATTTCATGTTTGAATAATACCCTGCCACATTGGTACTCTGCTCAAAGCGTACCCATGCATACACATCAGATTATAGCGAGGTCTGGGAATAATGCTGCTGTCTCATGTTGTTTGTGTCCTTAGTCTCTGCTCTACAAGAGAGTACATGAAGCTTCATTCAGGTCGACCCTCGCCAATGAAATGATGATGTACCACATGAAGGTAAAGTTCACCGGACACACAGTGTTCCGCTGACATCCTCAGCGTTGTTTCCTCAGTGTGACTCAGTGTGTGTCTGCTGCAGGTTTCAGAGGAAGAGGTTTCTAAGCTGTTGGTGCCTGGGATCGATCCGGTGCATGAGATCCACCCATGCTTCGCTGAGTTCACATACACGCCGCGATCCCTGCCAGATGACACCACGCCAATGGTGAGCCGGAGAGGGTGCTCACGCACTGACAGCTCAGAAATAAAAAAGAAACATTGCAGAAAAGAGAGACTGAAGGAAATCTGATGCAACTGCCCCTGTTGTGTGTCTGCAGTGCGTGCTCAGCATGTTTGAAGACATGGGTTTCATCAATACATACAAGATTGAAATGAACACTCTTGCCAGGTCTGACCACTTCTTCAACTTATGTATGCATAAGATCCTCTGTGTATATGTGTTTGTCTAACAGTTACTTCATACGCAGGCTGCATATAGAAATTGATCTTTTGTTTCAGATGTGCTTTGAGTGTTTATTACTTTTATATCGCTTCTCTAAATTTGACAGTTTTCCACAATCTGTTGACATGCTTAACAACTCTGGTGTGTTTCACTAAGTTGATTTTCAGAGTTTCCAGAGCTGAGTTATCTTTTATGCTGCTATTGATTCAGTCAGTCATTCGTGAGAACCAAATCCCCAACACTGTGAAAAGAAAAAATGTAAGCAGCTCGGAAAAAGCAAAGCAGACAAGATTTTCATAAGAAGTGGTCAGTGGAGGGCAAAGTTATTGGAATGTATGTCTCCAGACAATTTATTCCTTTTAGGTTGAATGATGATGTGAGATGAAGAACTCCTAATGCTCAGCATTTCTTTTTTTCAAGTTACAATCATGAAATCATTGTGGTTGAATAATGCTGTGTCAGGCCCTGCTAAGATGCACAGGATGATTTCAATGCCGCCTTGGTCTCAGGTTTTGTCTGATGGTGAAAAACGGCTACAGGGACCCCCCCTATCACAACTGGATGCACGCTTTCTCAGTGTCACATTTCTGCTACCTGCTCTACAAAAACCTAGGGCTGTCCAACTACCTCGAGTGAGTATCTTTAACCATTTAGGGATGAACCTATGCTTTGTTGACGTCAAAATCATTCTACTCTGCATGCTTTATTGCAGGGAAATAGAGATTTTGGCCCTCTTTGTCTCTTGTATGTGCCATGACCTGGACCACCGTGGCACCAACAATTCTTTCCAAGTCGCCTCGGTGAGAGCACGTATTCCCTTTTTGATTTTTAAGTCCCATGCCACACACGTGCTTTGGAGAGATATTATTAGTGCACGCGGCTTGTTTGGTCTCCAAATGTCACTTAATTACATTGCGCTTAAGATAAATTATGTTTTCTTAATTCAATTTATTTATTTTCATCATGCTGAGAAAAAAAATCCATAGATTTCTTTTCCCTCCGTGGCCCCCTAAAGCTTTCCACTAAATACAAAATGAGAAAATGAACAAAAAAAAACGAATGAACGTATCACACAATAGGCAAATTAATCTTCTCAAACATGTATAGTGGAGGGGAGCAGTGCTGCATGTGCCTGCTGAATGTGCAGACTGATAATAGCCTGTTAGATGAACAGTGTGAAACCGATGAGGAAAAGCCCTCCTCTGTCCTGTCAGAGTCTCTGGTTTCCTCTCGTCACTAGTGAATTTGCCCCAGTGCGACACTCGATGTCACTGTGATTAGAAGCATGCTCTGGTTCACTCTAATCATGCAAAACCCTCCAGTACCTAAATGATACACACACACACACACACACACACACACACACACAGCTGTTACTGTACAGCAAAGGTCATTCATCATTTTATAGGCTTATTTTCATGTTTCCTATTTTTCGGTTCCTATTAGAGCTGACACGAGTCGTTAGAGGGAACAGACCTACGTTTTACTGAAAGATGTTGTTTCATTTGAATCAATGTCGCGTATGTGCTAAGAGGATTGTGTTTCATTTCTCTGTGTTTTCAGCAATCTGTGCTGGCGGCTCTCTACAGCTCAGAGGGATCTGTGATGGAGGTAAACTAACAAACCTTAAGCAGTCTTTTCATTCAACACAGGAAACTCGTCACTGCCTATTTTTACTGCATATGTCATAGAAGTGAATATTGTAGACTAATAATTCAGCAGTTACAGTAGTTTTGACTTCAATACCTGACAACCAATGTTGTGTTCTACCACGCCATCTAATGGTCAAAATCATAATTGGATTTTTGCAGCAGGACAGGATTTCTCTTTTCAGGCATCATTTTCAGATTTTCTCTCCTGTTTTATCGTTCTTCCACAACAGAGACATCATTTTGCCCAGGCCATCGCTATTCTGAACACTCATGGCTGCAACATTTTTGAGAAGTTCAACAGAAAGGTGATAACATCATTTAGTCTTCATGTCCCCAGTTATTTTCACCCCTCCCTCAGCTGCACGCTGTGTTTGACATGTAAATTCACTAGCTGAAGTGAGTGTTGATGCTTGCAGGACTACCAGCGCATGCTGGATTTGATGAGAGACATAATTCTTGCCACAGACCTCGCTCACCACCTTCGCATTTTCAAGGACTTGCAGAAGATAGCCGATGGTACGTGTCAGTAGTTGCATATGCACGCTCACGTCTTTACCTTTCCTTTGCATTCTCACACAGCAACAGCCCAGGAGGACTTGGTGCAGATGGTCCCAGCACATCTGCTTGGTGCCCACTGATACCAAACCATTATCAGTGTTTCCCCTCATCTTCGATTAGATAAGCTGATTTTATAAGCCAAACAATTGTCATGTTACCAATCATAGCATATCAATTTTCTGTGGCTAAATCTCTAACAGACAATGCAATTATCAACCAATTTAATCCGCATGCAGTACGATTTGCTTCTTACCGTACCACAAAAAGCACCGTCTCACTCTGAATTTTTATTGAGAAAATAATTTTTGCAGAGATCCAAGGTCAAAAGTGGACCAATCAGCACTGACATTCTTAATAATCTTGAACTTTCATTGGACTATTCACCCTTTCCGTGAAGCTCTTGCTTACTCTCTTATGTAATATAATTGGCTGTAACCTCCCGGCCAGCGGTTTGTTACGCCTGAATGCAACCAATTATAAGTTATCCTGAGTGGATGTCACCTCCATGGAATCAATTTTGAGCTGTTAGAGCAATTCAAGGACATTAAAAATGGCTAAATGAGTTAGCGACTTCCTCGCACCAACGAGTGTGTAACCTGTCAATCATGGTCGCGTTACGTGCAAAATGAAAATGGACTGCTTCACAGTGCCTGGAAAATGCAATTTCTTCTCTGCGGTTGTGAAAGCTGGCCATATCACTTCCACTAATGCACTCCAAAAAAATATATATGTGCCAAGTATTCCTATATCTGATCTCATTTGAAATCATTAAAAGAAAATGGGTCCATGGTAAAAGCAAAATGTATTTCTCGGCTGGAATTCTTTAAACCAGGAGATAAATATGACATCTGTAGGACCGATATGTCTAAAAACTGTAAGAAATAGACTGAAACCAAATAAATTTACTATTAAAGAAATGCTGGTGTTCAGGAACTATTTCATAAAAGTCTAGGTAAATTCACAAATAATAACATGCAGTTTCTGAAGACAGCAAACTAAAACAAGGTTCCATTTCCACAGCTTTACTCACTGAGATGCACTATTTGCTCCGATATATATTTTCTTTTTTGATCTAATTGGATTACACAAAGCCGAACTGCATAGATAATGTCAAGATTTTATAATACAATATCTCATTTGTGTCTTTTCGTTCATGTATTATTATGAAATGTTGTGAAATTGTGTTATTCATAAAATGGAGAAAGAAGATATTGTTTTTTTGTTGGGATCACATGAAAACCTTTGTTCTGGCTTGTCACTAGTTATTTTAATAGAATAGTCACTCTGGTGTCATATCATATTATAAGTAGATAAGAATTATCAAAATAAATTTTCATTTTTAATGCAAAATATGCTTGTCCAGATATTCTTTTTCTTCTCATATCAGAAAAGAAAAACAATAGTTCAGTGGCATCTATCCACTGAAATAAAGAAAAAAGACTATATCATTTACTAAAATGTTGTTTGAACTGTGTGTGCTTGCTTGTGTGTGTGTGCGTTTGTGTGTTTCAGATGGATATAATCCAAAAAGCCAAACTCACCGTTCTATGCTGCTGTGCCTGCTGATGACTTCGTGTGACTTATCAGATCAAACCAAGAACTGGAAAACCACACGCAAGATTGCTGTCAGTTTACACTTTGGTTGATGTCTATTGTTTGCACTATGAAGTTCACCTATTTTCACATATTTGGTATATGATTCTTACAAGTGCAATTTGTAACTGGATCTGTTATAAAGGTGCTTTAAAAAACAAATTCCAATAGGGAAATGTACTTGTTTAATAACTTAAGGCAGACTTTGAAACTTCCATATTTTTTTTTTATTACACTCACATTTTCATTATTCTTTATTTAATTCCTGCTTATAAGTCATAAAAATCAAAACTGCAATATCTCAAACTATTATAAAATGTCATTGAATCAAATGTTTTTCCTTTTTTTAACCTTATATAGACCATATTTATCACCACTGAAAAAAAGTCTTGAAGCTTTTTGGATTAAAGTTTGTAGAAATAACAAACAAAAAAAACATTGCGTTATTCAAAGGTTTTATTGAGGAGTAGCATTAATACATTTCAGATGAATGATACCCCAAAATATGTCAATAAAAATAATGTATTATAACAGCTTAAACAGCTTATTGCATCTTTAGACAAAACAAAGGGTTTAACGCGATGTGATTACAGAATTGAAATTTAAGCAAATTCTTTTCTCTTCATTTAAACATGTGCATAATGACTGCCCACTAAACCGTCCTATTTTTCAGGATAATAAAGATTACGAAATGCAGCGCTGTGACGTGAGAAGCAACCCTTTAGCTTTATTATATTATACTGTATTCTCTTCTATGAAACCACACTCCATTTCAGGATTAGGTTTAATCTTACTCTGCCCCCTTTTCAACAGAAAACCCCTAAACCTTGCCCTAAATCCTACACCCTCAATCTCTAAGCACCTAACACCTAAAGCAAATGCACTGTAATCCTTGTCACCTAAAGCAGAAACACATTTCTGCCTCATTCAGCTGTGGGAATGATTGTACAGTGTCTGGTGTGTATTGCTCTCAGATAGTACATTATATTCTTTCTGGTATTCAAGTGCTTAGGGATTAATAAAAAAATAAAATAAAAAACAGCAATCATGAGAAATGTAGCTAGAGGGAATTCCTCTCAAAGAGCAGAGTTGTTGAGAACTACTGCAATGATTTCAAGTTTATAATAGGTTTGCATTAAGTATGACATTAGTCCCACTTCAGAGCAGAGTTTGTTGAACTATTTCATTTAAAATTGATTCATGCCAGGTTGATGGTTAAAGTCTGAACTTCAGTTGACAGCAGTGAAATTTAAATGTGATCAAATGTAAGAAATAAATGGTATCTGCCTTTGTTCACAGGAGCTGATTTATAAGGAGTTCTTCTCTCAAGGAGATCTGGTATGTGTCACGGTTCTCTGTTGAATAAGAGGCTGAAGTGAGTGTTATTTCAGAAGTCGCTCATATTTTTTTTTACATGTGTTTGTGTGTACAGGAAAAAGCCATGGGGAACAGACCCAGCGAGATGATGGACAGAGAGAAAGCATACATCCCAGAACTCCAGATCAGCTTTATGGAACATATCGCCATGCCTATTTACAAGTGTGTACACACAGTAAAATCATCACAGCCGTCCTGGAGCCTTTGGGACCTTATTTGCACTTCTGGGAAAGACACAGTTTGGGCATCTCGTTCTTCAATGAGCATTTATGGAAAATTTCAGTTCACTTATGAAGCACTTCTTTCACTGATTCAACAGTACCACTTTACAATGTTAATCACATTCATTAACACAGAAACGCACACACACACACACACACACACACTGGAGGCAACGCCATGCAATCTGTCCATCTGTTGGGACCAGTTTGGGGTTCAGTGTCTTGCGCACGGACACTTTGACAGATGGGGATCAAACCTGCAACCTCCCGATTGAGAAAAAAAACCTACTCTACAACTGAGAGTTCAGTTTTTCTTCCCCATATTTCACAAGTCCACCCATGTTGTGTTGGTCACTGTGGTACCAACAGCCCAAAGAAGCTCAGTGGGGTTCAGAGGGACTTCCTCTGTAATCCGCTCCACTCAGATTCTTGACATGGGGGGCTGATAAATCCTGTTCTTTGCCGAAGAGCATTGTCATTCTGAAGGATAAAGTTTGGTACCAGACTGTTCAAATATGGAATCAGAACCTCATCTCAGCATTTGTCTATATTGTTGACATGCCAGTCAGGTTGTCAGCACGTTAGGTTAAACCAGTTCAAAACACGAGTCAATAGCAACAGCAAAGAAAAGCTGTTTTTGCATTGGCAGACAAGACATTGACAATTGTTTGAAACCCTTATACTGAGCTCTGCTCCTCACCCAACCAATAGATGTTCCCTACAGATATGGCACTAAATGAAAAGGGGAATAAACAATCTTTTCAACTGTATGACATTTGTTATCAAGAGGCAGAAAAATAATATCAACCAATCATAAATCTCCTTACTTTGTGTGTCATTTAAAAGCAGCTCAGTGTAGAAGTGCTCCTTCTCGACATTCCCCCCTGGTATTATTATGTAGCAATCAATGCAGTAAAGTTTCATGGGATTTCCACAATAGGCATCATCTGGAGATACACTCTTTTGTTTTGGATCGCAGTGAAATATTCATTATGTTTCAAACAATGTACTTTAATATGAGAGACTAATTACATGTGATTAAATCAACCAAGTCATTACCAGCGAGGTTCTTTTTAAATCCAGCTGTACACAATTAGCAAATAGCCGGTGAACATAGAGGAGCTTTTAACAGCTTGGTCGAATATTTTCCTCCAGGGACTTTGAAAAGGAAAAAAAAGATGTAATTAGAGAGGATATTAAATTTGCATAAATTAGCTGGACACAAATATGACTGCAAATGAATACTCTGGCTGTTTTATTGCTTCTACAAGTGTAAATAATCAAGTGTTTGTTCATATACTCAACATGATCAACCTTTGCACGGAATAAAATGGTATGATTTGCAAACCCCATCTAACTGAAAGATCAGTTGTTAGTGGTTCAGCTACATTAAATGCAGTGTGTAAACCTAGTATTACATAACGTTTTTATTTATTTAGCAGCCAGGATTTTATAATAACATACTAACAAACTACACTCAGGTTCTATAGGAGGAACTGTTGTGAAGATTGTTTTTCTATACCCTGTGTATTCTTCCCACTGTACAGGAAATGCACTTTGATTGCAATAAATCTTGAACACGGGTCCTTGAAGTCGGTCGAACAGCACTGATATAATGCATATCTAGTATGTTTTCTAGTAGGAGAAAGAATCTAGGATACTGTATTTTTTTACATAAAGATGAATGGCTCCATGGCTAGTTTCTAAGCAGCACTCAAGAAAACAAAGCATGTACTCATTATGGTAAAAACACATTTCAAATATATCCAAACACAGATCAAGGCAAACCACTGCAGCAAAATTCTAAAGTATATCTACAAGAAAAATACATAAACCATTGCTGCAAAAATGTAATGTGCAGGTGTTCTGAAAATGAATTCAAGCCAAAAATGCAAAGTGTGCCTGTAATAAAAACACATAAGTCAGTGGGAAACGACTTTAACATCTATAAAACGTGTTATAATACAGCCATCATTCTTTTGTAGTGCACATCATAGGAAAAAGTGACAGAGATTTTAAAAATGGTTGTGTCTACACTTTGGATTGAATTTCCTACCAGAGGTCAGAAGTGTGTCCTCAGAGTGGAAAACATGAGCTGTAACTTCTAAAATGCTTTAGCCCTTGTTTTGTTTGCAACTATTAAAACTAAACAAACGGTGTCAATGAGGAAGCCGGCGCCTCTGAATCCAGACCTCACACGGTCACAAACTGATATCTCTTTAAATTTCATCCGTCCTCTCAGGCTGCTGTCTGAACTCTTTCCCGAGGCCACAGAGCTGTACGAGAGGGTGGCAGCAAACCGTGAGCAGTGGACCAAAGTGTCGCACAAGTTCACCATCCGTGGGTTACCGAGCAACAACAGCCTGGACTTCTTGGACCAGGAGTATGAGCTTCTGCAAGCCCAGGGCGCTTTTGGGAGCGACGACCACTGCCTCAACGGTTGCCTTGATGACACAGAGGCAGGAGGGGGTCAGTGACAACAGCCATCGTCTGACGGTTCCCTGGAGTTTTCTCTGGTCCAATAGGAGGCTGACGATACCCTTTTGGCAAAGAAAGAGGGACAGGTCTCTCTGCTGTCTATCACTTAGAAGCCTAGCAGGCCATGCAGGACGGACGGGACAACGTTTCAAACAAACTGAGCGATCTAAAACAGATGGATCCACCTGAACCGGTTCACTGATTAGATGCTACAAGTTGCTTGTGTCTCCGGTTGAGGAAAGCACAGGGTGGTGACTTTATCTTTTTCAGCAGCTATACTGGGAAATGGGTTTTTACCACTAGCCACAAGTTCATTCATTTACTACTGATCCTGATTACGATTGTTAAATCTCTCTCTCTCTCTCTCTCTCTCTCTCTCTCTCTCTCTCTCTCTCTCTCTCTCTCTCTCTCTCTCTCTCTCTCTCTCTCTCTCTCTCTCTCTCTATCTCTATCTCTATCTCTATCTATCTTTCGCTCTCTTTAGCGCTCGCTCTCGCTCTCACACACGCACAAACACACACACACACACAAACGTGCACATACTGTTCAGACACATACAGGATGGAGGAAAGAAGCATTCATTGTTATGACAAAGACTACTTCAACATGGAACGGTGCAATGAAGTGCTATACTTTGTGTAAAGTGTTTCATAATCGCTTACTTTAATTTATAAAGGCTCAGCTTTGTTCAGACAGAAGCATCTGCCACAGCCCTCACCTGATGCTTATGAATGCATGCTGTATGAACCCCTCACGTATTATTCCTTTTATCTGGGTCGGTGTTGATTTTCTCCCATAAGTAAGAAATTAATGCAGTCCATCTTTATACCACCATACTACACCTTTATGTTCAGCTCTTCAGCGTATGTATAACTAATTCACTGATCATGAAGTTGTACGAGGAGTTTTTAGTTCAACCATGCCCCCACCCCCCACCCCCCCGTGATTATTATCTTTCTTTTCGCTGTGGTTTAGCAGAGGTTTCAAGGGACAATTTGACAATCACTCATCAATGACAGTCGCTGATCCCTGACCCTACTCCATGCATATAACACACCCATCCGACTGCATACTAATTGCATGTCATTGCATCAAGTATGTGATTAAACCTCAAAGGCCACTTGTGGCCTGAAAATGCATAATTTGCTCCCGCCTTCCAGTTATCCCACTCGTTTGCACTGTTATGTCTTTTAGATTTATTAATTTCTTCATAAAATACACTTCAGATAGAGAGCAACTGAAGCCCTTTAAAAGATCCATCTCATTTGTTAGTGTAAATGTGCCAGATTAGAGCGTGTTATATGGAGTGTGTCATCGAGTGTGTCATATGGATCTGCCTTATTGCGCATCTTTGCTGCCTTTCTTAGAGCTTTTAATATATGAAAAATTGAAATAAAGAGTCTGTTTAGTACGTATGTATGTTGTATATTTGTTATAGACATAGTGTGAGTATCAGTGTGTTGATTGAATGATCGCCGTGCTGGGAAGGTGTTTATTTGTGAAATGTCTATGTGAAGACCTCAGATGTCATGTCATTTTACTTCTATGTATTTGAACTTATATCTGTACTACCACCTAATGGGTGTTATAGGCAGACATTAAAGCATTTTGTTCAATTCTAAGTACACCCAAAAATATTTTTTTTCTTTTTTCTTTTTTTTTTTTTTTTTCAAGGAACTAGAGATGTAGCCATCATTAAAAATGACTTTCTTGAAACCAGTTCACTATTGCTGCACTCCAAAGGAAACATTTGGAGACGTGTTCAGAGTTAAGTTCTCAGATTGTGCCTCCTTGAATACGTGACATTTAGGGGCTTTTGTGTTACAATATGCCATACTCGGTCCTACCTAACAATGTTCAAACAAATAAATGCTGCAGAGTGAGGACAAGACAACCACAGAAGAGATACCAAGATAAACGCCTGCGATGGATGTCTCTGTGTGTGGGCTGTGAGCTGGTGAGTGAATGAGTGGGTGCATGGATGACTGAGAATCGATAGATAGAACGATTGCGTGTTTATGATACAGTGAGAAATGTTTGCTGTACCAGGGATTTAAGGAGCTGGTGTTGTCAGAGAATTACTTGTTCTTTACCCCCCCTTTTTTTATGCAGCCCAGTAATATTAATGTTGGGAGAAGCAGATGAAAGCAAGGACGTTGCAATCACAGGACTTCAGTGCACGACTTTTCTTTGAGAGGATGTCATGAGGGTGCATTACGGACGAAGGTTAATTGGTTGCTAAAGTGATGTTTTCTATGTGTTATGCCTACAGTATATGGGGATATGTATTAGCTTGGCGGGATGAAAGTGTTTGATCTGCCTTGGTCTACTTCACAAACGGAATATTTTCTACTCTAAAGTTTTTAAAGGGCATACAGATGTGTTTGTAGAAGAGCCACTCTCTCTGTCTCTCACATTCGTTCTCTAACTTGTGATTATCCCATTTCTATTATTTTCAAACCACTGTTTCATATGTACCTGCCTTTTTCATGTGCAATATAAAGTGTCTCCCTTTGTGACATTTCATAGATTCCTATGTAAATACCTATGCCTCTTGTTAAATTATTGCTTTAGGTCTGAGTTGCCAAAGGCATTTAAGTAGTAGATTTTGGTGTTTTTGTTGAAATTTGGAAGAAAAGAAAAAAAGTAAGGAAGTGTGGAAACTTTATCCCGACCATGCTTTTGAGAGTTCAGACCTAGTACCGTTTTCTGTTATGATTATGTATCTGTCCTTTTATGTTTGTTTTAGAGAGTCAGGGCTATGACCCCAGCCAGCTCAGTTGGTAGAGCATGACACTCGCAATCCCAAGGTAGTGGGTCCATGTCCCACGCCGGGCGCCACCTTCCCGTGGGCTCACCACCTGCAGGAAAGGTTCTTAATCGGTGCAATGTGATCTGGGTGACAGTGCTCAGGCTGCCACCCGGAAATGGATAAGCAGGAGAAAAAGGATGGATGGATGGATGGATGGATGGATGAATGGATGGATGGATGAATGGATGGAGTGAGGGCTATATGTGCCAAGCAAACATTTTCTACTTCCTGGCCAAGCTGCAAGGAGAAAAAAAAAAAAAAGGAAAAAAACTTCAAATATATTTTGTTTTCTTATGTTGGAGTGACAATGAGGGCTGTGTTGATATTTAACTTTTCTGATACATCGCGACAGCTTGTCCACAAAGTAAGAACCAAATCTATTTCCCATTATCACAGAACAGTGGGACTTGACCCTGTGATGTAACGCCATTGTAACGATCACCTGCAACATAATTGTTAAAAATGGCAAAAATATAGTGTCTGTAAATAACAAAGTTTTAAAAGGAACTCTTTCTTGATGGTCCATCATCATTACAATGGGAAGTATTTTAAATATGTCATGTCTTTAAAGTGGTTGCATCCTTTCTCAATTTTTTTCCAAGCCATTTTGAACAACCCCATGCTTAGACTTTCCCAGAAGGGATGAACGAAAACTATATGTGTATTCAACATATGCATATGTATCAATGCTACCACAAGTAAGAATCCAGGCTAAACCGTAATGTGTAAATGATGCTTATATTGAAGACTAAATCCAGACATCTGTTAAGTATTTGTTTTGTTGAATTCTGAGTGCTGGTGTTCTTGTTCTTCTTCGGATGTATTGAAAAAGGACATTTTTAAGAAGACGGCAAACGGATGACGTTTTGAATATATTTTTTTTTCTTTCTTGGAATAAATCTGATGAAAAACCTTCTTCTTGTTGTCTTTATACACGCATACTCAGATGTTAACTACAGTCTGCAATGCTACTCAAGTGTGTGTGTGTGTGTGTGTGTGTGTGTGTGTGTGTGTGTGTGTGTGTGTGTGTGTGTGTGTGTGTGTGTGTGTGTGTGTGTGTGTGTGTGTGTGTGTGTGTGTGTGTGTGCGTGTGCGTGTGCGTGTGTCCTGTCTCTGGTGGCACTGATTTAGTCAGCACTGTGGTGTCTCTGCTGAAACAGCTGGCCTGTGCCACACAGTGTACAAGCATGGCCAGATCAGCATACTGGAGGCCCAGAAGCAAAACTCCTCCACAGTCCAGTCAAGACTCCAATCTTCAGCGTACAGCAATCTTCTCTCCCTACAATCTGCATGTAGTTGAGGTAAAGGTCACAGTGTGTGTTTGTGCTGCATCTCATGCTTCCATTATTAGATCTGACTCCAAGAGGTTCCAAAAACCGATCATGCAATGTAAAGTCTAAAGGAAGGTTACAGTGCTATATGTGGGTATTATAATTCAAGATAATATCCAACTGTCCATGGTCAAAAGCAATATTTGTCATTTATTTTGCCACAATAATTTGTAGCTCATGAAGTTTACATAATTAACTTCAAGGAAACTTACATGTACAACAACCAGTCAAATTAACCTGGAGGGAAAAAACTCAGCAAAATAGATCGATCGATCGATCGATCGATCGATCGATCGATCGATCGATCGATAGATAGATAGATAGATGCACTTGCATGAACAAAAGTGCATTGTGCACTTTAAAACTAACACTTGACTTTTAATGATGTTGCTTTTCGGCCATAATATTTAATAACTTCCTTCCATTTTCTCCTGCTTATCCGTTTCCGGGTTGCGGGGATGGCAGCCTGAGCACTGTCACCCAAATCACATGGCACCGATTAAGACCCTTTCCTGCGGGTGGTGAGCCCACAGGAAGGTGGCGCCCGGCGTGGGACATGAACCCACTACCCTGAGATTGCGAGTCTCATGCTCTACCAGCTGAGCGATCCGGGGACTCTATTTAAATAACTTCCATCATTTATTTTTTTTTAAAGTTAGGATCATTCCAACACAGATCAATTTGACACGTTCAAATTCTTCATTCCTGCATCAACTCATTCTGGATGTGCTCGTTTAGTTTGTGGAAGTAATTGTTTAACAGAAGTTTCCACATTTTGAGTTTTAGGGCCACTGAAGAAAAAAAAAATTCGGAGGCTAAAAAAAAAAAAAAAAACCTTCGTGGCCCCAGAAAAAGTCGAAAATCAAAGTCGAGATTTTTTTTTTCACGGTGTAAAAAAAAGTCCGTCCATCGACATGCCAGCGGTGTGACTGCTTCCTCAAAATGCACATCAGGCGGTTTAATGAAGTGATGAAAAGATGCTTCAGGACAGAGTCTAGCTCATAAACACGGTGCAGTTATCATCAGTATCAGGACCAGAAGAGACAGAGCAGCCTGCTGCCTTGTTCCGTCGCGGAAGTTCGTCGAGTACGAAGGACAAAGGCACGGATCCCGGGCTGCTTATTTAAATGTGTTCTTATTAATCAAGAAAATCCTGTGTAAAATCACATGTCCATAAGCAGTAAGCAACCCGATATAGTCAGAATTAAATGATTTAATGTGAATTCACATCTACAGGCAAATGATGAGGGATGGATAGACGTTTCTCCGTGAAAAAAATAAATCTCGACTTTGATTTTTGACTTTTTCTGAGGCCACGAAGGTTTTTTTTTTTTTTTTTTTTAGCCTCCTAATTTATTTTTTTTCTTCAGTGGCCCTAAAACTCTTCCGTACTGTAACTACGGAAGAGTAGATAAGGAAAAAAAATCAGAGGTGTGAAAAAAAAAAAAATCAGAAAAAAGTCGAGGACCAAGGTCGATATATTTTTTTCGGGGGTGAAAAAAAACCCCTCATGCACTTCAGAAGTTCCGTGCTGTAACAAAATAAAGAGGTCTAAAAAAAGTTTGAAAAAACTTAAACCAGGAACAAGACAGAATTAATGAGAATTTCTGATAAACATTGTGAACCAATGTGATGTGATAAATTAGTGGAATCCATTGAGATTATGTCTTATAGATAGTGTATTAATTAATGTCCAATAATGTGTCAATTGAAGAGTGATAATTCTAAGTCTGAACGTAAATTAGAGACAGTAAAGCGTTGTTGACTAGCCTCGGTGGGTTGTCGCGAGAGTTGGAGCGCGTGAGCTCTGCGCCATGAGAACTGCAGGTGGTCCGCCATCGCTGTATGAGCAACTATCGGGCTCGGCGTTTGGCTGTCAACAATAAACTTGTGGAGCCGGGACGCGGGGCGACGAGGTCCAGTGAAATCTCGTCGGCTGCGCCATATACCAGTAGTCCCTCCCCGGAGGACACTTTCATGTGAATACAGAGCCCACGGAAGAGGCAACCATGTCCAATCTCAGCAAAGGCGGCACCAAGAAGGACACCAAAATGAGGATACGGGCCTTTCCTGTAAGTCACACCCTATTCGGGTCCATGCCTGGCGGACCGCCGCTCACGCGATCACCGTGGTCTGGGCCTCTGGCTAAATGCTAACAGGCTAATCAGCTGAGCCTTTACGACTTTTCTGTCCGTAAACAAAGTACAGTGGTGTGACGTCTACATGTCTCACACTCTTAATGTCCAGTCTGGTACGATTCACCCTGACGTATAAACCACTTTAGTTGCTTCTAACGGGAAACTGTCCAACATTGGATATGTCGACATTAGCCGCCGCTAACGTTTGCTATCGCTCTTGACACTTGTTGTTTTACTGCTTTTGTATGTGTTTAATTATTGTGTGACACCTCTGTACGTTTAAAAACAGTTTCGACTGTCGTTCAGTGAACTAACATCTACGCGTTTCAGTTGCTCGTAAAGACAACTGGGAGTATTGCTGGAGCTGTAAATGAGTGCTAACAAAAACCAGACTAGCTAGACTTGGATTTGCATCAGTGGCTGAGAGTATGGTGGCTCTCTATCTGGTGTTATTACTCTGTTGAAACTGACTGGATTCCTGTCATCGGCCACTTCATACTCCCTTTGTATGCAAAATCAGTAAAACCTCCTTTTCAAAAATGTACTGTATTCTGTAGAAAACATCACCCTGTCAGTCACTGACTGGGTGAGTGTTGCTACGTAAGACAGTTGCTTGATCATCTCAGTGGTTAGGTAATTTTAGGTTTTTTCAGACAGTGACCATATATCTGTTTTGTGTGGATACATTCAGGGCCTTCATGCATGTGAGCTATTGGATGTTGCCCGGTCCTGGTGGATTTTCAGACCAGCATCTTGACATGCATGTGTTTGGGCTTGTCTACTGAGTAGGAGCACACACTGTTCCCCTTCCCGAGGGGTGGCACGTATTGGGTTTTCAGTTTTCAGTTTTAGGGAACATGTATCTGGCTATTGGAAATGTCAGAACCATGTTGAAGAGAACGGTTTGAGTTTGGAAGAAGCGTCAGGTTATAGATTTCTACTTGTAATGATGCATCACAGCCTCGACTTGCAGCAGGACTGGTGCTAAACTAGGACTACAACTTTCTCACTCTGTATACTTTGTCTTCCTGCATGCTGTACTCGCAAGAACAATTGAGGAACATTTTAAATTTATACACGCAGAAAAAGACACTATTACTTAAAGGGTACCACTGTATTTTATTACCTAAAAGGAGCCTGTCTGGATTAGTCAACAGCCCATGCAAATATAAACCATGATGACATATGTTTGGAATTATTACTGATTAATTGCATTTCATATTATATTGGCATAAAAGCTTCCCCTTATATTTTGCACTTTCCTCCTATGAGAGCCACGATGAAGGGATATTCTAAAGATGCTTCTTCATACCAATTTTAGCGAGACATGACATAACTTGGAAAAAAAAAATCAATGTCTTCGCTTTAACCACTTTATCATTTTGTCAGTCACATGGAACTGTTTCCCAGGCAAGACCACCAAGCTGAAAACAAATAGGTCACAGGTTCAAAACTTGTTGTGGTAATAACAATCTTTGGATTGTTTCTTTGACCAAGAGGTTTGTGTGTTTCTCAAAAAAAAAAGTATTAAAACTGTGCACTTTGCACCTTTTGCTCATCCGTATTTGTCCTGACAGACAGACAGGCTGGCATCAATTCACATTTTCACCCTATTTTGAAAAGACTGACAGGTCGTGATGTACACTCAAACAAGCTGAAGCAGATCATTAAGACTCCACAGAAAAAGACAGTAGCTGTCGGACCAGCGGGCTCTGGTCCCTGATTTCTTGTTTTTAGTTGACAATATAATTTACCAATGTACTTTGCCCTCACAGCAAATAGGTTAACAGTATTTTATTCAGTCAGTTGCATTTTAAGTGAGAAGTGATAAGACGATTCCTGGGTAATCTCACAGCCACTGTTGACATGCCAGAAATGTCAGCTCAGGGACCTTAAAAAGGCTGAAAGGTGTGTCGTTACCTTGCTGGAAAGAGACTGACCCTTTCAATGCTCTGTATCGTGTTTCAGCTTACCATTTAGCTTTAATATTATTATAGAAGTATGTCGATTCAGCAGAGTATAGCGAATATGTTGCAACGGCTGTGAGTTTGTGTTAAACACTGCTCTGGTGTCTGGACTCGGATTGAGCAGAAATGTTTACAGTGCTTTTCTGAGCTCATTGTGACTGTTGTGAATGATACATTTTTGACATTTTCTTGTGTACAGATGTATTATTCCTGGTAAAACCGTCTCTTTCATCATTTGGTTTAATTAACATGTTCGAGCAGCTATTTATAAGCAACTAAACATTAAAATACGTGGTTCAAAAGTAGTATGTTCAGCCACAAAATATTTCACATTCATCTTTATTTATTGATGGAGGACTCTGCAAGAATGACTGAAAATATTTAACAAAACTGCACAGCAGCAAGATTCTGTCTGTGTTTGGAGACTTTTTAGGATCGGCATCATTTGTTCCTGAAGTTTTCTCATGCAATAATCTGTGAAGGTCATGTTATTGAACTTATCATCTCGCCTACATTCACAGATGACAATGGATGAAAAGTATGTCAACAACATCTGGGACCTGCTAAAGAATGCCATCCAGGAGATTCAAAGAAAAAATAACAGCGGCCTGAGTTTCGAGGAACTTTACAGGAATGCCTACACGATGGTGCTCCACAAACATGGAGAGAAGCTGTACACAGGCCTGCGGGAGGTCGTCACTGAACACCTCATCAACAAAGTAAGACCAACAGAGATCCCACACAGCTGCAGAGCTGGAGAAAGTCCAGTGATTACAGATTTAATATAGAAAATTGTCATTTATTTGTACAGAAGGAAAACTCTTTAAATTACCATGATGATGAACGATCAGAATAATTCTAATTTTCTGTCAGTTGTCAATAATATAGGCTTCCCAATAGATACATTTTGTTTTGATTTGCTTGTATTTTATCATCTCAAAACAAATGCAACTCCAGAAAGTGTAATCCGATTCCATTCCTGAACAGCTTTACTGGGGCGAGTGATAATTCAGTCAACTATGAGACAAGTTTCACAAGCTGTTACTCGTGCCTTGTGCATTTGTTGTCTTTTGCTCATATTCACGCATAACTTTTGTCGGATCCTCTATTCTAGTGGCAGGCTAGGAAGTGCCCAGGCTTGTGTTAAAGAGGTCATGGGTTAATAGTTTTGCTCTGGGGTTTGAGCTGTGCCCGAGAGTTCCGACCTGTCTGCAGGCCTTTCTGAAATCTGCGATTGTATCATCTGTTGAAATAGACCATCAGTAGATATTTGACAGCACATTTCTTTCTACATTATACTTCCATTTGATTTACTTTTCTGTAGGGATTTGAAAAGAAAATATGAGTGAGTGGTATTCTATTCAGAGCAGACTTTGTTTGCAGAAAACAAAAATCCACCGAAGAGTTCAGGCCAAGGTGCATCTTGTGTGAGTCCGAAATTAATTTGTTTTCTGATGCTTCTTAATAAGCTGGAGAAGCCATCACTGAGAGTGTTGTTTTCAAAGCTGTTGCTTGTTTTATTTTTGTAGCATCTAATTAGAACCAAATTAAATCTGCCCATGATATCTGTTGTGAATGCATCTGTGCTGCTTACAGCGAGCAGATAACCAATGAGCAACATTTCAGCAGGATGCTGTTGAATAGCAGCCAGATGGTTTTACAGCTTAATTAAATGCACTTTCTCAGTTTGGCAGGGCCAGGAAATTAGCGGTCGAGGGATGTCAATAAGCAATACATTAATGAAGAGAGCTCTGACACCTGAGTGTGTTTTAATTATCTGATAATCATCCAGATATCACTTTGAAGAAAGACAATAGCTGATATTTACAATCTGACCTTTACTGACACCAGAGTTAGGTTTTCATCTTTACTGATGGAGGTTAAATACAAGCTGTGAAGTAAATTCTATGGTGTCATGTAGAAGAATGTGTCACAATTGCTTTGGACAAACACAGGTGTTATTTAACTGAGGGTTGAAGTTGGACTTGAAACCGTCTTTGCATCTGTGAATGTCAGCTAAATCACAACCAAAAGATTTGCTCTGGCTTTAGTTGGGGCTGTGGAATATGACTTGTACAAACATTTCAGTCTTCATTAACCCTTTATTGATGTCTTACATAGCAGTCCCACTACTTGTAGTTAACTGTAGATTTTTCCAGTGATCGGTCTGTGGCTTCCACAAGCATGGCAGTAAGTCTCCTGGCTCTGTAACGTGTTTGTCAGAAACCAGTAGATGAAATCCGGAATGAATTATTGACCATGTCAGACGGCTGCAGAGCTGCTGTGTTTCTCTCTGACTATTAGTTAGCATTAGTGGAAGCTGTTGTCTCTCCTAAAGAGTGTCTGGTTCACTGAACTTGTGTTTAATGGAAGTGCAGCGCTGCCATTACATCTGAAACTCGCTCAGTCTTTCAGAGAGTAACACCAATAATGTCAGACTGTAAAATGAACACCAGCCCACAGCAACAGCACCTGCAAAAAAATAAAAGCTTGTTTTTATTACACTCGTTTGCTTTCATCTCTGTTTGTAGTTTATGTCGACTGTATTAAGTATTTTTTCAAAAGGTGATAACGTACAGATATTACTGCATCTTTCTCCAAGTAATTGATGGTACTTTGGTTGACTTCAATGGCTAAGTTAGACTTGTGAGTCTCATACACCTATGACGATGAATTGAAGCAACACTGAAATGATGCAGCTATGTGCACAGTAAGAGCCTGTTTACATGAAAACAGTTGACTGAAAACGGCTTCGTTTCTACCTTCTTGCTTTGGGAAAGTTTTGCTGTTGGATGACAATGTTTTGAAAATGATCCCGTTACAAATGGACACATCAGAAATGATGAGAACAATGTTATTTGCATGTTGTGCCGCTGCTGCTCTGTTTTTTCACATGTTCCACATGTGATCCAGATGCTGGCGTAGTAATTGTACACTTTATTGGAGAAACGCTGTTAACTTCTAAAGAGTGAGCAGCACATACACAAACTGCACCTTCATTGTTATTGTCGATCTACTCGTGCATGTGCAGAACTATT
Organism: Lipophrys pholis; assembly: GCF_963383615.2. Taxonomy (NCBI): domain Eukaryota; kingdom Metazoa; phylum Chordata; class Actinopteri; order Blenniiformes; family Blenniidae; genus Lipophrys; species Lipophrys pholis. The sequence goes on along the minus strand of NC_137627.1, from coordinate 17,869,710 downwards.
TACTACGGCCATAGAGGACATGTGCAATACCAGCTTTTCAGGAAAGTTGTATCCTGTACCGCGGTAATCTAGTAAAATGATTCCAGCATTGAATCTGGTTCAATGTTAATATGATGGAGCAGCCACAATAAAAAGTGTGAAAATCTGAGCATAATAGCAGCTTTGTCTTATTAGCGCCAGGCAATAATATCAGCCTCATCACTTTCACACTTGTACGTAATGAATGTGCACAATGGAAGTTTGATTTAATGGCCCAGTTAGATTTATGGTTTTGCTCCTAACATTAGATCCTGATGTGTACAAAAAAAGAAGTTTATGCATCTGTGAAGGCTGATCCGGTGTAACATCAGGAGCAGAGAGGATAATTCATCATTGCTGCCCAGAAGAACAAAGGAGAGGTCGTGGTGCCCTTAAGATTCTCACTCTACAGAAACGTTTGCTCCACGATGCTGAGTCACACTGCAGTGCCACTATTGCCAAGCTTTGTAAGCCTGAGTAGTTGAGAAAGTGCTTTATAGAAGGTTGTGTGATCCAGAAATGGCAAGTTTGAATTTTTATGACACATACTTCCATAAATCTGAGCAATGTTTGGATTCAAAGGTAGTTCTGCAGTTACTTTTGTGATGTTTTAACCAGAAAGAGTATTCACAAATACTCATAAAATGCACAAACATGTCAAAACAACAGGAATTTCTCAATTCTACATCCTGTCAAACACGACGTAAGGAGTCGGCATTTTACAAGCCTGACGCATCCTGTGTTTGGATGTCATTTGTTTGTTTCATCGTTCAAGAGGATGGCATTCACACTTTGAAGTTAAATGACTTACTGTCAACTGAATTAAATCAATGGCATTGCTGCTTTCCTCTTTATGTCCATAAACTCTGCAGCTCCGACGACCCCGAGTTTCATTTTCAAGATGGCTGCTCACAGTGTGACATGTTGTTAGCGTAAACTGTTTTCTAGTGTTTACAGCACAATTGTTTTTACATTTCAGTGACTGACACACAGCTCTGCCACAGTGCTACAGTTGTCTGGTCTGTGCTTTTAAAGTTAAGCTGTTGCTTTTTAATAATAATTGTATCTATGCTAAGAAAGTGCATGCGTCCATACAGTTTTTTTGTCTTCCAATGTTGTGATTTACAAATGCTAGGAAGTGACATTGCTTTATGTCCAAACATGGAAAGTACAATGGAATACATGGAAAGCATTGTACTTCCAATGAAGTACAATGAAAAGCAGCATGAGCACAAGGAAAAACCAAGGACATTTCTTTAATTTCTAATGCACATGTTTTATTCTTCCCCCAAAAGGTACGAGAAGATGTTCTAAACTCCCTAAACAACAATTTCCTACAAACCCTAAATCAGGCCTGGAACGACCACCAGACAGCGATGGTGATGATCCGAGACATTCTAATGTACATGGTGAGTAATTGAGATTGGTCAAGAAGTATTCCTCAAACTAAAAAATATACTTCATAGTCATCAAAGAAATGAAGGAGAGAGAAAACACTTTGAAAACTGTTCTTGTTTTTACGTCTTAATGTGAAATGGAATTGCAATCTTACTCTTGTCACATATACACAGAAATGGTCGACCTGTTAAGCTTTCCAAGTGAACACTGCAAAAACAATGCTTAAAGCAGAAATAGCTCAATATGGGGTGACTCCCCCGCTCTCTGGAAGTAGATCTGGAAAAAAGTGGAGACACCTTCTTTTGTGGTCTATAATTCAGAAACAAGGCGAGCATGCTCGCTGTTGTTAACAAGCTGTTTAAAGGCTTAAGAATGCTGCATCTCGAATGCTTTGAATTGCAGTGAGGATGTTTTGTTTTGTGAGGAGCAGGCGGAACCGGAGTGTTAGAGCAGCAATAGCTGGAGCAAAATCAGCATTGAGGACAAATTTGGCAAAGTTCCACTGTTGAGCGCATGTGCTAACGTCTGCCTTCTTTCTTTTAAAATATCAACATTAGCCATATAATTACATGTGTCCTGATGTCTTTATTTTCGAATTTTTTAAATAACTGTGTGTATCATCAATTAAAGAAAATTATTTTGTCTGTGAATCCGTTTCCCAAACGTGAGCTGCGTAAAAGTTATATTTTTGTGATACGCTTATGACTTAATTTGTGATTTGAGCACAAATTGAGCTGGAAAATAAGGTTAATTGTCTGCATCAAATAAATATGCTCTGTCACACACACACACACACAAATTGTAAATACACTAAGATAATTCAATTTGAAACGGTTAATGACACAAAGGAAACTAATAATAATAACTGAATTCTGTTTTTGGAAGAATGTTTTATCGGCCACTTTTTGATGGTGAAACATGCATCCAGTCAGTTTCACCCTGGGACATATTTATTGCTCTTCAAAGATGAACGGAATAATGGAAGAAGAAAAAACACACACTCATGAAAAACTCCAGCAACAATGTAAAAACTGCATATATGTAATATTGCCTCACACTGTATATACATTTTTGTGTGCGCTTGTTGCAGGACCGCGTGTATGTGCAGCAGAATAATGTAGAGAACGTCTACAACTTGGGGCTCATCATCTTTCGGGACCAGGTGGTTCGCTACGGCTGCATAAGAGACCACCTCCGACAGACTCTGCTGGACATGATTGCACGAGAAAGGAAAGGGGAGGTGGTGGACAGGTAAACAGAATTCACACATACTAAGTTCCAGCCACACATAGATTAGTCACAAAAAAATGAAATTCACCTCTGTATTCTTTAACATCGGGAAAATGTGTTAAATCGTCAGCTGACACTAGGCAGACAGGAAACATGCTTTTGGTGTCAGGAATGAAGGAGCTTTCAATCGATTCTGCCACATTTACACCCACTGGGAAAAGCTTCAAAGATGCTGACATTTTAAAACATTAGTTTTTCTGCTCCTCTTACTCTGTGGAGTGTGACTCTTCATATATTCAATGAATGAATAACAAGAAGTTATTTGGCAGCCTTTAGTGAGTGTGAAATGAACACAAATGTTGTGTTTATTTATTTTATTTCCGAGCCTTTTTCTGTGTTTTGGGATTTGCTGTTGCGTGACTGACTGTGACTTCTCCTTTCCTCCAGGGGCGCCATTAGAAATGCCTGCCAAATGTTAATGATCCTCGGCCTCGAAGGGAGATCTGTTTATGAAGAAGACTTTGAAGCACCATTCTTAGAAATGTCTGCAGAATTTTTCCAGGTCAGTGAGCGATCATTCCCCTGACTGTTCCCATTGCTTGTCCATATTAGGTTTAGCCTTCGATACCACCTGCTTCCGTGTGGGGCAACCAGCCAAACAAAAATAGGACAATAAATAAAACATTGCAAATAGGGATGATTCTTGAAATGGCTCACATGTACTGTATTTGTGTTTTTTTTTTTTTTTTTTTTTTTCTTCTTCCATTCTCTCAGATGGAGAGCCAGAAGTTCCTTGCAGAAAACAGTGCCAGTGTATACATAAAGAAAGTAGAAGCAAGGATTAATGAGGAGATTGAGCGGGTAATGCACTGCTTGGATAAATCCACAGAAGAGCCTATTGTCAAGGTGGTGGAGCGAGAGCTCATCTCCAAACACATGAAAACCATTGTAGAGATGGAGAACTCAGGCCTGGTCCACATGCTCAAGAATGGAAAAACAGACGGTAAGCGCTCAGATTGGTTCGACTCAAGCTTGATGTGCCTGTTGTTCTATTAAATAATCTAAGAATGAAAAGTAAATTCATTCAGGGGACCATGAAAGCACCGACACTTCTATACACAATGGTGAAATAGTAAAAAGATGTTGCTGTCACTTCATGGAGATGTATTTTACTTTATCTGCTGTAGAGTTGAACTATTGCACGAGTTCATGTCACAAACGGCAGTATCTGAGGAGTTTAGGGATGATTTGATTTCACGGCGGATGGGACTGTGATTCCTTCATGAAATATTTCACGCGAGTGTAGCTTCAGTTTGGAGATATACACTTCGTTTCCAGTAGATCTCAGGTGCTCAGCCCTTTCCAGCTTGTAAAAGTGCCTTTCTCATATGCGTGTTCATGCATATCCTTCCACAGATTTGGCGTGCATGTACAAGCTGTTCAGTCGGGTTCCCAATGGACTGAAGACCATGTGCGAATGTATGAGCTCATACCTGCGCGAGCAAGGCAAGGCTCTCGTGTCAGAGGAGGGAGAAGGGAAGAACCCTGTCGACTACATTCAGGTATTACGACGAGTTGACAGGAAATGCCATAAATCTGGATGATCAATGTATCCAATGAGGTTATTTAATTAAGCAGGCTTGTCATGATGGGAAGCTCTTCCCATGACGAACAAAAGGGAGAGACTGGTAGCAATATCTGACCTTGTGAGGGATCAGGCGTCAGTGTCCACAGGCTAACAGCATTGCGTGATGAGCTTTGACCGTAATGCACATTAATAACCTCCCAGGAGAGGAAAACTGTTCTGACTCCTAAGTTTGATGGCGAGGGCAATGGTGGTTTGAGGCGTCAGAAACACTGTGCTGTTGCACTTCACTTGTCAAAGTCTTTCCTTTTCAGTTTAGTCCTTTCGGCGACTACTGCAGAGAAAGCACTAGTTTCAACAGGCTTTTCACTTTTCAGTGCTCTTGATACTCTGCTGGTTCGTTTTCATATGTTGAACTTTGATCTTCGCCTTCGTCGATACTGCTGTATTGTCCATGCTGATTGCCGTTTGTCTCTCCCTTCTTGCAGGGTTTGTTGGACCTGAAGTCCCGTTTTGACCGATTCCTCCAGGAATCCTTCAACAATGACCGGCTTTTCAAGCAAACTATTGCAGGCGACTTTGAATACTTCCTAAACCTCAACTCTCGCTCGCCTGAGTACCTCTCGCTGTTCATTGATGACAAACTGAAGAAGGGAGTAAAAGGGGTAAGCGCACTTAATGGATCTGAAAAACAGATATTATTGGGATTGGAAATGTGCAACCACACTGCTGTGTAAAGCCCTTTTCATTTATGCTGGAGAGATTCTGTTCTGGTATTGTGTAACTATAAGTCTCTGTTTAATTCTGTACTTATTAGATTTTGTGTAGTACTTTTTTTTTAATGTGAAATGACTATTGATGACTGAGTGTTGTGTTTGATATTTTCCTCAGCTCACAGAGCAGGAGGTAGAGTCCATACTGGACAAAGCCATGGTGCTCTTCCGCTTCATGCAGGAGAAGGACGTGTTTGAGAGATATTACAAGCAGCATCTGGCTCGCAGGCTGCTCACCAACAAGAGCGTCTCCGATGACTCTGAAAAGAATATGATCTCAAAGCTCAAGGTGAGCACGAGTTCAGTATGACTCAGTATTCAATGCAAATTGAATATTGAAATGATTTGAAGTGTCTGAAAAACCTTCAGCCTGTTGTAGGGATGAGCAGCACAATATTTTTTTTCGAATATTTTTTTTTCACAGTTACAGAGATAGCAGTACAAACATTACACCCACATAAATAATGAAGCAGAACTTCTTGAAAAATATCCATCCTTCCATTGGATAGATATTTCTCCATCATATATAGATAATATGGAGATGGATATTCCATTCTTTGCTTCTTTATTCTTTGCAAGGTTGCAGAACGCTGGAGTCAATCCCAACTGACAACAGGTGAAAGTCGGGTTCGCCTCGATAGGTAGCAAGACGACCAAGGTGCAAACAGAGAGAGAGACAACCAGTCACATTCACACCGAGGAGGAATTTAGAGTCCACAAGTTAACCTCAAATGCATGTCCTCGAACGAGGACAACCCGTTCACTAGAGAAACACACAGGGAGAACATGCAAAATTGTTTTAAAATGTTCTGCCCTTTTGTTCTTGTGGCACATCGTGTGATCACAGTAATGGTGAATAATTGTTTGTTTTCTGCATTACAATGGAAGTTGAAACTCAGGAAGTCCTGGGAGCCTCTCGTCACTGTTTGTGTGGATTTACAATTAAACAGCTCTTAGTTAATGAACGCCATCCTCCTGCTCCTCTCTGCCCAGACTGAATGCGGCTGCCAGTTCACCTCCAAACTGGAAGGCATGTTCCGGGATATGAGCATCTCCAACACCACCATGGACGAGTTCAGACAACATCTACAGACAACCGGGGTGAGGAGACGTCACATGCCACAGCTCATCCTGTCACAGTAACCAGCCTGATTGCCACCTGCCGTCAGTACACCGCTCGTTGATTAATTGAACGCGGCTGTGCTCCTCAGCGACATAGGAAACAATTAAGCAGCTAACTAGCCATATCTTGAAAGTACATGCAGCTAGTTTCATGCGTGTGTTGTGCTTTCACATTGGTTTTTACCTCAATACTGTCTGTGGTTGCCATGGTAGCAAGCTGATACTTAAAAAAAACATCAGTATTTTTTTCAGCTCACACAACAATCTTGTGCTAGTGATGTGTGTTTATGTCCCATCTTTTTTGTACGTATTCTACCTTCTTGTGCACTTACAGTAATGTACCACATGATGTAAGAACATCAACATAGACTAAAAAAGGCTTGTGTTTCTCCTGGTTCTCTTCAGGTGTCACTTGGAGGAGTTGATCTCACTGTGAGAGTCCTGACCACAGGATACTGGCCAACGCAATCAGCAACACCCAAGTGCAATATCCCTCCATCACCACGTCATGCATTTGAAGTCTTTAGGAGGTTTGTCATCCCGTTGCTTGTATAAACTTTGGTATTTAATATTGAACACGTCTGTAGTTTTAGTCTGGCTTGCATAGTAAAGATATCTTTGTGTCATTTAAAAGAATCTGTGTTTTTTTTTTTTGTCACCGATTCATTTTGGAATGTGTAACTAAGCATGTGTATGCTTACGAATTAAAGCTTCTGCCGATGGTCACAGAATTTTCCAATGGTCTCTGTTAGAAAGTACTTAACCTTAAGCTGGGGTGACTGTAGTACATTGAGTCTCTTCAGAGGTTAACCTCCTGTGTCCTTTCTGCTCACAGGTTTTATCTTGGAAAGCACAGCGGGAGACAACTCACCCTGCAGCACCATATGGGGTCTGCAGATCTAAATGCCACCTTCTACGGGCCAATCAAAAAGGTGTGTGCCACCTGTTGAGGATGTTCTGCACATTTCAACACACCGAACACTGCCCTCATGCCATTAAATGAATACGTTTAAAATGTTTTTCCAACAGAAAAATCTGATTCAGAGTACCACATGCATGTTCTGTGTAAATTTGTTGGTTTGACCTCTAAGTATGAGTAAATCAGTGTCAAATATCAGAGGAGTTGTATGCAATATCTACTTCAGTCTAGTGTCATTATTCAGTCATTATTACATGCTGCCATTTCCACCAAATACTCTTGGATACTGCGTTATTTGTGAGGCCAGCTAATTAACAGGATGTGTCCCCTTACCTTAATTAGTCTGCAACTTGAATTGCAGGTCATATTTGGTGACATCCTCACTTTGTTCTCCTTTTTCCAAACTAACAATGAGTGAAAGACAATCGGAGAAATAGGTGCCACTTGTGTAGATTTTTACAGTTTTTTTAATCGAAAGCAGTACATTTCTGCTTTAAAGTTTTTCTTGTATGTTATAAACACTGGTGTGTTTTGCCGTTTTGTCCTGGAAAACACCCTTCACTTCCAGCCCAAGGTCACGGATATATGCAGTTATTGTGTAAGTCCAATAAAGTATGAACAATTGTGATGCCATAATAAACTACAGTATCCATGAAATAAATTACACATATCATTGTTGGACACTGAATATTTGAACTTTAACATTATAAATAAATGGAACATAGTGGTGTTCATATTTTTCAGCTTCAGGTACAATCAAGACTCTTGGGTTGAAATTTTTTTCCCTATCAAGGGTTCACTCAAACGCAGTGAGGTGAAGAAAACAAGTTCTCCCTGAAGTAACACTAGGTAGACAGTATACGTATGCACAGATCCTACATAAGCAAGCACAAGTTGAGTGCAATGGCAAGCTGCCACTCTAATATTAATTTTGTAACCTTTATCTGTAACATTTTGTAAATTACACGCTGCTGTTCCATGGTTGCCGCCTAGTGCAGAAACGGAAGGTTTTAAGAAGGCGGAGAGCAGCAACAGATGTATGAGTCGTCCAAGAGGAAGCTTGTTGTCAAGGTGATAAACCATGAACACTGCTTTGGTGTCTGTGAGCCGTTCACTCAGCTGATATTAGTGTGACAGCGTTAGCCAGCAGTAGTTAAGATGACTGAAGAAACCTTTGAAATGCTCTTTGTCTTCAGTATGAGCAAGTTTGAAGTCAACACCACTGAAATAAATGTCATTATCAATACATTATCTGTCAAAATGAGAAGTAATAACTCTGTTTTGTTTCAGAGCGATGGGTTTTTGTCTTCAAGATACCCAACTTAGCCTTGGCTGCCCTACACTGCCAGCTTTATATTGAGTTAATTGTGCTTCCTAAACATGTAATGAATACATAATGTGTTACAAACATAAGAAAGTTTGAACCTTAGCGGACTAAACTGCCCTTCAAATGTTACTGATTTCTGAAGAACAGTGCAGGAGGAAACTGTCCAACATTGGATTAGTTTTTAAATGAGTTCCTTTTAATCTTTCTTTTGTAGCTTTTTAAATGGATGTGGGGCTTTTTGTGTCTGGTAGAACCTGCTTATATTGATCCAGGTGGTTTTCTGACTTGTGTTGTACTATTGCAATGGAAGGATTTATACGGGCTAAAGCATGAAACGCAAAATATCCAGCAAAGTTCAAAACCACACATGGTTGCAGCCTGAGTGCTGTTACTGAAGGCAGCATTGAACGTTGTAGGTTTCCACTGAATGAAGCCTGAGCTTGACGCTCTATCGATTCCCCTCGTCTTAAACTTTACAGAGTGGTCCTGTGGATTTTCTTCGATGTGGATTACCAGTTTACTTGGGCTCACGCACACAAAAACGGGTGGTACAGAAAAGGTGTCCAAAGCTGTTCAAAGTTATAAAATTAGTCCGATAAATTCAGGTACGAATCATTAATGAGAAGAAAGAGGGAGAGGTCAAAAACCGTGTGGCTCCACTCTCCACCTGCCTGACTGACTGTCAAAACTCCTTCCTCATGGAAGCAGCAATTAAGCAATTAAAGGTACACAGCTACTTGAAAACACCAAAGTTCCCTATTTCCAAACAGTACAAATATCACATAATTTACATTTTTATCCACTTAACTTAACCACAAGTATTTTAAATGATTAACTTATTACATTATTGCACATATGAACTGGAAATACCTGTAAATAATCCTCCTAATTCCTTCTAAATCAATTAACTTAAATTACGGCTGTTTTAGATGAACTTAGATTGTTACTTACCTTTTTAACCAATATCAATGAAATGCATTTAGGCTTCTACAAACGTTCTGAACGTATACTGGTTTGAGCCTTTTAATGGCCGTCGTGTATGAATTCAAAGATAATCCAGCTGAGTGAGGCCGGTGTTTTTCTGGGTTTGCTTTCTGAACAGTGTGTTTAGGTTTCTGGTCTTTTCATCCCAACATGTCAACAGGAGGACGGGTCAGAGGTTGTAGTGGGAGGAGCCCAAGTGACAGGCTCCAACACCAGAAAGCACATCCTGCAGGTCTCCACCTTCCAGATGACCATCCTCATGCTTTTCAACAGCAGAGAGAAGTCCACCTTTGAGGTACACGACGCCCATTCTCTCCTGTCCAGTGGAATCAGTCTGTTTGTAGTGGACAAGATGGGTGGAAAATTTAGTTCTTGGTCCTTTTTATTTTTTGATAACCTCCATATTTGCATTTGGCAGGAGATCCAGCAGGAGACAGACATCCCGGAGAGGGAGCTGGTGCGAGCGCTGCAGTCTCTGGCTTGTGGGAAGCCCACGCAAAGAGTCCTCACCAAGGAGCCCAAGTCTAAGGAGATTGAAAACGGGCACGTGTTTACAGTCAATGACCAGTTTACCTCCAAGCTGCATCGTGTCAAAATCCAGACAGGTACACGAAAAATGATACGTCTCATTCTCATCGTTATCTTTTGTGTTACTGCCAACATGGCCGTGATCGGCTGCTTTGTTATATCTGACTCCAAAGTAGCTCAGACCTGATAAGTTTCATGGTTTATAAAAATTTTTGTTACAATGTTTGATTTAAAAAATTTTTTTCAAATCTCCTAGTGGCTGCCAAACAAGGAGAGTCGGATCCAGAGAGGAAGGAAACGCGGCAGAAAGTAGACGACGACCGAAAGCATGAGATCGAAGCTGCTATCGTTCGCATCATGAAATCTAGAAAGAGGATGCAGCACAATGTTCTCGTGGCAGAGGTCAGTCAGATCAAATGTTTGCTTTAATTCTAAAAAGGTAGCCAAGATCTTTGTGTGTAATCTTAGAGAATGTTGGAGTATTCTGTTCAACCGGGTTGAAACTAAGAGCTACTTAAAGGTTAAGAGTTGCAGGGTTAACTCCCAATGACATGCGACATTAATTCTTTCTGTTCATCTCAATTAGTTTCAGCATTTCAAATTCCCTCAACACATTTCTCATAACTTCCTTGACGTTTTAAATGAATGGGCGGAATCAAATATCATTTTACTGACTACAATTTCTTGTAATATACTTATTGGTTCCACCTGCCATCATATACTGTATGTTCAGTTTCGTTTCTCCTGCTTGCCACCTAGTGGCTAATCATGTACAAGACATGAGGCAAATTATTTTTTTTTTTTGTACTTCAAGGATTTATATCCCAAATCAACTTGCTTGAATTAAGCCAGCAAAAGCCATAACCCACTATATTTTAACAGTCGAGCTGTGTTTTAAACCTTTCTTTTCTTGAAGCATCCTGCAGTGAATTACAGTGAAACACACACACTCAACAACACATCAACCAGCGGATTGATTTCCCTTGTCTGCTCTACAAACTCCAAAATGTTTAATTCAGCTAAGCCGGCGATGCTCAGACCCCCAGTGGTCTCTTGCACTCTTGGAGTCCAGGACCCCTCCGTGATGTGACAGCGATTAAATGAGTATTAATAATGGCAGGATAGAACTGGGGCACTGATTGCTGTGTTTTCTGTCTCCCCAGGTCACTCAGCAGTTACGAGCACGATTCCTTCCTAGTCCTGTTGTCATCAAGAAACGCATTGAAGGACTCATTGAGAGGGAATATTTGGCAAGAACACCAGAGGACCGCAAAATGTACACTTATGTAGCATAAAAGTGACTTCATTGAAAGTTAGCGTCAAGCTGAGAGAATCCCAGAGGGCCTTGGGTTGTTTTCTGTGTGGACTGCAATGTATTTGAATGAACTCGGAAGTGCTTTCGTCATTGATTCTGGGAAACACTGGGAAGCTTCACTTTTCTTCCATAACAATGTGTTATAAGAAAAAAAAAAAAACTAAAGGCAAAAGATGGCGGAGTTTTCTGGCATTATTAGATTTCTTCTGCTGGGAGGAGGGAGAGGAGGGTATCTAGTTTTGTATAAACATGTTTTTCGTGGCCTTCAGAGAAAACACGGCGAATCTGTTTGCCAGTAAACGACAAGCTATCAAGAGCGAACGTGAACGGGTCTCCAAGTGAACTCGGCTACATGGAGACCAAGAAAACCTTTGTGCTCACTCCATCACCCGCACCCCCTGGTTTAAATGTTGATGTCAATGTATTATGTTTGTATTTGTGGCACAATAATGGCTGTACAGGTTGACAGACAGTCTTGGCGTTTTTCTAACGGGGTGTTTAAATTAAAAGGAGTCCACCGGGACAGGGAGTGTGAGCTGGTACAGACCTGGTGAGCAGCGACGGTGAAAATCACTTTCGAGTACTTGAGAACACATGGCGAGCGCTTAGTTTATGTTGCAATTGTGTCCGTTTTCTCGGGTTGTTTTATATCTGATATAGAATAAGTGCTCCTCACACAGCTGAAATATTTAATGCCATTTCTTTCTCTCTTTATTTTTGTAATTTGGCCAGGTCTGTACTAGTGGTTGAAGAGTTTAAAGGGCTGTTGCTTCACAGCATGCTTTTATCTAATGGATCTATCTGGGGACTCGAGACACACGTGAAACTACATGAAGGCTGTTTGGTCTGTCACAACACTTTTTTTTTTTTTTTTTCACTTGGGGCCTGCTGTATGATTGGCCAAAAATTTGATCTCCTCTCTTTGAACAGAAGGATCCAAAGAGGATTTTTATTTTCTGTTCTTTCTTTATTTTTTCATCCTCAACTGCATTTTGAACAGGTGAAACCAGTTCGGCACCGTGTTCTAATGTGTACAAATTGTAAAATAATTATTGTACTCACTGCAAAGGTGGATTGTACAGGGCCTTGTTTTCATCATATTAAATGTAGAATTAAAAAAGGGATGCGTTTTTCTTTTTTTTCTTTTTTACATGGGACATTGGCAAACGTCAAAAGTACTTGCCTCTGACTATAATTAAAGCTGAATTTGTCTGACTGCACCAGTACAAAGTTTACCACATATTTTCAGATCCAAGTTTATTTTTCCTCCATCATAATCTTCTTAGGAAAGTATTGAATTGTGTACAGATGTTGTCTTAGAATTGAAGTGTATGAATATTTTTGTGTGTTTGTGTAAAGTACGGTATTCCCAGTACTTATCCTCAACCCTTCTAAACAGTCCCACTCATTCTTCTGTTGACCCACTACATTTGTTCCCCAGGTGTCCCATGTTGCCCCTAAAGGAAGGCTGTGGACTTTTTCACTTTTCTCAAGTCTGCTCCATGTTCTGCATTCTCCTCTTTGACCTGTGTTGATCTTATAACATTGTCACCTCACCCCTCCACGGGGCTCCAAACCCCAGGATCAAAACCACTGTCCTGAAATGTTCCAACATTAGCCACAGCAGGAAATTTGTAATTATGGTTTTATAATTTTTTTATATATATAATATTATCTAACTGCAAACTTTCCACAGGAAAATTGAATGTTTTTCTGCTCATAGTAGGTTGTTTTTTTTTACATTGGAAATACATTTCCAAATGATGTAATAAATGCTTTGTTTTTATGGCAGCTCCCTCCGTCAGGGAAGATCATCTGCCTCCATCTCTGCCTGTCCCCACCTCAAACATTCTTTGACCAATATACGCACATACTCTCTTCAGGACATGTCCCAAACATCTCAACATGGCCAGCAAAAAGTGAAGACAGCAAGACTTCTTTAGCCTCGGCTATGGAGGAAACGAGTTGCCCAAACAGTAGCATTATTTTGTGTAGCGGCAATAATGTTGGTTTTACAAGTATTATTCCATCAATGTCTTGGCCCATATCAATGATAATGTCATTTATCTGCAGATTTTCACAGAGTGAAATAATTGGCCATTTTTTGTTAAGGAATGCTCATATAGTAACTTTGTGATAATGAAGCTGGGGAATAGTAACTTTACTAGTTCCCTGCTGGGAAAAGTGACATTCCCAACTAGTAACTAGAACAGGGGTGCCCAAACTTGGTCCTGGAGGGCCGGAGTCCTGCGTGTTTTAGCTCTCTCCCAGTTGCAACACACCTGATTGCAATGAGGGGCTCTTTATTGAGCTTTTTCACAACCTTGGTGATGACATCATTAGATTCAGGTAAGCTGAAACAGGGAGAGAGCTAAAACATGCAGGACGCCGGTCCTCCAGGACCGAATTCAGGGCACCCCTGAACTAGAATGTGTTCTCAAGTGCTTGAACGCAAATCCAAACCTTATGAGCAGATTTTTTGTAAGCAATATGTTTGTCATGACAAATGAAAATCCAAGCTTTTATGTATACATTTGTTCACAAAAGTAATTGCTGCGTTATAACAGAGCTTGCATGTTCTCCCTGTGGCCATGGGTTTTCATTGAGTACTCCAGTTAACCTCCCTCAGTTCAAAAACAAGTGTGTGGAGTTCACCGGCGCAGTGGTAGATTTATAGGATCAGAGGCTTGCAGGTTAAAATCCCGCAGTGAGCAGGTCACTGAGCAAGACCTTTCACCCCCCATCAGCTCCCTGAATTGCTCAAAGCATGGCGGCCCACTAAAAGATATAGGATGGATCAAAGTAGGAAAAGGAATTCCACCATTATTTAAGTATTAATAGTTAGTTTATGAGTTTAAATTACCTGTAGGTGAGCATGTGGAATTGTCTGTCTGTGTTTCCCCTTTGATGGATTTGTGACGTTTTCATGGTACCTGAATATGTGACCTGACCTGAATCAGGTCAACTAGGATTGACTTTAATGGATGGATGCATCTTCCTCAAATGCCTTGTTTGCTTAAGAAATGCGTTGTAAACATATTTCCATGTTCAATTTGATAAGATTTTAACATTTAATGCAGTAAAACCGAATGCCTCCTACTGAAATTGCAATTAAATGCAGTTCAATACAAATCCACTTTTTAATTGTGACTGACGCCCAAACTGGCTGTGCGCGAACGTAATGCTCTTAACGAGGCCTTAAACAGTTTGGGGTTTAGGGGAGTTAAGAGGAGAGTCTCCCCTCCACACGTCGCCCGCTGCACTTTTCAATCCGTCACGAGCCGTCTGGAGCGCCTCCTTTGTCTCCTCGCGCTGTTAGACGCACGCCATCTGGTCTCTGTTATTATAGGCGGCTTTAAATTTAGAGCTGCTCCCTTTCGCCCACTGTTTAGTCTGTCCACTAACTGCCTATAATTACTCTCTGGGAAAAAAAGGGGGATACAAGTTGTTGTTTTGTTGTTGTTTTTTTTGCGTTAACTTTTAACCCAAACTTATTTTTTTTTTTACATAACGGTGTTCGGTTGTCCAGTGACGTCATCGTCCCAGTAAGAGTCCCGTCTTGGGAAAGAAATCAAACTGGAAGATGCTTTCCACTGTGGACCGCTTCAAACTGCGCTCGAACTTTCCGCCCGCAACACTTCACCTCATGTGAAAGTGTGTTTGCGGAACGATGCTGCGGAGAAGAGTCGAGTATGAAAACCATGAAAACGTGGATTCAGGAGCCGAAACAGCCGAGTGAGTTTTCAAGCTCCGTTAGCTCGGGTGCTAACGCGAGTTAGCCAACTTCGCTTTTCTCCCACAATGGAAGTTAATTTTGCTCCAGGGAGTCAGTAAATAGAAGGAGCTGGCATGTCAAGTCAAGAGCGTAGCTGTTGTTTAAACGAGTTGCCTGTTTAGTGTGTGTGTGTTGTTGTTATTTTACCCGCTCGTTTTGACCGTTTCTAGTGTTTTCTCGTTTAATTGGCATTTTAAGCTCGCGCTCGCTAACAACAGACAGTGTGTTGTCATGGCGACCGCAGGAGAAGAAGGGCAGCTTTCCAAACCAGCGACCGCAAGATGGAGACAGATTTTTGTCTTTCCTCCACGACAACAATCATCCATGTGCTTTGTACTTTGTGGCTTTTTTTTTTTTCCAGGTCCGATTGCAGCAGGATGTCCTCATCTGGCAGTGAGTATTCCTTCACGCTAATAAATGAGGCTCTGCAGTGTGGGAGCAACTATGGAAGTGATTCGCCTTGATGCAACACAAACAAACATGTTCTAGTACAGGGTCATTGGTTTACTTTCTTTTTTTTTTTAATGTAGGGCATAATCAATTCTACATTACAGTCAGGGTACAAATCATATCCACTTGTCCCCCTATTTTACATATATATGGTAGGGGGATCAAGAAAGCAAAAGGGAAGGGAAATACAAATTAACTCTACAAATTGGGAGATACAAAGTGCCAGAGTGGCTTTGGGGTTCCATGTTAAGTCATCAGTGAGGTTATATGGTTTCAACAAAATCTTGTCTTCATATATTTTACCTGTTTCGTCCACTTGTTGCTGAATTTATTGTTTTGAAGATGAAGTATAAAGGTTATACTTTCCATCCTACACATTAGTGTGGTCCAAAATATAGGCAAAAAAAAAAGTTACTAATATTTATTTTGCCTTTCTGATAATATGTGTGACATTTCAGCGTAATATCTTCAGATCACCACTCATGATGTTATATCTACTTTCACATAATTTGCCCACTTCGGGAGCACCATAAAAGGTTTCCAGTTGCTGACAGATGTGTTCTGTAATTAAATACGACCCAGAATTCATAGCAATTTGATTACTAAAGTATGGATTTCGATAGAGTAAGAAAATTAAATTCATAGACAATAAAGGAGTGTTGTACACGGAACTGAACAATCTGCAGTGTATTTCCCAAGTAAGCTGTTGCATAAGTAAAATCTATTAGAGAACAGTACCAAAATATGTGCCTGGAGTCAGCCTCCCAAGCTCCCGCACCATCTCCACCAGGGAGCAACACAAGATGTAAAATGCATTTTACAAGGGCTTTGTAGAACATGGTGAGGATATAGCCTTGTCTAATTTGCCTTGTTAGGCATCAATAATCATTGATATTATTGGGTCATTAATCTGTCATTCTTGTTTTGGCCAATGGAGTCAAACTCACATACAGCAACATTTGAATTTCAATGGGCTGGACCAGTAACATGATAACATAACTATCTATGATCAATTTTCTCCTAATTATAGTACAAAGGAGTACAATAATGATAGATTTTTAATACGCTTTTGACAATGCATTTTTACAACCGACATTTTCCATTGACTATGGTACCTGCCACAGTGTTTGTCTTCAGACTGACTGTTTCTGCAGCCTTCAGCAGGCATGTTTTCACTGACAGGCTAATGTATTTCATCCAGCTGCAATTGGCTGTTCAGTTCTGTGGTCATCGTCTTGTATTTACATCTGCTTATATTACTAAAACCGAGCTCCCAACAGTGGAAAGTTAGACATAGCAGTTGCTTAATTTGTACACAGGAATGTCAGCCTGGAGCCACTTTAACATGAAATATTACAATATGATGTTAATCATTGCTTTTGTACATCATCTCTTACGGAAGTCCTGCTAGACTTGATGGATTGAGGGGAAAACCCATAAGAGAGTCCAGCTGACTGGGATTTCCATGACAATTGCAGAACAACAGAAATTTGTGGAAAATAACTGCAAGAAGCAGCTGTAGGATGCAATATGTCATGCCTTGCTGTCTGGTCTGGAGTGCTCAAGACCATGCCACCCAATAATGATGAAATCTTAATATAAAAACATGAATTAGAACAATTTCATTATTCATTCAGGGTACTTTTTTCTGTTCATGAAGCACAATATTGTTTTCAACAAGTCTGCTTATTAAAGAAATATATATATATACAAATTCAACATAAGCATCCAAAATAATAAAGAGCTGAACAAAATACAACTCAGCTCAATCCATGTATCAGTCAGCGAGATGAATTCAACATGTGAGCGATCAAAGCTTATAGCAAGGTCATATTTATTTTTGATCATCGGTCGTCAAAAGCTTCACGTTAGAAGCTGCCAAACTGCAGCATATTATTTAGACTTTGGTGAGTGGAGCTCCAGACACAAGATGAGATTACGCAGCTTTATAAAGCTTGATGTTGTGGTGATTCCATATCAGCCGTCATCCAGAAGAAAATGCTTTTCTGAAGTTCTCATAAGTGCAACATTTTTTGTTGTGAAAACTTTTTGAAGTGAAACCCTAATCAGAGTCCACTCTTGAATTTTGTTTTTGATGTAATGCAAGAAAGCTGATTTTATTGTGTATATGTCTTATTAGGGTCTTTTGCACTTTCCTGTGTGAAATATCTCTCAACAACTTGTCTTGTTGCTGCAGTTGAGCTTGTGACGAGGCGGGTGAGGCAGCAGCAACCCCTGCTGATTAACTTGCATCTGCTTGCGAACCCTGGAGACTCGCTGCTGTTGCAACACACCCTGGATCGCCTGCTGCGCTGGCTTTGCCCCAGCCTCCGCATCTTCCACGTCTCGGAGCGCGCCTCCCCGCTCAGAAGTTACAAACGCGCCTGTCCTGTGGCAGGTAAATGAACAAGAGCCTATACTGGGTGTGCATTCACTTTATTTTGTCTTACGGTTACTAACATTGCCAGTATTTCTCTGTCAAGTGTTTATAATCTTATGTCCACACTGTGTTTTCTTGTATATGTGTATGAAATCAAGGCATGTTTACAGAAATCAAATACTTTACTTGAACTGCTGTAAACATGTCATCCCAGAGCGAGTTCCTGCTGGAGTTGTATCTGTTTTTATTCAGAGTTGATTGGGAATAAATCTGTGCCAAAACTTCCAGGCTACCCGTCTGTGGCCATCACTTTCTTTCTCCACGAGGCCTACGGAGAGGAGCGAATCCTCAAAGTGCTGGACTTCTTCCAGCACCCTCCGTGGCAGTACCACCACACCGAGAGCTGCGGCAGCAGGACCGGAGGGATCCACATCACCTCCGGCAGCTCGCCGTCGGGCGCCCTGCTCAGGCCCTACCTGCTGCCCAGCAGGGACTTCTACAGTCTGGGTGCAGGAATGCCCGTGTGGGGGGTGAGACCGGTGCACTGCGGGGGGGAGATCCTGCGCGTGACGCTGTACAGCGGGTACGACAACTACGAGGACAGCGTGCGGCTCTACGAGACCGTGCTGCAGCGGCAGGCGGAGGAACAGAAGGCGGGTTTCTGCTGGTTCACTCTACACTCGGGTGAGGCTTCACATCAGGGCTTCAATCTTGTATTCGCTCTTTTGAATTTCTGGATTTTTTTTAAGAAATCCGGAATCAAGTATATTTACTCGTCAGTATGACATTTTTTTTTAATTGCACTGAAGACAGAGTAGATTCTGGATGAACCAGCTGGAAATTAGCTTTGAAATCGAAGATATTACATGATGTACATTTTGAAAATCAATGATCTCATTATCTTCAGGCAGAAACATGAGAAAAGAGATAATGCCTGGACGTTCATCCAGTCATTCATTGGCATTTCTCCAAAATGTTCTTAAACATTCTCCTCCTCGGCCTGTTGCTGCTCTCCTTCCTCCCGGCTCAGAGCCTGGACTCTGCCTCCAGCTGGCGTTGAAGCAGCTGTCTCCAGGGGTTCGGGTGGAGCCGTGCAGCTCTGCCGTGCTGCAGTTCAGCGTGGAAGAAATCGGCCAGCTGGTCCCATTACTGCCGAACCCCTGTACCCCCATCAGCAATTCACGCTGGCAGACAGAAGACCTGGACGGAAACAAAGTTCTCTTCCAGGTAAGCGCAGCATTACGTCTCTTTGAATTTATCCTCTCACCAAAACACCTTTTTGTCAATCTCACCCTTGATTGATTTGTGCAACAGAAGATGAGAGAGGAGAAGCTTCTGTTTGATTTATGCAGGACTACATTTTAAAGTTTGTCATCTCTCAGCGGCGCTGTCACAGCAAACCTTCAATTACCTCACACAGTCACAGAGCCACAGCTTTGTTTTTCTTGCTATTGACAGGATTTGTCAAACAGAAAACGTTGTCACATCACCTGGCAGGAGTTCTGCGTCGAACAATCGCTTTGATTTGGTGGTAAAAACAACATCTATTTGACAGATAAAACACATTCCTGTTTTATGTGTTTAACAAAATGGCAATAACCTGGAATAAATCAGTGAATCGCAGTCGTCTGTTTATTCACAGGTTTGTCACTTGTTGTGGCGAGAAAAACAAAACTTGAGCTGATGAATTAAAAGTTAGAATGAATGTAACTTTACGCAACAGGAACATTTTGTTAAGAAAGTGGAAGTTAATTATATTGTTGTACTTTTTCTTCCTCTTAATTGAGAAATATCTGTTCATGAAGAACAATATCTTATAAGAGCAACTGAAAGAATTTTAATGACTGATTTCTACACTATTCTTCAGCAAACAGTGCTGACAACTCAGCTCGTGTCTCACAGCAACATAACTCCAGAATCTCAAAATCAAAGTATCTTAAGCTGTTAACATAACAGATCATTTAGAATTGATTATCTATGTGACGTGTTCCTCAAAAGTCTTGGAAGGAACCGGATTAGTACATTAAAGAGTGAACATGTTTTTTACGTGTCCTTGGACTTTCGTGATATTAAAGTCAAGCAGACATGTGGTTTCTGTTTGCTGCAGAATGAATTCAGAGCTGTCAGAACTGCCAGATGTCCCATGCGTGTATGTTAATGCTGTCCAAGTTGCTTAAGTAAAGCTCTGAACTCCTGTTTAAAATCATAATCCCGCCCCTCCTGTCCTTCTGCGGCGCAGGTGAAAACCCCGGCTCAGCCTCAGCGACCTCTGACCTGCGCTTTCCCCCTGACCTGCCCGAGCGTCTCCCCCCGAGGAGTCCAGCTCCGGATCCCGGGGCAGGGCCACAGCCTGTCGCCCTGCAGCTTCACCACCCCCCCACCGTGGCCGACACACAGGCAAGGTAAGAACGGAAAGCAACAAGGGAGGGACGCCGCCATCGGCTGAATTGAATGATTCATCAGTCAACCCAACTTATTTAGGAGTCATGACTCAACACGGCTCACAGTCTGGTCTTTTACGTGTGTTTGCCCCCAGGCCTCAGGCCGCGCAGCGACCCCGTCCTGGAGAAGCTCCATGTGGGAGTAGAGAGTCTGGGCTCAGGGAGCTGCTGCAGCACTCCGCCCGGCAGCTCCTGCTACTCATCCCAGCGCAGCAGCCCCGCCCCCCTCTCCACCTCCAACCACCCCGACTCTCCTCTGCGCCCCTCCGTCGCCCGCTCTCTCTCACGCCTCCTCCTGGAGGAGGCCGAGGAGGAGGCTGAGACCAACGTCGACACGGGAGCGGCCGTCCCGCCTCGCTCGGACGCGGCGGTCAAAACAATCACACGCTCCTCTTCAGTGGACCTTCTCATGAGCGTTCGCTCGGAGAGACCCGCAGCCGTCGGGGCTTCAGCCGTCGAGGAACTGGCCAAGGAGCTGAGTGAATGTCTGCCGCGGACTTACACACTCCTCCAGGGGTCTTCTGGGAAATGGGGAAATCCTGCTGGTGGCCCAGACGCAGCCAGGGAGAAGTGCAGCAGCAGGACTGTGGCAGCAGGACAGAGTCCCTCCAGCGCAGAGAGCAGGACTCCTGCTGTGCTGCCGTTAGCTCGGACCAACACCGAGGAGCTGGTCGACGAGTTCTTCATCTGATCCTCTAAGAATCAATCTGTGGTGACCATCACAGTGACCACGCTGACCCGTCTAACTCAAAGCTCTGAAAGAGGGCTGGAGTCCTGCAGGACGCGACTGTTGAGCATCGCTGTGGAATTCAAAGGAAACCAAAGTACTGCAGCAGGCGACACTTTCCACATACCGCTCCAAACCCCTCACATGGTTTCACATTCGTTTCCACAATGTCAGGAAACGGATGAACTGTCCACAAGCCGACCAGGAGGCCAGAGTGAAGTGAGAGCGTGCAGAGAACAGTGTTGAATGTGTGAATGACTTTTAATTTTATTTAGTTTCACCTAATGATTCGTGCAGCTGTTGTGTTAAAATGTAGCTCAGTGAAAAGAAAGTAACTTAAGAGTGTCCTGTTGTAGTGGTGCTCAGATCGCTCGGCCAGGTGAGTCCGTGTGTCTGGTACGGCTCTGAAAGCAGGATTTATTTTGTAAAAGTCTTGTGTTTTTAGTGATGTGCACATGGGCGGCCAAATTGCTGGACCGAAAACAACGGAACTTTTTCTTAAAGACAGCTACAGTATTTTTTGAGAGATTCACCACTAATATATCCTGAGACCTCAGAAAAACCGTGGCTGTCATGCGTCTGTAATCTGAGGGATTAGCGGACGACTAACTGAAGTGAAAACTTAACAAGCTCGTCATTAATCACTCCAACAGATGGTCGGAAACTTCTTTGCACGTTACTAATGACCGTCGTTGCTGCTTCAATGCATAAGTTAATACACTCTGCAAAGGAAATAATAATAATAATAATAATAATGATACCAAACAGCAGGAAACACTTAGTTTTGTTGTTTTTGTTTTTTTGTGGGCTCTGTGGTTGAGCAAGGCAGCTCTGAATCCAGTGTTTAACTGTTTACTGTAAATGGGATTTACTGGAATATGTTCAGTCAGGAAGCATCAAACATGACGTCCAGTGTGTGAAATGATCAGAGTATTGATGAATAAAGTCATAAAAGATCTTTGTTCTTAACACATTATGAACATGTGTGTTTCTTTAGAGTTAGTAGTACTGAAAAGAAAAGAATAACTTGATTACCTGCATACAGTATCTGAAGTAATACACATTCACAGACTATCAAAAAGAAAATAGTGCGTGTGCTTCACAATGTTTCTACTGAATCCTTTTACAACCTATCATCGCAACGTCAGTTTGTTCCGGGAATGTTTAGCACCCGTGTTGCTCGTCTCCTCCTGCAGATGTTCTCAACACACCAGCTTCACATAAACAACGATCCACTCGGCGGGCTCACAGCTCCCCCTGCTGGTCAGAGGATGCTGTTGCTCTGTCGAGCGCCGCTGCAGCCAGTCCAGCTCAGGTCTGTGGCCCACTGGCCCTCTCTGGTGACCCGAACCTTCACCGGGTCGAACCTCCAGAACCGCTGCTCTCTGAACAGGTAGAGGCGTCCGTCCGGACGGGTCAGCGCTCCGTTGGTGCCCTGCGGCACGCCGGTCCAGTCCGTCAGCTTGCGGGGGTAGTAGGGCACCTGGCGCAGGGTCTTGAGGTCCAGCACGGAGTAGCGCGAGCCCTTGAAGACGACCATGTGACCCAGCGGGGCGTAGTAGAAGGCACAGTCGGGGTGATGCGGCAGCCCCATCTCGCTGCTCTTCCTGGGGAAGCCGGCGTCCAACGAGTCACCTGCGTAGCGCCAAACCCTCTTCCCTGGATGACACGAGGAGAGACGGGTTCTTTTAACGCCTGCATTTCTAATCACCACAGATTTTAACAACTCAGAGTCATAGCTGTGGGGGATTAAAAAGCAAAATTAAGTCAAGGTTTTTTTAAGGAAAAGTGTCCTCCAAGCCGGAGGGGTTTCGAAAAAGTCGTAACCATCAGGTGTGGTTCTTTTAGTACCATCACAACTTCTGCCAGTGGGTCCACATGAAACCTGCTCCGTCCAGGCACATACTGGCAGTGGAACCGTGGCTAAAGAGATGAGGTGTGAGGTGGAGGCCTGGGGCTCAAGAGAAAAGAGGCCAAGGCCCCGTTTACACAATGAAAACGAGTGTAACCGCAAAATTCTTTTCACTTCTGTGGGGTCTGTTTACACCACAGCACTGCTCAGATCCACTGCAACCGCGGCTTTTTCATACCAACGTTCCACATTGGAACTTTTAGCCACGATGCCACCAGGGGAAGGGCCGGGGCGGGTTTTCATGCATCCCCACTGATAAAAGTTGGGGATGGTATTGAAGGAACCCTACCCAACAGTTCCATTTTTCATAACCCCTCTGTTGGAATACATCGGTAGGGTTCCATAGCTGCCCAGCCTCATGTGGGAAGTTTTGTTTAGGTGAGGAGACAATTTCAAATTGTGAGCAGAAATCCTGGCTGCAGCCTTACAACTCCGCCCAAAAAATGTGTAAAATTGAAGTAAAAATGGAAATGTTGAAAATGAATTGAAAATCTTGAATTTGATGCTTGGAACACGTTCTAAAAGTTGGGACAAGGCAATGGTCACCGTTCCACGTGTGTCGGCTGCTCCAATGCAAAGTCCCTTAGTCTCTTCTAACGTCTCATGGGTTTATGATATTTGCAAATTACTGCATTATGTTATATTTACATTTGGCCCACCGTCACAGCTTTTTGGAATCAGGGTTAAAAATGTAAAAAAAAAAAAAAAAGGCTTTAATAACAATCCCACTTCAATAATTACATTTAACCACATGGAGCTTTAAGGCACCGCTCAGCTCTGCTTCACGAGACATTTGCCGCTCGGAGATTGGAAAATATTTTCTCAGTTAATATGCAGCAAACTCTACTTATCTCAAAAGAAAGATGGCAGGCTCTTCACAAACCGCACTTGTAAGAGCAGGAAATCATTTATTCAGCGTCAGCGGGGAAACAGCATTTTATATGAAAGTGTTTTGCATTGGCTGATTTCAAGCGGCTCATCAGTCATTAAGACGGAGAGAAAAATTACAGCTGAAGCTTTAAATAGCTTCTTCCTCATTAAAACTCCAAAATAGGCTCCCGTGTGCTTTCTAACAGACACGTGAAGTTGGGGGGAGTGAGGGAATGTCTTTAAAAGGAAGTGTGATGAAGCTCGGTGGAGCAGGACCTTTGAAAAAATACCACTTGGAGTCGAGCGGCGAGAAGGCGGCAGCTTCGATGGCTGGGGGGAGGTCAGGCCAGCGCTGACGGAGGAGCAGCGGGCCGGTCACGCTGCCGGCAGCCGACACCGTCCAGTACACACTGCCCCGAAACACCAGCACCGTGGCATTGTGGTCTGGAAACACACACACACACACACACACACACACACACACACACACACACACACACGTTTTCTTTCTGCTCCCTTGTCCTTCATGGGTGCCATCTATGTTTGGAGCTCACCTATAGTGATGGCATCAAAGACGCCGCGGCAGTAGAGCGGCTGTCCCGGCATCTCGTCCATCTCGTCCCTGCTTTGAAGCTCAGTGAACTCCCACTCCTGGAGCGCGGCGTGTAAAACCTCACCCGGCAGCCTCACGGGACGCTCGCCTAACGGCTTCCCTGAACACAAGAACAGAGCAAGCGAAAGACGTGCAGAATGAGGGTGATAGATAGAGACATATACATAACTATATTGACATGATTTCTTATCCAAGCAGGAGTTCTTTTCTAAGTGAACAACATGGGGACAAGAAGCAGACAGAAACGGTGGCGAGCGCTTCTACAAATGTGCCTTCGGTGAATGTTAACTTTTAAATTGTCCCTGACAGGAAGTAGCTGGGCTGGCGTGTGCGGACGGACAGCACACAGGACATAAACACAAGGCTTTAGGTCACAATGAAACCCTTCCACCAAGTCTTTGTTATGTTGTTCACCACACAAACTAGAGTCCACTTATTGTCCCGCTCTGCTCGCACACGTCATCAAAAGCACCAGGAAGACGCGCCAACGAGTAAAGGACACCACCGATATGATTACAGCCATTTAGTTTGCAAGGAGCTGAACAAACATTTGTGCAGGAGGTGGATAAAATCAGCACACCCAAGAACAGGAGGAAGACTGCAGGATAAACACACACACACACATACACACACACACACACACACACAGAGAGCTCTGCGTAGGCAGCACTGTGAGATAAGTGTTGGTTGTCTGACTTCACTGAAACACGTTCAGAAAAAGTAGAAGAACACAGAAACATAGAAAAGCCACCGTGAAGAGATACAAAATAAGAGTTGTGAGGCATAAGTCAGAGAGTGGTTCGTATTGTAATCTTTGTTTTGGGTGATGTGAAGTATGTCCACGGTGACAAATCTTATCGATTGCAAATAAAGGAACATTTTGAAACACGTGATGAACGGTTCTCAATACAAAAAATGTTGGTACTTTCCCTCGTCCCATATAGTGCTGTGAGATGATGATGTTGCATCCAATAAAAACTTCACAGAATGAGGAAAATAACTTGTTTCGCACTGTAAATCTGCTTTTTTTTTTTTTTTTTAAACAATATTGAGTTCAATCTCCTGTAACACAAGTGTAGATTTATCATAACCCTGCAATATTTTCATTTTACAGTGAAGACAACCGAGGTTGGAGCTCTTGATAATTACTAACTAAAAGACAAACTGCTAAAACTTTGAGAGAAATAGAGCTGAATTTAGGACAAACGAGGCACTACACTAAAAGAAAATTGACATAGTGCACCTTTAAAGACTTGATCTTATAAAACACCTTGTAAGAAGGAAAGGCAAATCTATTTATGGAGCGCCATTCAAACAAACACGGGGCAATTCACATTGCTTTATAAAGACATTAAAGAAATACAGAAAGGCTTTACAAAGAAATACATTAAAGCAAGTAATGAAGAATCTTAACCTCCAGACCATCTACTCTGAGACCACGTCGGTCCTTCAATCCATTTTCAATTGAGAGAAGAAGTTGAAACTAAATATGTGAGTGTTTCCTGAACCAAGTTACACACTCCGCTCTGCAGAAACGTTTTTATGTCAGCGAGCGATCAGAGGTCAGGATCCGTGGAGGCTTACATATTCAACCTGCCTCGCATGAGCTTCCTATCAGGGCACAATGCAAACGCTGGGAACTGTTCACACACACACGCACGCACGCACGCACGCACGCACGCACGCACGCACGCACGCACGCACGCACGCACGCACGCACGCACGCACGCACGCACACACACACACACACACACACACACACACACACACACACACACACACACACACAGCTCCTGCCTGCAGCTTGTGTCTGTGAGCAGATGCAGTGCCTCAGCAGTCCTGTCAGTTGCTGTTCTTGTCTGCGTCCGTCTCTGGAGCGGCCTGACATTTACGTGGGAGCAGCTGCAGTCTGGCTAGAAGAAATTACAGCCAGCGGGTAGAAATCAGGCTGATAAGCAGGCGGCTGCTCAGTTAAACTCCACCTGGGAGCCGACTGAGGAATCCTGGTGAAGCAATAACAACACGCAGACCCGACTCCTCCTAAAGACGGAGAAGACGAGACTCCCGAGATCGTCCCTCAAGAGAAGCGAAGCAAATACAGCTCAAGACCGTTTAGAAACTAATCATCTGCTCTAATTGCTGCTCATTAGCAGCAGTTGATTCAATATATGGTAGAATTATAACTCAAAGTGGCATTAAATGCTGCAGGTACTGAGTTGAAATAAATGATAAGGGCTGTTTTGAGGCACAGGTTGTTTCACATCTAAAATCCAGTGAGTAAGGGAGGCTTGCAAATACAAAGAGGCTGAGAAAAAAAAATATATATATATATATTTCCAGAGGCAGAACAGGTGAGACTCCTCAGATTCAGGGCAGAAAAGGGAGGCGTCTGCACTAAACCTGCTCGTAACCTTCTGCTGAGCCGAGGTTCAAGTTCAGAGTGGAATCATGTAAATGAGTGTGAGGCTGTCCTGCAGCCATGCAAACATTCCTGCACAGCAGCAGCAGGTCACAGCAGAGGGACGGCTTCATGTGTTCACAATGGGGGGGGGTCACTGGGGGTCACAGTTGACGATATTAAAGTTTGCAAACGCCAGCGGTTATAAAATACTTAAATTTATTTCAATAAAGATATCTCTACAGCTCTGTGTAGTTGTAATTCAATTCATAACCGTCTTTAAGGGATTCACCTTCTTCATTGATTTGTTACGTTTAGCGTGTAATCTTGACTTGTTTTATCTCAACGTCACTACATTTTCCTTACAATACAGTTTCATGACAAGGTTTTGTTTTTTTGTGTGAAAAAAAAAGAAGAAAAAAGATTGTAATATCCACCTCAGTTCGAAGCTTCAGCTTTTATCATCGACGTTTTAGTACTTGCTGTCGCCATGAGAAAATTTCCATTTATTGTCCTAAATTGGTCCAATAAATATTTACTATTTGGATGCACAATTATTCTGCCACACTGAGTTAAAAAAAAAAAAAAAAAAAAAAGAAAGTTTTCCCTTTGTGGTATTTAAACTGTTTCTGATGTCTGTCCAAAAACAAAATGCTTGAAGAAGGAGGAGAAGAAGAATTTCCAACGGCAGATTTTGAAAAACCCTCCCAACCCTCCTTCAAAATAAAGTGCCTTTGAGCAAAATGAAGGCTCATGTCGAGAGATCATGTTCACATCTCCTGCAGCTGCTCTTTCCCCTCCCAGCAAGAAGCTGGTGAGATTGGACACAAACTGTGTGGTGAGTGGAGTGTGCACCATCTCCCTCCGTGTGTCTGTCATCAGAACCATAATCTACTGACTGACAGTCCATAAAACCAACAAAAAAAAAAAGTCTTCCTAACCACTTGATGAGATTTCATTTTTTCCTATTGCAGATTTCAAAAAGCACAAAATGACTGAGGAACACGCCGTTGTGCAACTTGAGTGGAATCAGTTCAGAAGGTGTGCGAAGCGCCACATGTGGAAACCTGCCTCACGCATGCCGGGAGTGACAACACGCTCCCGGTAAACAGAAGCTATTAACCCCGTCATACACACAGTCAGACGGGACGCTCCCACACCAGCAATCTGTCACAGCAGAGCTGGCAGCACTGTAAACACCGTCTGCAGCACCGACACCCTGAACAATAATAATAATAATAATAATAATAATCCTCAAAACAAGCCGGCGTGGTATTTTGGACGCCCGCGCCGCCTCGGCTGCCCCCAGTTTAAACTCCCTGCTCCCAGAGGCCGAGGCAGATAAACTCAAGCCAAACACAAAGAGAGGATGTTGTTTCAACTCCATGGGAGGACGATTACATGTTGCTCCTGTGTTTGGGAAGAATACAGAGAAACGGCTGCTTCAGTCAAGATGTGACTTTTAATTCACGCTCATGACTGTGAGCTGCATCACACCATCTCAACTTTTTTTAAACTCTCTGTATCCAAGAGATAGAATCTCATTGTAAAGATACGGTAGATATTTAAATGTACACATAGTTTTTCATTTTGATTAGGTTTTTCTGATAACTCCTGGGATCGTGTGGCTCCAGAATGCAGACCGCCGGCCTACAGCTCATGTACTTTAAGTAGTATTTTGAAATGTACGTAAAGTCGTAAAGTCTATGGATAATATGAACTTGACAAGCATCATTTCATCCATGATGTCATTTGTTTCTTGTTGCTATTAAAAAAGCTCCCGACTGGAAAATGCGGTGACTTTATGAGTTCTCAGCCGCTATCATCACCCCGGGCTTTGCTGCTCCTCATGTTCTGACTGTGCGCCTGCAGCTGGTGCCCTTCTGGCCCGTTTACAGCTCGCTGCCACGACACCCGATTCAACGGGCATGACGCTACGAGCCTCGATCTGTTTCCTCTACCAAAGAGCAAATTTAGAGCAATCAGCAGTTTCCTGCAGTTACTTTGGCTCTCCAGTCATGTTTCATTCCAATCTGCTGCTCCGTGTCCCATCTGTACCCAGGTCCCCCCCCCCCCCCCCGAGGACAGACACTGAGACGTCTGTCATCTGCTCCCCCAGAGCTTTAACTTTTCTTTTCGCAACCCGGGAAAAGTAGTAAAAACTATCTGAGTGCAGCGAAGGTGCTACAGTCAGCACGGCCTGCTTTTAGAGCTGCAAACAAGCTGCTTGACAAAGAAACCCTGTGCGCTCTGAGGCTGGGAAGGTTTGCAGGACATCCTCTTGACTAGAAGTCAAAGTCGAAAAAAGCTGCTCGCGGTAGACGTCACTTCTCACCGTACAGCTGCTGCACCGCCATGATGTCGTCCCAGCTCAGGACCAGACTGCGGCCCAGCTTCCTGTAGTACGGCGACATGAGGGCGTGACGCACCGGCGAGTGCTCCAGCCCCAGCGTGTGTCCCACCTCGTGGGCGGTCACCATGAACAGGTTGTGGCCCTTGTGTCCGTTCAGCGTCCACCGCTCCGCCATGTCGAAGTGCGCTTCGCCCCGGCGGGGCAGGAAGGCGTGAGCCAGAGTTCCTCCTGCAGGTCACAGAGGAAACGTTTGACTCAACATCAAGCACAACCTTGATAAGAAGAAACCTGAAACCATAATCAAGCTTCATGAAGCTGAGGGTTCACCTCTTTTTATAGCTTCCATGTTTGTTTTAGAGAGAGAAGTTAAAGTGTAGAATTCTATCCATCGTGGGACCGATTTACAATTTATTATTATTATTTGCTATCAGAATTAGTTTTCATTAGTTGTCCCAATCCTAATTTATACTGATTACCGGTACTATTTCTTAAAGATGTGGACCGCCCACAAAGTTTTTAAAGTATATCGGTTTGAATTTTTCCACTATTGCAGACTTGGCGTTGCCTTTAATTTTATTATGTCATATTCTGTTACTGTTTTCTTTCATACGAGTTCCATGTGGATGCTACAAATGCATATAGAATATTTTTACTGGTCTTTGCGTCCACTGATTCTATTTCTCCTTTTCCCCATAACTGAAGTTTAAAAGTGTTCTTCGATGTGCGGCTATGAGTGTGTAAGTTAAATGAATGTGTGTGTTACGTATGTGTCAGAAAAAAAATCAATGCTCAGAAATGTCTTATAGCTTTTCTGTAAGTGACGCCAGCAGTAAAGCAAATCTAAAACATAATCCAGTGGTGAGTGATATTAGCGTTAATCGATTGTGTGAATCGAAGCTTTTACAGAAATCAGACGCCCTGATTAAATCTGACCTGGTCCGTCGAAGGCGTTGCTGGCCCCGTCGTTGTGATCGCCCTCGTAGAAGGCCAGCCGGATGTCGGCGGGGCCCTCGGGGGCCTCCTGGAAGACCAGAGCCGACACATTGCTCCACAGCTGGAAGGCAGCGCGCACCGCCAGCCGCACCGGGCCGGCAGACAGGTGCTGAGGCCAGTTCACTATCTGGTAGGTCAGATGGCGTTTGTACCACTTCTCAGCTGGGGAGCGCAGACACAGAGACACCGGGACATGAGACACCGGAGGGGAAGATCGCAGCCTTCGTCTTCATCACAAACCTCCGGACAATGCAGCCACAGACTGAACTGACGAGTCACCAGATTCCTCACAGGGATTTCGTGAATATATTTTCAGCTTTTACTTTGTTGAATTTGACACGATTGTCAACTAGGAGGTTCTCCAGTCAACGCAGTTTGTCTCGACTTGCAGTAAAGACATTTAACGTCATGTATTAAATAGTCCGGCGAGTTTTTTCCTGAGACTTGACATTTAGAAAAATGGGAAAACTTCAGGTCGCCGCGGCCTTTTGTCGCAAAAATCGAATCAGCTTCTTCCTAGAGAGTTAACATGAGCTCCAACTCTGGGGGGGTAACGCTGTGTCGAGAAGGTTGAGGCAGACATTCGTACACCCAGAAAACAAAACACCTCCGGTCTCTTCTCCCCGGCGGCGCCATCGCCAGGCACAGGCAGAATGAAAACACTTTCACTTTGTCACACAGAAAGAGACACAGATGATAAGTAGCCCAGTATTGTGGCCCTCGTCTGGATGAAGTGAAGGTTAAATGCTGCATATTGAACCACGACAATTTTCTCAATTTGTACGCTCATTCAAATATTAGAGCAGCTCTTCTACACACTTCTAGTGTTGTTTATGTAAGTTTTCTTTGCTCCTGTCACTGTTCACTGGTGGCTGCTTAAAAAACAAACCAAAAAAACAGTCAGGTCTTAGAAGCAGAGGTGCTCAAACCGTCTCACATGAACCCCCCTCAGACAACAATTCCCCACGACCCCCACTCCATATTAAAAAACCGCCCTAAAGTGCATCGTTTTTCAAGACATAACTGACAATATTCATAAGTGTTTCTCATCGTGTAGTTCATGTTTTGTCCGAGTCACATCTCAGCAGCCAGAGTTTAGTTTAGTTTACATTTATAAAGAAGACATGATGAAAACGTTCAGGCTCTTTTAGAGACGCAATCATTTGGGTCTTGTGCTTTTAGTTCCTGTCAACAGTAACGTTCCAAGTCCATAATTTGGTTCCATAAGATGATGTTTTTTCCTTTCCGTTTTCTTTCACCTTTCATGGAAGTCATGACTTCATGTTCGGGGGTATATATCGACTTCAGTCTGGTGTTTACACACTCGAAGCTTCCTTCCAGCAGTTATTAATATCATCTATTTAGCTCCTGTGTTGTAAACCAGGGGATGGCAGACCTCCACGTTCAGACATCATCCTTTGGATTGAAGCCCCTTTGAATGAAGAGCCTGAGCTGAAATGATAGGATGTTTAACAATGTCAGCTTACAGCTGGGTAAACTAACAAGCGCTCGGAGTACACGCTCAACTAAACAATTTACTTCAACACGTGTCTGCGGTTTCCTTGCTTAGGTATAATTACACGTGTGGCAAACTTCAAACTCTCACATTTGCTCGGGGTCGACGGGGAACAAGGATTCAGATTCAGCCACGCTTTGATTTACAAGACTCTGATTTGTTGTCGTGGGGAGAAGATTACAGCGTGGCAGCGTGAGCAGACACACACAGGCTTTAGTTCAACCAGTCCACTACGAGCAGACAAAGAGTCTGAGGAAGCAATCATTAGATTATCTGAACCTTTAAGGTGAGACGGCTGCAGGGTCTGGACCATCACTTTAACTGTCCTGGTCCAGGGTGAACAGACGCCGATGGACGCTTTGAAGACTTGAACATGTGGAGTCCAATCGTCTGCACTTCCGGCAAAATCACAGCAACGACCAACTCCTTTCATTTAATAGTCGTATTAAAATGCTGAATCACAGACAATGTATATGGACTTCTTATAACTGAAATATGAACAACAAATACTTTATAATTGGTAGGTGGACTTCACCTCAATATTTCACTGCTTCAACAGTCTAAAAGCTCTTCATATCACATGATCTGTCACATTCACACATTCACACATCACACACGCAAACTGCTCGCTCACCACCAAGTCAACATGGGCTTCATGTTATTCCCACAGACGTCTCAACACACGACAAGGTGAGGTGGGGATCGAACCAACCAAGCTCTGGATCGTACCAACCGAGCCAACAAGTTTATTCTATTGATATGAAGAATACATTTCAAGTTGCATCAACTAATACCGACACACATTTACATTTTTCTTTTGAACATGGAAAAACAACAAGTAAAAAAAAATACTAAAAGTAGTTACAACTTATATAGCAGCACCACCAGGTTAATTTTACTGTCAGTATAAATCTTTGTAATGATCCAGTTTGTGTCCAGAAATGCTTTTGGTTGCTCTTGAATGAACGGGCAACCAGGGCAACTCAGGTAAAACCTTTTTTTTTTTTTTACATTTTAAACCTGTAATATCTGATTTATCAGCCATAACGTCACCCTGCAGATGAGCATCAACACAGCCTTTTTGGGTTTAAACATACTTCCAGAAATGATGCATCACTATAGAGTGGCAATATAAATCAAGCGCAGTTACATTGTCAAAATATTTTAACACGAGCCGAATGTGAGTGGGAGGTCTGTAGGCATGCCAGCATTACACATTATCGCTCAGTCATACAGCTTTGTTGTGACCGAGGCAGCCGGGCTTGAGAATTTAAACCTTTCGGCCACTTTGGGCTTAAAATGTGACTTATTCCATGTTATTTGGACTCCATTTAATAACTCGCGGAGACGATGGGAGCGATACGCAAGGCGTATGTACTACATACTGTGAATTGCTGCGAGACCTCAACAGCACCCTGGAGACGGGCAAATATCTGGATATCTGGAGTCATTAAGACATGGGTTTGGCAATGTGTGTGTGTGTCTGGGTGAGTAAACACACAAATAGAAGTTGTGCTTCGGCCGCAGCTCGAGTGTTATACAAACACTTTGTTCGGGGTTTTAGCTCCACAGGGAGAGTAGAAGCATGTTGAGGGTTTCTCAAGCAACACAACTATAAGGGAGAAACATACCTAAGTATTTAAAATCTTAGACATTAAGCTACAATAATGTATGTCTGGTATTGCTGTCCTCTAGAAGCCAGATGTTTACATGGTTTGGTATTTCATTAACTTCTCAGTATGACCAAAAAAACGACCTGCAAGACACATAAGCACTTTTCCCAATCCGGGCTCCATTTTTCATTCCCAGAAGTGCATTTATTCAACATAATAACACATAATACACATAGAGGTCTCGTTCGCAGCAGCGCTCCGGCGCCTTCTCCCCATCCCAGACCACCGCGGCGTAAGAGGTCCCCCGAGGACGGCCGAGAAGCCAGGAAGTTCGATACACAAGACATTCCAAGACTTCCCTTATGGAAGCAATTAACATGATGCCCCTCTATAGCGGCGGTGCAGCGGGGGCGGGTTATCGCCAACATTAGGAGGAGGCTCAGATCATCTGATAGCCAAGTTATTGTTTGCGGAGGTGCAGGGAGATTTTGTTTGTTGCTGGTGTTAAGAAAGGCTGTGTGACACACACACACACACACACACACACACACACACACACACACACACACACACACACACACACACACACACACACACACACACATACACATACACATACACACACACGCAACTGCATAAGAAAACTCCGTCTGTAAAGCTCACCAACACAGGGAAAAGAATTACTTGTTCACAACATTCAAGGTCAAAAGACAAGATTAGTTTTGTCTATTATTGTATAAAACTACCATAAATTGTCCCTTGTTGCCTATCTTGAATGAACATTTCAGCATTTTTGCTTTCCCAAAGAAAACCTGAGAGAAATTCAGCATTTATCCCTTTTTGGCTGGTTGACAGTGTTTGTGTGCGTCAAGCTTTTTGTGTGATATAAATGAATAACAAAACATGTCACATTACTTTTGTGGCTTGTCTTCTGCAGGTCATCATGCTTTTACTGCGGAAATGTCCAGAGCCTTCGTCCATTTTGAGGAGCGAAGGGATCGGGTCCAACACGACGCGACCATAATTAGAAAAGAGAAGAATCCATGATGGAGGGGTTTCTTCAAGCACCTTGCCAAGTACTTTCAAAGCATGGCGTCTATGCCGGGATCGGCTTCAACATTCAGGGCTATTTTGGGAGTAAAAGAGGACCTACA
The DNA here is from genome assembly GCF_963383615.2 of Lipophrys pholis. NCBI lineage: Eukaryota > Metazoa > Chordata > Actinopteri > Blenniiformes > Blenniidae > Lipophrys > Lipophrys pholis. Next base: position 17,835,316 of record NC_137627.1, on the reverse strand, counting down.
TAATATCTGGTCATAATGTTATGGCTGATGAGTGTAACTGATGACAGGTTTCTGAATAAATCCTGGATCATGGAAAGAAGATGATCTGTCCCGGGGGGGAGTTTTGCGTGCCTGATGTTCCAGGTCTCCATGGATAAACAAAAAGAAGAGCGTCAGCAGTAGAATCAAATAGAAAACAGATGATTAATCCCATGACAAAATTCTTTAATAGCTCCCAGCTCAAGTTCTGACAAACTACCTCTTGAATGAATCTATTGGCAAACTGCTGTTATTGTGTAAAGCGACAATGGATCGTCTGTTGTTGCCTATCTTGAATGACGCCAGGCGAATGTCAGTCCGTGTCAGTAAACATCAGTGTGACCCACAATCGGATTCCACCACAAGTCAAGGTGCTGCCTTCATTTTCCAGGTAGCGGTGAGAGAAGAGGCACTAAACAAAATCACATCACACCACAAGCAGAGAGGGTGAATAAAGCCGGCAGCCCATCTGACTCATCTCAGTGTTACTGTGGCCGCGGGCGCCGTCAAGGACAAACAGCTTAAACATTAAGTTGAACTCATGGCTGGCCTGGGTAACAGGTTTGCCAGCTGGAGACAAAAAATGGTTAAGTATACTGGTGAAACCATTTTGTGTGTTTTCAAAATTATTATGAAGCGTTAAGGTGGGTATCCTGTAAACAAGGAGAGCTGTATATGGCCCAGACCCTGGACCACAGGTCAGGAACTGGCGACAAGAAGCCACTGTAAGCACTCTAGAATCCATTAAAAGCCCAATAAAACCCACTAAAGGCACTTGACAAAAGTAGGAAAACACAAGCAGACTCCCATCACTCATAGTCAAACATGCAGGCAATCATTGTGTCATTGCACTGATCCCTTATCAAGCTTTTTGTGAATCTGAAGTGATTTTCTGTGTTGAGTGTGGTGATGGCTGTTCGGTAGAAACTGCTCTTGAATCTGATTGTCAGAGTGGAAACCTGTCTGGTTGCTCTGACGTTGAGATAGTCAAACTTTTATTTAACATCTGGGCGTTACGACAAAGTTTGTTATATTCAATATCGGGTCAAGTCTTTCGGTCATCTCTGGTACCTGTATCCTTTACAATAAATAAACTTTTCTCTTGTACGAAGCTAAAAAAAAAAAGACCAACATTGGATTTTGGGCTCAAATATCTCCCACCAGTAGTGTCCACAATGTATTGATGTCCTTCTGCCGCACCATTCCTGTGTCTAGTGAATGTGTCATGATGTAGAAACCTTGATTACAAGTGATTCATTACAATCAATGAGACTTGCAGGATCAAGGCCCTCGAGGACGAGGACTGGACGTCACATTCTTACCCCCCCTAAAATGCCCTCTGATATCAACTTTCTGTACGTGTTTACCGTTTTTTTTTTTTTTTTTTTGCCCTTCATCGCCTCCGTAACAGCATCGGCATTTACAGTCAAGGAGCCACAGCTCCAGGCAAACAATGTATTTACAAAACTGCAGGTTTACACATCAAATACAGGCCCGGCACAGAGGAATCAGTCATCCTGCAAAATGCATGTTTTGTCCCGACTGAATCACACAGACTAGAAGTCTGAAAAAAAAAAGAAAAAGAAAACCCCTCCTAATAAGCATTCTTCAAGCCACAAGCGGAAACACATCTGCTGCTGCTGGAAAACAAAGCATAGCAATGTCTGTGTTGAAGACCGTGGTTACACAGCAGCACAATCCCAAGCCGATCACATTTAGGTTTACGTTTAGAAATGGCTTTATTATGCAGCCACATCTGGAAAGATGTCTGACCAGAGGGTGTCAAAATAATGATGACGCGAGTCTGACTCCTCCGTAACGAGGCCGAGTTGCTCTCTTGCACGTGAACGAGCGAAGGTCCACTGAAACACCGAGTCTCGCGGCTCAACCAGCAAGACATGCGGCCTCTGAGGTGGGAGGCGAGTTTGGCAAACGAGGTAATCCAGTCAGTCAGTTTCGGGATGTGTTTAGCCGAAGGAGCACGTCAGGTACCGACATGAAGAGGCAACGGCAAACATCGGGCCGCTGCCGCCGCCGCCGCCACCGCCGCATTCCCCGAACATGAACCAACCTCGTCAGTGACAGGCAGGAATGCAGAGGCTTCACACATCGTGAGGCTGCAGGCGGGAGAGAGAGAGGGAGAGAGAGAGAGAGAGAGAGAGAGAGAGAGAGAGAGAGAGAGAGAGAGAGACTATACCATGCTGCTGCTCCTCAGATATTAAGGAGATGGGAAGATGGCAGCACTGAGAGTTTTGAAAGGAACAGCTACAGTGGGACTGAAGTTTGAATGACCTTCCATTGCCGTGTTTCTCACTTAAAATGTATTTAAACCGTTTTCAGTTTCAACATTTTTCAGCTGAAAAGTTTCAAAAAATAAAAAATAAAAATAGGCAGAAGAGAGCCTGGACCTTCCCTTTCTTAAAAAAAAACGGATAGCTGCCCTCCACACCGATACATTCCATGTGGAACCCCTCAGATATTTCCGATGAGGATTTCGTCATCAGTTAGAGCCCCCCCTCCCCAACACTGACATGACATTTATGCCATTATTTAGAGCAAAATAAGGGTGTGAATGTGAACTCATCTGTTAATGAACCGAACAAAGCAGCAACGCACCAGAAATACCTGAGATCAAAACTCGGCTACCTGTGGCTCCTCAGCTCCTCCGTAGCGGCCCCGTGAAGCTTTCAGAAAATGTAACGTAAATGAACCTTTGTTTTCATTTCTTACTCTTTTAACACTCCACACTGAAACATTGTGAAAACGCCTCTTTTAGTCCTAAAGGTTGCAGACCCCCTGCCTTAGATAGAGGAGATAATCCATGTGACCTCCACTAAAATAAACACAAATACTCATTAACTTGCAGTCATGTAGTTTCATCAACCAAGAGTAAATCCTCAGGAAGAGGAATTCCTAATTGTTTCTGACATGTTTTCAATCCGGAGACCAATCGTCACCCTCCTCAGGAACTCTCGGAGACGTTTTGAAGTGCACCCAGAGCTGGGGAAACACTTTGTTGTGCTCGATTCAAGGAATTCTGCAGAAAACTTTCCAGCTGCACCTCTAACAACCCTTAAACACTTTAAATCGCTTTAGCCCCTTCAGACTGCAAAGCTCCATCGCTAATGAGTGCCTCTCTGCTCTGTGTATAACAACAGCAAACTGCAGCAAAAAAAAAAAAAAAAAAAAAAAAAGCCCCTTTGTTATTCGCCGAGAGTCTTTAGGTAATAGGCCGATGATAGCGCTGGTCTAAATGTGGGATTACACAGTATGTTTCTAAAGGAAACGGCTCAGAGAGAAACTGGCCGGGGGGATGCTGGTGCTCCTGTGCTCTTCAATCCTTCTATCAACTGAACAACTATCCAGAGGGTTGAAGGGTGTTTCTGAATGCAGACGCTGCGGACATCAAAAGGTTTGGAAGTTTCGACCCAGTCAGACGAATGGAAATGACACGTGTGCTTGTGTAATTGCGGTTCAAGCTCATTTATCCCGACGCGTGCTCCATCAGCTTTAATTACAGCCCTCGGCACTATTCGGTGCTTTGGTCTAGAAAGGTGGACCCTCCCAGGTAACAATTGGAAACAACACACCCCCAGCATGCAAGGCAGGGCGACACCAGCATCCCCGAGGAAGAAGTCAACGAAAGCAGACCTGCACACGTCACTGATAGTACCTGATGCAGCCGATCGCCTCCTGCGGTTGGCCAACCGACCGTTTCCGGTGAAGATGACGTGAACTCTCTGAGCCCAGATCTGCTGGCTGCCTTCATCCGACACCCCACAGCGCGGCTCCGCCATCTGTCGCAGGGTGGCGCCGTCCAGCTCGCCTGTGACGGGCAACCGGGACAGCCACTGGAATTCGCTGTGGACACAGGAAATGGATGCAAGTGCTCTTCCTGCACGGAGATATTGTGATTCCACCAACTCAGTGCGACACCAAGGACTCAAACACTTATAGAAAGGCGGACGAGTCATTATTCTACTGAACATAACAGGATTTGTCACGCGAAGTTGCACCGGTGGTGTCAGGTCTGGTTCGAGGACACGCAGTAGATGGCCCACAGGGTGCGGCGCTTCAAATTCCTGGATGGTTCAGAGAGGGTTCAGGAGAGGTTTCCCAGGGCAGAGGCATAGGTGTGTGTTTTACTGCCCCACACTGAGGTTCAGCCCTCAGGCTGGTCCCGCACTGAGCTCACCCTTCCCCCTGATGGACACACTCAATGCAACCGGCAAACTGGGCCGATCCCAGTGGAGTCTACCACATTTGAGACCTGGTGATAATGGGGCTGCGAGCATCGCCCAGTAAGTGCTGTCACAGGTGAAGGACATACCGTACGGCCTCCTGCACTTCAACTGCATTGTGGACGTGGTGATCCTGATGGAGATAGCCATATTTCTCCAGAAAGTCCTGCGACAGCAAACATGCTTATTAATACATTGTTTGAAAAACCAAAATCTTACATAATAAAAAAAAAAAAAGGGGGGGGGGGGGGGGGTTGTTTTTATGCATTTAGTTCGCCTCCCATACACAAATACATTTTGATGCATTCTTTAAAACTTTTGATTTTAGTTATATTTCTCATGAGAAAAGAATCTTGTAAATCCCCCAGAGGTGCAAACCTCGTAAAAGTGTAGAGAAATTTTCCCTTCACAATATAGCTATCTGTAGGTTCTCCTGTTGGCATGCAGACCACCCATAAGACAGTGAAACCCCCCTCAGGTGTTTGTAAATTTATAGTTGTATAGGAAGAATTTTATGTACACATGCAAGTTCAGCTCTGAGGATGCACATTTAAATTCTTTTTTTTTTTTTTTTTTTAAAGATCCAACAGGGTCCATAACAGATGTTTTACAACTCAAATTGACTGCAGCTTAATATTAAAATCTACCGCAATCACAGTACTTGGTCTGTAGCTCGGTGCGTGTTCAGACGACTGCGGGCACGGCGATGATTACAGATGTGATGAAGCTGGGACGGGAATTGAAATAGAAGGGATGACAGACAACACTTGTGAAAATAAGAATATAGAGAAGTTGTTCCATTGTCCCATTACAGACAGTGAAAATGCCAGGAGGCTCTGTTTTATGTGAGGAAACAGCCTGATGATATATGGCCTCCTGGCTTTGAGGAGGAGACTGTGGAGCCTGTGGGTGAGTGAGGAGACACAGCTGGCAGCCTGAACTGCTGCTGTCCAGACCACAGATGAGGAAATCCAGAAAACACCCAAAGACGCACGAAGCTTTTTAGGTTTTAAAGTAGACTTGAATGTCTCTTTTTGCAGCTGACATGTACATTTTACTGTGTTACACTGAGACCTTAATATACTGCATACTGAGAATATATACCATCAGCTTTTGCTCCAACTTTGAGGAAAGAAAGAAAACAAAATCTCCTTTAACTTGTCTAAATGTGTAGAATTTAACATATTTGGGCAAAAGAGCCACTTTAGAATGTGAATACATTTGCCACTTCTGTTTATCTAATGTAAATAAAAACATTTTTGTCAAAAAAAAAAACAGCAGACAGTATCCTGACAGCAGACACCAAGTAGATTAGCTTTAAGTGAGCAGTAGAACGAAGCATATGGAAGATGGTTTCTGTAATTATTTTATGTTTAGTTTTAAACGCACCAAATGTTTGGAAGAAGCTTTTTGAAAACTGGGAGAGGTCCTGGACTCGTTCTCAGTGAAGGTGGCATCGTATCGTTAATTATTCTTACGGTTTAGTTTCTCTCCAAACCTTCAGTTTGATGCATGCGGCTGAGGGTAGTGGGTAGAGGGAGGTCGTTGGTTCGATTCCCAAACTGCCCATATGTAAACGCGCTCTTGAGCAAGACCGAGGCACGCCGTGGATGTAAATAACGTAAAGCAGCTTTAAAGTTACCTCCAATATTTTAAACCGCTTCGCAAAAAACCCCTTCGGAAAGTTGCAAAAATCTGAATTTACGGCGCTAAGCAGTATTTATTGCTTCCACCTCCGCCCGCTGCCTTTAGAAGCTGCGGATTTAACCGCTTTGCAGCCGCTTCAAGAGCGTCAGGTCCTGCCACAATAACTTCTCCGGTACCTCGGGTTCCAGGACCGGCGGAGGTCGCGCGGCAGTCCGCGCGCACAGCAGCGCGCTCGCGGTGAGGAACCAGGAGGCTCTCATGTCGCCCACAAGCCGCTCCGCAGGTCGGCGGCTCCCGTCAGTCACCGTCCCCGTCAGCACGCAGCGGGTCGCACGGAGCGTCGCCGCTCCACGGCACCTGACTCGACTCTCATGCTGGACTCCCGTCGCTGCGGATCTCCTGACATCTCCATCCCGGTGGAGTGACGGAGGCTCCAGCAGCGGGAGAGAGGGGGAGGGAGGAGGAGGAGGAGGAGGAGGAGGAGGAAGGCCGGCACCGCCCCCTCAGTGTGACCGCCTGAGCAGGAGCAGGAGCATCACAGCTCCAGTTTTATATTGGTGTGTGACAGGAAGTGTAAAAACTCACAACACAAAGACCAGTTCATCTTTGAGGGGGAAAAAATAAATCAATCCAAGTAAAACATTTTATTTCGTTGATACAAAACAATGGTACGAAGTCTACCTCACAAAGCATTTTGCAGCTAGATTCTGAGAGGAAATTAAAAGATGTACAAGGAAATGAACAAAGAAAACAAAAACAATTTGACAACATGCCAACCAGTCCAGAGCTTCCTTCACGTTGGCCGCCCGACACTCGCAGTAATACTTCACGACGCATCGGCTGCAACAACAAGCAGACAAGCCTGAACTACCCCGAGCTCCCAAACTACTTCCTCCGTGGCCACCGAGAAGGCTGGAATGGCTTCCTGGTGCACAACGCTCAGTATGGTCGCTCTCTCCTGTCGTCTCTGCGGTCACCTCTGAGGAAGGAAAGACAAAGACGTCCGTTACACCGGGACAGCATTCACCACTGACATTGAACCAACCATCGTCGTCTGACAAATGGAGGCGAGACGTGACGTCCCGCTCGACTCCACACAGCCGTCTGCATGCTAAATCTCTAAATGGATCATATAACATGTTCCGTTAGTGGCCTCGCTTATTAATGTGAAAGTTTCACCTTCACCAAAACGCAATAAATAAGTTTACCATCAAGGTGAACTGAAGCTGCATGTGGATAGTGAAGCGGGAGGCTTTAGAGGATTTGCTTCACTGTGAAATTCAGCCAACTTGCAAAGCTTGTTTTGTTTCACTTCAGACAAAATGTAATTCAACAAGCAGCACAGATTTGATGTCCTACAGATAAAGTATTGGACCATATGAGACAGGATTTCTGCAGGGTTCAACTTGAATCCAGTGACCAACACCTAGAGGAGTGATACAAATCACAAGTGCTGCTCGATGTTCATTCTAAAATAACTAGTATTCAATTTAAATCTTTATTAAGAAGCTCTTGCTGAAATTTAACTCAATTCAACAACAATTAAAACCAAGAACAATCATGATTTTATGCTTTTTAAAAAAAAAAAAAACATGAATCAAACAATTATGATTGTTTTCCTCCACCCCTCATATATTGATTACTGTAATTATATTGCTGCTCTGTACACTTCAGGGCAGTTTTCAGAGCCAACATGCAATTGACATTTCAATCAGAATCCGCCCTCTTGTGGTCATGAGATGAAACAGAAAAATAGTGGAGCAAAAAATGAAAACGTCAACCAACCTTCCTCCCATTTTGTAGCCACCTCCAAAACCTCCGCGGTCTCCACCACCGCCTCCGTAGCCTCCGCGGTCTCCACCACGGAAACCTCCACGGCCCCTGAAGCCGCCGCCGCCGCCTCTGTCACCACCGCCGAAACCACCCCGGCCTCCGCGATCTGCTAAAGGCACCGTCACAACTACGTCGTCAGCATTTTAAGTACGACGACTCACCCTGAACAGGGACCATTTATTAATCACAATAAAAACAAAACCCCCTCCTGCACTCACCACCTCCAAATCCTGCATCTCCTGGTTTAGGGGCGCCGCACTTGTTACACTCCTGCCGCCGTGCAAAGTTCATGTTGCCGCATGAGCTGATGAGAGAAAGCAGATGGAGTTTTACACAAACAAATCAACCCATGATAAAAAACATTTTCAGTTGTGTATCAATACAAGTGAAAATGTGTGCGTGTGTCTCACCTGTTAGGACAAGGCCAGTCTCCTCCCTTGATGTCAAAGCTGGGTCCTCCACCACGACCCCTGAAACCTGCCAACAGCAGAGTCCGAAACAGAATGCAAACATCAGCGACGAGACCTCCACCTTCATAAAGTGGAGAATTCCAGCTCAGTAGTGAGACCCACCTCCTCGTCCCCCTCTTCCTCCTCCTCCTCCTCCTCCTCCTCCTCCTCCCCCCCCTCCTCCTCCTCTCTGTGTGAATTCAGCTCTGCGAGTAGCAAATGACACTTTGATGGGTTTTCCATTGAACTCCTTTCCTGCAATTGGAAACACGTCTGTGAATTATGTTCTACTATTAACGCCACAAGAAGCCTTCTTAAGTTTGTGCAAATGTGATTTATTTAAATGTTTCGAAAACAAAAACCCGGTCATGGGCGATGTTGGTACAGATCAATTAGAACGAAAGCTTCGTCGCTGCTCTTACCATCAAACCAATCAATAGCAGCTTTGGCTGAGGGCGGGTCGTCAAAGGACACTGTGGCTTCTCCTTTAGGTCGACCAGTGGCCTTGTCAGAATAGATGTTGATCATCGGCTGGCCGGTCTTTTTATTGACCTGCAGAGACCAAAACAAACACAAACTGTTCATCTGCCGGGGCAGAGAACCCTCAACTGCGTTCTACAAGCTTAATGACGACGGGCAGAATGAGCACCTTGATGATGCCAATCTGTTTGAAGTAATCTCCGACTTCCTGCACTGTGGCATCCTCTCCGAGCCCCTGCACAAATATGGTGTTGTTGTCAGAGTTGTCCTGTTCTCCAGCTGTGCAAGAGACAAAAGCAGGGACAATGTCAGGATTATCTCATGGCGTCCCTTGAGCTGCACAACCCCCCCCACATTTAATCACGGCAGTGTTCTCACCTGGTTCATCCCTTGAGTCGTAGTCTCGAGAGCCTAGAAAACAGATGAGAGGATGGAGGACAACATTTAAATAGGGGCCTTTAGAAACTGCCCGTAAAGTTTCACACAGAATCAATAACTTCGTCCCTACCAATACGTAATGATGAAAGGAAACTTTAACCCAAGTCCTTGTTTACAGCTCTTTGCTGGGTGTTTTTCGTACCGTTGCATCACATACCAACACCGTGCAACAAGAACAGAATTGTTCTGTTTTGGGTTGTTTTTTTTTTTGTTTTTTTTGGAGCTTACACCAGAAATGAGAACCACCAAAATTGCCTCCAGTTTTTTTAGAAAGTTTTCCTTCTTCGTCCTGGGAACACCTTTTACTTACAATCAGCCCTCATCTTCATGCAACAATACCAATATTTTACAGCTCAAGCTCCTTGTTCTTTACCATATATGAGTCATTTAAGAGCAATAACAATAGGCGGAGTCCCTTGGGTTCTGGACATGGAAAAGGTGGCATTTACTCAGATGCTTTTTTCTCTCTCTTTTTTTTAATCCCCATCTTTTCCTCTTGCTAACTCAAGTTGTTTTCTCCCCCACCGACACAGTTCTGATGCTCGTCACTTACCACCGTAATTTTTGTAGCCACCACGGTCACCACCTCTGCAGAGGAAAAATTGGAGATATGATGGCTTTTCCTTTGTCCCAACTGAGAGCTCAAAGCTCCCCTACATCCTCATCAGTTTGCACTCCTGCCAGGGTGTGTGACTATAGTGGAAATGTCTCACACGAGGAATGCATTAGTCTTTGACATTAGAGATCAATGAACAGACGACCAGGCAGCTCTGACTGATCAATCAGGCAGACGGGTGAAGACAATCACCGAGTCACTGGGTCACCGCGTGACAAAAAAAAAAAAAAATAGCACTTTTTGAGAAATACAGAGCCAGATTGGATACCAAGCGCTGGGGGGGGAAAAAAAAAAAAATGAAAAAAAGAAGCTAAATTTGTGCATTTGTTAAATAAAGAGGCCAAATTATGGGGCGCAGCAACCAATGATTTATCTTCCACTGAGTGCATCTATGAGATCCTTTAAACTGTAGTCCGAGTTTTAGTTCAATCACTCTGAACACCTGTAGTATAAAATGTAGATCCATGTTAACACAATACACACGTTGGCCATTGTTAAATAAACAACACTTGCATGAAACCTGTTGAATGTGAAACAGCTGAAGATGTGGCTCCGGGTTTAAAAGGCAGCGCCTCGTGAGTCTCCATGGTTCTACATCTATTGTGTGGTCTTCATAGCACAATAGTAAACCCAAGCTGAGTTTTGAGTGATAGAAAAAAAGTGCAGTTACCTCAAGAGTGGAAAATAAACCCAAACAAAACCTGGTCCTCTTTATTCAAAGCGGACATTGATGTGGACAGATCAGCTGGCGTCCCACTGCTACTTAGTTGACCGATATGGGAACTTTACGGTCCAATAAGTCAAATTAAATAGCACATTAGTGCAATTGGTGGGAGTACGGAGTCACTTTAATACCCAGTTCGCCTTGAGCTCAGCACTCGGCACTACTTGGCCTGCTGGTTATGTAACAATACAGACAGACACCAATGAACAACACGACTTAGTTCCTCAAGAAATTATTCATCTAAAGATTATATTGTTCCATCAAGAGCAGCTCTAAACCCCACCCCCCCCCCCCTCGGCCATTTTTTGAATCAACTTTGAACATGGTCTGAAAACAGGAACGATGGTCTTTATTATTATACAAGTGCTGCAGCAGGCAATATACGTACGCCTTTGAATTTGACCTCGTACAGTTTCCTACATCCATTTTTCAGAGGCTGCAGCATTGTTGCTCCAGTTGATGGTCAACTTTCATAGTGGACAAAACATGAACAGATGTCTGGAATCACATCGTCAAACAACCACGTCCATGGAGTCTTTAGAAATCTCTGCAGGTGTTTTCCCTTCAGTTCAATACAGAATTCATAGTGAATGGATCCTCATCAGCTCATTGGACTTTCCAAATGTTTATATAACCACCACTTCCAAGTGTAAGTATCTAAAGGCTAATTGACATTAAAAAGTTACGGATTAAAAAAGGAGGAAAAAAATAAAATAAAATAAAAAGTCAGTTTCAGGCACCAGGAGCACAACATAGAGGAGAGATGGGATATATTACCAGTTCGATCTGTGACATCTGATCCACAAAGTTTAGAAAAATGGTTACATAAAACCAGAGTTTGGATATCTGGAGCACAAAGCAGATGAAGTGAAAAAAAAATATCCTTCTACGTGGATGGTTTGTGGTTGATGATTGGCTACGTGTGTGATGACAAGTCATTTCTTACATTATTAGTGTGAAGCTGTACCTTGGGGGCAGTGGCACTGTGCAACTTACCCCATACCAGGAGGTCCGCCTCTCCCACCACGGTCGTATCCACCTCGGTCGTATCCGCCACGGTCGTATCCGCTGCTGCGGTCATAACCGCCGCGATCATAGCCGCCGCGACCTCGGAAGCCGCCTCCCTCTGGGCGGTCCCCTCCTTGCTCTCGGCCATACCTCCCACCCTGACCACCACTTTCACCTGAACCAACAAAGCAAAGCACCGTCTGAAACTCAACTGTTTGGGAAGATTACTTTAAACTTGATATATAATCATACCTTCACTCCATCTTCCGTAGCCGCCGCCGCCGCCACCAGCACCACTGCCAGCACCGCCACCAGCACCACCGCCACCACTGCCAGCGCTGCCGCCACCAGCACCAGCACCACCACCACTGTCCCCTCCTGTGCTCTGGCTACTATAACCACTGCTACCTCCTTGGCCTTGGCCACCATAGCCAGCACCCTGTCCTTGGCCACCATATGAACTTTGCTGCCCATAACTGTTTCCTCCTTGGCCACCATAGGAGCCTTGCTGTCCGTAGGAACTTTGCTGGCCATAAGACGACGACTTGTCACCATACCTGGATTTTAAAATAAATAATTGGAAGGTACAACAAGAAACAATCAGTTGTTTTCCCAGACAAATGAAGTGAAGCAGGACTGTGTCGAGACAATTACTGTCTTCATTTCAACATCTGATGACTTCAGTCAATTTTTTTTATTTATTTAAATCATTAAATATTTCAGAGTAGAGAAGGGTAACTGATCGAGTGGCTATGGGCTCTCATTAACACAATTGGTGGGCCAGGAGCCTAATTCCAAAAATTCAGTTGAACATGTAGTGGTAGTATGATGGTCATTTTAAATAGAACTGGGTATCAATTGTATTTACATTAAATTGGCCGTCTTAAGTTTACATAAAGGTCAAATATACCAAATGCATAGTGATTAAACTCTGAATGAAAAAATTTAATTGTATTTCTCTATTGGACACATTTCTCCTAAATCTATGGTAGAAGTAAGAACAAGTGGGGTTAGGTTATCCTTCGTAAAGGTTTCTAGAATCAGCACAACAGGATTTTACTGACTTATATGTGAAAATGCAAATATTCAACTCGGGAGGATTCTCTGATCATTTTCTACATAATGGGTTAATCATGAAACAGCAATTTCTATAATAAGTATGAAGGAAGAGCTGTAGTTTTGTTCTTAGCCATGATCACTGTGGGCCGCATGGCAGCACTGTGGTTAGTAACCTTGAGTTCTTGGGTTCAAACACTAGTTTGCATGTTCTCCCCGTTTGTGCACGGTACGCTCACGTATCAATCCAAACACATGCATGCGAGTTGAACCGGTGACCATAAACTGGCCACAGGGGTGATTGTGAATATGTGGAGTCATCTGGTGATTTGTGGAGTTGATCCTGCCATAGTTAGCTGGGAATGGCTACTCTACCCCAGAATATACGCAGCATAGAAGATGGATGTTAACCATGTGATTATTAGCTGAACACATAAATAAATACCAGCTGGAGTTGGTTCTCAAGTAAATGGCTGCAATGTATCCTGTGAAAAGCAGTGGGCAGACCAGGCCTTTACATCTGGACTCCCCCGATATGTCAGATGTGACCGACAGTGGAGGGGATTGCAATTGAATTGATATTTATTACGTTTTGTTTATAAGGGTTTTGAATGCATGTTTTTATCCCAGCTGATTTAAATATATATATATTTTTTCTTTTTCCCTTCCTACTTTGCATAAGCAAATTATGAAGAACTGATTTGGTATTCAAATTCCCAGTTCATTCTTAGTTTTTTTCGGTGCTTTTCTTCACTGAAATAACATCAGAACAACTAACCTTATGACAGAAATAGGTTTCACATTTGCTCAAGTTGCATTCAATTTTCAATATCTTAAAACAGAATAAGGATTTGGAAAAATTTAGGAAGAATATGTGAGCGTGATTTGTACCAATACTTGACGTATTTAAACTAAATTGTCATACAGATCTTGAGTAATTAAAATTGAAGTAAAAACTATGATAAACTTGCCCCACTCAGTCTCGATTTGGCTATTGAGTACAGAGTATGAAAAATGTCGCCGTACCTAGTTTACCTTACGGCATATGGAACACAAAATGTGCCGTAAGGTTAAATAATGAAAACTTTTTATAAACGTGACCCAGGAAACATAAACCGTTAGCATCAGCATAGCAGTGACTTACCCTGCTGTCGACTCTTGTCCATAGCTGCTATAAGTCTGTGGCTGAGATTGGCTGTAACCCTCTGTCAATGAGAAGAGAGATTATTATTTTGATATGGCCACTATAAATTATCTAAACAAGAACATATCCTCAGAGCTTCTCCTACAATTATTTAAAACTTAACCGCACCTTGTGAGGCAGCTGGCTGTCCATATCCGGGATAACTCTGTCCCCCATAGGTGCCACTGCCATTTCCTTGTCCATAGCCCTGCTGTACATAAAGACACATGTTAACATCACAGCAGCAAGTTTGTGTACAAATAACTTGGCCGCAGTTCAGAGAAGCACCTTACCTGACCACTTTGCTGGCCTCCATATGATCCATAGCTGTAGATAAACATAAGACATTTAGCTTCAAACGTTGGCTGCATTTCAAAAGGGTGATGTGACAATATTTTTTCTCCAGGAATAATGCATGCTTAAGAAAACCTACTGAGGCAGGGAGGAGGTCTGTGTGGTCCAACTACAGAAAAACTACTAAAACAATCTAATGATTTTACCTAAAAAATACAGAACCTAGACAACCACATGGAATTTTAATATCTTATCTGAGTAAAATAAACTCTGCCATTCGAGTGTCTAGTTTGGACACGAGAGGGCTTCAGCCCACTTCCAAACTTGAGAATGTACTGTTTGTTAGCACTTTTAGTACACGTTGGAAAAAAGAAAAACAGCAAAGCAAAGTTATTTAGAAGTTGAACCTGTTCCTCCAACTCTGGAGGCCAACAAAAGTAAACACCACTTTAACACATTTAATGCAAATAACGTACTCCTAGTAAAACCGCCTACAGTGGTTACAGTACTGCAGTAGTAAGAACTTTCTGCTGAAATTGTAGCACAAGTTTCAGATACGGAAGCTGAAAATAATTTTAAAATCAGGTTCAAGTTATCCTGCTTAATAAGACCTATAATTTGGGTTTCGATGTTGACCTTGATAAATACACTAAACCTGTCTCATTTCCTGCAGGATCTGTGCAGCTGGAGCTTTGTTTTCGTGCCTCCTGCTCACATCCAAGTGGATTAACTCGGATGTCAACTAGTTTCATTGTCATCAGGTTTTTTTCCTCTTACTATACCATACAGCAAAAAGCTAACTTTTCATTAAAGAGCTTTCCAATAATTAAGTTTTTCCTTAGTATTATGCCCTAAAATGACTATGACGAGATTGCCAAGTTTACAAATGAAACTAAACTGAAGCAGGGCAACGCAAAGAAATGCAGACTTGATTAATAACAAAGACAATTCACCTCCTGACAGTTTACAGATTAACCTGGCGCAGAGTAATGATTACTTTATATTGCTCCTCGCATATTTTATTTGACAGTATGTATACAATGCTGGTTCTTCTCTGGATTCTGATCCTTAAGCGGACCTGCAGCTCGAATTACAAAAAAACAAAAGAAATCAATGAGGTCGTGATGGTGTCGTCCTTCGTTCATCGTTACCTTTGTGAGCCACCGTAGCCTGAATCTGAAGAGAAAACAAAAGAAATAGTAAAAAGAGGTTAACCTTTACATAAGGTCGCAAGGGCAAACCAAAACACATTTGCTTTAGCATATAAGTGAGTGAGCAGCTATGGTAGCAGCAGAAGTAGGTTACTGAAGTAGGGCAGCTGCAGGCCGACAGGCCCGATCCAGGCCGAGCCTGAAAATGGCGCTCAATTTAGAGCTGGCTCCGACTACATGTTGGAAACAACCGTTCGTATGATAATAAATATTCAGCTTCTCAACCACCATGACCACAATCAAGTAATTAGGTATGACATTTTTTTAACATACAAGGTGAGATTGTGTTCCTAGTTTAACCGGTTGCCCTATAAGGGAGGAAACAATAGCTCCGGTATAAACAAAGACGCATTCGCAATAGCTTACGGCCGCCTCAAGTTGCATTGGCTCGCCGCTGGAGGCCTTTACAAATCGCCCTGCTTAAATTAGTTCAAGTGTGTGAGATTCTAATGTGAAAATGAACGGATAATAATCACAAATAAGTTCTAAACCTACCCACGAATGACTCCGCAAATGAAAGCTAAGCCATGCTCTAGTAAATAGACGGAGCCCGTGCTCACGCTAAAGTAGCCTTTAGCTCCGGTGCGATATCAATGTTTAGTTTTCGATATAACGGGGGAAAAAACGAATTAAAGATTTAAACACGGACTTACCGGTGGCCATTGTGTTTCGTTGGAGGCTCTTAACTTAAAAACTGTCTGTTGATTTAATCTGCTAAAAGACAGAACAAAATTGCATGTACGGGGCGAGCCGAAAGGAGCTGAGCGAGGCGTGCACGCTGCAGCAGCACTTCCCCAGAGTGGAGCGTCTTCTTCTGCCTTCTCAGCGCGCGCACATTCTGGGGGCAGTTATAATATCGCCACCTACTGGTCGACATTGCCACATTACAACAAGAGAGTCGTCAGGAAGCTGGATCAAAATCCTGTTAATTTGAGGAAAGATTTCCTGCTTATGTCCAAGGCTTCAAATATGACACACTTAGCTGTTCTTCATAATCCCAAATAACACAGTTTGTTTGCCAGTGGAAGCTCACGTAGCAGCAAGGTGGATTGTAACGTTCTTTTTCATGAAATCACAAGTGTTCTTTTTTAATCAATTTATTTTTAGGTTGAGAAAATTAAGTGTTGTTGACCCATTTCATAATGCCTAATGGCAGCAACTATAGACCCATGAGGTCCATGTCACTGCTCTTTATTTTTTAAGTCATATATTGTTTCAAGAAAATGTCCCGTCACGTAGTTTTATTGTAATATAGTTCTACATTACCTCACTCTGATACTATAGCATTGTTATCTCATTTTGTAAAGATAACCACTCAAACCAAACAAAAACTAAAGTAGATTATCTGAAGACACCCTGGATCATCTTCCTCATTAAACTATAGGTTATAGGTTTAGATTGCTGACAGACCTTCAACACTCTTTTCACTCTAAATACATTAGTCGCTAAAGCATGTAAACAAATGTGCTCTTTGTACAACATCATTTCTGACTGAGGCTGGAAGTCTGTCTTGTTAGTTTCCACCTCATCCATCAACTTGGATAACTTATCTGATTCCCATTTGCTTGTTTCCTGTTACTCCTTTACCACCATTTCCATCTGGAGGGTTTTTCTTTCTTTCATCACCTGTGCTGGTTCCTGCTGGATTCTTGATTTTAGAGAATTTTGTTGTTCTTGTGTGAAAAACCACGAGATGACAATATGGTAACCAACACTATTCACATGGAATATTTGGCCCTTCATTTCCTCCCCTTGCCCCGCAAAAAAAGACATTTGCTCAACATTCATTATTGTTTATTTCCATTGTATTTATTACAAAATGCATGCCTCCATAAAAATCAAATAATTACACTTTAAAGAGAAAAAAAAGTGACAGCGCCAGGTAAAGTGACTCAGATGATATCAGTTTCTATATTAGGTATGGAGGGGGAGGAGGAAAAAAAAAAGCTGAATAAAACAACAATGAGACATCAGACTGAATGTTAACATCAAAGATAAGGCAGTGTCAGATAGGCACGCGCTGCACTGACGAGCAGACCTCCTCAGGCTCTCTGACCAGAGGTACTGCAAAGAGCAGTGACAGACAGAAATGCTCGGAAAAAGAAAAAAAAAGGACTGATATGTCTGGTCATCTTCTCTTTGTAGTGGTGCATACGTGATCAGATAAAAAGAAAAGCACAGGATGAAATATCGAAGAAGAAAAAAAATGAGGTGGTTGCCATGAGAGATTTGCAAATTCATAACAAGTCACTTCGATGAGATGCACAGTCGTTTTGAGAGGGGTGAATATTTTGTCAAATATTACAGGATTTTAACAGGAATTAATTTCCATTATGTTAAAAGGCAGGACAAAGGTGGGAATAATCCCATGTTTATAGTAGTTTAAATAGCCCCTGCTGCATCGCTCTAAAAGGTTATTACTGATCAAACTTAATTGTAACTTATGCATAAAAAGGAACCCTCCTTTGTCAAAACACAAAGGTAAACACATTATTGTACCCATGCTGCCTGTTAATGACACCACGTATCTTTATCATAAAACTTTTACAAAGTTTTCAAAAATGTTTTATACATTCTCAGTAATTCAGAAGCACAATTAGATCCGTTCAAGTAGAAACTAAAGCCAGCACTGTTTCTTATCTGAGTCCTCTGAGTGCTGTTGCACCAACCGGAACACATCACCCACACAAACGATGCATTGTTATCCACTATGGTGGTACGAGTTAATATTTGCCTCAAAGCAAAATTGGCTAGAGTCTGCGTTTGCATCTGCCTCGTTCTATTTGAAGTCGGGCTTTTCGAGCCCGACAACTTCGAAGCACCAAAGCACCAGGAATTACAGACAAAACACCGACTCAACTCACTTTCTGGAGACTAAAGTGGGGAACTGACAGGTTTGAATAATAACCACATCTCGGTAGACTCACATGAGGCCCTCGGACTGCAGGTCCAGAAACATAAAGTAGGATACTCAAGAAGGAAATGCAGATTAAAACTGCTAGATGAGTTTTAATAAGCCTGCTGAGGTCTGGTTTGCTTTGTGATCTTCTGCTACCTGTAACTCACGTTAGGGTAAGTATGAAAAGTGTTAAATCCTTTAATATTCAGTCTTGAAAAAGACAAACAATAGAAAATACAACCATTAAAACTACCACTTGTGTAGAAAAGAGTGGAGCGAGAGCCGAGCCTCTTAACTCCACACATCCTGTGAGTAGCGTCCCTTCGTCATGAGTTTCTTGACATAATCTGTGGCCTGGGTGCGCGTCATGCCGCCCATCTCCTCTGCGATCTCGTGTAAGGCCGTCTGCACATCTTTCGCCATGTTCCTCGCATCCCTAAACAAGCACAGAGAAATCATTTCAGATCCGGGGTTGCACTTGTTTTGGTGTTCAAAATGAGACTTTTGTCTATTCTTAACATTGTGGTTTGTAATTCAGACTCATGATCAACTCTTTCAACCGTTAAACTGATCAAAGTAAACTTCACAGTAAACAAAATAGCCCCAGTGTGGTGGAGAAAACCACATGGAACAATCAATACTCACTGAAAACAGAAATATGAGACTTAAATGAAGAACTTGCACTGAAATGAATGAGATTATTTTCTCACCCGCAGATGTAGATATGAGCGTTCTCTGAGTGAACCAGCTTCCATATGTTCTCTTTATTGTTCTTCAGATGATTCTGCACGTACACCTGCGTTTGGAGAAACAAGAGTATTCCATCAGTTCACGAAACACCTGGCCAAAAACACAAACATACCTGTATGCAGACCAGTGCAGTGCAGGCTACTGAACATTAGTACTTTCCCACAGCTTGTAGACTCCTCTTTTAAAAGTAGCAGAGTTACTGAACAATTATTAAAAAATTAAACCAGTGGCTGACTCAGCCAAGTAAATTTTGAAACAAAACCGTAAGAGTGAAAACATGAACTCACTGACGAAAAGTCAAATCTGGGCTTGTCTGTATTTTAACCTCTTATTTTAACACAAACAGCTGAGTGGATTTCACACACCGCGGTGCTACATGATCTCCGCTACAGCTGGCCATTAGTTTGAGCTCCGGCAGTCAGGAAGGCGTACCTTGTCCTGCTGGTCTCGGGAGAACGCCACGTTGAGCTGCGTTAAGACTTTGTTCTTCTCCGCCTCCTCCAGCTCCTCCTGGTAGATGTAGTCCTCGTTCTTATGTCTGCAGCCAAAATACAGCACCGTCTCTCCAACATCCTTCCCTACGATGGCCAAAGAACACAACATCAGGTTTTGGTGGAACCGCCCAAACTTCATGTTTGTACTGCTGAATGTTTCATCCACTCGGCCGGAGATGGAGCCGACTGCTTGACCTGGCAGTGCGGAGTGCGCAGAGTCGTCCATTACACGACAAGTACTTATAACGTCTAACACTTATTTTAAATGACAATTAATATTAAAAAAACAAAACATTTCTTGAATAAAAATCAGCACCTCAGTCCAACAACATACATGCAAGCGCAACTAGTAATTGTCAAACTAACATTATGTACACATTCTTTATATAACCCAGTCATGAATGACCACTCCCATCATTAATCAGATTTTCCTTTCAATCACAGAAACTCTTGACTGGTTAAATTATACAATAAGCATAAGTCTCTAAAAGGTAAAGCACAGAGTGACGAGTTGCACAACGACCTAAATACATAATCTAAACAAACCGTGTACTCTCTGAATCATTGCCCACTTCAGTTGGTAAACACATCTGAAGGACTTTCCCCTCATTGTTTTGTCCCCGTTATGAAATAGGTTGGTTACCCAAAGGTCAGACAAACAAGGAGCCACAGACACGTGGCATACGGCGCCCGTCAATACCTTGCTCTTTGAGCCAGCCTCTCTCCTGAATGAAGCCCACGAACGGGGCGATTCCAGTGCCAGGGCCGATCATGATGACGGGGCTGGAGGCTTTGAAGGGCAGGCGGAACTGAGACTTGCGGATGTACATGGGGACGGTGGACTTGTGGCCGTTGTCGGTGACCAGTTTGTTCTTCAACCAGTTGGTTGCAACGCCCTTGTTGAGTCGGCCCGTCTTGGTTGTGTACTCCACCACTACGGCGCAGATATGGATGCTGTTGGGATGAACCTACACGAGAAGAGAAAGGTCATCAACACACACAGGCACACTTTGGATTTGACATTTTTTTAATAATCACCCATTATGAAAGCTATTCTCTTTAAAAATTAAGCTTTTATGACAGGCTGAGGATATTGCAGTTTTATGATGCTCCCTATTCTCTATCTAACCAAGAATATATATTTGTACACAGTGGTATCCATGCTGCAGGAAAAAAAAAATCAATTAGTTTAGATGACAAATGAAAAGTATTGTTTACTTTTTATGCAATTTCAGGAAATAATTACTTTAGAGGATGAGGCGATGGAATAATAGCGAGCCTGGAGACGAGGCAGCAGCTCACACAGGTGGTCGATGGGAGGCCTTAAAGACGGCATATCCTCCAGGATGGCCAGAATATTTCTACAGGTGTCCAACACCCAGTTCTGGTAGAGAGCCTGTTTATAATAATTAAAAAAAAAAAAAAAAAAAAAAAAAAAAAGCAGGAAGAACATACAGTAAATAATTAATATGCGGTTTCAAAGAAGTGGAAAATTGTTCAACGTCAAACTGCAGACACGGACAAACTGAACGTCTGTTAACAGGACTGAGAGAAGTCATGTGCACCACTGAATCTTTACCAGATGTTACCGACCTTGCCCTCGGGGGAGGAGGAGGCCATCTTGCGCAGGGTTTCCTGGTCTTTGGGGTCGGAGGCGTATTGTGCCAGCTCGTACAGGACGTTGGTGCGCGGGGGATGAGTGATGTCCAGGTAGTGGGTGAGGGCTGTGCGGTAGGTGGTCGGGCACGGGAACGGGTGCTTCTTGTTTGACTCCTCTGGAAAAACACAACAGCAAAGAAATATTTTTCCAACATCCAGACATCTAAATTTATAGATAGTGAAAATAAAATGTTAGTGTGAGTATAACAAATAGTGTATTAGTGCAAAGTCCACTGAACAGCAACCATGCATTAACAGATGATTGAGATTCATCATGTGGCTTTAAAATATTAATAAATCACACTTTTTCTTTTGAAAACGTCCTTTTTCTAATCAAACTGACTTGTGTTATGTTATATTCAGGCCACCTGGATGTATTTTGATTTTATGGCTTTAAATTCACAGAAAATGTACAACACGTGAGCACTAATGCTCCTTTCGCGTGACAACTTTCAATATCTGTGATAAACTGGCAAAACATTCTTCGACCGGACAATCACACTGCATAATTCCTGGAGGCCTACAGGAAGACCAAAGACTAAAACCATTTTAGAAGTCACAAATGGCTCAAAAGTTAACGTTATTACAAGTACAGGAAAAAAATACAAAAGATAAAAAATCACTTCTGATGTCATCATACTGGAATGAAAATCATGGCGTCATTGCTGATAGTCAATACTTTAGATTTCATAAAATGTATCTGAAAACATCTAAAGTACAGCGGTATATCTGATAGGCCGACATTAACAGCTGATAGTGAAGGTGAAGATATGGGGGCGGAGGAGATTTCGTGAGAGTCCTGCAAGGACGGGCCTGTAAAGTCAAGGCGTGTTGGCCTGTCAATGCCATACCATCAAGGTTGTTGAGAGAGATAACAACATCAAGGTCCACTCCAAGGACTTGTCCCAACTTGTTCACCAGCGCAGATTCATTTATTGGGAAAACGGCAACATGGTCTCCGGACTCGTATCTGTAGCCACAAGATGTAATCAAATCAGACTTTGACTCGCATGTGTAAAGAACACCGTACAACCATTTGTCAAAACACAAGACTATGAATAATATATTCTATTCAACTACGTATGTATAAGCAAACAAACAAAAACATGGCCCCACCTGATCTTGGAGCCTGTTATGTCCAGTTCAAGGTGCATGAGATGTCTATCACCAGCTTTGTTGAGCTTGCGGTTGACAGTGACCGGGGCCAGGAAAGGATTTTTCGAATCAAAGGGCCTGCAAAGCAAAAACCAAGATTTCAGTGTGGATGTGCAATAATTAGAGGTAATATATTATAAACGAGTCACTTTGAATGAAGAGAAATCTGATATTTGTCACTGGAGAAAAAGAAACTGTAGATATGCATGTCCCACGTCCACTAGGGGGCACACAAGTTAATTTCTGCATATGACCTGTAGTAAACTTTAGAGTTGGTGATATATGAAGGCGAAGGCAGAAAAACCACTGAGCACACAGGACTGTAATGACATAAGGAAGACTTTCTACTGCACTTACGGCTTCTGCACCTCAAAACTCTTCAGGCGGCCAATCTCTCCAGAGAACACTTTGTTCATGTTGAGGTCTGCGTGCTCCTGCAGCTCGTACTGCCGAATGCTGCGGGGGAGAAGCAAAGTAAAAGTTTACACACAATCAGGGCAAAACCAATTAAAACACAGGAAAAGAAAGAATGTTGTCCTTTGAAAAGGTTTATTTTCATGGTAATGTGACACAATTTGAAAGGCATGAGGGAATGAGGAGGTAATTTAAGCGAGAACCATTGGAAAACTTCTTGTTTTTCTCATTTGCGGGTTAACCATGAAAGCACCTTGATTCATCTCCTGAAGCTTCAACGCCGAAGTGCTCACAGACGGCCGGCCAGAACTGCTCCCGCCACGAGATGAAGTCCTCTTCCAGACTGAGACAAAACGTTTTTAATTCACACCAATTCAATAGAGCTGAAACAATAATGTAAACCTTGTTTTTATTGCGATCACAGTGGCATTTTTATTATCAGACAAAACCAAGAAGCCACTGGGATACATTAATGTACGATAAGTTAGTGGCTAGTTTTTGTCTTTCAGAGTCATTTTGTATCAGTAAAGTTAAAACGTTGCTCGAGTCACCTCCATCATTTAATGTAAACAACACCAGGGAAAACCAAGGTCACAATTGTTTGACGCTCAGCGGTTTAATCGGTCACTTACTTGGCGTCATCGTCTCCCAGACCAAGATCAAAGATGCGAGTGGCTCCCAGATCTGCTAGCCTTTTGTCCACATATTTTCCCATGGCGTTGTAGTGCTCGTACGTCTTATTGCCCAAAGCAAACACCTGAGGGCAGACGGGACACAACGAATGCATGAATAACTCTGTCCAGGAATTAAACCAGATTTCACCCCCCCTCCCCATCATCATCGTGTTCTTTGCTCAAATAAGGCCACGGATGCTGCACCTCAACAATAGCATGCGTAGATCAGACATGGCAACACAACGAAGCTCTTTCTTTGTCAAGCCTCACGGAGCTCAGCGGCGCTCACGCTACTGAGCCCTGCCGCTCTGTGCGAGACATGCAAACTTAATGAGTAACTACTACAAAAGTTTCTAACAATCGAACCTTTTGCTCCTCCAATATCGCAGTGTGGATTACTACCATATAATTTAGGAGCCGTTTAAATACTGAATCACGTCATTATTCTGAAGGGAGGGAGCAGGAAAAAAACAATGATAGCAAGACTGTCTACATGTCATTGCATGGCACTCGCTCAACATTGTTAGAAAATACTTCACAACACTAACAAAGCAACAACAAATATATTGTGAATTGTATTAAAAATGCAACACTGAGGTAAATGATTAAATGATCCAGTGGAATAGTACAAAATACAAAACAAGTTAGCTCACATGAGGTAATCTCTGGTCTCTGGGTAACTTTCATGTCAGTACCTCTCAGTGGTATCTGTGACGCTTCAAATGGCATTTTTTTAAAAGTTGTTCTAATCGTTTTCTTTTTTGTCAAATTACAACTGTTGACAATCTTGCAATTAATTAATTAATTAATTAATCAATATTTGCGATAGTCATCTCTGTAACTGAACTCAACTGGGATGCATAATAAGATGTGGCCATTGACATTTTCCTTTTGCTGTTGTGATCATAATAACGACAAACCCTGTGGTGCACTCTGGGTAAGATCCCATTCCAACGCGCTCATTTGTGGCTTTACACATTTTTTTTAGAGCGCCAATACTCACGGTGTAGTTTAATTTGGAGAGGTCCTCATCGTCGTTCTCCTGCAGCCAGTCGTAGAAGTCCTGCGCATTATCCGTCGGATCTCCTTCACCATAGGTGGCCATGCAGAATATGGCCAGGGAGTTGTTGATCTCAGACAGACGGGCGAGTTCCCCCTGTGGAACCACGTGGTATAATTCAGAAACGCCAACCACTGAGGCGCTAATAAAACGATCATTACATCTCACGTATCAGACAAGTTGTTTCAAGGTTTTAGACAGTCAGCGAACCCGTCTGAGTGATTAAAGTTCTTAATGTCGCTTTATAGCATTTCATTTATTCTTTTGACATGTCCTGAGGTCATAACATTATGTACTGGGTATCATCAAGAGTCAAATACCTCACCACCTCGGATTTGAGGTGATGATGTACGGAAACCTTTATAGAAACGCGTGCTTGAACCCATTACTTTTTTTAACGCAGCAAAATGATAGTTACAAGACCAGACGTGTCCTGAGCGCTTCTGAAAATAAAACATGGCATGCTACGTGTACGGGATTGAAGCTAAAATAAATAAACTTATTTAGAAAGGAGGCGCAAAATTCAATAAAGAAGCATTTAAAGAGTGATCAGATTTAACGGATGTGATTTGAAGACGGTTTGCCAAATTACCATATCATACTCCTCTGGATCCGCAGCCATTCCTTTCATGCCGTAGCGCTGAGCGTCTTTGGACAATCTGTTGGCAAACTCCTCTGCTGTGCCCGTCTGGGAGCCGTAGAACACGATGATGTTCTTTCCCTGTGCACAAGACGACATGAAACCATTTACAGACCAGTGTAAAGGCTTATTTCTTCAATGACTATGTTAAAGAACCGATTGCACAAAACCGATGTATAATTCATAACAAATGATGAAATGCTATATTTCCCTGCTGCACTCCTACAAGTGAGGAGGAATTTTAAACAGCCTTGACTGAATAACGGGAAGATAAGAAATGGTTTCTGCTCCACATGGTTGCTTGCTTACATTCTGAACTGGTAAAGCGACAGAAGACAGCCGAGCAGCAGCGGGGGCCAGCAGCTCTGCTTCCACTGAGCTATCTCAAATGTTTGCAGCTAAACTACATGACTTTTGGTTGTTTCTCAACTCTGGCTAGAAAAGAAGAGAACCGCAATAGACTAAACAGTTTGTCTGCCACTCAAACTTCCAAGAGGTCACGATAGCTGCGAGGCAGTTTCAACAGCGAGACGTATACTGAGCAGAAGAGCGAAAAAGAAGCATTAAGAAAAAACACAACAAATATATAGAAAGGTTTTCAACTCGGACATAAAAGCCAAACATGCAGTTTGAATTTGATGTAAAATGTCATGTCGACATAAACAGCATGTGTTTATTAAAGGGAAACCTAATATGTGGGGGAAATGTATTAGTCAGCAGTCATGGGTTTTACTTTTTTTTTTCCCCCTCAATATTTCTTCACTGCAAAATAATTGTGAGTCAGGCTTTAGATCAGGGTTAATAACTTGGATCACCATGATGGCCATAAAAATGTAATTCCTCCTTGGTGAAGTTCACACTGATATATCAACAATAACAAAATGAACAGAAAGTCTGTGAAATGAGTCATTTCAATAAAGACCAAAAACAGACGTATACTTTTGATATATTTTACTTTTTATAGATTGGATATGGGCAACAAATCACAAATCAGGGATTTAAAGAAAAAAACAACAACCCTGTATTTGCAGGTTACTCCCTCTTGCATACAAGAAATATCTGTTAAAGGTTAAGTGGTGACTTGAAATCGTAGGTGTGAACGTATGTGACCGTCTCTTGGTGTTAATGAGGCTGTGATGGACGGCACGCATTGGACGAAGCTTCGCCAATCAAAGAATATGTTGGTTCCATTCAGGCAGGCACAGTCCTCAAACGACTGTAGCTATTTAGGGTTGGCCTGCTCCAGGACTGGATGGACGGACAGAGTAATTAGACTGCATATCTGGAAATCAGCAACAGAAAGGCTCCGTTGCCCAGGTCAGTGCATGTTCTCCTTCAAACGCATGCCAAGAAACCAAAGCAACAAGAGCTCAGTCTCAGACAGCATGCCTTCATCAGAGCAACATCACTCACCGTTTTCTTCATTTTCTCGATGAAGCTGGTCTCTCGTGTGGCAGGTTCTCTGAAGAAACAAAACAGATTTGGTTCAATAATAACGCATATACACAAAAGTGCATGATGTCACTGTACTGTGATTAATATTCACCAAGCCGTGACCACATTTCACCAATAATCAACAATGAGTTTTATAACACAAATAAACCAAAGTGAAATCGCTTTTCTTTTTCACAGAATCCAAAATGATTCTACTTTTTGTGCAGTAATGACGATCATGCTGGAGACGTGAACGGACTCCTTATCAACCTTGAATAGTTCAAAACAACGTCACTTTTCACATCAACTTGGGCTAAAATAGAGCGAGCGAAACTTTGTAATCAAGTACAACTACTGTTACGCTGCTTAAACTGCACTTGATTACAAGTGGAACGATTGATTTGACGAATAGTAAAAAAAAAAACCCACAGCATTAATGTTGTTTTTTCTTAAACATTCAAAAAGATTTGTCAATTTAACCAGAAAATATCTAAACAAAAAGTTAGCAGCTTAGTGTTTGTAATGCTACACTTCAAAATCAAAATAAATATATATTACTGTTAATGCAGATTTAAGTTCTATGGTTCAGTTGTGTCGCATAGCATGACTAGACATTTTAAATCCACCGCATCAGCAAGACTTGAGCAACAGCTACAAATTGTCCAGTCATGTTTACGATCATTCATCCAATGAGGAGCATGAGTCATTCAAAGCTTTCAGAAATACTTAAAACGCAGACAGGCTTTGGAGGAAGTGGTTTCCATCTCATCATTTACACATCTTGCCAAGTAAAAAAAAAAGAAGAAAAAAAGAAAGAAGATTCAGATTTACTCAGGAAGTAATCAAACAATGAAAACAGGTCAAAACGTGCAAACACAATGTGAGTAAAAAGGGAAACACACCAAGATGGATGAGAGCCAACGCCGTCTCATTCACCATCAAAGCTTAGATTATACAGCTGAAAGCCAGATGAATACACTTCTACAATTCTAGTATTTAGCAGCGCAAAACCATTGCATAGTAATTCAAGCTGAGCCGCAGTACACTGACCAGCTCGATTTGAAGTAAACAGAAAAGCAAAATGCATCAAGAGTCCATTTTGTGTCCACAATACTTTTGAGACAAAAACAAACCACAGGAAAGCATAAAAAAAGCGGCACACAGTGGGAAGGCATGTAAAACAGGCAAAGGTCATCACTCATCCCTACAGGAAATGGGGATCTTGTGACTGCAATTACATAAATTTCACAATAATCAGTTGTGGGAGTGGTCATTTCTCACAATTCCTGCAACGTCTCATTTTTC
Source organism: Lipophrys pholis (assembly GCF_963383615.2). Classification (NCBI taxonomy): domain Eukaryota; kingdom Metazoa; phylum Chordata; class Actinopteri; order Blenniiformes; family Blenniidae; genus Lipophrys; species Lipophrys pholis. Next base: position 17,807,634 of record NC_137627.1, on the reverse strand, counting down.
AGGGAGTCCTCCTTCATGCAGACCTCATTACATCAAACCTGGTTGTAATAAAGGCTGAAGAAACAGTCATCCATTAACAAAAAAAAAAACAACGAATGTTCAAAATGTTTACAAATGTTAATTTTTTTACTTTTTACAAATGTTCAACAAAGGAAGTTGAAACAATGTGCTGTGACACAGCAAAAGTTCTCCTTGGACAGACACTTGTCCGCTAAAAGCAGCTGAAAATGGTACGATTGAGCAACTTTAGTAGGAACCAAGAAGAGTCACTAAAACTGCCGTCAAAAACTCAAGTGATTGTTCACAAGAATTTTTTTTTACTGCTATAGTAAAAATCTTATTCTTATAGCTTTGTAGTGTACTCGACTTAATAGTGTGCGTTAAGGAAAGCTCAGCATTTTAAAGCTGATATCAAAGAAGAATGAAAGGACTTGAGCATTTACAGCAAATATTTACATCTCTACAATTAGTGCTGGGAAATGTTTCCTGGATTGGAATATTTGCTAATATTTATTGCAAATAAAGACATAAAAATGCAAATTGAGCTGTTTTTTGTTTTTTTTAAATAATTGGCCACAACTGTTTTATTAACACAGCAATGATCGAAATTGCTGTAAGATCCCCAACTTGCTGAAACACTGGCTGCTGTGATTCATTCCAACTGTTCTTTGAAGCTTAAAGTGAATTCCTGCTCAGAACATGAACCCATCCTTTGCCCCTAAGCGGAAGCATTCCTGACAGCTTCGGCAGGGTCGCTCTTAAATGTTATCAGCTGAGACACTCTGCCTCAGCAGTCTCACTGTCAGACCCTCAAGGGGGAGGATTTCCATGTTTATTCAAATTACAACTACCAGATAACCATCAGAACTCTGCCGAGCTACCCTGATCATGTTTAAAACTAGAGGTGAAGTATTACAGACTGTGTATTAAACACGTGTACTGGTGGCTATACATATGAAAACGCTGAGTAAAGATGTAATTATAACAGAAGCCAATGAAGGCAGTGGTTTATCTGCCAATTTGTAGGATCAAAAGTTTGCTTTACAGCCTCCGTTGTTTATGTATTCTTGGTGAAGACACTGAACACAAAGACACGTTTGTATGAAAGTAAAGTCTATTCAAGTTAAATTAAACACGGTTGAGCAAATTCTTCATCACTGTTCCACATGTAGGAAAAATTACTTCATTTTTCGCATGAAGCAAAAAACTGGACTCATGCATGCGCTCAATCGTTTGTGCATTTTATTCTAAAAACTACACCATGTGTTTAAGAGTCCCACCTATTCATTCATCCAGCCAGCCCTTTTAATACAACCACAGTGACTCAGTTTCGTCATTCAGCTCTTTCACACACGAGAGAGATTCTCTGCTGGTACAATCAATCTCGTGTGTTTCACAGGAGACCTGAATGTTCATTCAAAGGCGACAAGCCTGTTTCTTGGAGAGCAGCCTGCTCATTTATCAACTGCATCTTAGAGGGGAAAAAAGAGACGGGGGGGAGAGAGAGAGCGAGACAGAAAAAAAAGGCTGTACACCAATCATGAAATTGCATTTGTACACAGATTGTATCTCCACATCTTACATAACCTCCCAGGAACATTGTATGGTTTTGATACCATTATCTGTCCATGTTCAGGAGAGAAAAAAACGCATTACACTACAAGCCGAGCCAACACTACAAAATAACCACTGTTTCAACACGTACGTGCAAAAATACTTTATTGCTGTTCAACAACTTCCCGTGTGTGTATCTACAATAGTCAACTAAACAAAAAGAAGTAGAAAAAGACAGTAGCTGACAGTTCAAGACGTCTCCCTACACTCGATAAAAAGTGCCCTTTTGAACACCTAAGTAGTAAATGCAACACTTTACTGACCTTTCAGCAGCATCTATCCTGTCTTCTGGCAGAGAGAAGACACAGCCCATGGCATGCAGCCCTGTAGCTCACCACTGCCACTAGCACCAATGGCTAGGCCACGCCGGGAGCCGCCACACTCAAAATCAAAAGCAGGACGTCAACACAGAGCCGCCTCGGGATGGAAAAGTAATACCCGTCCAGGAGAAGGCGGACCAACACAGCAATTGTCACAAGCCGTCTGCTTTCACCTCAGAGGCTCCAGCACAATGTGAACTCTGCCTCTTCTTGTGCCGCTTCTCTGAAACCAGCAGCGTCTGATCGCCACACAGAGAGCCCCGCCACACACACACACACATGCATACACACACACACACACACACACACACGCACGCACAGCAGCCTGCAAGCCGTGTCAGTGTCGGGCAGCCACTGAGAACACAATGGTGGGAAACTGACTTTCCCATAAAATGTAGCTGGGCTGCAGACCCACACTTTTGACTCATGCAAACACACATTGAAATGATCTTGGGCTAAAAACGCCTTCCTCCTCATCCCCGCCCCTTTTCCTCTCCGGTCTGAAAGGTGTTAGGAGCGAAAATGTCTACAGGATCTATTCTGAGAATTTGGCTGGATATCAGAGCAAGTCCTGCAGACCAGTGAGGGGTGGGGGGGCTGTGAATGGTAGTTTTTTTTTTTTTTTTTTCCTAAAGTATCCCCTGCCCCCACCTCATTGGAGGAGAGAAGGGAATGTCATTGCTATGGCAACCTCATTTATCATAAAAGGATTCCATTTGTGACAGGGCTCTACTCCAATGGCAGCACCGCTCAGCGCCTATACCCACACACAGGCACTAAAAAGAAAAACAGGGGAGTGGGGAAAGAAGAATGAAAAAAAAAAAAAAATGCAACTCAGAGCAAAGAAAGGGTTGCTTGTCTTTTGCCTCAACTTTCCACCTCTGCAGAAGGCTCACAAAAGGAACTTGGCTCGCACTCCTCGTTTGCTCTCCAGGGAACTTTCAAAATGGGTTCAGGGCCAAAAACAAAAGCACAGGAAAGACATGGAAAGACGACAACCCCCCCCCCCCCCCCCCCCCCCAAACTCCACTCCTCCCCATAACCGTTAGGTAATCGCTGCCCCTTTAAGGGGAGGGGAGACCAGCTTGATGCTTGTGTTGCTCCCTGTGTTCTCTTCCTGTGTCCCCGCCCTCCACAGATACATACTCTTCCCAAAGCAAAACACTGTTCTCCAGGGGTCTTTCCCCCTCTAACCAGCCTGTTTTCACACCAACTCTCAGGGTCTGCCTTGTTTAAACAAATCTCCATTTTCATGGACGTCTAACCACTGCTGGCCCTGTGGCTGGATGGATCACTAAAGAAATATAGTACTTCCTAAGTGAGTAAAATCATTGAAGCAAAACACGATAATGAATTCCAGCCAAGCCTCCATTCAAAGTGAACAGAGAGAGAGATAGGCAGAGTTAATGAGACAGAGCAGACAGAAGCAAAGGTCAGCACTAGTGAAACATTTACAAGCATCTTTGGCTGTGCACTCTCACACACTTGCTTCGGCATGGAGAATGTTCGCTCTGACAGTGCTACTCCAGGATAACACTTGTGATTTGGTTATCAGGGGGTCCCTGACAACCACATTCATAATGTTGTTTTTCTTGAGCTTCGACATTTAAAAGTGATTCAAGCCCAGAGAGGAAGAAAAGAAAAAAAAGCTAGCAAATGGTTGCTACGGCAGTGGTCACTCCAACTTATCTATTGATTTCTTCTGTTTTATTGTAAGGCAGATAATCTGAGGTTCTAAAAGATAACAAACCGATTCATGCTGATTAAAGCTGACTGAGCAAACCTCTAGTAACCCTTATGCCATACCTCCCATCATTTTTGCCCATACTGCCAAACGTGTTGACAGATTATGTCCACGAAGGATAATTCACTTTTAAAATATGTCAAACCGGAAGCAGCTTGGCTTGTGACCGTTACAGGTCTGAGACCGCCACTGGTACAGAAGCCCACTTTTTGGCTCACAATTTATCTGTGCTGGAGTAACGGCGGTCTCTCTTTGGGAGCGTCGTTCAGCTTAACTCTCCACTCTCTAAAATTCTTCCCAGATAGACGAGAAGAGCGACAGCGCTGCAAACCGAGAGGATTAGAGGGAATTTACACCTCTCTGGTGATATGGGGTGGGATTCACATGTATTACAAGTGTGATTCCTCAAAGTAAACATTGATCTATGTTATTACATACTGTAAGCGTGTGTCAAGATTACAATACAGCAGCTGCAAGAGACCATTTAAAGGTAAATCTAAGCTTTAGAGAAATCAACTACAGTTTAAAAAAAAAAAAAAAAAAAAAGAGTAACAACAGCATGAATGTGAATGTTTTTTACTATCCAAGGTTTTAATCACAGAAATTAAATTGTGTTCCAATTAGCACACGACAAGACTTATTGTAAGCTCTGTTAAAGCACCAATGGATACTCACGGTGTGTCAAGCTTCTTGAACTCAGGGAGGGGCTCGGGCTGCTTGCGGGGCATGAAATAATAAATGATGATGCCAACAATTAATGAGAAGAGAAAGAGGTCCAAGTTGGTGAAATAAGGCTCCGCCTCCTCCGCAGTGGACTCTGTGTGAGTGATGGCGTCTGCGTCCATGTCTGCCACGTTGAGACTTTACCTGCAGAAGCAGAGAACACGGGAGTTTAAAGATTTGAGATGTTGGATGTATAGGAGAGACATTTGATGTAGTGGATGACGAATGAACACTTCAATTGCAACACATAGTTATAGACTAAAGTTTATGGTGAAATGTCTGGGATATTATTTGACCCAACTCCTTTAAGATACTCACTAGTTCACCAAAACTTCGACAAGCAGTTTATCTCCTCAGAACAGAATTTCTATAATGCTGGCCCATTGCTTTTGGTAATTTTCCCATTCTTTCTCAGAAGAAATTAGATATTCTTCCACCTTATAATATTTTCTTAAAAAATGTAGAAAATATCCCATGTTTAAAGATTCACGGCTTTTAACAGAGTAAATTTATCTTTTCCCCAAGAGAATAAGCAAGTTAATTATTACCTTTTGTTCAGATTGACCAGTATAACCTAAAAGAATTGTTGGAAGATCCAGTTAATGTTTTAAAATCACTGTTTTTAACATCTGCTGTACCTGAGTCCAAAAAATAGAAACCACCTGGCAATACCAAAATAAATGAGCAACAGATTCTGGCTCTGAAAAACAAAAGTGACAATTGTCTGATGACTCGAGGTTACTGTCGGTAAGAAATTCTAAATGATTTTTATTTGAAAAAAAAATAGATTTTGGACATCTATTAGGTCTTCCCATTTTCTAAAGATTTTATATGGAATAGATAAACGAGTTATGTTTTAGATAAAATGTTGTAATGTGTTTATTCATTTTAACACCCTTCAACCATTTGTTATACCAGCAACTTTTTCCCTCCACAAAATTTTTTTTTGTTTCCACTTATGCCCCACAGCAGCAATTAGTTGGTTGTAACAGTGGATGGAAAAAATATTTCCATATATCTCAGGAAGCTGCCTGTACTCCAATATTCTACCGTCTTCCCCCACAATATCATTTATAAACACAATTCCCCTTTTTCGAGCTTGCTCCCAAAGAAAAGGTTTCCCATCAATCAAAATATTTGAATTTAACCATATAATTTGTTGTAATATGTCCTCTCTTTTTTCAGGGGGTTTAAGTTGAAAACTCAGCCAACATTCCAAAGCTTCTTTTAAAAACTGTTAATCTGCTTCTTCTCTAGTTGCGGGTACATGAACAACCCAGTTGAAAACATAAAATGGCTTTGACTTAGTAAAATATTTGTATACCAGTTAGGGTTTTCATGTATTTTTTTGAACAAGAGAAGCTTTTAGAGAGAAACTTATAGCCTCTAAATGTAGTCATTTAAAGCCCCCCATTTCGTAATCATTATATATAATTTCCCTTTAAATTTTTTCCGGTTTATTGTTCCAAAAAAATGAAAATATTTGTTGTTCATAATTGTTAAAGAAGCTTTTTTGTGGAGCAGGGAGTGACATAAAAAGGTAAACAAACTGTGATACTGCGAGTGAATTTAAAAGTGATATTCTTCCATATATAGTTAAGTGTGTCTTTTTCCATGGTTGGAATGTCTTTGCTATTTTTTTCCCGGTTTCTTTCTTTCTTTTTTTGCAAAAACCGCGTGCTCCGACCCGAGATCTGCAACTGAATAAGTGCTTCATACACGACCTTATTTACCAACAACGTTCCTGGACAGAACTTCAAAATAAAAGTCAAAACAACGTATTTTCAAAACAATCTTCCCCCATAGCGAGCTTGTACTTTGAAAAGAATACCGCATGCGCAAATGACATGGCGTTTGCGTCCATGTGAGAGTGCGCATGCGTAACTGACTCAAATGACCCGTGGAAACCCCGTAAAAAGAAATCGAGTACATCACTAACAGAGCAGCAAAGAGCAAGAGTCTGGCGAAGAAGAGGGATAAAAGAGAGAGAGAGACAGAAAGGAAACAATGGCTGCTGCTACATCCACAAGGCTGCAACTGTGTTCTCTTTTTATTTGCAAAAGTATCTAAAGTATCGAAATACATGGTAGTATCGGTATCGATACGAAGATGTTGGTACCGTGACAACACTAATATATAGTATATAGTAGGGATGTCCCGATCAGATCGGTAGATATCGGATTGGGGCCGATATTGGTGATTTGTGAGTGATCGGGAATCGGCAAATGCAGCCGATCACCCCACCGATCTTAAAAAAAAAAAAAAAAAAAAAAAAAAACCCGGTCCGCAACGTCACCTAATAACCACAACAATCACGGACTACAAGCTCCGGTCGAGCTGCAGAAGCTAGAAGCAGGCGGAGCGGGGCCATAGACCTATAAAACTAGAGTTATATATAGTGGGGTTTTTTTTATGTGCAGAAGTCTACTTCTAAATTTCTATGTGTTCTGTCTTCTTCTGCGTTTTTGTTGTGTTTCGTGAGTCGCAGTGCCCCTAAAGGCCTGGCATGTGTACTACATGCCCTGAAGCCTCGTGTTGAGCCGTGTTCATAGTGAGGTGTGGACGGGAGTTTTTTGGGAGCAGGCCAGGGAGAACAAAAGATTGTTTTTTCGTCGTGTGGATATACCCTCAGTTTACAACAACAACTAAAGAAAAAGCTGCACTGAAAAAAGCAAACTCAGTGCAACTTTAAAATAAAGGATTTTAAAATAAAGAATCAGTACCCACAGGGAAGCGATATGGCAAAAAAAATAACCCAGAAGGTCACACTAGTTTGAAGGGAGACTGGGATATTATGAATAAGTTTTTGAGGGAACTATGTTCAGACTACTTTTGTCAAACAGGTTTTACCACTTTGAAGTGGAATTAAGTGTTTATAATTCAGATTGAAATGTAAATGTTTTGTGACAATTCAGGTCAAACCTCTCATACTGCTTTAAGTGAAACTGAAATTCAATACACAAAGAAGTTACATTGTAGCCTAAGAGCATTTATGTTTAAGTCATTCTGAGAAGAATTTTGATTCAATAAGTGAGTTTTACAGTCATTTCTAGCTAAACAAAGCTTCTGCCGATAGTACTTTTAGCTTCGGACATCTTAGTTGCTCCAAAAATAGACTATTGACTATCTTTGCAATAGCAATGTAAGTATCGGATCGGGAAAGTATCGGTATCGGCCGATACTCAATTCTGAAAAATCGGATCGGTATCGGGGGGCCAAAAAGTGTGATCGGGACTATATCCCTAGTATATAGTATAGCGGCATAGCTCGGTTGGTAGAGCGGTCATCTCCCAATCAGAAGGTTGGGGACACATATTTAATTGCTAACACACTAATGAGTGACGTGGACAACCGGCAAATTTTAAGCAGGGCGGACACTGAAACTGCCAAAATACTTGGGCTGGACGCGATTATTGGAATATTCAGGTCGTGGGTGCTACACGATCGCATCTACGAAACTCCTGATTCACTTCCGTGTACGTTCTATAACGCAACGTAACGATCCCGAAACTATCTTCACTTCTGCTGCCTGCCGTTCTCCTCAAGTAGTTTAAGTTTCACTTCAGGAGTTCTGAGCCATTTGGCTCTTTATTTGCTTTTAAATTGTGATTATTCGGACCCAAGCGCCCAGTAGGCACAAAGGTAAACTTTCATGTGTAAATTTAAAGATTAATATAGCAATATTTTACCAGTCTGGTCCACTCAAGATGAAACTGGACTACATGTGGTCCCTGATGTGAATTAAATCTTATTTAATAATTACCTTGCAAACATCTTATATACATATGTATATATGTAAACATATTTGTATTGGTTCAGTTATGTGCTTTTAAATAACCAAAACATATTTGGTGTTTGGTTTGTTCAATATTAACTGGTCCTACAATTTGTCTTCGTGACCTGTCTCTCTGAAGAGAGGACACCTGTCTTCAGGGGACACTTGCCCTTGGATTTTAGGGGGTCCCTACATCAGAGGTTTTACTGTATATACACACACACGACGCAGCAACCGACAACACCAAAACTATTTCCCTTTGTGGTCACTTTAGGAAAGTCAAGTGGTGTTCGGCGCTCCCAGGACACATTTACCCAAACACCCAGGAGATGATTAACAGACATGATGTCAGCTCAGTGAAGTACATGATACCAACACAAGATGAGTAAATGCCCCGCTAATATTGCACAGCACACTTTATGCATTCAGACTGCTTTCGAGATGTACTACATGTTGCACAACATACATTTTCTACTGGCCTAACCAGTCATAGTCAACGACCACATTTATGGTGGCTAATACTATGTCTTGTCTAACCCAACACAACAGTAACAAAGAGGCGAAAGAACAAACATCAATCAATACACAATATTGTGCAAATGTCTGGATGTGAATGAGCAAATAGGTAAATGTTATTCCATGGTGCCAAATCTAATGGTTATTGAATAAGCTAGTGTATTTAATAATTTGTCAGTAAATTGAGTAAATCTTATTTGGCAGCAGAGCATCCCAGAACCTGGAGCTCTTGTGCAGTGTCTTTCAAATGAGATCAGAGGGAGGGAATGACATGAACCCATGAGAGGGTCACGGGCATCCTGGGCTCAATGGGCTGATCCAACAGACAAGGGACTGTAGTAAAACCAGCCGCAGAGCTCAATGCTAGTTCTGATAGCCGCGTCAGTACAACACGTACTATATCAGTTTGTATGGAAAACATTAAAACAATGCTAATCTTTTCAGAATGCAGACTATGCCACGATCAACACAGTCATACATCCATAAAACAACCCAAAACACAAATAATAGATACTGAAAAACACCCAAAGTGCTGCTGGGATTACTCGCCTTCGGTTACTATTATTGATCTCCTTGGGTAGATAATTCCTCAGCGTTTCACCCATCCTACTCATAGGTGACCTCCACTGCACGTGCTCGGAGCCGAGGGCTGCCACAGTGCAGCGCCCAGGGACAAGTCTTGCACAAGGGTCCAGAGGTGGTGGTGGTGGTGAGGACAAGCAACGATTTACACTTTTTCCACCTAAATCTAACATGACATTATCATGTACTTCACTGAGCTGACATCATGCCTGTTAATGATCTCTGACTGGTGACTTCAAATAGTCGTCTCTGAATCGTGACACTGTCTCTCTAACCTGGGAGGTAGATCAAAAGCACACCTAAAAGAACACTGTTGTCGTGGTTTAAAGTTAAAAAAATTTTGGCGAGTCGCTGCAGCCTCACTTTCAAGTTATGAGACATTGTTAGATTGAGGGTCCCTGGCCAATCTTGAATTTTCCCAGTCATACAGGGGATTCTTTAAAGCTGCACTGTTTTCTTGGCTGTGTACATTATTCTTTCACAACTTAAAAGAACAATTTCTAAAAAATAAAAAGAGGCCATGCAAATAGTTTAGAAAGTAATCACGGGCTATAGTATCACCGATTTTTCTCTGTCCCTTGAATGGCTATGTTGACAATATGTTAGCAGTACAAAGATATCTGCATTTTAAAATGTGCTTCTGTTTTAGAGTACAAGCTCAAGGACTGGCTAGGCAGCTGCACAGAAAACACACGTCATTCAGGAACCGATTGTAGATTTGGCCTAACGTTCAACAACTGCTCAATCAGCGCAACCCACCAATATAGATGCGGATGGAATTTCTTGTCATGCTTAAACAACATTGGATCCTTTCACAGCGAGCCTGGGGGAACTTGGTGTTCTGAGCACTCAGGTTTCAATTTGGTTCAAGGACTGAACACAATGAGATCAAGTTTTTCTCTGATCCTGGGAGCGGGCTCGTCCCCAATGAGAGGACAATGGGACACAGCCATGCAAACTCTCGTTTTACAAAGCTCAGCTCGCCATTAGGATCAGTGACTTGCTGATGTAATCAACAAACCACTAGAGAGGCAGGTATGTGCCAATCCCTGCATGTACAAAAGTCACGGTAACTCATGGTTACTCAATACTGTCAGTTGAAAATGCAGTAAAGTTCAAACCACCGTTTAGTCCTTTCCGGGCAGAACGTTTAATATTGTGTACATAAGTTAGCACGACACTTGTACCATTCTCTCTATCGGGATGTTCTCAGGACTCAAATCAAACAAACCTCAAATTTAACAAAATGTTGATACTAAAAAAAGAAAAAAGACTTTACCAATAGCTTTAAATATGACGAAAGATGAATATAAAATCAATTGTTAACTATTGGATAAATGATTAGTTGTATACTCATTGATAAGTCGTTTCTTAAAGAGTTATTTCCACAAACATGTTGTACATTTTGCAAAATGACAAGGATTATATGTCTTTTTTAAAAGACTTTATCATATGGTTGTGTTCAATTAATTACAATAACATTGTTGTCATTTTCACAATTAAAAAAAATCAACTAATCAATAAAGGCATATGCAATATTTGAATAAAAGAGACCTTAAATAACCTCAAATCACAGCATGACATTAAAATTTAAAAAATCATTGAACTTGGTACTATTTCAACTCAAACAGGGAATGCTACAGTGATACCTTTTAAAGTTTAATTCGTCATCAAGCTAAACTACGTCCTGTTCTGCCATTTGTGTCAAAGTTTTTTAGGGATAACTTAAAGCCCTGAAGCAAGTGGTCATAAACAAACAAAAAAAAACAAAAAACTGTTGCCTTATACATACAATCCCCCTCACTTCGAGGTAACGAAAGCAGCTGCATGCAGATCATTCAGGACTAAACTATGGTTAGGTTATGACACACACACACATAACCTTTACAGTGTCTCCTGCTGTATGTTACAGAACAATCTCCATGCCAACTACTTTAACTTAGTGATCTCCCAGCAGGATCAATTAGCAGCTTAAGCTGAGAACATAATCGACCATAACAATGGCAATTTAATTAAAATAACAAACTCATAACGGCACATGGTGCAATATAAACGTGTAACAGTACTGCTTTCTACTGCTTCAACATAAACAGCAGACAAGACAGGAGAGGGGTATAACCAACGACACACTACACATTAATAAAGCAGATTCACCTGAAGTCCTGCCCGATGTCTCCTGCAGACCAGTCGCACAGTTGTCAGTGACTTCACCCCCGTTAAATACCTACAGAAGATAAAACTCTCTTCAACTCGTTACGCAACTTACGTCTGTCAAGAGTTGTGTACGCCTACTGCCGGCCAACACGTGGTAAATTCAAATATCATGTGAGACTTGGCGTGGCACCCAATATAAAAAAAAAAATGAATAGGAGCCTTATCAGCTGTGATTCCACGTGGCTATAAGCAATAAATGAATGAGAAACACTGGAAGTTTTCACTCATCCACACAGTCCAGCTCCATCTGCTTTAAAACAAATAGTTACGCAACAGTTTAGGGTTGCGGTATCTTGTTCTTCCTGCATGTATGAACCCCCTACAAAACTTTCACGAGTTACGAACTCGTCCACTTTCACTTCCCCCAAACATACAAACTTGAGCTCGGATGTAGAGGAAAAACGCCCGCTGTGAGGAGAGTGGGGCCCATTTATCGACTGGACTGTGACAACAATGACCAAAACAGGACATGCTGCAAACTACCCCTCAATTTATCAAGGTAACAGCCTCGCAAGAAGCGTTGAGATGAATAAAGAGTAAAGAAAGCCACGTAGAATTAAAGGTCGCGCGACAAGGAGCCGACACAAGTTTGCATAACGCCGGACTTTCCAGGAGCTAGCGTCGATCTCTTAAAAAATAAAAAATAAAAGATAACCTGAATATCTGTCCCGTGAGTGAACTTTTTGATTGTTGTTGTGTAATTGTGGACGAGCTGGTATCCTCGCAGCCTGCCACAGATAGTAGCTCGATGTAAAGTGTGTTAAAAAGAGTTTGGAGTGCAGCTTACCTCCGGCCTCTCCTCTTTGTGTCAGGCTCACACTGTTCTCAATGCGGAAGGAAGCTGTACGCCATGTAGGGCCGTACCAACTCCGGTTTGGGGGCGGGGGAGGAGTCCGACACTCTCTGAGCTAATTAGATATGATACAGTCGCAATCTTGTTTGTAGATAGTTGCTATTAGTTAGTTTTGAAACATATAGTGTAACAAAAAAAACCTCGAGATACGCATACATGCAATTTGTCTATATCTTTAATTGGTATGGTCTGCAGCGTCACAACGCACATGTAATCCAGTGTAAATTACACTGTGTAATAAATGCAGTTGAAGTGCAGAGGGTGAAGGGTCATGGTTGTGTAAGGAAACCTGCAGACCCAATGAATCTTTGACAAGGTGAATATCCATCAAACTTGAAACGTGTCCTCTACAGCCCAACCAGTGTTTATGTTCACATTGCAAAGGACACGAACACCAGCGAAAGCACTGTACTTTGAATTCACAGGGACTGAAAACTCAATGTTACTCCATCGCAAGTAAAAGTTAAGCGTTAAACCTGGTAGTAGAATCTCAGAAACCCCCCAAGTGAGTTTATTTAGCTCATTCACTCGCTTGTACATACTTTGGTACATGTTCGAAGCGTCCAAGATAATGATCCAACAATCACATACTGAAGAACCTTTTATTATTATCAACATTTCAATCATCAATCCCCTGATAACAAATAGCAACAATTATTTACAGTCCTAACATTTGCATTTCATCAGTTTCTCCCATTGACTTTAAAACATTTCCAATGAGAAATGTTTGAATACAACTAATAACCCATCTGTTGACATACCAAATACTGTAATAAGCAATACGCTAAAACCCTAAAGCTGTTCATGGGCAAGATTAGGCTTAGCAACTACAGCTTCAAAATTTCAGAGAATATTCATCTTTTGACCAGTTGTTCTTTCCCAGAGACCTCTTTCTCCCAAGCCATTCAAATCATACCGCATAGCTCACGTTCAAAATCTTCCCGGTTGCTATTAGTGGTAATGCTTCAGTAAACTTCACATGGAATCAATCCAATGCACATTATTCAAACATGGCATTTTAACATGTCTCTTCTTAAAAAACAGAATTCAACAAGAGGGAGTGGACATCTTTCCAAAGGCCCCATGTCCCGGTGGCCTCACCACTGAGTTCCAGCTCAGCTCCACTTTTCATGAAAACAGTAATTGAAATATGATAAACAAAAAAAGAGTTCCAATACACAACATGTATTGTATATGCAATATAGGCGTATATATATATTGTATATGTAGATAAATTCAAATTAGTATAAATACATTTTTCTTTTCATGTATATCTGTATCCTGTATTTCTATATCTTTGTGCTGACATGTCTGAAATGATTTAAGAATAAATCAGGGTTGTTATTGGTTTGATTACTTCTAACCTCCCATCTGAGTCCTAATGTCCTGATATTACATTGTTTTGTCTGGTTGTTTATTTTGTTTGTTATTTTTCGGGTAATGTTTTTTTTTTTTTTGATTTCTCGTGTACACCGTTTGTCTTAGACAAAATGACAGCACATTTTACTTTCATCCATATTCATCTGGGATCAGCTACCACTCTCACACTTAGTTTGATAAAGCAGTATTGAATAATAACGGTAATACTATGAAACTTCAAAAGTATACAGAAACACAACAAATGACTCACTCACACTGATGTATTATCACCTTAGACAATATCTTGATCACAAACACTTTTATTATTAGATACACACAGAGAAAACAAAATAACATGGCAAATAAGCAGCAATTTATAAACCCAAACTGAAACTTTCCATTCCCATCTTTAACACAATCACAAGACACCAGTAAAGTACTTGAATATACAGATATACACGAAAACAAGCCAAAATAAAGACGATGATATTAAAGATATTATTGTAGGTCCTTGCACATATTTTCAAATGTTTTTGTCACATTTGCCCACACGATTGAGGACATATGATGGATGCTTGTTGAACTGAAATATAATTTTGAAAAAACGAAAAGGAAGCAAGTTGAAAGGGAATGACTCACCTGTGAAGGTTTGTTTTTAATGGATCACCAAGTCTTTTATTACATTGAATTTGAGCCTATTTACTCCATATGGACTTACATTTTTTATCTGCCACAACAGAAAAATACAGTAAGATTTTTTTATTAAGAGATTAATATGTGTTGACATTTTTCCAGGATATTTGTACACATTTTTGTTTTTAGAGCTTTCACTGTCCCTTTGTTTTCTGATTTCTGCTTTTCTGCTTCTGACGAACTACTGCCAGAGTGGTGAAGAAGTTTCCCATGAACAGAATGAGGAAACAGAGACCACTCGTCGAGACCTGGCAACAAAAGCATTAGTAAGCAAATCAGAAAGCATGGCTGTAACTGGTTTATAACTAATGTATATGACTGATAAACAAATGCTCAGTAGAATATGAAAAAAATATCAAAATGTTGAGGGTGAAACAGGGAATATCTGTGGAAGCACTGACCTGCCATTCTTTGCAGTCTGGGAGCTGTGTCATTCTGAATAGACACAGACCATTGAAGAGTTGCCAGAACTGCAAGACAAAACATGAAAACTGAAGGGCTTGCTTTTTATTTTCAAGTGAAAAGATGTAGTGTACAAATAGGCAGGCAGACAAACACACTAAATCTCAGCAAAAGTTACTCATGCCCAAATGCAATCAAAAATGCTTAGTCCAGAATGAGGTCAGCATTTATTATGGGTATTTACCAGTCAAAACCATGACAGAGCATCTGGCAAAATAAGCCACTTGACGAAACTGTTCAGTGTCGCAAAGTGTACTCACATGACCAAAAAACAGGAAGGGCAAGAGAAATGTCAGCCCTTTCCACATCCACGATTGAAATCCCTCTAAAAGCAGAAAAAAAATTGCATCGTTTCATTTTTCAACATGTTAATTTAAGAAATGACAAACAGGGGCTCCAGACAGTCATTTGAGCTTTGCTGCCTGTTTGCCTCTCTTCTGTTTGCCCATTCAAATCCTGTGCTCTTGATGTTTTAGCAGCATTACCCACCCACAGTCAGATCCATGTTGTGTCTCTCTCCCAGGGCCCGCAGTCTGTACAGACATCCACTTTGATAATAGCACTGCAGACACTGAACAAAACCTGTCGGTGCCACGAGAAATCAACACAAATCCCTCTTTGTTCATAAGAAAATGCAGAGATCAGGAATGAAGACGTTTGGTCTTACTTTGATACAAGGAGTAGGCTATAAACTGGTTCCTGAATATCTTGTACATGTTCCCCTCTGGCCTGCAGAGTGCACAAACATGTACATGTGGGCAAACAGTGTGTTTGTTAAATGAACTATGTAAAGTTTCTGTCTTTGTGAACTTACCACGTCAGCATGACACCCGTCAAAAACGCTGATATGTAGTGGTGAAGGACCCACCATCCTTTGATTCTGTAACACGGTACACACATTTTTAGACACACGTTTGTCAGGAAAATGATGGAAAAGTAACATAATCATACAATCTTCCTTTGCCTAATTACCAGTCTGTCCTCCAATACTGTGCCCATGAACCTCCTCACTGTGGTTCTTTCTCTCATACATTCATGACTATAAACCATCTTAACTTCATACCTCTCACATGAGCTGGTCTTTACTGTTCCTTTACTTATTTAATGAAAAAAAAAAAAAAAAAAATCTGAATGTGTTTTTTTTTTTTATTGATGTGCTGACCTGGATCCATTGGTGATGAGGATACTTTCCCTGATAGTTAGTGTACAGTAGTACCACAACAGCAGGAAATTAAGGATAGCGTCCACAAATCTAAAGACAGGAGAACAAGTCATGTTATATTCAGGAGTTACCGTCACAATGCATATGAATACTACGTGACACAGTTGTTGCAGATGTATACGGCTAGATTCCGTGTGTCCACTTGTACTTTACCTGTAGTTCACAAAGAAATAGCAGATGAAGGAGAGCAACAGCAGAATGATGGTGAGGCACAGCTTGAACTTCTCATATTCGTCTTTGTAGGCAAATCTGGTGGGGATTGGACATTTTCAAAGCTTTATATATCAAGAGAAATGCATGCGATAAGGAAACAGACAGCCGGTCCTCTTTTAAACAAACTCCTCATTGGTGCACTGAAGCCTGAGTAACCACATCACCTCACGAAGACAAAACTGGAAAAAGGCGCACGTGACAAAATGTGGACTTTATTTTCAGAGCGTATTGGCCTTGACCGTCATTGCTTACTTTGCCTGCTTGCTGAGAAGAGTGACATTGACATTTCCCAGAACCATCCTGAGGTATACCCTGCAGTGAGAAACAATCATATTATGTTCGTGTTTATCCTCATTTAAAGGGTCAAACGATGTTGTTGTGATTAGTAGTTTCAGCAATAGCAACCGCGGTTTGAGTCTGAGAATGTGGACCGCTTCTGTGTGGTTTGTGTTTTTTCCGGACATGCTGGTTTCTTCCCACAGAATAAAAACACTTGAGGCTAAGTGGTGACCCTCAGGTGTGAATGTGAGCGTGTCTTTGTCTCTCTGTGTGTTTGCTTTCTGACCTATCCAAGATGTTTTCTGCATTTGCCCAACGTCAACTCAGATGGATGGATCATTATTCAATCCTTTACATATTTTCACACATTTATTTGTTTAACACCACAATTTTGTTACATTTTTTTAAGAAAATGTAATTATATAAAAGTCATCACCCATTTGTCTTGGGAAGGAAAGCGTTCATTTCGAAGAAAGTAGTCTGCCTTGTCTTGATTTTGTCTTTTATTTCTTCCAGCATCTCAGCGTCTTCTTTCGATGGTCCTGTGCTGCATC
The DNA here is from genome assembly GCF_963383615.2 of Lipophrys pholis. Lineage (NCBI taxonomy): Eukaryota > Metazoa > Chordata > Actinopteri > Blenniiformes > Blenniidae > Lipophrys > Lipophrys pholis. The sequence goes on along the minus strand of NC_137627.1, from coordinate 17,790,511 downwards.
TGATTGAAACACACAAGCAGAAGATGAGCTTGAATCATTGGTGCACGAAAATGGTTTGTCTTATTGGAGCTGAAGAGGAATCTTTCAGTCAGTGTCACTTAGGTTTTCTTCGTCCTGGTACATGTACTGTGACCTGGTGTACTCTTTTAATTTGCACACAATCTGGATTCGTTATCCATGCAAACTCTGTGATTGTTTGCAGGTTCTCACCTTTTCACGTGGTATGACATATCATCCAGTTGTTTCTGCTGCCGAGAGATTGAGGAAGAGCCGCCTTGTTGTAGTTTGGAGATTTCATCCAGTTTTTGTAAGTAGATTCTGTGCGTCTCCTGGACGTCGATAGAAATCGATAGTTAGGTTCTATCCATTATTAGAAAAAGTATAAGGATATACCTCCCAAAGACCTGGAGCAGGTAGCTATGCTGTGTGAATTTACGATAAAAAGACTAATATTACATGAGCTTTACATGGAGTTTATTCGCTGGATGCAAAAAAAATGCTCCATTCGTGTACGTCAGGGTTTCACTTCTAGTTGAACTCAACGTGAAAATGTTGATAGAACTTGTTACTTCTAGCTGATTGCGGTTTGCGTCTTACCTGAAGTTGTTGATACTCGTCCTCCAGGTATTTCCACTCCTCCAGAATGTCTGCTACTATTTTAGGCATCTCGTCAAAAGTTTCGCTGGCAAGTCCACTTAAGTAAAACAGTTATTACTTTAAACAGTTTAATCACAACGACATGCTTTGAAATGCCTGAAGAATTTCCCAGGGTGTGTGTGGCACCTTCACAGATGTTTATTGCTTGAAGTGAACTTTGACTGGTACAAATGTTCAAGATTTTGAATTGGACGTTGTTCCGTGGAAAATGTCTGGTTAAGATATTCTTCATTTATCACAAACAGATTTGAATGATTATGGTCATAGGCAACTCTCAGAATGTGAAAAACAACAAGACTGTATTAGTATCTCTGGCAGGGTTCCCTCAACAATGTTGTGGTTCTATTTTGACAGAATCACAGCAGCACATTTGCAGCATCTAGTGGACAAACAGACTTATTTTGAGAGAAAGAAAATATTAAGGAACGTTATATATTTATATACTGTCTGTGAAATTACTTCGTAAAATCCATACTGTGGGAGTGATTTGGAGAAACACTGGGACATATTTCAGATTGCACTTCTTTGTGTTAAGCATTGATCAAACTGTTAATTCGTGTATTTAATTATGTCCAAGGGGAATATGAAATGTGAACATTTTCAGAATGTACTCACACTTGTTTGTGGCAATGCTCCACGAACGTCAAACACCTTTGATGGCCTTTGAAGTGAAATGAGTTTGACACGCTTGATCTAAATGGTTTGTAATTAACAATAACAACAATTAAAAACAACAATTAATTCAATTCAATTCAATTCAATTCAATTTTATTTGTAAAGCGCTAAATCACATCAACAAACATCTCAAAGCGCTCTTACAATGATAGAGTACAACAGAACCCAACTAAACCCTTCCAAAGCAAGCAGGTGTAACAAGCAACAGTGGCCAGGAAAAACTCCCTCGCATGGAGAGAAGTTCATAAGAACTCCCTCTTCAGGAAGAAACCGTGGGGCGGACCCTAGACTCTGGAAGGGCGGCCGTCTGTCTTGACCGGTTTGGGGGAGAAGTACATGGGATAGGACAGGGAGAGAGAGGAAAAGAAGAGGGAGAGAGAGAGTGGCAGACAGGCCAGATAAGTACAAATACTAAGAAAAGTCTATGATGAGCGTTGGTCTGATGATGAACCAATCTCAGTCTGGAGTTTAAGGGCCGTGCCGTTGCGGTGGGGTCCCGGTGCTGTGGTGGGGTCGGGTAGTAGGACCGTCGTAACTCCACTCTGTGAGTCTTGGGTGTGATCCCCTGGATCCTGCTCTCCTCCTGTCAGGGAGAAAAAAAGACGGCGGCAGTATCTGGTGGCTACAGTAATGTTGTTACACAGAGAGAAAGAAAGAAAGACAAGAAACAGAACCTCCAAATGTAGAGTTCCTCCCTTTAACGGGAGAGAAAAAATCCCCTCAGCAGTCTAGGCCTATAGCAGCTCAACTTAGTGGTCCTATTTTATTCCTATTTTATTCCTAATGAGAAGCTTTATCAAAGAGAAAGGTTTTTAGTCTACTCTTAAATAAACTAATGGTGTCGGCCTTTCGGACCGAGGCTGGTAGTTGATTCCAGAGTAAAGGAGCCATATGGCTGAAACTCCTGCCTCCTGTTTTACTTTTATGGACTTTAGGGATTACCAACAGTCCTGCATCCTCAGAGCGAAGGGCTCGTGGAGGGTGATAAACTTCTAGAAGTTTCTCGATATAGGACGGAGCCTTCTGATGAAGAGTTTTATATGTGATCAGAAGGATCTTGAATTCTATTCTAGATTTAATTGGAAGCCAGTGTAAAGATGCTAAGCCTGGTTAGTAAACGTGCAGCAGCGTTCTGCACTAGCTGTAAGATCCTAACAGAGGAGTTTGGACATCCTGACATTAGGGAGTTAAAATAATCTAATCTTGAAGTCACAAAGGCATGAATAATTTTTTCTGCATCTTTGAAGGACAAGAAGTTTCTAATTTTTGCAATATTCCTTAGATGGAAGAAGGCTGTCCTGGAGACATGTTTAACATGGGAAATAAAGGACAGATCCTGATTAACAATGTTGACATAAAACAATCAGGAAACAAACTAAAATAGGAATACAATGCATTGATGTGTAAATCATAAAGTCAAAAATATAATTTATTATCAGGTGTTGAACTGACATGCAATTCTTTTAGAAAGACTAGTCCATTTTTGGACAGGATGGATGGAAGGAAGGATGGATGGATGGATGGATGGATGGAAAATAAAGGTCATAAGATGAAAACTTTCTAAAAAAGTGGGGACAGGTGGAATGCTTCCTACGTGGAAGATAATTGCTATAAAATAAATTGAAAGCCAGAAAGTCTTTCTGAAACTTGCACACGTTTCCCCATCTTTACACAAAAATAATTAGTCACCCAAAGTTTGAAATAAAACAAGACAACAAACTCCTCCAGGCCTGTTATTTTGGCTGCAACCATATCAGCTTAAAAAGAACATGCACACTCATTTTCCACAAAAAAAAGCTATTAATATTTTATTGAATAGAAAATTGAACCAAATCAACAATGTAGTATTGTAGTTGTGCATAGTTTCAAACATATGTATATATAATGCAAGCATGGGCATGTTTGCATTGTACTTCAATATCAGTACTAAATGATTTGCATACTTTAGATTTTCTTTTGTTTTATTCACTTTTACTTTTATCGAGGACCTTTAACAAATTCTGATTACACTACTGTTGTTATAGTTGTCTGCTGCCTTGAGATTTTCCACCACCAAACAATGGTGAAGTATGGTGCCTATCTGATAACTACAGTGATGATCATCAGTGATGGCAGATATTGTCCTCAACACCATTACATTTTTAACTTTTCAAAAACAATTAAGAAAATCAGTTCCAGATGGGAACTTTTTTGATACATCTACTTGTGCTTTAGTCACTTATTTAAGTTCATTTCAGACTTGATTTCAGTGTCTTTTAGGTCCATGTGACACATAATAGTCGGTTCTCTTGTGAACATTGTGTTCACTGCTTTTCTCTTGAATCATTGTGACGCCAACGTTTTGATGATTACACAATGTTCAGATGCTTTATCAAAGTTCAGTTTCAGTGTGTGTGCTTGTTGAGTCTCAACCTACATGGCATAACCATAAAACTGCTGATTGCAAGTAGGACTGGCCTGGCTGGGTCCAAAGGTGTGGCCTTGCAAAAAGGTGGCAACGCATCAAGCTGGGGTTCCAATTCTCTCACATCTGAGCATTTTTTGGTGTTCGACGTCGTCTCTGAGGTGGCTGAAGTCTGATTTCCGTATCATTGTCATGTATGTTGTCATCATTGGCACAAAGACCTGGCATGATTCTGTTTCTATTCTATTTTGGTTTTCAGGCACGCTCTCGCCGTTTTTCTCATTTAGATAAAATTTTTAACATTTCAGACATAAAACATGAGACACAGGACAGTAATGGCAAAACCACAGCGCTTTAATGAAATTACTGTAACTTTGGAACCATAAAATATAACAACCCATAAAAATTTTAGATGCTGAAACTTCCTATCATACCGACACTATATCCTGTGTATTGAATTTATTTAAAAAGGTATAACTTGGGATTATTTATTACTATGTATTACCTATATGAGAAACACCAGATATGTTTCTAAACACTTCACAAATGTTGATCTCCTCGCGTTTATTGTTTTGTCTTGACTATCACCATTACAATGTGAAAAATGCAGCTACTCTGAGTCTTTACAACCCATCTGGCTCTTGACAGCTGATAATTCATAAAAAATGAGTCATAAACTCAGGTTAAAGGTGTGATGTGCAATTAGGATTCGCAACTCTCATCCTTTGTTGTCGTATTAACTGCCGTCCAGCACAAACAATGATAAAGGAACAACGTGATACTTTACAAATAAACTAATTTATTGACTTATTGACAATCAAAGGAGGAAGGAAAAATTCAGTGGATCTTCTCGTGCTTTTTTCTTCAACACCTCAAGGACTTGGGCAGACATCCCAGGTCTGGAGGTTATATTTCCCAGCCAACTGCAAAGTCAAAGAACTCATTAGCATCTCATAGTTAAATTACAGGCAATTCTAATAAGTCTATCATTTATTGTCATTTCATATTAACTGGCGATGTCACCGTGATCAACTCCATCCAATCATTGGTCAGTTGGGGCAAAATCTTTAGGATTGCTCGTTTTTTCTGATGGTTGAATTTAGTGAACACTTTCGTAGCTTAAACACCAATGATTTAGGATTATACCCCTGACGTTTTAATGATTACAGATGTATGAGAATGATTGTAAATTTCTGACTCTGAATTAACTTTCTTTACAACTTTATTGGTCTATTGTGAATAGTGCAGTGAACAAGTTTTCAAAATGCTTTAATTGCTGGTATCTTTCAATCCATTTACAGTTCTGACAATCAAATCCACGCTCATCGATAATTAATTTAGAAAATTTTGTTCACAAAATAACTGAGAAATATGACAGAAACCGTTAAAAAGATAAATTGGGTTAGTAATAACAACAGCATAAATATCTGGAAAGCATATTGTGACAAATGTAAGTAGCAGAAACATGCAAACAAGCAAATTAAAAGCTTTTATTTATTTATGGTTTGACTTACCGGCGGAGTGTTAATGGATGTGGCAAGTTAAATTTCTCCCTCAAGAACTCATACGCTTTGGGTCCATAAAAATAGAGTGTTGTAGCAAACTGCTTTTGATCTTCTGTGTATTGATCAGCTGGCGTCACAGATAAATCAAGTGGCAGATCTGGTCAAGAAAAAGAAAAAAAGAAAAAAGAAAAAGTACACTTAACATAAGACAATCCATCAAATTTGTCTAAACTAGAAAACAATACCCATCACGTGTTGGTGTCCTGGTGATTGGTTAGTTTCATGGCGGAAATCTGCAATTACCTTTGTATGATTCCAACAAGTTGCTTGTCTTTTCTGTCAGGGTCCGCATGTCTTTCACTTCCTCCAGGAGAGCACTAACCATTACTTTAGCTCTTTTTTCTCTTTTCTTAGCTTTCAAAAGTTCCTTCTTGGCACTTTCAAACTGGTTGCGGGTCTCTTCATACTTTCTTTTTATTGTTGATATGTCCGCAGCATAACAATGTTCTATGCTGATAAGATCTACAGTTGATGAACAAGGTTCTGGTTGTGATTCCAGTTCGGCAGCAGGTTTTTTTTGACTCGTTTGTAATGTCCTGGTAGTCTGCGAAATGAACATACACATGCATAAGCATACAATCACTGATGAAATCATTATTAAAGATTATGTCACATGCCTGTCCAATACCTTTGTTGATTTCAATTATTACAACGACTATGTATATATATATCTTTCAAACATTTGTGTGTATAAGTACAGCTTATGCATATTCTCCATCTGCTATTTGAAACGTATATTCTCATACAAACGTGCCATAATTACTTGACCATACAGGCCATAATCTTACAAATTCTTTCAATACTGATTAAACATTTTTCATTTCTGTTCAATTGTCAGAAAGCAGAATACCTTCCTACCTTTCCTTTACTCTTCCATGACATAACAGAAGGAACCACATCTTTCTTCAACCTTTTGTGCTGAGCATGCCGTGAAATAATGAAGTCAGATGGCACAAAGTGTGCGGAGCACACATAGTCATAAGGTGTTGGATGCCAAGGCTTTTTACTTGTAGGATCAAGTCTATTAATTGCTCTCGTCCAATTTTCCAGCAGAGTGGGTTTCTTTGGAAACCTGCCATGAAGAAAAAAAAAATATATATATATATACTTCATTGTATATCTGGTGAAATATCTCTGCTCAAATACAACCGAAATTCAAAATACAACATACTACAATAAACGTCATTTTGTTCCATAATATTCTTATTCAGTGTCCAGTCCACAATCACAAATATTGCAAGAAACTTAATCGATTTCATGAAAGATTGCGAAAGAACCATTGGGTCTAGAAATGTGAAACCACCGCCAAATAATTATTCTTGTGATTCTTGTGACGCATGCATACAAGTGGCAGAGGAGTGGTGAGGTTGGAACAACATGAGCGTCGTCGAGTTCTAAATAAAACCCTAAACTGAACAAATATTATCCTTGGAACATACAGGAAACTTTTACAGATTACTTTTCATGTACTTACGCGTGGAATGTAATGGATGAACCCTTAGAAAAGCGATTTTTACAGCCAACAGCACAGCATGACTTCACCATAGTGTCACGCTCCTTGATATTGTTTTGCCACTACCGGAAGTCGGGTTCTGAAATCTTCAAGCGGAAGCGGAATTGCAGTTCATTGAACTAATGTCTGCGCATGCGCGTGCGGCTGACAGGAGTCGGTCAGTACAGTCTGTGTCTGAAGCGGCTTCAGTCTGTCCTTTCTGGTCGGATAACAATAACACAGACACTCAAGAGAAAGAAGATCGACTCAAACAATTTGATGACAGAGGTGAGAGTTCATCCTGTGATTTGATTTAGCCCACATCAGCCTCGTTATGAAGCTGCTGTCAGTCGGTGTAAACAGTCTGTACTCACAGTTAAGACAAGGTTGGTCGGTCAATTTATCTGACGAAATAGTCTCAATTTATTTCTATAAGGTTAAAAAAAGCCAAGGTGAGTCCGACCTGTTTTTCAGTGACACCACCTGAATCAAGCTTAAAATACTAAATATTTCCTGTTTATGTAGCTGATGTGTAGTTTAGTTTTATTAAGTCATATTTAATTACCCTTGTTGGTATGGACATCGTAGTATAGTCATTTTATTGAATGACTAAAACTAATTTCACCTGGTCCAGGTGAAATTAGTTTTTCCAAGATATCTTTGCAATGGCCTTTTAATCACTTGGTACTGCGACTGTTACCAAAATTATTAAAGCTCTCCTGTCAATTTATATTCAAATGTCACTGTTATCCCCTTGTATGTTTCCACGTGAGTCATGTAGTGTATATTTAACCCTCTTTCATAGATTTGAATTAATTTACAATTAATGGCTAGTCATGATCTCTCTCTCTCTCTCTCTCTCTGTCTCTCTCTCTCTCTCTCTCTAATTTTCTATTTTAACATACCTCTTGTGAGCACACCTTAGAATAACTTTTTATTCTGTTTATCATAATAATTAGTTTAATTAGTACTGTATTCTGTCAAGACACACTGAAAGAACAATATTTATTTGCAGTCAATAGACCCGCTATTGAGCATTACTTGCTTATTCTATTCCTGCAAAGATATTTTGATCCATTAGAACTGTAGAACACCTTTGCATCTACTATTTTACAATAGTATTTTTTTTGTGTTTCTCCTCTTTATTTTGTCCATTGCTGAAGTTCACAATACATGTTATTAGTCTCAGGTCCTTAAAGTAGCAGCATCATCTAGCTCATCTTCCTGTTAAGTCCGAAGAGGGGTAGGGCTGCAAATCACCCTGGATTAAAGACTCAAGACTTTCTAATTGTCTGTGTAATCCTAGAAATATGACTGTAAGCTTGTTTCACTTATGACAGACAGGAGATGTGTGCTGCCGTGTACGTCCTGTCAACGGTAACCGGCTACGTGCTCACCTCTGCCCTGCTGCTGAAATGTCCAACTCTGTTGCACCGGAAGAAGCGAGAAACTTTCTTCAGCAAGCACATTTCCCACCGCGGAGGTAAAGACCATCGAGGCAATGCAGCGTGCTATCGGTATTTATCCAGCAAAAGATTCCGTGGAAAGTTAGTTTAAGTGATCTCAGTCAAATAAAATAATGAAAATGAAACTTTTAATTGATTCAAACTTTTGAATCAATCTTGAACAGGGTGATAATAAGACAGAACACGTGAAGACAAAAAAAATAAAACTTTAAAAAGAACAATATGGTGACAGAGGGAATCATATAAGTATATTCAGAATGAAGACTACAGTTAAGTTGATAAAATCTCAAATGACGAAAGGAAAAGAACGAGATGCTCCGATAAAACAAGACACGTTAAAACTGAGTTTAAAAAGAAAATTGCCATCTTCTTCAAGTTCTGATCAGAGTTTCTTTGAGGGTGTATTTACATGGTTTTGTTTGCAGTTGATTCTATTGAAGAGCTTGAGTTTGTCTTGTCGGCAGCAGAATCCACAGAAACTTGATAAACCAAAGTTACACAAACTATAAACTTGTTCTGAAACTCATCCGTCCTCCAATAGGAAGGTCAATACAGACAGAAACACAAAGTCACAGGAAGAATTTTACCTCTTGAAGGGCAATTTTATTGTCGTTGTGGTAGTGAGAGTTACGAGGTTGAGAAAAAAAACAACCCCACCATAATAATAATAAGTGTTTGCACTTCACATTGCAGGTGCAGGCGAAAACCTGGAAAACACCATGGCAGCTTTCAAACAGTGAGTCATGATGACAAAGCTCTTTCTAGGTCCGACAGTACGGTCGTGGTGTGTGTGTTCTTATGATGTAATTGATTTCGTGGGATTCAATTTAATCAGTTTTTTTTTTTTAAGAATTAGATGTATATTTTTCTTTTTATGCTTCATTTTGATCTGGTAATAAAGCCAGGTGCGAGCAGGTTTTTGTTATTTTTTTGTCTAATTGATTCATAGTTCATTAGAATCTATTAAAAGTCAACACACTGCTGTTTCGGGTTGAAACAATGTGACCCACAAAGCTGATCTGAAGTGAGCAAAAGTCCGCAGAGCCTCTCAAGCCGTCGTCACGCGTTAAGCTCATGTGTTGTGTGTCGGTCTGCGCAGCGCGGTGGACCTCGGCACAGACATGCTGGAGCTGGACTGCCACCTGACCAAAGATGAGCAAGTTGTGGTTTCACATGACGCCAACTTGCAGAGAGCCTGTGGCATCAGCGCCGACATCTGTAACGTAGCCTACGCTGTGAGTTCCTGCGCCTGTTTTGTGTGGAGCTTGCATGTTCTACCTGTGTGTGTGTGTGTGGGGGGGGGTCAAACTGAGAGCAAGTGAGATGTTCTAGAAGGTAGTTTGACAGGGTGCAACAACAAGCTGTGTTTAAAGATATGTGCCAGTGGTAAGTATTGATAAGTTCAGTTTTAGTTCCTCCCTTCTAATATTATGTAGATTGGTTCCTCCCTGGCAGTACTTTCAGTTAAAAGGCAGAACCTGTGAAAATTAAACGACTTCATCTTTTGATTAGCTCACAAAGATTTTTTCCAAAGACATCGCCCGCTGGGTTTGGCTCCGGCTCCCAGCGACCCTATGTTGTGGGAATTCATTATATGAACTCTCTATCAAGCAAGTGGGGAAAGTTCTAAATGTAAAGTGAAGCTAGTTTCCACACTCGTCTTCTTCTCCCCTCAGTCCGATGTGATGAAACCGGTTTCTGACCTAAATTCTGGCAAGTACTGAGACGCTTCGCTTGAGATTCTCACCGAGGTGGTAAATGAACTATTTGCTTATTTTTGTGGTCTTAGGGTCCAGTTGTGTCGGGCTGGGCAGCATTAGACTGTGTGTTGTGTTCAATGTGCCTCTTCAACCTACAGTAAGGTTGTAGACTACCGCCTGTTAGTTTACATTAGTAAAGAGTCTGTTGTTAAGGGGTCATTTCATAAAAAAATGATGTGGGATTATTTGCATATTGTTTGAGAGTTGAAGCAACAGTCACGTGTGGGTTTTGTTGTCATGAGGAGGATAATGTGACCTGATCAAGTGAGGTTCAGACCAAGCCACCTGATTATGTCACATGATGGTCAAAACACTCATTGAGGATTTCCCTTTGCTTTGCTTCTCCTGAGGGTCGCAGCTTAAATCTGAATGTTTTATTGTGAAAGCGGAGGTGATGAAGCTCATTGCCGCTGTTACAGTCTCTCTCCCTGGTCTGTTAGCCGCTGAATTCTATTTCTGTCTCTTTGCAGGAACTCCCTCCGTACCTCTGCAAGCTTGGTGTGACCTTTCAGAGGGGTGAGCGTCACGCAGCCATGAACCAGATTTCATTTCAAGTCTTACATTTTCTCACATCATTGTACAGAAGATCCTAGAGGTGTGATTGGAACTTGCAATAAATAAGGCTGCACATTTTCTTTGGAAATTGCGACGCCGCAAAAAAGCTCCCCTGTGGTCAACATCCTCGCTGGTTTCGTTAACTGTTGCACAACTTCTCTGCTTCTGCTGTACGATGGTCCGAAGCCCCGGAAGTTCATTTTCATGTCACGTGTCATCAAGTGTTTGAATTCCGAGCACATGCTGACCCAAATTTGGCCGGAGATGAATCTTTAGGGAATTATGCTTCAATAACAACACCGGGCTGATTTTAGTATTGCACATTGTTGTTTTTGTTCACTTTGTGTGGAAACTAACGCTCAAATAAATATTGGCCAATTTAGCTGCTGCAACGCATCCATTCATCTGGAACAAATGACCGTAATCTAGTAAATGTATTTAACGGACAATATGTTACAATAATACACATCTTTATTTCTAAGCTGTTTAGCGTTGAAGGACCCGTTTGGTGTGTTTACGTTGACCTGAAGCTGGCTGTGTTTCCCCACTCGTCTCTGTGCAGAGTGCGTCTGCGAGGGAGGGCAGGACAAACGCATCCCTCTCCTCACGGAGGTTTTTGATGCATTTCCAAACACCCCGGTTAACATTGACATCAAGGTCAACAACGACACGCTTATCAAGAAGGTCAGTGTGTGTGTGTGTGTGTCTCCTTTTTTTTCTACTTGAATCTTCCTTTGATTTTCAAGACTTTCAGCTCAAATTCTCTAACTGAGGTCGTGTGAAGTCCTCCATTGTGGGTAGGGCTGCACAATATATCACAAATTTATCGTTATCGCAAAGATCCACTGACTGATGAGTGTTTTAATGTAAAGATTGTTTAAAAGGCCTGAAAATGACTAAAAACAATTAACGTGTTCTACTTAAGGGTTTGTATTTATAGCAAATCGTATTATCACAATCTACACACATCTCCCCCTAAAAACATCTGAATGTGCCCTCTTCATACAATAAAAAAAAAAAAATCAACAAGAAGAACTCAAATTGCAGTTCATTGTTTTATGATTAATTAAAGAAATTTGCTTGTCCCGCCTTATCAAACCGATCTGATCCTGATCTGAAATCCTGCAGCTCCAGTGGTCTCAATTCTGAAACTCTGGAACGGACTGCTTCTGCATGTCAGACTGACTAATATAGTCACTTCAGTTTGCGTTTAACTCATTTATTTATTCATATTTTGCTCTATATGAATCTTGCCTTTGTCTTTTTAAGCCATGCAACACTTTGGTCAACGACTCTATGAATACACTTGATCAGATCGTCATGTACACGATGTAAAAACTGTGATATTTTCATAGAAGTCAGTGGAGCATCTGTACGTCAATTTCAGGTGCAAATTAAAACTGTCTAGATTTAATGTTTTAAAGATGTTTTTTTTTGTTTGTTTTCTTTGCTGCAGGTGTCTGAGCTGGTCGTGAAGTATGACCGAGAGCATCTGACAGTTTGGGGTAACGCAAGCAACAAGATCGTCAAAAAGTGTTATAAAGAGGTAATGTTATAGAACGTGTGACTGTTTTACACTGATTTCAGTCACTTTTATGTTTTTGTCACTTCTGACCGAGGCATTTGAGTAGTCGCTGCGTTATATGCAGGTTTAAGATAAGGGACGCCTTTATTTATCTCACGGTGCAGAAATTCCCGGTATGTAAATTGCCTTTACGTATAAAAACTGTGCACACATAAGTATAAAAATAGACACATAATAAGATTAGTGCAAGCACAGAATATACAAAATGTACATTGAAATACAGTGCAAATCCAGATGTAAAAATAATAATTCATGCAGATGCAAAATAAATGCAAACACACTGTAACTTCACCCATAAACATGCCTTTACAAATACGTTATGTTTGCCTTGTAATTTAAATATTATGTGCGACATAAATAAATAATTAAATCCTTCGACCAGTAGTGGATATTGATATTGTTGGTATTATAGTGGGATGAATGGGAAACGGAACTAAATATTTCAGCAATAGAAAATTATGTGTGTAAATAGTAGGATTTCAAAAAAACAAAACAAAAACGTGCAGATTAGGGAGTTTGTGTCTTTATACACCATGGTATTGCCTTGGTATTCCAAGAGTCGTTTTAAAACTAGAGAATTTTTCTTTTGGCATTTGGTATCACTGGAATTGAACCAAAGTCATGCTTGTCTGTTTGTTTTCTCAGAACCCTCACATCCCGGTGTTGTTCAGCTTTCCCAGAGTGCTGCAGCTGCTGGGTCTCTTCTACACTGGCCTTCTGCCCTTTGTTCCCCTCAAGGAGCAGTTTCTGGAGATCCCCATGCCTTCCATTATCACCAAGTGAGTAAACACATCATATGAACTGTTTTCTGCTGGTTGCTGTGCAGCCCTGGTAAATACAGAAGTCCTCTTGCAGCTCGTGTTTATTTGAAAGATTAAACTTTTATCACTTGTCCCTAAAACAATCTCAACTCGAAATTCTTTAGTTACATTTAGGTTCGAGGTTATGGTTTTTTTTTTTTTTTCTAATTTTTTCCAGTTTAATAACTCCAGTCCTAAAATGGGGCTGCAGCCCGTTATAAGTGAATAACCTCTGCATGACAGTGTAACAGGCTTTAGTGGGTCACCGGAGGATTAACTTTGCCCCAAACTCTGAAGGTAGCATTCATACCAAATTAGGCAACATGTCACCTTCTCACAGGGTTGTAACTGGAGTGTGAGTCGGTCCCTTTGGCTCTTCGTCCTCCAGAAGATGATTCTCCAACATTTAATCGGGAAGGCATAAAACCAAAGAACGATTTCATCCTTCAAAAGAGATGCAGGAGTGTTGTGACGGCCACAAATGACACAAAAGCCTCAGGTGGGGTTGTAACAGAAGATTGTCCTGATTCATTTTTGTCCCCAGTCTCTGCAGACTCCCTTAAAATTTACTTACATTCACACATGAGGCCAATTGAGCGGCATCAATTGGCTCCAAATGCATGTTTCTGGACTGTAGAAGGGAACCGGAGTGCGGTAAAAAAAGCCACCTGGAAGAACGTGCAAGCCCCACACTGAAAGGTCCCCAAGCCCAACTGGGGCAGATTAAGTAGATCTTTAGATTATTAATTTGATCGTTTAATGTTGGCAGCTCTTTTAGCTTCTCCCCAACACTGAGCCGGGACCGAGCTGTTTTAACTATTTGATGTTCGCTCAATGACGGTTCATAATTATATTTTTTGCACAATTAAAACAAAAGAAAATGACCTAATGAATGAAAAGGTTATTGAGAGGAAACTAACCAGAGGGCTTTGAATTGCAGAGTTTCCACTAAGTGTGTTTATCTGGTTGTGTTTGTCCTGTGATGGACTGATGGTGTCTCCAGGGTGGAGCCTACCTTCACCCACAGTCTGCAGAAATCAGCTCCACCCGCCAGATGGAGGAATTTTTGTGTCTCTTTCCATCTAAACCAGAGTTGTCTAACTTGGAACTGTTTACTCTTCACTAACATGGTGCCGTTGTCACATTGTCAAACACTGGAGACAAACTTTGAACCAGGACACAAAGTTTTACAAATGAACAAATCCGATTTGTGTGAAAATGTGTCCGTCGCTCTCAGCTCGGTAGTGTCACGATGAGCTCAGCGTCCTCTCTTGTCTCCGAGACCTCGACCGGACCGTAATCCGGTTTGAAGGATGCTGTTTGAAAGACGAACCGTCCCACTGATTAGATCTCTAGAGGAAACATTCACAGCCCCTCGCCTGGAAGCTGGTTTGTTAGTGGATCGTAAGGATCAAGGTCAAACCAGCGGATTTCACATGCCGAACATTCAGCAGGGATCAACTCATTTCTCCTGTTTCACTCTTATTCCACTAAAACCTGTTTCTAAATGCACCCGCTCCCAACAAACCACACTTAAATCTGTGTGACTGATCGACGTATGGCTCGTATAGTTTGTCACTTCTTTCATTCCTGAGACTGAAATGTCAGCAGTCTCCACAAAATGTGGTAAATTTGTTCCATGTAGTAGTTTAGACAAGAGTAAAATCAGCTTGATTGTGTCATATTTGATCTTCAGGAGCCTCAAACGTAGAGGTAAAGTAATATACTCCGCCCCAATTCTTTACACTTCATTTTACCGCTCTGTGTGATTTTGCAGACTGAGGGATCCTGACAGACTGACCAGGAGTCAGCGGATCATCACCTGGCTCGTAGACGCGTAAGTCATTAATTGATGCAGATATATAAGATCCCTCCACATCAGTAATTGCAAACTGCATGTGTACTTCATAACCATAACTCTTAGACCAGGGGTGTTAAAGCATAATGCCTGGGGTCCAAAATAGACCTGCCAGAAGTCTTAAAATGACCAAAAATATAGTAACTGGAATTATCACCATTTGTAATTTGATTGCTGTTTTATTCAGAATGACATTCATAACGCAACGTGGAGACGACGAAGTAGCTGCAGTGAAACCTTGTTGTTCATGAAGTATCACCAGAGTCTAAGCCATACCGTGACGCTGAGAACCTGCAACATCCTGCAAACGCAGGATTAAGCTTGACCAGGACCAGGACCAGGATTATTAAGAATGACATCATGTCGAAATGTTTTGGAAAACTTGTTTAGATTTTTGTAAAATATTTTAGATTAAATGTCACCTTTTTTGTATTACTTTCATATATCTTTGCACTAAATCAAAGGGGAAATGACCAAAAACATTATTATAACATATATTGCAACGTTTTTTTCTGCTCCGGCCCTTGGAGATAGAATGGGGCGTTATATGGCTCCTAAGCTAAAATGAGTTTGAAAGCCCTCTCCTGGACTGTGTATCTATATTCCAACATTTAAGAACTACCAAAAAGAACAAACCTGGAGCTTTAGATGCATTTGCTGGCAGTAAAATTAAAGAACTGTGCGATGTCGAAAGTGGAAGTTCTTTTTGAATAAAGGGGGCAGAAGCACTCAGTCTTTGAACATTATTTTATAACAATTCCACAGCTTTAAAACCCAAATAAATCCAGGCAATAGTCATAAGAGGGTTAATCCCAGTTTTAAATGTGTAAACCTTGACTGTTGGTCTTTTTGTCTATTCTTCTCTGGGACTTTGAAACAGCGATTTATGCCGAGCTTTTACAATTGCACAACCATGCTGCTCTACTTTCTCCCCGCTAATAAGCATTTATTTCTCTCTTGCAGTTTGCTGATGAGGAAAGTTCTTTTTGAGCATTTAACTGCCAGAGGGATTCAGGTAACACGGCCGTTACTACATCATACCACTCACAATGAGGAAATATATTCTGCACTATCAGTGATTGAATGTGTACTGGATGCAAGTACTGGAATATGACGCTGTGCTCGTGCAGCTGGGAACCGGTATGATTACCACTTGGGAAAGTCCCCATTTCCCAGTTTATACAAAACTTATTTGACCTTAGATCAGAACTGCTGCTGATGTCAGACCAGTGCGAAGCGCCCAGTTTCCGGTGCATTTTTCCCACTTGGGAAACCGGAGCTTTCCCAGTTACTAATGAGTGCACTATTAATAGAAAGCAGCCGCCTCCCGTTTAGATTGCTTCATAATTACATTTTTATCTTTATTACACACCCGTGACGCCCCAAACTGATTTGTTTACATTGTGAGAGGATTATGTTTATTGCCATGGATGTTGTAAATACCTGATATAATTATACTCACTCAGAACTGTGTGATAGGGAGCTTCACTCCCGACAAAATGCATATGGATACCAGCCGGAGTGGCCACAAAGGAAGGCAGCTGGTGACTCCTGCCGTCTGGTTTCAGGTGTACATCTGGGTGCTGAATGACGAGGAGGACTTCCAGAGGGCATTCGACTTGGGAGCCACGGGAGTTATGACAGATTTTCCCACCAGGCTTAAAGATTTCATGGACAGGAATGGCATTTCTAAGCCCCAGTGACCTGCCAAAATCTACCTCACCCCGCCTCGCCAGTGATTATCCTTCAAGCTGACTGACCTGCCAAACCAGCCCCCTCCACCACACACACACACACACACACACACACACACACACACACACACACACACACACACACACACACACACACACACACACACACACACACACACACACACACACACACACACACACACAGCCAATTTATACTGCATGCATTCCAGCAGAGCTCCTCTCACACCCTGTTTCGTAGCGAGTCGGGATCCCCGGTGTGATTCTACCAGGAGTTGTGTTGTTGAGACAAACTGTACGGTGTGTCACCTCGAGGAATCACGTGATACATGTGCCGTATATCAATATCAACATGTTTGAGTTGTCTTCCCTGCTGTGCATTTACACCTTTGCACACATGTATGTATTAGTATCATCCATTTAAACATTATCCTTGGTAGTATTACCATTGACTTTCACAAGAGACTCCTGATTTTTAACTTATAAATATATTTTTCAAAAGATTTACTCATAAAGAAACCCATATAAGCCTATTTAATGCTTTAAAGCAATTAGTGTGTTGCTAAAGTATTGTGAGGAGAAACACCAGCAGACGCAGCTTGATGTGTTAACGTCATCTTATTTTGACAATAGTTTCACACTTACTGTTTCCTACAGTCGCAGAGGCCGAAGTGCCAGATTCAGCCACAAATGCACTTACTGGTGTTAACGCAAAGCACGCAAAGGTCGACACACTGCTTCAGTATAAATGTAAACTTTTCATAACTACAGGAAGTTTACATTTAGTTCTGCACTGAACTGCATTGAAACCTCTATGTGTTTGTGCGCGTGTGTGATTTAGTCATTTCTAGATTTGTCATCAAATCAAAAGTATTGATCGAAGACTTGTGTCCGTTCATCTGAAAGTGATTTTAAAATTTTTTTTTATTTTGCACAAAATAAGAAATGGAACTGATTCATGTTGATTTATTGTTCAAATTGGAAATCTACTCAAGACCGGCGATGTCGAGACGTTCTTCACCTTGAGTGTTAAATTAACCAACATTCATAGTATAATCATACCCATGACATGGCCACACAGTGAACGGTCCGTAATGAATGTAGATGTTGAATGTACTGTATATTGTTGGAGGTTTTTGCAACCCGATGGTATTCCTATAATTTATGTGTTTGTTGTGTGGTGTTGTTGTATCAGTGCCGTCACTGAGTTTATGCCTGCAATCTTATCCCTTCATTTTCAGCACTCTTCTTTCAAAGATATATAAAGACTTGATCCACCAATCATAGTTATAGTTTTGTGAATATATTTGATTACTTTGCGTTGTGTTGCATGCAGTGTTTTTATTTTGGCACGCTAAAGTGAAGCTGTCGTGTTTGAGTATGTCGTGGCAGAACCAGTTTGTGGGACTTGACTTAATGGAAGTACATTTTCTCCACACTGAGTTTCTCGTCTGATTTACTAAAACATTTATGAAAATAAAAGATATGTTATTATATGTGTGTTTTGTGATTGTTTTGGTTATTTGTTCACGAGCCATGCTGCAGACATGACAGGAGGTGGCGCTGCAGACTTGAGAGCTTTCTGTAGGTTTCTTGAACCAGCTTCAACAGATGCTGGACATGTTTCATAACTTGAAGAAGATCTGACTGGAACGATTTCTTCATGTTGACAGTAAATCATTCCACGCTCTCTTTCTTGGAAGATTTTCTGCAATAAGACTTGATACAGTTAAACTTTGTATCGTTTCTAAAAGAGTTCCGTGAAAAAAAGCGTTAATCTGCTGGCTGCACGTTTTCACTGTGGACCAATCAGCGTAGTGTTGCTATGCCTGATCAGTCTGCTGATTGGCTGATGGGCCTGTCAATCAAGAGGAATATAGATGACAAAGAGTGTGAAATCAAGATAAACTCTCTGCTTGAAACGGATGCGCACGAGATATTTGTACAATGTTCGTATTGAACCTATAAACTATATAAACATTCAGATGGTTTCAGATTATCTATGCTATATGCAAACATGTGAAACTGCGGTTTCATAGCCAGCTTTTCATATTTATTGTTTTGCCATGTATGCAAGGTATGCTAAAACTAATATAGTGACAATTCCTTTTAATATATTACATTAATGCACATTATTATTATGATTATTATTATTATTAATACTTTTATTATTATTAAAAAGAACAGGAAAAGCTTCTTAAAATACCAAGTTATTGTGCCATATTAACAGTAGTTTACATTTTTATGCATTTCTTTTTTTCCCTCATCATGAAGATATGTGGACATTTTTTTCCACATTATAATAAGCCCATAAACCCTAACCACTTAAAATATGTTAATACATTATAAGATAATACATTATTCTTCCTGGCAAATTATAGTAGACCCAGGTTTTTATGTTTAGTTTCTTTCTGTCTCTCTTCTTAATTATATCGACATTTACTGCCTCGGAGTAATTAACTTTAGCACTGTATTTCTTTTTAATCTATATGTAAATGCACGTATGTTGGAATCATTATTGGTGTAATTATCTTTATTGTGTTTATATAATGTTAATAAAACCCCGCTGGTCTCTGAGACAGAATCAAAAAGTCTTTTGTGGAGAAAGCGACTGAGCTCCGGTCCTCAGATGAAGCTGCTTCGAGTGAGCAGCCGTTCTGTGAGCGAGGTGGGGGGGGGGTGAATGCTCTCGCTCCGGCTGGTCGTGTCAACACTCTCTGCAGCCTTTTCTAAACTCTGCTGGGCATCGTTGCGCGTCAAAACATTGCGTCTCTGCAGGACTTGCCAGGGCCGGAGAGCGGAGGAAATTTGCTCGGGAAAGGAATGCGAAAGACGGTTTAAGGACTGACGCTGCCACGAGGAAAACGAGGAGGTGCGACATTTTTCTAGTCTACGTGGAGACTCGTTTTTTTCTTCTTGTCAAAGGTAAAAAAAAAAAAAAGATTTTCCTCTGTCTGTTATATTTTCCTCTCTCCTCTCTGGTGCATTTATTACGCACTCTTTCCAAAATCGCACTCACTTGAATGCTTGAATGTACAGACTGTCCAATACTTTTCAACTTCAAGTCACACTGCAGGTAAGCACGCTGCTTTCATACAATAATAAACACAAGTTCTGGATTGATCGAAAACACACATGGAGGAGCTGGGGCATTTTTTACTGAGCTGGTGTGTGCGTGTGTGTGTGTGTGTGTGTGTGTGTGTGTGTGTGTGTGTGTGTGTGTGTGTCAGATGCACAGGTCATTTCTGTTGAGGATTGATTATTATTATTATGAGGACGCATGCTGTTTCTGGTGGCAGCCGCGTGCACGTCTGCGCCATCATCATCATCATCATCATCATCATCATCATAATCATCATCATCATCATCATCATCCCCCCGTGTGCGCGCCCGGCCGTCACTGCGCGCGTCACATCAGATCAATGCGGGTTATCGTGTAATAAGCTCACGTGATCGCACGGTGACGACAATCAACCTGTCAAAGTCGCCGTGTGTGTGTGTGTGTGTGTGTGTGTGTGTGTGTGTGTGTGTGTGTGTGTGTGTGTGTGTGTTCTTAGCCCAGGCATCCCCGCCATCTGTGCTCCGTGTGGTGGCTCAAGTTCTGCCCCAGATAAAGTGCGCCACTGCCTGTGACCTGATTCATACCAATAATCACACACACACACACACACACACACACACACACACACACACACACACACACACACACACACACACACACACACACACACACACACACACACACACACACGCACACACACACACACACACACACACACACAGAGTTTTTATTGATGTGCCACAAGTTGGGAAAAAACAGTTAACACAAAATAAATTCCTGAGGTTGTTGTTTATTTAAAGAATACCCCCCCCCCCAAAAAAAAAACAACCAATCTACCAATGTGTTCAATATGGAAATGTGAAATAACACATGCATAAACATGAATGCAGTTTTCCCCAATTGTTCTATTTACGTTATTATCGTATTTCCATTTCTAAAGTATCAGGTGTCCTCCAGCCATGTGTCCTATGTCCTGTGCTTCCTTTATGAATGACTGGGAAGTGGGAATGTTTGCTCTTCTCAGTGGGGAAATACATCTTTGGAACTGGGACATTCCTCTTGCGGAAGTGGAATGTTTTGCAGAGCTCCCCAATAAAACTGCTTTTGTGCATGTACGCGAGAAACATTTCTTAATGATGTACTTTATGATAAACAGCGAAAACATTTTGTTGCCTTACCCTCCGCGGTGAACTAGCTGACCATAACTGCAGTATTTTTATGTGCGACTCATCAGCCACTTGGACGATTTTACAAGCAGTATTTCATCAACGTGATTTATTATATGGGCGATGACGCTGTTTATCACTTATATGCTGATTCTCTTGGGGAAACCTTGCTGGCTTTACTGAGCAGCAGGACTGTTCAAATGGTAACTTGAATGTTCCGTTAAATACACTTTTTTTTTTGCATATTTCATACTATTGTTCACAGATGATACCCTTACCTTTTTTTTTTTTTTTTAAAGTACACACATATTTTCATTGACTTCTCACAACTTTTATTCATGACGTTTTTTGTTATTGTACTTTTTGCTCTAAACTGCCCAAAGGAATATAAACGCCTCTGCAAATATTCATAATTTTGATTGTGCACGGTCAGGCCTCCCTAGTACAGGCACACTTTAACAAACGGGACTCCCAACATGTGGTAACTAACAGAGTTGAACCAGCGCAGTGTGGTTACAGAGATAGATGCTGTGCTTTAAGGCAGCTTTCATGAATCAGCTTAAAGAGGTCAGTCCACAGGCGCTCTGCTGAGGTCGGGTGTGCGTTGAGGTAATTGGCAGCCATTGTGGCAACCCACTGTGGCATATAGACGAAGGCTTGGACATATGAGCTTTTCAAACAGTGTTTTGATTCTATAATTAGAAAATATCTCATCTTTTTATAGACGTTACCACCAGGGGGTAAAAAGCGCCAGAGCCTTTTAGTCTGAAATCGAAAACTCAGCGTTTTACCTCCCGAATCCACTAAATAAAGCCCACGTGAGTTCATGGCAGCTGAAGAGCAGAGACTTTTATCAAGTCACAAGCTTTTCCACTCTGTGAAATCTATTGTCATCGCAGGGCGTGCAGGCGGATTGTTATTGATCGCGGGTCTGGTCGATGCACAGGGATCGAAGCTGAGGGTCAGAGAGTTGAGGCCCTTGAAGGGTGATTTTATTTTTTTACAGACCTGACTGACGTACATGAACTAAACATGACGTACATGAACTAAACATGTATCCGTCGTGTCGTGTCAGACTGAAGGTGTGAACATGATCCGCCAGGCTGGGACGGCTCTATGATCAGGTGAAGTGTGTATTGTCTCAGGTCCAGTTGTAAAATGTGGATGCTTTCTGGCTGTCAGCATTCATAGGCAATGAACAGAATCCTCAGTGTTGTGCTCGTTAGAGACTTTTACTTTGAAAGTGGAGGTCAGGGTCTTTATATAGAGGCCTGCAACTGACACATACGGTTGTTCAAATTCAAAATAGTCTATTTTCTACTTTTATTTAGTTTTCAGCACTTATATATTCTGATCTAGAAAGGTGTTGTTTGATAAGCTTGATACTACTTTTAATGTAAATTAACAGGACTTAAGACCTGCTGTCATCTGATCGTTGCATGCTATTCATATAATAACTATAATAATAATTATAATAATTCGTATAAAAACTATTCCTAATTGATCCGATAAATATTCAACCAGTCGCCACACACATTTGCAGTTTTTCTTGGTGTCTGTTCTTCTAACAGCGGATATATATTGTGGAACCTGCTGAAAGTAATCCTCATTCTCTTCAGAGTTTCTTCTCTCCTCCAAGAGAATGAACGAGGAGGAAGCAGGAAGCCAGTAACCAGAGACACAAACCCGAGAAGCATCACTTCATCAGTGCGATCTGATAGGAGGAGGGAGTTTAGCTTCATTTATTTATTTATTTTATCCCTGGAGTTGTTGTGGTGATGTCATGCTGTTGAACGCCTCGGTGCGATAGTGACTGGAGCGCAGGATGAAAGTACATGAAGTACTGCAGCACGTCTCCTCCTCTCTGCCTCTTCGTCTGTTCGTTTAACTTAACACCCCCCCCCCCCCCCCCCCCCCCATGACTCTCATTTTCACCTCTCTTGCCCTCCCCTCCTCTTCTGTCTTCTTCCTGCCCTCCATCATTGTCAGGAGCGGCATCAGCAGCGGCAGCATCGCTGTGTTACATAACAAAGGATTTTTTTTCTTTTTTTTTTGTCGGCACACAAGGGCCCTTTCGGCTGGCGAGACTCGTGGCACGTAGCCTTTTGTGAGGATGACACCCAGAAATGACCAGAATGGGCGGCGCGGTGACCTCGAACGACCCTCCGCCGCACCGATGAATAGACATGTGTGACTGCGGGGAAAATAAATACACAAACAGGACGGAGGGGAGCAGACTGAGATAAATACTGTATGAGGAGAATAAAAGTGGACGCAGGTTACACAGTCGGTCTCGGTGCCGAGTCGTTGGGCTTTGATGAGGTTTGCCTCTGCTGAGGCTTGTTTTGTATTCCAGCGATCGGCTTCTGCAGTCATCTGATGCTTTTATGCAATTTGTTTATCGACGAGGTTGTTGTTGTTGTTGCTTTTTCTTTCATTTCGTTTCATTTTTTTCCTTCAGCTCCTTATGCCCCGCCTTCAAACAAACAAGTCTGATTCACAAAATGTGTTTCGAGCATGTCCGCCACCCTCAAAGAAGAGTTTGAAAATGTCGAACGTGTCCTGGCGATTTGCATCTGCTCAAAGTGGCCCGGGCCTGATATTACTTGACATTACAGTTACTTTCCAAGTAATTGAGTGAACAGAAAACATTAGAAACTTGTACACGTGTTGTTTAGTGGCCTTTTTGTTTTCTACTATCAGCAATAGTACTCACGTTAACTACTCAAGTACAAGTAGGAATACCGATTTAATGCGCCTTGACCTCGAGTTTTGGAAAAGTGGTAAAAGAGGAGTAAATCTATCTGTTAACATTAATAAAACATTGTTGTTGTTGTTTTAGAACTGAGAGGGTTAAGTAGGACGTCATAGAATAAATGTAATGAGGACATCTCAAACATTGTAAAGACTTTAATGTCAAACTGTCAGTGTGACAAGAATGACAATTTTAAACAATAAACAAATACACAATTCAGTAGTTTCCTATGTCATGATAAAGATGCCTTCAGTGCCTCGAAACACCCAATTTTAATTACTTTTTTTTTTTTTTTTTTTGGTGCAATTTTGAATGTTCTCTCACTGGAAACTCCCGACTCAGAAAGTGCAAAGTTTTGCAGAACTGCGTCACATAAGAGATAATAAACGAAGTACTCCGGAGAAAAACAAATCATTGCAGTTTTAAGTGGAAACAGAATTGGTTAGCCTGGTCTACATACTGCTGCTACTTCACTACTCTAGATTAATCTACAAATAACGCCCACATTACAAGCACGGTTTCACCCAGATTGGTTTTATACGGTGCCACGACGGAGATGTTTGTTGTTTCTCTGCAGATTTACGTCATTCGATTGGCTGCGATGGCTGCTGATCACGTGAACTCTCCTTACTTCGACTCTCAGCGGGTAACTTTGAGTTCCCAGCTTCTTTTTAATCCCAGACTGTTCTCTCAATTCAGGTCGACACCTGTTATCAAGTCATCGTCAACTGTTAATGAGACTTTTTTTTGTTCGATAAAGCCAAAAACTCAGCCACTCGCAGGCGTGCGACTTCACAGAGTGTGTACCAGAATGTGTTTTGAATCAGGTGACCACGACGCGTCGCTTTTCATCCAAAGCCACAGATATGAATCGACTCAGTGTTTCAGCTGATGTGAAGGGACTCCTCCTCGCGGAGTATTTACAGCTAATACAGAGAGCCGCACATGGATTATGTATGACCCCACGGGAAGATGCGTGACACGTGCGATACTATAATCCCGCTGTTGAATATCGCTGCACAAGTATCGTGATTCTCTTTACATCAACATGCTGACAATTAACCCCAGCAGGTTCACACCGAGCTCGGTTTTTGTTTTTGTTTTTCCCTTCCAGCTGGCGGTTTGTTGCATCCGGCCACAGCTTCTCACCCGTACAGCTACATTTACATTTTTAGGCATTTCTCTGGTCCTTTTAGGCTGAGTGAGTCGTTGTAAAAAAAAAGGTTGCTGCAGAGGCTTAGAAAGAAGAAGCTTAAATTGAATGGAATTAATTTGCGGCCTACAGTGGAGGCTTACTTCCCTAGATTGTACACAGTCTAATTGCTTTGCTGTGAGTGGGCAGCTCTGTCCTGATGATCTCGATTAGTTGATCAAGAGTTTGGACTGAGACGTGTTGGGGAAATAGTAGAAAATGTCCATATTACAGACAGAAGTTTGTCCCTGACGGGACCGCAACAACTCTTGACTTGTTCAACATACCAAAATGTGACAATCTTTTCTTGGAAACGGATTAACGGTAATAGATTACATGTTACACATTCAGACCAATCCAGATAACACCTCTATTATCTCTTAACACAGCCATTCTCAACCTCTTGGTGGTCGCGAGGTGATTTCAGGCGGTCGAGCAATGACGGTGTAAAACATTTAAGTTTACATTAGAAATAATAACTGACATGACTCTATTGAGCGAGTAGTTTTTCTTGTTTTTTCTCCCGGGGGTCACAACTCCTAAAGTTAAGAATGGACACATGAATGTAAAAAAATTTTGACCACATAAAATAGAATTCCACTTTTTTAGTGGATGAAAACATGAACAACTGCAATATTTTTCCGATATATTGGAAATCTGGGAGTAAATTCTCTACAGAATTTCACAGCTTCTCCTTCATACACCCAGTCTTTACAAACAGCCGCCATTCACTGAAGTTAAAAGGTGAGGACACATATTAAAACGGATATACAGACAATAAAGACTTCGTTTATAATCATAAGCATTTGCTTGATTTTATATCACCAACAGTGTAAGTTACCATCAATATAAACTTTGTGGGGCGGCTGTGGGGGTGTTTGGAGAGCGAGTCAATTCCAAGGGTTGGTGGTTTCATTCCTCGTCCCATTTGAGCAAAACTGTGAACGCAAATTCTTCCCGAAGGAGGTCGAGCGGTCGTTAAAGACTGCCAGAGTGCTGAAAATGTATTTTATAGATAAAGTCTATAACTTTTGTTTCTGTGTAAATGCGAGATGTCAGAACTCACACACACACACACACACACACACACACACACACACACACACACACACACACACACACACACACACACACACACACACACACACACACACACACACACACACACATACACACATTTCTTAAAGGACTGGATGCTGCTTAAATTCTGTCCTGAAATGACTGAGTGGACAAAACCCATCTTTGGGTTAAACGTCGGTCTGTGTGGGAGCGAGTGTGTCCGGGGTCAGATCTGACGACTGCACTGAGCGTGTCTTTGTGCCCCGATCCTACGCCGCTGGCACCGAGTCAGAGGAGAGGGAAAACAAGGGCACGTCTCACCGCCATAGTCCCGTGTATCCTGCTTTCTCCCCCATCAGTTCTGCAGCCTTCATCAGCCTCCGGCCGACACTAAAAACAATCATATTGCAGAGCAGTAAAGCAACCCTCCCCCCCCCCCCCCCCCCCCCCCCCCACCCCTCCTCTTTTGTTTGTCCTATTCAGAGCGGCCTCCTGCTCCCAATCAGCAGTTTATTAGCTTTTTTCCAGATGGTTCCGTAAAGACAGACAGGAAGCAGAGGAGACAGAGCGGGACACCATATTGCAAAGGTGAAGAACTCATAAAAATCTAGTTAACCACGTTATGAGAAAACCCTACTGAATCACAGACCTTTAAATTGTATAAATTTGCCTTTTTATCAAGTCAAGAGGGGGTTGTACGTTTGAGTTTTCCTGTCAAGACACTTATTAAAAAGAGACAAAAAGTTGTTTATTTTAATGTTAGGAGACAATGGAAAGTGTTTTGTTGAAAATGTTTGGAAAAGTAGACCAGATGAATAAAATATTAGCACTGAATTCTGCATGATTTGTGGGAGTTCTTGCTGATTAACTCAAACGAAGCTCAGTAAGGTTTGTGCACGATTTGAACTCGGTGATAAAATGCACAAATAACTTTCCCAATGATACTTCTCCTTGTAATCAAGCACAACTTTTTTAGCAACTTCACCAGTACTGCTAAAACCACAAATAAAGTTGCATTTGGTGATAAAAGCACGCGGATTATTCCTCAGCATACAGCAGCGAGCACCGGCCTCCCAACAGTACAGTCAATATATGAACCTGTCCTTGTGTTGTCTGGCACCCGGCCCTTCAGGATGCGCTAACCCCAGGCCGGCTCACTAATCTTCTCAGTCACCAGGCCACACCAGCAGAAGTATTTTTAGGGCTCAATCCATTTGGATATCATGGAGCAGGCATGGCATGATCCTCGCAGTTGTGCTAGGCTAAGCAGATTATCCCTGCAGCCTCATAGACTTAAACACACAGCGAGCTGGTGCTGCTCAATGTGCGTCCTGGAAAAGCATGGAACCGGCACCACCAGCAGGCCGGACAGGAACGACAGCATGTAATCGCTGACTCGATTGCACGTACCTGCATGAGGTATTGATAAGCCAGTATCAGCTGTTTTAAAAGGTTGGCAAACAAGTGGCTGAACATATGACAGCGATATAAAGGCAGAAAGCACGTCCACGTGTTTGAAACAGGTTTAAACGACACTGTGAGCTTCTCTGTGCCGGCTTTGTGGACCTGTGTTGACATGTTGATGAATAGATCCACTGTAATTAAAGTAGTTGTCGTAATGATGTCGACAACACAGACAGATCAACCAGGTAAAGTTGTATAAGTTCATGAGCCGACACAAGAACTGTGCAATACTTTTCACCTTGGCAAACCTAATTTAGTTTACTTTGAGAGTATTAAGGTAATATACATCACAATTCATCTCCCTTTTTTTTTTTTTAATTGAGGTCGTTTACAGTGTAAATAATCTGAATGACAATCAGATGTGTTTCTATTAGTTTCGCCTCTCACTTAATGAAAATGATAAGGACGGAACATCTTTCAAGACACACCATATGCCTCAGTAATAAACCAAGAGTATTTATGAACTGTTTGGTTGTTGTGTAATGGATTGCATCAATGTGTTTGGATGGTGAATAATCCAGCGAGTGTAAATCTTTTAGCATGAGCACGTTAATGTGGCACTGAACCTGACGCACATTTGAGGCTGAGGCTCATGTCTACACATGCAGTATATTCCTTGGAACTTAATCACTCTCACAGTAAAGTCAACAAGGTAAATGCCTCTTCAATAGGTCAAGTTTATTTATATATTTTAGTCATATTGAGTGTCTATGTCCCTCCTTCGATTAACTCCTGGATGTTGGTTCTCTTTGTTTAGTAATCAATAAATAATCAAACATATGTTGCTTTTATTTTTTATTTATTTATTTATTTTGAATCAAACTTCCCTCTCATGCACGCTAAAGCAACAATCATCCAACTTTGGCATTGGAGTTCATGCAGGACCAAAATGGCAGAAGCGTCTACAAGAGTAGCGGATGAAGATGAATGAGTGTTGCACTGAATTTGTTTAGTTAAAGAGAAGGAATGTGGCAGTGAAGTGCAAACCGTGCAGACAACTTAGTATTTCTGCCACATCTTTCTGTTTTTTTTTTTTTTACTCTTTTTGCTCGGGGTTTTCCCGTGTGTGCCGTCAGCTTTCCAGCAGCTTATGACATGAAAGCTCATCAAAGCATTTTGTCAATGTCATTTTCCTCTTCGAGACCAATAGTCTGCAACTGCATTTTTTTAGTTTGCGCATCCGATTCCTTCATACAAAAAGACTCTTATCTCCTAACTAAAAAGAGATAATAGATAGCAGCGAGCCCACTAGAAACACATTGAAAAGGTCAAATCGGCTCAAATTGATGGAAACTGCAAGTTTTAAAAATTATAATGCCGAAATGACTAAAGCAGCTGAAACAACTAAATTGGCCGATATTGCTCACAAGAAAAAGCAAAAGTTGGTTAAAATTGCTAAACATGTCTTTGATAAATGCAATTTGAGATAGTGTTTGTATGCATGGCAGCTGTGTTCTCTACACTCTACAGAAGCATATTTTGTGGCTCCAGATGAATTATATTTGGTATAAAGGGTGAGAAACGGCTGTCTTGGCTCTGAAACATGCAGACCTCTGTTCTATACTTTTATCATCCAAATTATCATTGTTGGAGCTTAAACCTCCAAACACTGGGCAAAAGGCCTCCAGGACAGCCTGAGATAGACAATCACACACATCCACATCTGGAGGGAATTTAGAGCCACAGGTAACTGAACAAGCAGGTATTTATGTTAAGATGACAAAGTCAGATTACCCAGGTAACAGTCTGCAACAGGCGGAACATGCAAACTCCAAACAAACAAATGTACCTTCCCATACAGCTTCTCACTGGGGAAATTGGCTATAAGACCTCTTTTTAAAAAATTCTAAATTGTTTGTTCATACAGCAAGTCGGAAAATGGCCTTTTCTAGGAAAGATCTTCTCAGAATGCAACATTTAGAAACTGTCAACACAGAAAAAATTAAACTTTTGCAAAATGCATAATAGTTAAGCATGAATATTGCAGTCGCATGTATTGTCTTTGTGCACACCCACTAGTCGACAACAAGAACAATGGAGGGCTGTTTGTGTTGCATACTGCAGACACCATAGCTTGAGGTCTTGTTTCCAGACTGTTGGTGATGGCTTGCCTTAAGTTGCTGTATTTAGTCTTTGTTCTTGAGTCTTGCATTGTACCATTTGCCCAGGCTTTTGACACGTTGCTCAGACATGGTTGGTATTGAGTAGTCACCAATGCATAACTTCACGTCTCTCAGCTCGCCCTTAACTATTGAGATACTTCGTGACTTTTCAGCTTGATTGTCATCCGGGCCCACTTGATGTTCTCCTGCAGTTTTGCAAGGAGTCGCCTGGTGAATGCTGCAGGAGTGGTCAGAGTGGTCATGTCATCCATGTATGCTTGGATAGGTGGAAGGCGGATCTTATTCTTAGTTCACCCCCCCCCACCATCCCCCATTTTGAGGCCCTGATGATGATCTCCATGGCCATTGTGAAGGCCAATGGTGAAATTGTACAGCCTGCCACGATGCCTATTTCTAAATGGTGCCATGATATTTTAAAGTCTGCTGTTGTAAAACAGAGTTACAGGTCTTTCAAGTAGGCTTTTGCTAGTGAGGTGATGGATAGTAGGACGTGGAAGAACTTGAAGGATTCTCAGAGGAGGCTAAAGGGAACTTGTCCAAAGGTATTGGACAGGTTGTAGAAGATGACATGGAGGTCTCTTTTATCCTTCTTTGCTGCTTGGATTTTTTTGTAAGATCATGCTGGTATGCTCTAAGCAACCAGAGAATCCAGGAATGCCGGCCTTCTGTACAGATGTGTCAACGTATTGTTCTTCTCCAGGTAGGTGGACAACCTCTGTGCTCCCATGCTGAAAAAGACTTTTTGCTCAACATTGAGAAGGCAGATTGGCTGGAATTGGCTGATGTCTGTCGCATCCTTCCCCTTGGGAATTAGCACACCTCCAGCCCTTTGCCACGCTTTGGGTATTACTCCTTTCTGCTATACTATTCTCATGAGCCTCCACAAACAGTGTTGAACGTCTGGGGCATTCTTGTAGAGCTTATACAGTACTCCATTTGGCCCAGGGGCTGATGCTGATCTTGCACGCCATACCGTATTCTCTACTATTTTGGATGGTCAGTCTCCATGTTGAATTCAGGAGACTGAATAGGTGTGATGTCACGTCGGATAACAAGGTGCTCGTGCCTTTTTATGTCATGGTGGACCTTTTTCAGACTCTCCACCAGCTCCTGCTTTGGAATTTTCAGGGTTCCACTTTTTTGAATTGATATCACCCATCCTTTACAACTTTTTCTCTGCTGTCCACAATTGTTACTCCAGTATCTTTGACAGGTCGTCGTCGTCCTTCTTCTTCTTCTTCTTCTTCTTCTTCTTCTTCTTCTTCTATATACATTGTTTCCCACTGCTCTTGTCGTCCCTGATGACTGTTTCCCTATCTCTCTTATCAGCAGCTTTTTCGACAATTATGACTGTTTCCCTTCTTATTTGTCTTCACTTGGCATCCTTATGGTTTACCATTTGAGAGTGGCGTGGGAGCTGTGTTTCAAATATGGGAAGTTGAAAATCTGTCTATACAGGAAAAAATCTACTTTTCTAAAATTCTTAATGCATGCACATGGACATTGTGGTTGCAGTCAGTAGTTTTTTTTTTTGTGAACACGCATTTGAATTTAACAGTGCTTCTCCAACAAAGCGTACATTTCCTATCGATTATTACACCATCATCTGGATCAATACAGTTACAAGACACTAGTCGAACTACACGATGAAGTGCAGCTAAAATGTTTATATTGTACTCTGTGCTTGTTCTCTTGTTGTTGCATTATAAAAAAAAATATAACAGCAATCAGTCGTCTAACAAACTTCAACGCTTTCGTGATCGTGATCGAAACAATGTCGTCTTTATATGTAACACTTCCGAATCAATACAGTTTCCAACAGTTCGTTCTCATGTAAGAAGCCCGAGAAGAAGGTCTGAAGTTACTCAACATGACTGTGGTTTTGTTAAAAAGTTAAGAAAAGTTCCTGCTCCGTACAAGTTATTATAATTAATTTCTTAACTGCGTGTACTTAAAGGCATAAATCACCACACTCCCTCTCAACACCTGAGATGTATAACTCTCTTTCGCTACAGGTACAATGATTGCTGGATATGTTAAAGAGTAGAAAACAAACTAACTGCTGCACATCAAATTCACATAAATGTTGTGTGAAGACAAATTATACCTCCTGAGCTTCATTTCATCTCCCTCTCGGTCTGTGAGTGGGCAGATGAGCTTTTGTCTTTTTACTGACTAACGGCAGCCATAAAGCAGCACTGCTGGAGGCGGCCATGTTGCTCGTTTGTTATTGTTATGTGAAAGCTTTAAACTGGGAATTGGGGACTTCTGAACTGGTAATTATGATTGTTCCCATCTGCATGAATGCAGCATTGCCCCACCAGTTCACATTAGTAAAACAACAAGGTCAACTGGAAATACCAATCTTCATCTGAGGAGATGGTGATGCAGTATTAGCATATGGAACACATAGTGTAAACAATTTCCTCAAGTTATGAGCTGACATATCTGAAATATCTCTTTTTTTTTTAATGACGTCTGACACTGAATTGTAATCACACCATATTTTTGTGAGGTTTTGTCTGGAGAGTTTCTCCCTTCTGCCTCATACACCTGTGGCTCTGTTAGCAAGCAGCTGCCACGCGGCATCGTAGCCATCAGCTGCTCATGTGTCCTCCCCCTGTGTGCAGGTGTTCGCCTCCCAACCCACCGCCCACCACGGCCCTCACCTGTGTGTTGCGGTGCTTCCCTTGTGAGCCGACCTGGGCTGGCAGTCCCTTCTTGCACCGCCCGCCAACTCCGCCCATGGTCAGAATGACGCGCTCCAAGACTTTTCAGGCGTACCTGCCGAGCTGCCATCGAACGTACAGCTGCATCCACTGCCGAGCTCACCTGGCCAACCACGACGAGCTCATCTCCAAGGTAGCCGGAGGGAACAGTGGCTTTACTTATTTTTGAGCCAATGAAAAACGTCATTTACGAAGCTTACAGCAATTAAAGAGGTGATCGGTGAAGATTAAAAGGGGGTAGAAGAGGAATTACAAACACATACAGCAGGCTGGACACCTGTGTGCCTGTCAGTCGCTCCCACAGTGTGAATGGATTATGTTATAAGCTGGATATTGGATTATGAATACACTTTCACTTTTTCCACTTGTGATCATGAAAACATACTCACCTGTGTACAGAGACCTTATGTCAGCTGCAGCACCGGCACAAGAAACCTGTTAAAGAAACATATTTCTTCAGGCAGCTTGACTCAAGCAGACTCTTATGTTGACAAATGTGATACTATAATAATAATGGCTGAATAAATTCAGTAAAATATGTCACATCATAGTATGTTACCTGATCAATGCTTTTCTCTGCACGTGATAAACGTTGGCACGTCGAGCATAACTATTACACGATACATCTGCCTCCAATGTTCCAAGCCAATATCACAAAATCTCTTGGGAGGAAAATGGAAGTTTATCACTTTTTTAATGCCAACAACACTCCTTCACCTGCATGTTTGATAAGGTGGCTAAAAAAAAAAAATGAAACAGCTGCATAAGCCCTAAAATGTGAAACATTGCGGCAGGAACAGCTCAAATGGCTAGCAGTAATGGCAGCCTATATTTAAAACAGATAGACTGTGATAAAATGTCTACAGTGTTTTAATTGAAAATTTCATAAATGCGACATGGACCAAATATAGCAAAATGCTAAAAACAAACATGAATACGTTGCATAAAAGTTACAGGGGTACATTTTAATTGAAAAAGATGATTATGTATCAGCCAATTAGGTTCATCAGTCAAAGTAGACATGTAAATAGATTCTATTTCAAGACTTTAAGACTTTTCTCATCTCAACATGTAGCTTTTACATAGAAACCAAAATCATGCAAGCTTTTCAATGATGTGTTATAATAGTGCAGTGACTGGATTTTATGCAGAGTTGTTACTCTGTATATGCAGATACATAAATGCCTTCTTTTTCTTGTTTGTTTTCAGTCGTTTCAGGGCAGCCAGGGCAGAGCCTACCTGTTCAACTCAGTGTGAGTATCCGTCTCAAAGAGCCAAAACTCTTCCTGTCCTTTCAACTGTCTTTTTTTTTTTTTTTATGTCTGAGATGTTTTGTTTTTTGAAGCCCCAGTGTTACAGAGCCTGTCTCTCGCTCATAGCGCTGTCATTACTTATTCATCGATCCATCTTTTATCATCTTGATCTAAC
Organism: Lipophrys pholis; assembly: GCF_963383615.2. Lineage (NCBI taxonomy): Eukaryota > Metazoa > Chordata > Actinopteri > Blenniiformes > Blenniidae > Lipophrys > Lipophrys pholis. Next base: position 17,757,005 of record NC_137627.1, on the reverse strand, counting down.
TGAGGATCTCAGGCGGGCTGGAAGTGATTTTAGTTTATTTTCAGTGTAAGGCAGTGTACATCAGGTCATCAGTCCATTACAGGGAAAACACAGAGGGAAAGAGGCAGAATCTCTGTCTTTAGATTGTACCTGGATAAATGTCATAACACACACACACACACACACACACACACACACACACACACACACACACACACACACACACACACACACACACACACACACACACACACACACACACACACACACACACACACACACACACACACACACACACACACACACACACACACACACCGGAAGAACGTGCACCAGTTGAAACGTGAATGAGGTTGTATGACTCTCCTGTCAGCGTACCCTGTGTGAGTGGGAGTGAGGCAGCGATCCTCTCAGCGCACATCATTCAGCAGTTTTTGTTTTTTAACTTTTCCCTCTGTGCTTCCCTTCGACTCAGGGTGAACGTTGGGTGCGGCCCTGCAGAGGAGAGAGTTCTGCTGACGGGCCTGCACGCCGTAGCAGATATCTACTGCGAGAACTGCAAGACGACCCTGGGCTGGAAATACGTAAGCATCTTTGCCTCGCCTCTGCTGGGGTGGATAGCATCACCAAGTGCATCCAAATTTAGAGGACTAGAAACTGAGAGGCTGTTATTACAACATACCCTAATTTTATTTGTATCCTAATTACATTTGGACTCCTCTTCAGTCAGAGTCACTGCAGCAGAACAGCTGTAGGCTCATGTAATTATGAGATCAGCTTGTCAGAGCAAATGGAGACATGAAGGAGAAGTCTTTATTTATATTGAGTGACTTGATGAGCTTTTCTTGTTTTGAGGGATCACCGGGTTCAGCTGCAGGGGTTTGGGGTTTTTTTGTCTTTCAAACTTTCCTTATACAATATATGTAAGCTTTTATGTTTTAACTAGAGCTGTGACTTTACCACATTCGTTTGTTTTCATTTAATAGAGGAAAATTTAACACATTTAATTATATTTTCTTACATTTCAACGCAGAACATTCCTCAGTGCACCTGAAAAAGTTGCATTTAGCCACAAACTGGTCATTATAAGTACACAGTTTGGTCACTGCTGGGGTGCTTTCAGTATGGCCGCCATCTTGGATGAGGACCTGCTTCGCTGCCTCCAGTCTATTATTCACTTGTATTGAGAAAAGAGATCCTTATACAAACAAAATAATCAGAACTCATCAAAATTTCAACTGCTTTACTCACGTTTGGGTTTCTTTCAAACAGCAGACACTTAACTGGGACTGAGGTTTAGAAATGTTGATTTCAAAGAGCTGTGTTGTGACTTATCTAACTAACATAATAGTTATAACAGTATCATAGTGTGAAGCCACATTTTCAATGTACAAAAGCATCCTGGATCATACACAGCTCCCATTTGTAACAAAGCAAACCTAATGAAAAGGTGTCAGAGATCCACTGAGTTATGACTAATTTAATTATGCGGCGGTGAAACGGGTCCTCATCCAAGATGGTGGCTTTGTCACAGTGCCAATCAATGAGGAGTCTACTTTCACTATATACTGTTGCATGTAAGAGCACGTTGCTGTGGGATGAAAGCATAGCTAACAGCATGGCTTTGTCCAAAATATGCAACAATGAAATTTACATATCACCCAAGCAGTTTGCATCTTTGGTATCGTCGATGCTAAACTTATAGCGACAAGGATTAACACCTAAGTCAATGTTAAGGTTATTATTAGTGTTATACTTAAATGGGGAATGAACTTCACTTATTCGCATTTTGGCTGCTTCAGCAGTATCAAAGTACTGCTGACACACACACACCAAATTAAAATGTGATAAATTGTGATAAATGAATTATAAAGCCCCTAATTAATTACATTAATATTTTAAGCTGCGGCCCATGGCTAGTTTTAACAGTAGGGACTTTAAATTTTTAACGCATTTGTTGTAGTTAGGGTGTAACTGTGCAGCTCTATAGACAGAGCGGCCTTGCAGGTGAACAGGTCTTGAGATGAATTGGTATTGATTGCAAGACTACGGACATTTCAGGGTACACGTGGAGTGTGCATTTAGCGCAAGTAGTATTTTAGGTCCGGACTGAGGTTGAACTAAACAGGACCCTCACATGTTAGCGGTCTTCATAAATCAACAGAGCCGAGCATGTGCAGCTGTCACGGGTGAACTCTGTCGGCAGGAAAGGGAGAGTTTACATTGTGGGCACGTGACTGTATCCTTGAAGGGGTTAACACGCAGACACACACACACACACCACACAACAGTATCCTTGTTGTTTGCCTCCTCAGAAGGCTCTATTGACCAGGAGAACCTTCCTTTCCCTCTCACTGTATTCACAGCTGCTTAAAACCGTATTCTTTAACCTCTCTGCCCAAAAATAGCTGTTTGGCTCACGGCGCCCGGTAAACACCTGGTGAACCAGCTTCAGAAGTAGCTTCTATTCCCATCCAGACCCCACAAGGCAGAGAAAGCAGAGGTCACACGCACGCACATGCACACAGGCACTGAATAGGGCCTAATGGAGGGCTGCCATTAATATCAGTTGCAGCAGTGTAGGTTTTCTGCACTCATCAAAGTTCTATTGAGGGGCTTGACCCACTGCACTTCTGCACCGAGAAATCTGATAGCATGCTTCTGCAGCCCTGAACCAAAATAGACAAAGACAAAACTAGGTACAGGCACTCCACAGTGAAAGAACGTTTGTATTGGCCGACTCTGTGGCTGCTTTGAAAGTCTCGCAGTGAGCCGGGGGGCTCCGGGCTGGAGCACAAAGCTGCTAATGGACCTGGATGGTTGGCGGAGGCCGTCGTGGCGTGCCATTTGTCATGAAACTAGCTAATGTTGCTTGTTCATTTTGTTCAAAAGCATAACATGGGAGAACACATGTTTTCAAACTGAATGTTGAATCAAAATTACTACAGGTATTATGAAGTATTCACATTTATTAAAGCAATCATGCTAACAAAAGGCCACCGGAAACTGCACTTAATGTGTGTATTCAACATAGTCTGGAAATATGTAACAGCGTTGTCACTTCTGTCTTTATCTTTGTCCTCAGCAATAAAGTAGAGAAGAAAACACAGTTGTAGAGTCAGAAAAAAACTCATAGCGGGCCAGCATCTCTCCAAAAAGAGTTCACCAGCCAGATAAAAGAATTATCTTTATATAAATATCTGTTGTGGACACCAGACTTCTTGTTTTCTGTAGAGCTCCTTCAGAAAGGACCATTGAGAATTGATTGGTAGTTTCCAAAGTTTTGTAAAGAAAAGAAAGTGTTTTCATTCATTAAAAAAACATCCTCATAGATGTCAAGAAAAATTCTGAAAAAATTTTAAGCATGGTACCTTGCACATCCAACATTACCTTCTTAATATAGCAAGTTAACAACAGTCAGCGGCCTGCATTAAACATCATTACATTTCCAAAAACAGAACACTCGTCTCGGCCTTGAGATACTTAAATGATACTCAATGTTTGCTCAAAAGATGATGTTTGAATATTTATTTTGCTAGCATTGGTATCATCCCAGCATGAACTAATGGAACAAAGTCCAGAGGACAAAATGCTTGATATATAAAAAAGAATACTGTTGGTATGAGCTACCATTTGACATAAAATGCCTTTAACTCTTTTCTCTCACCTTTTTTTATTTGGTATCGGATCAGAAAGGAGATCAGTGGTATCGCACATCACTTTACAGAGAGCTGTAATGGGGTTCAAACATCAGCTCTGGTGCTTGTTTTTTTAAAAATCCCATTCATTTTTTTCTTAGAAGAATTTGTATTACGCACCTCAGTGGAAATTCACGTTACTGCTTGCAGAATCAGAGCTCCGTTGGCTGTTATGAGGCTCAAGAACGTAGCCTTTGGGGTTTTGGCATACCTTTAGTCATTAGAGACGCATTTTCTGCCAAAGTACGATATGACGATCCAACGTGGCTGGAGAGTTTTGGTTGTGCTCCTCTCCAGTGTTTAGTGAATGATGGTTATATAACCGGCTTCCACAGAGCCAGGAGCAGAAACAGGCCAGGACTGAGTGAAGGATTTTTAATACCCAGCTGAAAACACTGTCCTATGTGGTGGTTTTATTTTTGTTTTGTTTTTTATTCTGCTTCTATGTTTTCCAACTTGTTGTCGTTTTGGCACTAAAGCATATCCTCTCCTTGTCCTCTTGCTTCTCCCTCCAGGAACACGCCTTTGAAAGCAGTCAGAAATACAAAGAGGGCAAGTTCATCATCGAGCTGGCCCACATGATCAAGGACAACGGCTGGGACTGAGAGGCAAACAGTCCGGTGACAAACTGCAGCGGAGGAGAGGAGGGGAGGGCACGGGCTGGCGGGGTGGAGGGGAGGGCACGGGAGGGGAGGGGAGGGAAGGGAGGGAGCGGTGGGCGAGTCGTGATTGGTGGGCGGGTGTGTGACTTTGGTTTGGCTGATTTACCATTAACCTCTGTAACTTGCTGCCCATCCCTCCCTACGACACCTCTCGGTGTAAACACACCCACAATCTCTCGATCTCTCTCTCTCACACACACACACGCACGCACACACACACACGCACACGCACACGCGCACGCACACACACCAAGGTCTCAGACATCCCAGTTCGATAGAGAGAAGGATCAGGCAGGCTTGTATGCAGCTAGCAGGACTAGGTGACTGGCCAGCAACAGTAGAGCAGATGATATGTCTCATTGTTGTGTGTGTTTTCTTTTTTTTTTCTGTTAATTGAAGTATTATTTGATGTAATTAAAAAAAAAAAAAAGCTGGTAACACTCCCTCTATACACACTAAGAAACTCCCTCATTGTGCCGGTAAAATCTGTTGTTAACTGGTCCAGTTGGTCCATCCTGGTGGGGTCCAGTGGCCCCGGTTGGGGAGCTGACTGGTATTCACCCTGTACCCAGCGTGAATGAGATGACCTAAGATGATTATAGCAAATCCAGCTGATCGCTGCCATGCCAGCTGGGCCAGTGATGAGGCCTGGTGCTGAGGCTTGGCACGGAGGCCCGAGCACATGGTTGTGGTGGAGGATGGGGGGGTGGGGGGGTGGTGAGTGCAGGGATTGTCATCCACCAGGCAGCTCACTCAACATGGTGGGGAGGGGAGGATCCTGATCCAGTTATGTAGTAGCTTTGATGGCTTCTGGCTAGGATCCACGCCGTGTCTTGCCAGTGATGCAGCTCAGGATGGGCAGGGTGGGCCGGCAGTGAAAGAGATACAGACGGGCAGACACCAGCTTTCCTAAAACCTCACAGGAATTTGCCCTCACAGCAGCAAAGAAGGACCCCCGCCAGGTCTTTTTACATCGTTCGACACCCCGGGTGGCGTAAGACGATCTGCTGATCCTGCTCGACTTTGTCTGGTGTCGGTTGATGCATCGCTGCGTCCACCTTTGGTAAATTGCCCGGTAGAATTACAAAACACAAACAAATGTCTCAGGTCATCCACTTTGGCTGGGATTCCCAAAGATTCGCGAGCACTGTGTGCATCTTTCTGCTGTTGTAGGTCTGACGGAGCAAATTTAATGAGACATTTAACACGACAACCTGCTCATGCAACAAAACGATTTCATCTGCAGAAGCTTACAGAAACGTATGCATGACAAGTATCACGATGCAGGGGGCGGAAATACTCTCAGAAGTGTTGCTTTTAATGAAGTTGTACACTTCCTCAGATTTTTGGTTGTAGATTTTGTTGTTTTTGGTTGGCTGTACATGTGATTAATCTGTCTGATTTTCACTCCTGCAGAATTGAGTCATTTCTTTTGGATCTTTCGTGCATGAGGGTCCTCGTCTGTGTATGACACCTGGGTAATACTTGCGATACCATCAGTGGGACACATTGCTCATGTGGCTCAATGCCAGCTTTTCTTTGCCAAGGTCAGGATCTTGACTGACGTACTGGACATGGCATTCTTCAATGGAAAAATCACGTTTTCAATGAGAGAATCTGCTTCCATTCCTTGCAAATGCGGCATTAATGCATGCTTGATATAAACCCAGTTTTCCGACTAGTTCTGTAATAGGTCATCATCGCGCTTTTGTGGAAAGAACTATTCGCGTGGATTAGAGTGGCAATGAAAACCTTGTGCTGTAACATCTGACCAGTTTCACCTTAGTCCGGTTGGAGCAGTGAGCTCCTCTTTCAGCGGCACAGAACACCCACAAGATTAAATGTGATCCCGGTTTAGAAAAGTAAAATTAGTGTCTCTCTCTCTCTCTCTCTCTCTCTGTCTCACGGTATTCTGCAAACTTTGCACCAGAAAGTTTCCCTCTCTTTGGCGAGCCCTTTCCAGTTAAAGCTAAACAGATATCCGTCTGCAGCTGACCACTCAGCAACTTTAAAACCCAGCACAACCAAAGAACCCACCCATCAACAATAAATTGACCAAACAAAAGATTTCTTTTTGCTTGGGCAACGTGTTGCAAAACAAGGGGTGTGTGTGTGTGTATAGCTGAAAGCCAAGGTTGTGGATAGCCTTTCTCTGTGATATATATATGATGCATTATGATTTTGTAAACAAAAGATATTAATATATGAATATATTCTATTTACTGTACTCATCAGGAGGATCACCGTTTCATGTCAACCTCTGTGTTACAGACTGTAAATAATGTTAATGTATTGTGTTTTATCTATGATCCATACGATGATGAATGAATATGATTTAGGTCATGTCATGCTTTCTCTCTGGTACCCCACATTGGCTGTACGATAATACTTTTTTACTGAAAAATGTTTCAATTTTATTGTCTTTTGTAAAAGGAGGATGCTGATGTTGACTATATATCATTGGATCTTCATCTAATAAAATGCACCTTGATATCTGGAGCTGTTAAAGGGTTTGATTCATACAACTCTAAAAACATAATCAATGGGTCCTCTGGGAAACGTTCAACACTGGACTCGTACGTGACTCAGACGTTGGCTGACACAGTTTACAGCCTGCAGCCACTTTGTTCCGTACGTACACCTGTTCGCCTACACACTATTGCGAATCAGCGAATCACATGGGAGCAGTTCAGTGTGTTCAGGTATGTAGACATGGTTCAAACTGAGAGAATGAGGAAGAAAAGTGATTGAAGAGACTTTAACCTTGACATGGTTGGTATCCTCGCTGAGTATTTCAGAGATTGTTGCTCTATGGCTCGAAAAACAGAAGAGCGACAGTGATGTGGGCCAAAATGTTTGTTGACGGTAGAGAGCAGAGGAAAATGGCCAGACTAGCAGGAAACAGTTCACACAGGCTCAACAAAAGATGGACAAAAGCAGATCTTTTTACTAATTATTTTTGCTGACCATGCACTTTACTTCATGACCACATCGCTATCCTCCTTCCAGCAGGGAAACACACCAAATCACTTCAAACTGGTTTCTTGAACAAGACAATCACTTTTAATGGTGGCACTATTTGTGTTAGTGGAAAACCAGTTTTCGTTTCTGTTGTTGTGAACCAATAAATACCAATAGTGGGATTAAATTTTGGAAGTGGATTTAGTAACACAGCACAAGTTACTGTCATCACTGAAAAACTTCAATGTATTGTTGGGGGTATTTCATATTTAAAAGAAAGAATACTGCTGTACTGTTGGATTCCAGCTGTGCACCAGTTGGTTGAATAGAACAACGGCACCATTGAGTTTTATTGCTGCAATCAGACAGAAACAAGACAAACAGACTCATCATCTCAAATATCAACCAAGATGGAAGTGAGCAGAAGCTCTGGAGGCACAATGTGTTTTGCTGTTAGCGGATCCAACATTAGATAACCATTACCATGAAGCTTTCTATTCATAAACAGCATATTCACTGAAGTGGCGACAGGAATCCTCACAAATCATCTTTATGAGTACAAGTACAAGGAAGTTTAAGATAAAAATAAGATTTCCTTGCAATTAATCAATTTATTGATTTCATTAAACTCACCTTGATATGGTGACGCCATGGGTCAGTTGGTATTGCAGGTTGCCTCCCAGTCGGAATGTTGCAGGTTTGATTCTCCATCTGTCCAGATTTTGAAGTGTCTTTGAGCAAGACACTGCTCCCAATGGATGGGCTGAGCGCCTTCAATGGTAGCCGCCTCCACTGGTGTGTAACTGTGTTAATTATTATAATGAGCTGTTTAATCAGTGTAAAAGTGTTATATATATATATAAATATATATATATATATGCTATATAAATGAACTCCAATTACCATGTTGACTTCTTTGAGAAAACACTCCAAGCAGATTTGTTTATGATTCATGGCTATTTTAAATACAATTTACAAGTAAACACACTAAATTAAATCCACTTTGATAAGTCACTTCAAATTTCTTTCCTTCCACTGAGAGAAACAGAGCAGATAGTGTCTCTTTTAGTAGCTTTCTTTATGGCTGTTTATCAAGTGTCTTTAGTTTTAAGCATGAGACATTAATTTGATTACATTTCTTGGACCGTATAAATAAAATGGACAAAATCTTATGGAAAAGATCATTATTGTTTGAGTTGGAGTTTTTGGACAATAACATTGTATTTAGCATAGTAACAGTGCTGGAAGTGATAGATGAGAAGGACGATGATGAGCTGTGTGACTATGTGACTCCAGAAGGCGTCATCGGAGGACGATGTCAACAGTCTGCAGCTGAGACCGAGCGCTGATAACTGGAGGTGACATTTTTCTTGTCCCCATGGTAACTCGTGCATCATCTGTTACTATCTGCCTGATAGTGACTGATGAAAAACAACAACAACAACAGCTTGATTTCACGTCCACCAGTGTTTATCACTTTGATCCAGGAAATATTGCGAGGGTGATGCTTGTGATGTTTGTTCTGTGGGGCTGAAGACGTGCTTCGGTGAGCGAGTCGGAGGCGTATGAGTGGGTGGCATGAGAGTCACACCTGTTAGTCATACATAAATCAAGCTCCTCGTCATGCCTACTTTCCTCCTCTTCGCTTGCCTCTCTCCAGTGCTCAGTGCTGTTTTCCTCACGAGATCGCTCTTCCTTAATATTTTGGTTCTCCCTGTCTCCCCCCCCCTGTCCTCCTCTGTTTCTCCCTGTAGTGTTTTCAATGAGCCTCCAGGGCTTCTGCTGCCCCCACCCCCCCCACACCACCCCCCCCTGGCTAACCCACTCCAAATCTCACTGCAGCAGATGGTGCTGTGTTTGCATTGGACCAGGTCTCCTAGCAACCTCGTCTCTCTCTGTCTCTCTCTCCTAAAGCAGAGTGGTGGAGGTGTTGGTGTCATGCACTGTCTGGGCGTCCTGTGCCCACCCCTCCTCTGTCTCTGCCCACTGACCCGACCGCCTCGCAGTGTTGATGTCTATGTTTACGTCTGTCTCCATCTCTCTCTTTAACTGTGCCCCTTTCTTTTTTCCCCTCGCATGCAAAAGTAGGGCATTAATGGACCGTCTGGATTACTACGATACGTGTGTAATGATCGCGTTTCATGTGCAAACGGGACAAATCGGGACACAGCAATCAATGTGCCCAGTGCTCTCCCTCACAGACAAAATGGGATTTGTAACCGTGGGCGACCTAGATTATACAGATGTTCACGTATGTTGTGACGGCAGGGAAAGATCACATCTGGGTCACACTGGGTTAAAGACGTTTCTAATCACATTTGTCATGTTTCAAGGTCCTGAAGCAAAAGCTTTTGTCCCTGTGTTAGAATTTTTCTTTGATATCCTATGATCTAAGTTGGTGAAACGTCTATTACTACAATGTAATAAAAGTGACACAACTGGTCTGTATTAGGAGCTCTACACACACACACACACACACACACACACACACACACACACACACACACACACACACACACACTGGACTTTACAAAGATAGAAGGGCAAATAAGGGCTCGTATCCTAATATGGCCTTGGTGCTTTGTGCTGCCTGCTTGCTGCTGCCTGCAGCCTGCAGCCTGCGCGTACACACACACACACACACACACACACACACACACACACACACACACACACACACACACACACACACACACACACACACACAAACAAACAAACAAACACACGCACACACGCGCGCGCACACACACACACACACACACACACACTTCACTAGTTAATCTCAGTTCCTTACTTTGTTCACGATATGGTATTAAAAAGGCCATACAAACAAAACTAAATGCCTCCAAGAGAAACCCAATTTTCAAGGCCAGAGAATTTTATGAATGCCCATATAAATAAATCTGTTATCCAGGCCAGTATGGCCTCCTCCAATCCCAGTGTTTGATCTCCCTCTCTCAATGTCCTCGGGCAAAAACTTTAAACCTCAAGTTTCTCCTGGTGGTGAGCGAACAGCATGCATGGCTGCCATTGGAAATTGTGAGAATGTATAAAACGCTCCAACATATGTGCTACTTTTAATTGTCTCCCTTATCGACAAGCGTTTCACTGACCACACTCCCACAAGGGGGATACAATGTTACGCCGTCACACAGAACTTGGCATAACACCTGCTCTGAAAGGAAACAGGTAAATGAGGGAAAGTCAAGAAGTAGAAGCAGCAGAGAGAGAGAGAGAGAAGAGAGAGAGAGAGAGAGAGAGAGAGAGAGAGAGAGAGAGAGAGAGAGAGAGAGAGAGAGAGAGAGAGAGAGAGAGAGCGCAGCTCCACACCTGGTTTCAACTATCATGAAGTATCAAGCTGATGGAAACTTTATTCATGTTAGTCGCAAGTGGAACAACAGTAACTTTTATTGTTTAAAATGTACAATATACATAAAGTCTTTTAGCAGATTACATTTTCATATATTTAGTTTGTTGTTGTTTGTTAACTGAACCTTAATTAGAATTTGGAGTTAATCGCAGTTGTAGTTTTAGGAAACATGAGTTCTTAATTTACTCTGTGTATCACCTTTGGATTTGACACGTTTCGAAGAAGTATCCTTTTTTCACTGTTTGCTCTCCTGACATGAGGGGAGCTCTGATTCTATAATCTATCTCTCACTAAGATCCTCTCCCCACACTTTTTCTTCAAGATACTTTTCCTGTTTTTTAAATTTGTCGTGGTAACATTTAGTCCTCATAGATACAGAAGTTTATTACAACTCTCACACTCAAGCCTATAAAGTCCCAAAGTAGTCATCCATCATGCACGGACCTGCGACATGCTCACAAACACATGTACGTTTGAGCGCCATCAGGGGAAAACACACAATATAATTCATCCTATGACGCGGCCGTCTCTGATGAATTGCTTTCATTTGTTTCTCCAGCTGCATCCCGCAGACAACACAAATGCTCAGTCTTTCTCCCCATGAATAATGACCCACAGCCTTTGAATAACTTTTGTGTACTGTCACTGAATTAAAAAAAAAAGAAAGAAAAGAAAACATCATGTTGGCTCCAGCCTAAAAGGTGCAGTCGCATGCATAAGCAGCAGATATCGATAATCAATTAGGTGTCATGAACCGATCGCAGGGGAGATCGTCTGCACAAGCGTCTAAAAGCTGCTTCTGTGGCTCTTCCCGCTTTTTCAGGGGAATGATTGAGCCCCAGAGGGAAGCAAAGTGCTGCCTGCTTATTTGTTTACTTAGGTAGAGGAGCCCACAGGCCTCCGCCAAGAGGGAAAAGGCTTTTTTTTTCTGCCTCCTTCGACTTCAAATCTGCATCAGACCATCAAAAAAAGGGTAAGAATCTGGTGGCGAGGTCAAAACGACGTGTTCTAATACCTTGAGCAAAGCTGACCTCAGTGATGTCACTCTTGCAGATGAAGCTTCCCCGTAAACAGCAAGAATATTCAAACAGAGCGGTTTCTTTCAGGTATCTTTTACAACCTGCATCCATCTGTTTTTCATCTCTGTGGAGGATCTGCAGTTTGTTTTTATGAGCCCAGTGGATAGCTTATTGTTTTTTTTTTATTATTTTATTTTGTCAAATCAGCTCGAGAAAGTTTAGGCTCAAAAGAAGTCGCAGACTGATGACTCAGCCTCTTGTAAATATAATGCAGTATTCACACCAAACCAGCTGCCAGCCTTCTTAATTTATGAGCGACTTCCCAGGGGTCACAGCGGCTAAATCAACCACGGGTCGGTCAAAGGTCGACCTAAAGTTATACAGTCTTATTTAACACACACAGACACTCTGAAAGACTAAATCTGAGAATACATGCAACACAACACCGGGAGCCTGTCAACAGCCACATGTGGTGGAGTGATTTACTCAAAAACACATCCTGGAAAATCATTTCACTGTTAAGAAAAAAAACCATGTTAAAGTTGATTTTCACTAATTACAGCAGCTTCCTGTTGCTGTTAGTACAGTTTCCCCTTAAGAAAATAACTGGCCCCGGGGCCTTTCTGCAATCGACAATTCATCTCCTCCGTGTGACTTTATGAGTTTTCTCCAGGTACTGAAGGCTTCTTTCACATCTTGCTTCATGTTGTCAGGTTAGTTGGTGACGTCAAATCTGTAATCTGACCAATGTGGGGACGGAAATTGGATTGGAACAATGAAACATGTGGTGCACAGATTAGATCTATTCAAACATCAAGTTCAGGAACAAACAGCAGCGTTTCATTAGACAAGGGAGTAATTTCATTTTAAATGATAGATGTGTTTCCATTTCTGCTCCTTCACTGAAGTCAGAAACAACATTAGTAAGATAATAATGACTGGCTCCAAACTGATATCCACACAAAAAAGGCCCACTTTGGAACTAATCGTGTCTGTGTGATTCTAATGTTATTGCTGGAGCGCAGCACCTGAAATGTTTTCAGGCTGTCTCCGTGACAACGTCATCATCTTTTATCATGCAAACCACACAAAACAGGGAGCTGTTAATGATATATTACAAAAAAACAAAAGCTGTGACTCAGCAAAAATCCTGTTTGGCTGAAATGTTCTGCAGGATGTATAAATCAGTGTTTTGGTAAGGATCGGAGTTGGCTTGTGCACTGTTTGAGAAGGTGCAGAGAGTAAAGTGTATGCCTGAAATCATGCCCGGTGCATCATCGCACACCTAATCTCACGTAAAGTACAATATTATGTTTTAAAGAGGTGCATCCCTTTCATTTTTCAATGAAAATACAATGACATACAAGGTTTCAGGGTCTTGATCTCAGCAAGAAAAAAAAACACAAGAGATTGAGAGAAAACAAGGCCGCTCGGGGGTTATGTGATTGTGGCGTTTGTTGTGTTGTGACGGGTTTGGAGGGGTCACCATGACTGCTGTGAAGAACTGGGCCAGCTGACAAATGCAACATTGCCTCTCTTCCACACAAATAAATCTCGTGACATATTTGTTTGGGGAATTTGATGATAAGCCATGGCTGTTTTTATACCAACAAAGAACATGCTATTTAAAAATGTCTCTCCTCGTGTGTTTGATACAGTTTACCATAAAAGAAATAAAGAGATTTGGGAGGCTGTGGCCCAGATGCTAAAGCAGGTGGTTGGTTCAATCTCCCCAGTGGAGCAGACGATCAGGCACGACCCTGAGAGTTGATCCCATTCACCTCCCCGAGATCTACCAGAAGGTATTTCACCCAGAGTGCATTTAGAGACAATACTGATGATCCATTTATACATTAACACCTGCTGCAAGTTAATTGTAAACAGAAAATATTAAAGCTGTTTGTGCAAGACATTTCATTCCATTTGACAGACATTGCTAACTCCAGTCACTGTACATATATTGTATGTCCCCTAACCAGAAATGATCTGTACGAGGTTCCTATGGCCAGATATGCAAATATAATTGTTAAATAGTCGGTGTAAATAAACATGGGCTTGGCACAATCCCTCCATTTTCCCTCTAGTTTGGGGACAGCTGCCACCCAGCCCCTCTGAAACTGAAAGTGTTGAAGTTTCTTTTCCATTGATTGAATATCTGCCATTTCTGCTTCAGTTCATTGACTCACTTGTGAACCATTCAGGAGCACTACATTCTAATTTCACTCAAATATCGAATCCCATTGATTTCAGCATTAGAAATACCTTCTTCGCTCACTCAGTGCGATTCTGGATGTCCACATCCCTTCCACCATCAGACACCTTCATCATCTAATCCACTGAGACCAGAAACGGTCAGGCTGACAGCAGGAAGCCTGGTTTGACCTCAGTTCTCATGCTTAACAGCTTTGTCTTTTGTCCATGAGAAAAAGCCTGAGCAGAAAAACCCTCAGAAAATTCCATTTAATCTCCCTCTCCTCACTTATCTTCATCATTCTGAATATCTCACATTTCTGTAAGTAATTGATAAAAAAAAAAAAAAAGAAATCCTTTCCTTGGAAGCGAGTTGAAAACAAACTTGTATTTGATACTTGCTGACTTTCTGTCTTAAGAAAGAGGAAGATTTTTGCGGTGAAATCATTTTTGTGTCAGCAGCAAAAACCTCTGAAACAACATTTGGACGATTAAAGACAAACAAGTTAGCTCACATGTTGCGATTGTCCAGCCTCAAGGGGAGAGTCTCGGCTGCATGAGGCCTTCAAATGAGGAACATGTTGGTAAAATAAACATACAATGGCTCTTAGAGATGATTAAATAAGTGAAGAGAAGAAGAAAACTGGAGGGACTGTCTGTTTTGCATGAAGGGGCGGAGAAAAAAACATAAAAAAAACAGTCATATGTCTATCATCTAAATAAGAGAAGCATAAGCCTTGTTGAGTTCATTCGTCGACGGTTTTCTGGCTCTAGTTTGTGTTCAGGATCTCAACAGTTTGCTCATGTGTGTGTATCCTTGGTCACACGGGAGACCTCGCTGACCCCCCTGCTCTCGGTAAATATCTCCCCAGGTACCAGCTGATTTAAGTGAGATGTGTTTGTGCTGCTCCCTGTTGGGTCTGCAGACACAGAGACTTTACTGCTGCTGCCAGGAGACCTGCTGTAAGGCAGCCCAGCTCAGGACTGCAGAGACTATAAATAGCTCAGCCTGTGTTTCTCACAGGCACCACCCACCACATTAACCCATGTGAGGGAACAGCAGCAAGGAGCAAAACATCACAACGCTGCAGTCAACTCCACGTTTTAATGAGCTCAGAGGTAAACGACTCGCTGCAGATTGAGGTGAGAGAGAAGCACGACAACACATACCGAGGGAGGGATCCTCTAGGAACACTTACAGTTGCTAGATTTTCCCCAAAACCAGTTCATGTGAATGGCGTTTTTTGGGGGTTTTCGAGGTCATAGAGTCACACAGTTCAACACAGAAGTGAACAGCAGGAGATTTGAATATAGAATATTCCTCTTTTAAGCACAAACACGATTCTGATGATCTGTCATTAATTGGAACCGTCTCATTTTAGCCATCGTTCAATCCCAGCAGGGGGGCTGGGACCAGCTCCTGTACGCTGACGCACACAGATAGAACATGCAAACTCAGCAAGGAAAGACATCCTTGTCAAATGATCGCATGTTCAGAAATGTAAAAAAAAAACAAAAAACTTCAGGTAGCATCCATCGTTTGCATCATCAATTGTATCATTGACCCTCTTGAAGGAGAAAAGTAAACAATCAGAATAATCACATTGTCAACAGGTCATAGTTGGATGATCCTGGTCTAAAGGGCCCAGCCTCACATTTAAATCAGATATGTCTTAATCATCCATCTACTGAAAACTGAAACTGATGTCAGCTGTGCGAAAGCAGAGTGAACCCTGGACAGGTCGACCCTCTCTCACACAAACACACACAACCTGGATTAGATTGACCTTCTCTATGAGGTGGGAGGGATAAACACCACACCACTGTGTGGCCCACATTGTAACTTTGGATCCTCACATACATGCCGAGCAGGGATTCCTCTGCAGCTCGGTTTGGAGACAACTGAAGAACTCAAACTAAAACCGTTTCTAAAATCTTGTCCTCTCATGCTCTCAGTTTCCTGGATTGACTGGAGGGTGTTTTGCCGTCTCTGAGCTGGAGTCATTCATGTTTCCTGTCCTTTGCTGGCAGTAAGAAGAGACGCAGCACATCTGTTTGTACCTGGCAGTTTTGTTTTTTTCTTTCTGCAATGCACCTGCTCAGTTCATGAATGAATAAACTGTGTTGGAAGTGGATATGAAACATCTTTCAGTTTGTTTACAGTCTGCTGATCCCGGTTACATTTCAAAACAGTCAATTACTTTAAGTGGAATAGTGATCAAAAAAGAAAAAAGAAGTTGCAGGGCACATAAACATGACATCATCCTCTTCATCAGAGGATAAAAATAGCTCGCTGAAAGTGTTGCTTCTATTTTCTGTGTTACTGTCACAGTAGTGTCCTGCTGTATTGCAGTCACGAGGAAATAAGACTCATGTGAAGATTTTGTTGATACTGAAGCACACTTTAGCCCAGATTAAGGATTTCTGTAATCTCAGCACAGTGGTTTCAGATTACACTTTATTCATTTACTCAGGGTGTCTGTGTGTTTAGTTCACCAGTGCAAGAATTAGGTGAAAATGAGGAACCACAATTAGTACAAAGCTCATATTTAGCATATAGTCAAATGTGACAATATTTTTTTTCTATGATCAATGCCAACAAAGCACTTTAAATTGCACGAGTCAGCCCTTTTACTGGAAATGAATCTTGCACCCGCCCCAAAAAGAAAAATCAATTAGGTGCATTAGGATTTCAGCTCTGCTATTATGTGAGGCTATTGCTGCTGTAAAAGACAGTTATTGAACACACACACACACCTTCTTTCATTTACACCAACATCTAGTGTGTGACACACACCATCTAGCATATGAAACAATCTTTTCTTGGAAATCCTCGAGGTTTGACACCGAGCACCAAGGATTAATGCAGCAATCATCGGAGCAATTTATCACTTACACAACATTGACTTCTTCTAAGAATAACGCTTTGAGAGGGGGAAAATAGAACGAGGGATTGAAGGGGCAGACATGACAACTCTCTCTAGTGGTCAAATGATCTGAAAATAACTCGCTTCCTCATCGTTGCCTCCCACTTCACCCACCACGTCTCACAATGCGTTACAGTAGAAAGAGTACAGGACACGATTTGTTGGTGCGTGTTCATGTTTGTGCAGACTTGTGTGATTAGATTGTGAAATATCTTTGGCATACCGGATCTAAGCATCCTTATAAGAATCTGTAAACGTCTCCACCTTCATCGCTGGTGTGTGCTGCAATTTAAATTTGTCCAGAACGCGTCTTTTTATTTGCCCTCAGTACAGTTTTGTCACTCAGGCTGAGCTTTTGCTGTTGGGACTGTCCTGTAGTGATATCCAGTACCTGGGAATCTCGAGCTGAAAAAGTCCATTTCTTCTTGAAGGTCCCATATCAAACAGTTTTTCACCAATTTCACTATGTTGTCAAAGGTCCAACAAGATTGTATTGAAAGTGTATTGCCCCAAATCCAGCCTTGGTCCGGAAGTTCAGCCAGTCTTAATGTCCCTCTAGCGGGCTCTACAGAGAACAGGGTGGTTCCGTGTCTGTACCTTTAAATGCTAATGAGCTACGTTTGTCCACACCTCCTCCATGTCTTTTTTCTGGTAGCATTTTGCTAAGAACAATAGTGCCCTCTTGAAACTTTAGAGAGCAGAGCTAATCTACCTGTGGAAGGGTCAAAGGGTGTATCTACTACCAGAGGGAGTGGTTACTTCCCCATGTGACATCATGAAGGGAAAATATCTGAATCACCTGTATGAGCACATATTGACTAAAAAGTGAAGCAAGCAAGTGAGCGAGATGACAGACTTTCTTGGCTTCTGGGGCCTTATACACAGACGACAGGGGACAGAATATTGTTAGAAATCCATTATAAAGTCAATTTTTATTAATATGGGACCTATTAAACTCAATGGATTTTTAAATTCCTGACATTTTATCTTCGACTTTCAATTTGTTTGTTTCAAATTATATGTTTTTTTTTTTTTTTTTTTTTTTTTAAATGGTGAAGCATTTTGATAGCAGGTCTTATTATAGATGGGCAGTTTTGTAAAACTGTCTCAGTTCCGAGACAGTGATGTTTGGAATCACCAAGCAATACTACAGCACTACTTCATGCAGGCTGTAAAGCTAAGGAGACGCAGAGCAGACTAACAAGCATGCAGTGTGAAAAGAGTAAACCCGACCCAGACGTCCACATTAAGAGCAAATAAAACAGCATTTACAGGAAAAAATAAAATAAAAAAATCTGTCGAGGCAGAAGAGCAGCTAAATCCACTCGTGAAAAACCAAGAGGCCCATCTGAGGTGAAGGTGAAGACGAGTCTGTATGAACACGCACAAACCTCACATACAAAACACATCACACAAGCACAACTTGTACAGCTCAAATCTCATTACACGCACACACAATGGAAACACTGCACACTCGATCCACATTGGCTCAGCAACAGGCTGCTTGATGTGGCGGCTTCCCGCGACGCCACAGAAAGAAATGAGAAACCACAGTCAGGCTTTATTCTGTAATTAATGAGTTCAAATATTTATTTTTAGAAACTGGAAAAATAAAAACAAACCCACCAACATAGTTTTAGTATATCATACAGAGACGTATTTCAATGTTGCTATGTGAGTATTTGTTTCTCTTTGACTACAGTGTGAGGCAGTTTGAAAGGCTGGCTGAGCTGGTAGGACTACAGACACAAACCCGAGAGAGAGAGAGAGAGAGAGAGAGAGAGAGAGAGAGAGAGAGAGAGAGAGAGAGAGAGAGAGAGAGAGAGAGAGAGAGAGAGGGAGAGAGAGGTTAATCAAGAGTAACCCGGCAGAAGTCAAGCCAAACATCACTCAAGGTGTGTTCATCTCGTCTCTCAAGACACTTGAAATTTTATTTTCTTCCTATTTTCTAATGAAACCAGTTTGCCCACATGTGGAAGAAGTGATAGACCACAGCTAAAATCATTAAACACAAAGACATCCAGTCAGATAATACTTGCTTTAACTTAGCCGAAGCAGCAGATAGG
This sequence comes from Lipophrys pholis, assembly GCF_963383615.2. NCBI lineage: Eukaryota > Metazoa > Chordata > Actinopteri > Blenniiformes > Blenniidae > Lipophrys > Lipophrys pholis. The sequence continues at coordinate 17,738,133 of NC_137627.1, read as the reverse complement.
CAGTGGAGGGGGGGGGGGGGAAAGAAAAGAAAAAGTGTATTCCTCCGTCTTTTGTTCAAAGAAATAGCTCCCTGGTTTGAATCCGTTTTCCTCCGACTTGTCGGCAAGTACTATTTGACCAGCGTCTGATACAAACTACCCAGTGTCACAACTTTTTAGAGATACACAGCTGAAGCAGAGCATCAAAACTAAGTATGTTAAGACACAGAGAAAGAGAGAGAGCGAGAGAGAGAGAGACCATCATCAAATACAAAGAAGGTAAGAAGGTTTTCTTTTTAAAACGAGTGCCTGCTTGTCTCACCGTTTCCACAAAGGCATTATTGAGTCTTCTCACCGAGTCCACCGGCAACAGGCCGAAAGTGGAACGTCATCTGTTAAATAACATCCGCTTACAAAACGACTTATATTAGTTATGTGCACCATTTCGTAATCTCAATTCAATTAAACTGAATCTGTACTTGTAGAGATGCTAAATGAGAAGCTTCTGAGATTAAAAAGGAAAAGCAACAAGAATATTTCCATTGATAAAAAGGCTTGTAGTTTATATACACAGCGACTTGGTCTTGAAGGACGCCAATGAGAAACACTGTGTACACGGTCCAGCACGGTGCCGCCAGTGAGTGACGGGTTCAGGAACGCAGTCGGTCCCAAGATGGCGGGCGGTGAAAGCTTCGTGCAGCAGAACCGCCACCGCGGATCTCATAAACCCAAAAACACTCACGGCTGCATCTCCATAAATATGAATATCATCGAAAAGTTCTTTTCCCCCCCGGATTATTCAAATTGGGAAACTTCCACGTATCTTTGATTTAACTGAAATTTTAAAAGCAAAATCTCTGAATATTCTCTAGAGGCCGAAATTCTTACAATTTAAAATGAAAAAAAAAAAAAAAAAAAAAAAAAAGAAGACTTTTTTGATGATATTCAAATTTGTTGCCACGCCTCTGCAAACATGTCTTCATCTGCACGTCTATCGGAGAGATAAATCCGTGGTGGTGGTGAAAACGTCGTTTCCTTTTCAGTTTTCCAGCTAACCAAGTCATTCACGTGTCCATGATCGCACAGACGCTCGCTCTCCGGAGGACGCCACTGTTAACAGGTTAAAAAAAAGAAAAGAAAAAAAAAAAAAAAAGCCACCTGCAGTCGACTCACGAATCCAAACTAATACAACAACGAAGGCTCTTTGAACTTCATTTAACAGCTTTTGTCAGACCGGAAATCAAAAAGTCCGATTTGTATTAATGATCATAAAAAGTAGCACAATGTGTTGTAGCTTATCTCTAAATATTTAAAAACAAAAAAAAAACAAACAAACTGAGTGTTGCATCTTGCTTCCCTCATTTCTGAATGGGTTTAAAAAAAAAAAAAAAGAAAAAAAAAAAGAGGAAATCTTAAAAATGAATCCCTTCTTATTTGTGGGTTCAAAAACAAAACCCTGCTCGTTGAGCTTTCCCACAATGCAGCAGCAGTTTCCTGTGCTACTTTCCCCGTTTCTGAATCCTACCGACACTTATGGGCCAACTTAAGAGTTTCCAAGTGTTTTGCTAAATAAAACAAACACAAAAAAAAACAAACATGTGAAGGGGCGCTTAAGTTAACAGTCACGGTCGTTACAATGGTGAGGAGGTGAAAGGCGGAAAGTCCAGAGGACCGGCCGGCGACGCGGCGTGGACTTAGTACGGTGAAAACTCACAGTGAGAAAAGAATAGGAAGAAACTAAGGTGAAAACAGAGCAGCAGGCCACATTACACAAAAACTGTTGTTTCTATTGGGGGTGTGTGTGTGTGTGCCGTTTACATGGAGGGGGGGGGGTGGGGGTGGGGGGGCAGCGTCACTGAGCTCCTCGCTGAGTTTGGCCCTTGTGCAGTGCATCCTGGGATGTCTTGAGCAGGCCTTGTGCTTGCGACGTTGTTACGAACCGGGCAGAGGAAGCTATAAAAATCGGGCAGAACAGAACAGACTCCAGCGCTGTTTTTCATTGATGTTGTCGCAGAGGAGGATCGGAGAGGTGTGAGGGGTGAGGCGTGAGGCATGAGTCGTTGCTCCCCCCCCCGGCCCCTCCATGTTTGTTCCTTAAGCCGATGCCCCGATGTCAATGACCGCCTGCCCTTCATGGAAGCTTCTGGACTCGGGTGGAGAAGCGGGTTTAGAAAAGAAGCACCTTTTCATTTGGCTTGGATAACAAACGTATAAACAAAAAAAAAAAAGAAAGAAAAAGAAAAGGAGGGAGAAAGAGACTGAGAAGTGAGTCTATAAATAGAAACGAGGCAGACAGAAGCTGGTCGGTCTTCTGGTGGAGGCGACAGAGGTCTCACCCGGTGCCTGTTGAGGAGGAGGAGGAGAAACAATTCAGCCACTTAGCCACTTATTAGTAAAGCTTCATTCAGAATAACGAGGAGATCGTCTGTCCTCACCCTCCTCCTCCTCACCCCAGCCTTCTGCGACGCCGGCCAGCTCGTAATGCTTCTTCCTCAGCTCGCCGAGTCGCTCTCGTTCCTTCTGCAGACGAGTCTCCAGCTCCAGAACCAGGACCTGAGGGGGACAAGTGGACGCGCTCAGAGGACCAACGCACATCTGCACAGGTATCGAGGTCGTCACCTCGTCTGCTTAATTAAACAATTCTTGCTTTTGGTTTGATTTTCTTCAGTATTTCCTGTGTTGGTTTTATTCTAAAAATGTCATCCAAGCCGAAGCTTATTTGATTTGCCTTCAGAACACATGGAGCGATTCTTCAATGGGAGCCCTGTGTGTGTTGACAACAATGAGGCGTGTGTGTGTGAGGCCGACCAGGCCTCTTTGTGTTTTTCCTCCACAGTGGGTTAGGCGGGGTCACAACACACGAGCCAGGAGTTCACACAAGTCTGAAATTTGGCTTCTGAGAGGATTAAAAAAACCCAAAAAAAACAATGTACCTTCAGAGAAACAAACAATAGACAACTGAACCATTCATTCCTGAAAGAAGTTTGTCATCTTAAGGCTCCAAAGGGTGGAGGGACTATTTTCCCACAAAATCCCAATGAAAGGCAGCTTTTGAAAACCCTTATTGAATTAAACCAGCTACAATTTGATGTAAAGACAGAGAACTAGTATTTAGGACTAACAAAAGATGGTTTCTGAAGAGGAGGACTGCTGCTTACCTGGGCATCCATCTCCTGTCGTTTGATCTGTGTGAGGGTCATGCTGGAGAAGTCCATCGTTTCTGGCAGCGCGAATAAAACACAAAACAATAAATTCAGACTGTGAGGTGACAACTTTTACAACGTTGTTGGAAATTTATTTGAGGAAAGATCTGAAATCTAACCCCCTAAAAAAAACAACAAACAAACACAGCATGCCCTTCTGTCTCTTACAAGACTGTTACGTTTCCTTCCCAGTGACATATGAACAAAGACCAACTGGGAATTTCCCATTGCGGAAAGTTAGAAGTTTATTGGTTCCCAGAAGGTGAAATGAAATCACCATGATTAGTGAGTGATGGTAAACTTCTCACTGATGTCTTGCAGGTCGGTTATAGACTGACATAACGCTCTCACCCGTCTCTTCGATCTGGGACTTCCCAGACTTGGTGGAGGCCACGACGGCGGCGGTGGCTTGTGTGACACCGCGGGACGCCTGCTGCAGGCGATGCAGGTTTGTGCTGTCTTTGTCTGCTTTTACCTGCAAAGAGGAGACAGATGGGCGCTCTGCTCTCTAACGTCTAGTCCTCCAGCGTGCTGTGCACCGCGCTCACCTTCGAAGCAGCCACGAGCTGCGCGGTGCTGGCAGCGATTTCATGTGAACACACCATCAGCTCCTCAAACTTCCCTTTGCCCTGCACCACCAGGTCGGCAGCATCCCTGCAACAGCAGCACAAAGCAGGACAAACTGAGAGTCACTTTATATAAAAAAAAAAAAAAAAAAAAAAAAAGAGCCAGAAGTGAGAAGATTTATGGCTGGCCTCACATGGCTAAAGATTTACTGCGTTGTTTGTTCCTTTATTTATTTCCCTGTAAAGGTCAGCTCTTTGGTTCTTTGGGGCATTTAGGATGCGCAGAGTAAACACAGCTGCCGACTCTTAGCTTTATGGACACGAGCACTTTTAGAGAGCCACTCTGGAGGGGACAGACACTTACACCATCACCGTGGCTCCCCATCCCACCGCTTTGGAGGCAGAGATCAGGCCCTCGGTCCAGCGGGAGTTCTTGGCGTAAAATTCCTTCATAGAGGCCGCCCCCTGGTGGGCAGAAGACCAAACATCACCACACGTTTCATAAGGCACTTTGAAAACTTCCCAATATAGTCAGAAAGGTTATCAGCCGACGGCTATTTCGGTTTCTTATTTACAAATTCCTTCCTCATCCACTTGAGGCCAAACAGATAAGAATTGTGACTTTTCCAGAACTTCTCAGGCTTGTCAGGTTGTAAGTAACTGCTGATTATCAGCTTCCTCATCGTTAACAACTTACCCTGCCGCTTTCCACAATGTCCCTTTGCAGGTCTTTGGAAGACAAAACAAGCAACTTGATGGCCTGCATCAGCTCTGTGCAGGAGCCCAAAATCCTGCAGGGGGCGACAGAGCAGAGAACACAGACATGAGAAACGGCACATAATTCAACAGGAAGCAGAGCATCAAATCTAGAGGCATGTCTCCAAACACTGTCTATTGCATGAAAAATCTTATATATATATATATATGTTTTATTTGAAATTCACTTTATATGAAGTCTCGCCAGGTTACCCAGATAATTATTGTGAATGCACAAAACAACTCTGGCTTGGTGTAAAGCAAAAATCCTCAGACCAATAACGTCATTGAGATGTACAGTAACAGTTAGTGACCCGACATACAAAAACCCAATTACTTAAGACAGTTTTCTGGAGCTTCTTGAAATAACAGAACAGTGAAGAGACTAACTGGAGGCGCGTGTGGACACTAAATAACCAAACGCTATGTGACAAACTCCTTTCAGCCTTCACAGTCTGCCGAGGCTTCGCGGCTGATTTGATGAAATTCGGTGCACATCAGTGCTCCGCCTGTCTGACACTCCTCTGAAATCACGATGAGGCTGAAGGACTCATCTTGTTGAGAAGCTTCTCCATTTATTTTTTGCAGTTCATTGGCATTAATCTCTCTCATGCAGATATCTGGAGGGAGGGAGGGCGGGCTTGTTTACGGATGAATTAGTTCCTCAATCTCTGATAAAGGAGAACTGAAAACTAATGCACCTCAAAGCTGCTTTTCCCAGTTATGGTTTCTTCTTTCAGATTATTACAGCTTACCGCAATGGGGAGGGGAGAAGTTGTGCTACAGCAAAAGAGAGGAGAGCAAGTGATATCCTGTTTGGGAGATTTAGCTCGAATCACCACTCTCAGACTCTTCAAGTGTATGAAAGCGCAGATTCCACTCATCTGTCCTAAACTGTTTCAAACCAGGTCCTAATTGGAGCTTTACCTCTCGTTGACCTCCATCTTGACTCCCGTATCAACGGCACGAGACTTGTTGAGCATTTCCTGTCGAGACAAGGAAAAGGAAAGAACGTTGAGGATAATATTGCTGTGAGTAGAAAGGGAGGAGAAACGTTGTGGAGGACACTGATGAACATGCATGCTCCGTCTGAGCGGGGCTTAAACACTCGCAGACACACTTCTTCACCTCGATCCTGGCGGCCGCCGACTCAACCGCAGCGGAAGTGGCAGCCATTTCCTGCTCCACCAGATCGCCCAGCTCGCCCTGCTGCAGCCCCAGACCCCGAGGACGCAGTTTCTGAACCCAGGAAACATGTGAGGGTTTCAAATTGGCGAGCAGACGAAACAAAACACAGGAAAAAAAGTTCAAGAAGGAAATAATGAAGTCTCGATTAGGAAATGACTTCTCTCCTACTGAAATGAGAAACAAATGTTCATTCATTCCGAAAGTCACTTTGAAAGTCACTTTCTTACATTAAAAAGACAACAAACGGACATATCTACAACACACTGAGGCCTATTTGCAGAACATTTAGAAACATAAAGTCTAAAAAAACCTGAATGCAATGGAAACATTCAACATTTTAAACTGTGAAGTTACTTTGAGAAAAAGTTTTCCAATGTAAATTGAAATTTTTAAAGTATTTTCTGTTCAATCCTTGATGATTTTAGCTCAGAAATAAATTGAATAGATGATAACAAAATATTCTAATAATTCATAAGATGAGATGATTTGTCTTAAGAAAAAAGGCCATAATTATCATAATTCTTATATTAAAATTATTTTGTTTTTGCATTTTGAATAGATTGACAAAACTATTTACTTTTTAAAGATAATCAATCTTTTTGTGATGCATCTGTATTCCAATAAATACGCACCTCACACTGGAGGACAAATGTGATTTAAAAAAATTATAATATATAAAGACATTCTGTTGATATTAAATTTTAAAAAAAGTGTTTCTATTCAGTCCTCCATCTCTCTGAAACCTTTTGTTTATAATACGTAGTGTAACTTGTTGTGACTTGAAATTAGACAAAAGAAATAATAATGGGACTTCACGTGTTTCTGCAGTGCATGGCAATAATTAAACTGCAAAGATGATGTAGAAGTATCTTCCTTCTGGAGTCACAGTGTCTGGTTTTCATCTCTCGCCACCATCCTTCACAGAGTCGGGACACAAACATTGCTACAGGGGAAGTACGGACCTCTGCGGTGGCCCGGACGGCCTCCAGCGCCGCCTTCAGTCTGCTGTGGTCTGCCGCAGGAAGGCTGTCTTTCTGCTTCATCTGTCCCAGCAGAGCCAGAGCTTCAGCCCCACACGTCTTCACACTCTCTGACAGGGCTGACAAGAACACAGCGGGGGCGACTTATCAGCTACACAACAGGCATCAAAAAGCACAGACACACCAAAAACACAAACACAGATTTACTGAGCAGAAAAGGTTCCTGTTGAAAATTATCATTTTGATGGACAGTATGGAAAATAGATATGTCCATTTGTAAATATGAATTTCAATACCTATTCTGTCCCTACTGCTTTTCATTACTCTTGTTGTATAGTTGCTTTTTAAATTCCATTATATACAGAATAATGTTGAGATACGATGCCACATAATATTGACTGGAGCATGAAGTTTCTAATTTTTTCCATAAATATCATCCAAATGTCAAACATCCCTCAGTCTTTGTGAGTAGTGTTTGCACAAACACATGGTTGGTGAACAAGTGGTGTACCAAGTTCTTGTTGCAGTAATAAATCTGCCCACCAGAGCTCCATTATAGTTCGGGCATGTTTAGACTTGGCATTTCCCAAGAGAGAAAAACATTACTCCAGAGTGACATCAGCAGTCTTTTTCCTCTCCTTGCCCGTTTTGAAAGATAGTTTGCAGTGAAGACCAATTTGTGTTTGCAATGTGAACACCCCTATAGGCATTAACAGGCATGACAGCAGCCTGTGCAGAGGACCGTTTCCTAATAGTGGGATTATCATACATCCCAGTCAATTACAGACTGCACACTTCTAACATTGCCCAACATTGCCAACCGCTCCTCACAGACATGTTGGGACACGGCCATGTCTGAGGATGACGACTCACCCACCGATTAATGTCAGGAGAGAAAGAGAGACGGCAATCTATTCATCACTCTTTCTGCCAGCATCTCACACACTCACACACTCACCGTCAGCTTGCTCCACAGGCACCATGTGGGAGGTGGCGCTCCCCTGAACGATGGTGTCGCCCACCAGGTGGCCACACTGGGTCACCACTCGTACGAGCTCAGAGACACCTACGCAGCATAAAGCAACACAAATCAAAAGAATCCTTCCTACGTGGAATGTATAGCATCTAGTTCAACAAGAGACATAAGCAGAAAAAAATGAAGAATGGAAAATAGAAACAAGGTGTCAGCGCCCATCAGTGTAGCTGCCTGCAGTCACATATTCATTTGGGTAAAATCTAAGTTTGGGTCTGTTTAATGTGCTTATTCGGCGTCAATATGCTTGCTCAGCGAGTTCTTTGTCAGAGGAAGATTATTCATCCGTGTCAACACAAGTATCTTCGTGGGGGTTTTGACAAAAAGGTCACATACTACTTTCAATTAAAAAAAAGAAAACACACACAGCATAAAGGCGCTCTAGAGCGTATCATCGTTCACACTTAAACCAAAGCTGTCTTTCATTCATTCATGTTAACACTGTAATAATATGAATAGCTGAGACTCTAAAGCGTCGTACTGAAGCGTGGAGAACCACTCAGTGTGAATCATGACTGTAGAACAGTTTATTCCTCTAAACCAGATGATCTACTATCTTTTATCTTGTCTGAGCTACTTTAATTCAATTAAATAAAATTTCCACAGTTACTCATATTTAGTAATTCAGATATCCAACATCCACAAAGAACAAGTGACTATGTTTGTTTTCTCATTACAAATTTTATACAAAGTGTTAATACACAACACATTATCTGTATATTTTCCTAAATTCAGATGCATGTCATATTTTGAATTATATTTTAATTGTTTAATTATTTTAATAAGGGCAAAACAAAACATCAAGTAAAGCAAATAACATACAAACAAGCATTGTAATGGAATATTCTAAATATCTTGGGTGATTCAGAAGATGTGAAAGGGAAGAATATTGTATCAAAAAGTACATTTCTGTGATTAAGTTGTTTCCCTGTGTGTGTGTGTGTGTGTGTGTGTCCCACCTGTGTTGTCGGCCAAGAAGGCGTCTTTAGCAGAATGTAACCGGTCCATACAATCCAACGAGGCTTGACATCTTGATGCCAGGTATTCTGAAGGGACACACAGACACATGGGAGCCTTTATACAAACTGTGTTTACACGCGTTGCTAATGAGCACTTCTCGATTAAACCATCAGCATCTGACCTGCAGAGCTGGTGCAGCTGATGTGTGCCGGGTCGTCGATCTGAGCCAGCGACTCCCGGATGATCTTCTCTGCCTCCTCGATGGCTCCCTGCAGGCTGGACCAGCGAGCGGCCACCAGCTGGCTCTCCAACGCCTGCTCCCTGCTCTCCTGTCATGGCGTAAACAAACACACAACACTCATTAACCATCTTACTACTAAGACGCTTGGATTTATTTGGATTTTATTGCTGCAGAATTGTCATAAAATGGGCAAAAAAGTGGGAGGTTCTGCCCCTTTTTCCAAGATAACTTCAAACTTTCATGGTCTGGTTGTTAGTCTAAGGGGCCTTTTACATTGGATAGTCCAGGACTCAGTTCACTTGGGAAGGGGGGCAGCTAAGAATTTTCACACCGTTATTTGGCTCGGGTGGTGTTCATATTCAGTTTGAAGACCGGAACAAACCATCTGTAAAATGTCGCACAATTACAACAGCTGCTAGTTTGGGGGCGCTGTCGCTTGACACAAACAATGACCAGAGAGGAAGTAAAGCAGAAACACGGCTCATTGATTGGTCCAGACAGACACCAGAAGACTCACCGCTTTAGCCCGTGGTGGCTAAGCTAGTTAGCCTGTGGCTAACTGGTGGCTACAAATAACTGCGATATATATATAGTCTTCAGACCAGATATCAATAATTGCCTTTTTCACTACTTCTTCCTCTTTACTTCTTCTTCACTACTTCATGTCTGTCGACGAGATATTATCCAACTTTTTCTTTCTGCGTCTGCTTCTTCTGATTGGCGGGGTTAGTTGTGTGTTTACTACCCAGAATGCATTGCGCACGCGACATCCTCAAACGGAACGGACTTTCCCAGAAAGTCCTTGAAGAGAACTTTGGTCTGCATCAAACAGGAGAATGTGAACGTATCCTAAATGAAGCTCATTTTACAAAATGTGGGATTGTTTTACTGTGAAAGTCCTGGGAGCGTCCGTTATGTCTAGTATATGGCCACAAAGCTCGAATCCTCCACTTTGTTATTTTTAAATAAATGAGAATATTCGACAAGAACAATTCTTCACCTTCTCATTGAGTTGATTCTGCAGGCTTTCCGCTGCCTTTACCCCCGTCTCTCTCTCGGCAGCCAGCGAGCTCTGGACCTTCTCGAGCTCCTCCCCCCGGACCACCAGCTCAGCCTCCACCTTCGATAGCGTCTGAGTCAGCTCGGCTTTTTCTGACTCCAGGGTTGAAACCTGACTGCTGAGCACCTCGGTAGACTGAATCGAGAGGAAACGAAAGAGATGCTGAGATATAAAAACATAATGAAGAACAGTTAAGAATAGCAGGAAATGGGGGGGGGGGACTCTTTCTGTATAATACACAGCTGTCAAGACATGTCAGGGTGCCGTTTGGTGCAAAATATGTGACCTTGCAAGAAGAAAGGAAAGATGCTTTATTTTTTTTTGTCGATGATGATAAAAACACTGTCCTGATTTAGGTCCGTGGAGAGCGAATCAGAAATCCTAGTTAATAAGATACATGCAAAAAGTAAGGAAAAAAAAAAGACTTACAGCCTGGGTGCCAGCAGGTCCAGTCAGACAGGAAGAAAATCGAGGAGAAACAGAACTATTAAAAATGTGATCTGAAGAATTTGAGCTCTGGAAACACGTGATGGGAGCGACAGTGCGTGGGCCGTGTGTGGAAAAAAAGACTATGGGGGATTGGAGGGAGATGGAGGAGTACAGAGAGATAAGTGGAAGCTACAGAAATAGGATGTTGGGAGTGGGAGGCTGAGAAACAGATGAGAGGTAAAGGGAGCAGTGCAGGTGCAGAAAAACATTGATGGCGATTGCAGGAATGGCGAGGGTTAACTGCACCAATGAATGGATTATTGAAGTACAGAAGAGCCTTGAAATACAAGCAAAAACACCTCATACCTTTGACCATATAGTGGTCTACTAATTCATTACAAAGCCACAATTTATGTCAGTAACCATTTATTATTTGTAAATATAAAGTATCTATCTGCAGGGGTTATTGTCTTTCTGTATTTAACTGTAGAACTGAATCTATTCCTTTTGCATATATTTGGAAGTAAGTTGGCATCAAAATTGAAGTGATCCTTTCAAACCCATGAAGTGTGTGTACATGTATGCGTACGTATGCATGAATGTATCCAATTACAAGAAACCAAACATGAGCAGCATTTTGACCAGGATTTTTTTTTCATGTTTTCAATTTGCTGTCTGTTTTTTCATAAATCCCGTTTAGTCCCTCGATACAAACGTCTGCTTAATAGCTGCATGATTCTGTAGTGCACTGATGATGTAAACACGGAGAGAAAGTTGTCTTGATTTCATTGAAATGATTGCTTCACTTCATTATGTCTTTCCGAGAAAAGTATTAGCACGTCTGCTCCGTCAGATATTGTTGCTGATAAGAAAAATGCTGAAAAGAGAAGTGGATGTAGAACGGGGCAATGGGGGGAGTGACAGAGAAGATGACAAGCAGGGAGTTTTGTTTTTATGAGTTTGAGGCAAAAATAAACTTTCTTACAGAAAAGTGGAGAGAGAAAATAATCTTTTTTCTTTGGCAATGACTGAAACTTTTCACAATAACACGAAGAATCTGTTGCTACCATTTAAAAGTCAGTATGTAGATTTCTCTCTCTCTCTAACCACAGAAAGCACTTTAAGAAGGGAATATGCTCATTTTCCGGTGGGTTGACTGTATCTCTGTCACCTAGTTGCCAGAATAAGATGTTTCACAGGCTATTTTAAGAGATGACAAACATCTTTAATTTAAAAAATAAAATAAAAAAGTTCAACATCGAGTGATCCAGCGGCTGTTTTTTTTTAGATTAAAACATTGTTTTCTAATTGAATGCACTGTAATGTACATAAACAAATGTGCATTACATGGTTACCTTAAAAAAGACAACAAGATTTTGGGTAATTGTTTCCTAAGCATAACAATCCTACTGTTGTAAATGTGTAAAGTTCCAGTTACAACATCAGGAAAATGTGCATAACTTGATGCAAAATACTCCATAATAGTATTATGAAGCACCAATAAAGCCTTTTCAAAGTACATACGTTTTAATATAATCTGCTGGTGACGGAGCATTAATGAGTCCGAGATGGATTTTGTTAAAAGAGGGGATACATAGATCAGCAAAGGGGGCGTGTGTTAATCCTCCTAAATCTCCCGTCAAATATTACCAGCGCATGCAAAATAATTAAGGTTTAAAAACGGAGGAGCTTTTTTCAATAAAGTAGATCCCAGTGAGCCGCACATTAATATTACTAACTGTGTTCAAGCGGTGTGTGTGAGTTCATTAAATTATTAATGATGAGAATAAGGAGGCGTGACGTCAGCGGCCTGTTATTAGATTTGATCAGACTGCACGCCATTAGGATCTCAGGCCTGTTAGTCGGTGTGAAGAAAGATGAATTCATCTTTTTTGAAGTTCCTGTTGGAAGCAGTTTTTTTTAATGACTGTGGTTAAAAAGACCTTTTTAAAAAAGTATGGATCTAGAAGATTTTCACATTTTAATTCTAGAACAGAGTGACGAAAGGGAAACTAACAGAAAAGAGAGAAACTAAATTTTAAAAAAAGGAAATGGGTGATTTTCACAATAGAGAGGTTTTTTTTAGATCCAATGTTTAATAAAGGCCTTTTCAAAGGCAACAATTCACTTTTTGCAGTAACTTTGGGAGCTAGTAAGGAGATTTTAGGAGAGATCAGCGGACATGACGAAAGCTGAGGGGAGAGTTACCTCCTGCGACGAGACCACGGTGGTCTTCAGGGAGTCCAACTCTACCCGGCTGGACAGCAGCTCTCTCTGAAGCTCCTGAAGATGCTCGAGCTGATCCTCCTCCTGAGCAAGACAAAGACCAAAAGAAAAAGATACAGACTCTGCAAGAACAGAGACATTTGTTCCTTTTCACAAAGTGTAAAGAGCAAGGAAAACGTTAGCTCTGGCCAGGACTTTTTGTACGTCACAAGAAAACTCGATAGAGGAGCCACGGTCACGTTGAACCACACCCACTTTAAATTTACAACCAAAGGAGCTCAGACCAAATGAAATGTAATGAACAAGCAGCGAGAAGTCCCAAACCAGAACTGAGAGAAAATATGAAGGGACTTATGTTGCCGCAGCCCTGAGAGAAACAACAACTCTCTTTTACCCTTGCAAAAGCATGAAAATGATCCAAAATCTAATTTTATACAGCCCAATGCGGTTAAACGCCGTTCGCTAGGACAGCTACGGATTCTGGTCGGGTTTTTAACACCTGCTGTGACAGGGGATACTCAAGGAAGCCGATCACCAGTTAACAGGGAAACCATTTAATCACAAACACTGGTGGTATTTGTGGCTCGGAGACCTCTTGCTACTCGTAGCGGGTCAAACCACAAAAGTACCTGGCATAAGGTACCAACACATAATGGAAAAGCCTGACAGGCGAGTCGAACCGAGTAGGTACTAGTGGGAAAGTGCCAATAGTAAACTATTTCCATATTTTCCACACATTCTGATGTACTTGTGTATGTGTGGGACTAGTTACACACTGAAAATCGGGGCAAAGAATAAACATTTAAAAAAACAAATGGGCACCTAGGATAGCAGTCCTTGCGTTTGCCTCTTAAAGGGGCAGGCACACAGAAATATTTGATTTGTATTTCTGTTCTCACTTCGATGTGACTGGATTTTTGTGCCAGGCTAAAACTATATTTGACTTTCTGTTTGTGCTTGATAACATGCGTCTCTTTCTCACCTGCCTGTCTGCAGCGTCCTGAGCGGCCTTCACCTTCTCCTGCATCTCTCTCCTCACCGCCTCCACCTCATCCTGTGCCGCCTGGGCGACTGTCATCTGCCGGGTCACCTCTGCGTTCTGAAACACAAACGCATACTCAGACTAAAACACGGAGGAGAGACCAGCCCAGACCCCTCGGCAAGCGGGAGATAAAACACGCTCGAAGGACGACATGTCATCCAACTTGGAATATTTGGGTTTTGGAGCTGAATACAAGGACACAGGTGGCCTGATCCAAATAAAGAAATTACAGTTTTTTTGGGGGGGTTGTTTTTTGTCCTCACCTTCCTTAATAAGTCTGCATGACTCTGAACCAGCTCTGTGTACTTCTCTTTGAGCTTGGTGTAGCGCTGCTCGTTGGCCTGAGCTTTTCCTGGGTGGAAACACAAACACAAACTGCAGGTGAGAAGACGTGAGGAAATCACTGCTACAACAAACGCTTTCCCTTTTTATTTGGCAGCTGTTGGCTTCCTCTTGCCTTTTAGCTCGGAAATCATTTCTGAATCCTGAACTTGCTGGATTCATGTCTATTGTAACGTCAACAACAACAACAAGTGCTGGTTGGGCTCATATATATTATACCAGCTGTAAGAACATAGTGATTGGTGGAGAAAACAATAATTAGAAGTAAAATGTTGTGTTGCACAAATGGATGTTAATTTTCACAATATATCCACTGTACTTGTTTATGTTCTCAACTTAATTGCTGTTTACCTCTGTTATTTAAATAGTCTATTTTACTTCTGCATGTCGCTTTACGTCAAAACACTTTGTTTTTAAAGGTTTTCAATTGTTACACAACACGTTGAACGAGGCGTAGCCTTACTCTCTATCTCCGTGAGGCTCCGCTGCTCCTTCTCCGTGTCCTCCCTGACCCGCCGCAGGTCGTCCAGCTCGGCCTTCAGGAACTCGCTCTCTCCGGCCGCCTGCAGCCGCAGATGGCTTTGCTCTGCGAGCTCCGCCTCCAGCTCGCTGACACGCCCCCTGAGCGCCTGACACAACCGACCGCTCTGATGGCGACAAATAGAAAATGAGGCAAAGAAGATTCCAGAATTGTTCTGCAGATCAGATCAAGTGGTTCTACTTGACTTCACCTCCAGTCTGAAGGACTCCAGCTCTTCTTTGAGGGCCTGGATCTCCCTCGTCAGCTGTTCGATCAGACGGTCTCTGACGATTAAGTATGAAACACAACCCCATCAATAAAACAAATAAAAGCACTGCTCACACACTAATCTGTATCTTTCACAAGTGAGGCTCTGGTCGGTTTTCACCCATTTTCTCTCTAATACTGAATTTTACAGAAATCCAAGGAACAATCAAAGCAGGTTTCTTTAAATGTGGCCTTTTATCCATTTTACAGTCAGAAATCTGACACCTAAAAGTACTCTAGACCTATTTAACCTATATAGTGACCACAGACTGATGAAGGCCTTTTATTTATTTGATGTCAGTATGTTTCTGTTTGAGGCTTACTTGTCGTCCTTGCGCATGCCGTTCTGGCTGTTGAAGTTGAACGGGTCGATAGCAGCAGAAGTGCCAAACAGGTCATCAAACTTGGTTTCCACTGGAGGCTACAATGGAGAAAGAATGACACTTCAGAGCATAACTCAAATACAAAGCGGAAAAAAAATATACGGAACTTCCTTATATTGTTCAAACAAACTTTCATGGATGACGTCGCTCAAAAGTCAGCTTGTGGGACGACCAACAAGAAAAATATTACCATTTAAGGATTAAAAAACAATTTCCCCAAAAAACTGACAGCTATTCTTAATTTGTCCAATAAGAGTCAGACAGTTTTAGTGACACAAAAAACATAAGACTGAGTCCCAAAAATGAACATTTATTCTGAAGAAAATCCATAAATCCAGAGTCCACTTTCAATAATTCCAGTTGTTCACAATAGGTTAAGTAAAAAGTGAATTTAATATTAACATTCTCAGAATGGATTTGGTGAGACCAAACAGCTGTATGTGGCCACTGAATTAAAATTAATTTCACATCAACTGGAATAAATATCTAATGCCGCAAAACCCCAGAATGAAGAGAAAGCAACTGATTTAAGAAACATCTGACAAAGAGCTACCAAAAATGAGTGAATTCTATTAGAGTCCCTCCTAGCTATGCCCATAAACAACTTCTTCCTTTAATTTTTGTTTTCTGGGTACAACTGCAAATATCCAAATGTCCAGAGGAGGCATCCAGCAACAAGAACTAGATACTGTGTGTAGTTGTATAAGGTATCACTATGCGTGATTACCGGCAGTACAGGGACGTCCATGTCCACCAGGTCGTCGGTCTCCACCACATGCTCTGACTCGGGGGACGATGACTCGGCGGGGATCACGACCACGGGGCTGATGTGTTCCGACAGAGCTGATGCACGCAGGAAGTTCGGAGGGTTCTGAGAAATCACAAATATAATCAGTATAACAAATCAAAATGTGCATATTTCACTCATTTAAAGGTCCCATATTATGCAAAATTACCTTTATGTTTTTCTAACAGCAATGTGTGTCCCCATAGCCTGTGTATGATCTCCCTCTCTTGCTTGGTCCATCTTTAAACGAACGTGTGCTCATACAGGTGAATTAGGGATTTTCCCTTCATGACATCATCTGGGGAAATAACCACTCCCTCTTGTAATGGATACTCCCTTTAAGTAATTTAATAGACCACAATGCACCATGTAAGGTCTGTTATTTCTTTTTTAATTTTCAAATGTTAGTGGGGGAGTTAAACCCATTATTTTGCTCCACTTATTTAGTTTTATTTTATGATTGTATAGTAATAACAAAAGAAATTGACCAGCACTGGTTGCTGCCGAAATGCTTCAAGTACTAAGGATTAATCCAGTGCTAGAAATTTTTTTATAAAATAAATAAATAAGATAACTCCTAAAAATCCTAGAGGAAACACTGGTATAATTTGGGACCTTTAAATCTCAAGCTGCTGCTACTAACTCTAAATGACTTGGTAACATATTGGAAATATTGGTAAGAAAAAACAAATCTGATACCATTTGAGAAAGAACAAAAAGACTCATTTTAGCAGTCTAATATCAAGTGGTTTAGAAAGTCTATGTTACTTCATTGACATTTAGAACCCTGAAGCAGTCGTCACGGGTCAACTTGCTGCTTTGTCATGGCTAACACACAGAAAAAACAAAACCTACAGAGGTCACTTCTCACCTCAGGCAACTGTGGGATTTGAATCAGCCTCTTGAAATACTGCAAGTTACTGGAGCGATAGAACAGACTCTTTAGCCTGAAAGAGAGACGAGAACAGACGTGAAGAGAAAGACGATGAGAGAGAGAGAGAGAGAGAGAGAGAGAGAGAGAGAGCGAGAGAGAGAGAGCGAGAGCGAGAGAGAAAACCAGACAGAAAATCAGGACAGACAGAGCTGAACGGTTTGATGGAGAAAAATTCAATCATCACGGTGCTGAGAGTTCAGTCTCTGGGTCACAATCAGTCAGAGTGCAGAGAACCTGTGGCCGACTGGTTTTTGTTTCGGTCTGCTAGAGAGCTTCATACTTTTTAAATTGTTCTTGGAAACGATCTCTGTGGCCCTGCAGAGTGTCAGCTGGAAGGCCTGCAAACACACAACACACATGCAAGCATCAGTACTGAGAAGTGTTCGGAAATCCTTTAATATTGAGACGCTTCACAGATGCAGGTCTGAATTTATGTAAAACACTTAAACGGAGACATTTTGAAATTCCCAGTAATCTCCACAGAGAATTTCAGGTGGCAACGGACGCAAGAAATCTTTTCCTTTTTTATTATTCGAGACGAAATTATGATTTAAAAAAATCCCTACATAAGAAGGGCAAAATGACATTCATTCATATTTAAGAGAGCATGCTTCAAATATATCTTTTGTTAAGTGTATTAGAGATGAACTAAAATCATAAAAAAGCTTTAAAGCCACAGTAACGCTGTGGCCTTTATATAAAGACCTACCACAAATTTCAATTAAAAAGTGTCTAACTGGCAGGAGAAGAGTCGTGCTTTCGACTGAATTCCAACAGGCATTAACAATTATTTTGTATGATGTGAAAAACTTTTAAGTGGGGCTTCAAACCACACATTAAGATGTCATGAAACAAAAGCATGAGCAGCGCGAGAGTTGGAGGGGGCGCAGTGCGTGTGCTGTATTATGCTCCCATCAAAGACTGTTGAGACTAAAAAGAAAAACTCCACAGTATTAAAAGCAGCTCAGGAGTCGAAGGCAAAGTTAGACAAGGTGTAGTGTGAAAAAATGTATTAAGTCGTGTGTACCAGTGACTCACACGTCTCTGCACAGCCACCTGTAATCTCTTTTTTTTTTTAAAGTGCTACTTATTTTCTTGTTCCATTTTGCTGCTGAATGAATTTTGGATTCTCGGTGAGACAAAATAGGTTATCATTTAAAATAATAATAAATAATAGTGGTGCTGTGGTCAGGTGTGGAGTTTGACCAACGGAGGTGTGTTACTCACAGGAGTGCAGCTTGAACAGAAGCTTGACGGTGTAGTCGTACAGGTGGCTGCAGTCCAGGATGACTTGGATGAGGGGGGCCAGACGACACTGACCGGCTGCCGTCACCGAAACCGAACGAGACATGTCGAGAGAGCTGAACACTGAGGGGGGAGGGAGAGGGAGAGCGAGAGAGAGAGAGGACCCCGATCAATACTCTATTTAAATTAATACACACAAACAAACTGTGTGGAAACTCAAATGGTGTCACTATGAACACAGTGGGAAGCTGCGTTCCCTATTAACCTAAAGTGTTGGAAAGCATCCCTCAGCTCAACTCTATCTATCTATCTATCTATCTATCTATCTATCTATCTATCTATCTATCTATCTATCTAAACAAAAAAAAAAGGCAAGAAAAATGTTTTACGTAGAACAGCAACCAGAACACTAACAGGACTGTCTAAATTCGACCTCTATATTCACACCCTTCTTTCATTCCCCCTGCGCACGCCATCCAAAAGTGAGAGCCAGTGTAGTGCAGAGGCGTGGTTTCCTTTCCTACACGCACACAGAGAGTCTGGCCTCTTTACTCCTCAATGACGTGGTACTTCTAAAATACACCAGGTCAGAGGCAGGAGCTGTCAAAGGCTTCGAGGTTTAGGTGAAGAGTTCAGACCAACAACTCTGATGTGAGCTACATGTTTTGTTCAGCGGGTAAATAAAATGTTCTGACCGTGGAAATATTGGAAAGCTGCTAACTGACGAAGGTGTACAGATATATTAGGGCAAGCTGAATGCAAATGCAGAGTGTGGGTTCTCCGTGTTTCTTCCTACAAGGAGAAAGAGGATGGGGTAAGAGGAGGAGGAGGAGGAGGAGGAGGAGGAGGTGGTGACATCGTCATCAGACTGAAGGGCAGGATATATAAGATGCAGAATGTAATTTCCTCCTGATCACTGGTGAATGAAAGCACACAGCTTTTCCCGCATTTCTCCTGAGCGCCGGGTCAGAACCCAGCAGTCTATTTTTAGCCTGGCCCATACTTTAAGACACATTAACCCGGGATGACTCACCCAGACAACAACGAGGCTACAGTACACCGTGTAAGAGCCTCACAGCCGCAGACGCAGGCGAAGCTCTGATCAAACACATCTTCACTTCACGTCTCACCTGTGATTAAATTACATCTTCCTGTCCACCGTATGACATCGTATTCAATAATATGTGTGTGTGTGAGTTTGGTCACATACACACAGCCGGTAATACGGGGTGGGACCAGAATAACTCACCACCCAGGAAGAGGTTGAGCTCACACTCCAGGTAGTCAAACATCTCCACCGTCAACTGGAAGCTGCAAGAAAGTAGAGTGAGATCACACATTTACACACACGGACACTTTTATTTTGAAGGTATCAAAAACAAGAAGGTAGTGGACGGCTGCCACGCAGCTGCAACTCTTCAAACGTCAAAGTGAACGTTATTCAATTAAGTTTTTGCCATCGTGGCAGATAAAATGATCTGAATTTTGATTGTCCACTTTCAGACAAATGTTGTTTTCCCCTCAAACTGACACCTTGAAAAAATAAAAACGTTATCATTTAGTTTCGCGGTCTTAAATTGTAACTCAAAGTGAAGCACTTCTGTGAATTAATAGTACCACGAAAGGATAATTTGAAATACAGCAAGTCAATGTTTGTCCTGTACAAAAAGAGCTCTTCACATTTTCAAGCATCTAAAAAATATTTGAAAGAATGAAAAACAAAGAAAAACCAAAGCCTCTGATCAGGACTGTAAATAACATTTTATCCTCCCACGATGAAGACACCAACATTGATTTTTTAAGTCGAGGCAGTAAAACTGTCAAAAAAAGTTCAATAATAGATTAACGAGTGAGCGTCTCTGACCCTTATTCCTTAAACTTCCTATACGAACAGTGCGTTGATGAAGGCGATATACAGTGGGAATGTTTTTTTTCTCTTTTTCAAGCAACTAGCAAACATTGGACTCAGATAAAATAAAAGAGGTAGACAAAAACTAAAATTAGAAATATGAATTAACTTCTTTTTTTTTTTTTTTAGGAGAATATACTTCAATGTCAATCTATTACAAAGTTTAATGGCTTTTAATAAGCAGCATTTTTAACTGTAAAACATAATGAATTGATGGCCTAATACACAGAGTCAAACCTTTTTTGTGCTTAAAATATGATTTACTTTAAATTCACGACACTCTCAGTATCCACGGGTCGATGAGTTTGATGGAACCAAGAAGTTCATCTTAGTGAGTCTCACTGGTTCAAGTTTTTTAATTGTTCCACTTTCTACATATCTGTCAAGGAGTTATGGTCAAAACCTGTCAGCAGTGACAGAATTGAAATATTGAACACTTTTCATTAGTGCTTTAAAGTCCCAGATGACTGAAAGGAAACGGAGATTATCATCACAAGGGAGGAAGATTATTTGAAAATATCTAGATTTAAATAGTAAAACAAAAAGGATACACGGTCAAAAATCAATTACTCAACAGATCGCTGCAGCCTTGCTGATAAATGGCGCGGATAAAGAGAACAGAACCCACTGATGTAAGAAACCAGTGTTCAGCTTTTCTATCAGGAAGAAACACGAGCTGCATGACCATCATCATAATCTAAACTTTTACGCCGTTTCACGTTTATCTCCATGAATAACTTCCTTCGGGTGATTTATGTCCGAATGTCAAGTCGAGATACTGAGAAACACTGAAACTCATCGGTTGAAGGATTCTGGGACGAGGCCAGCACAAGTCACCCGTCCTCGATAACAACAGCAGCAGCAGAAGCAGAAGCCACACTCACAAGTTGTTCACGTCGTTCTCCCCCGCCTCGTCAAGCTGCCTGTTCGACATCTGAAGGTTCCCAGGAAAACGGGGGTTCTGAAAATAAAAGACGAGAAAAAAAAAAAAAAAAAAAAAAGCTTTAAACTAAAAACTGAAAGTTTAGGCATCCTGGCGTCCATCTGACACAAAACCATCGCTATTTGTAAATATTAACTTTTAAATTTGAGCTTATTAAGATAAACTTTAATGAGTCAGTCAACAGAAACGACGAAAGGCAAATAGCATTCAGTTCAGCTCAGTTCAAGCCCGTTTATAAAGCAGGGCTTTTTGATTAATGGGCTTCATTTCTAATCGTACATTTTCATCTCGTCAGCAGTGAGGGGAAATTAAGCTTAACCTCATCTCACAGCTCAACCAGAACAAATGACAGTAAAACAAGACTTTAAAGTTACTTTATACTTCGAACTGACAGCACAGCATGAGCCGGGACAGTGAATCAAACTGCAGAGTAAATCCAAACGGCATTAGAAATGGCTGAAACAGTTTCTGGGTTTAACAGGAGTCAAGTGATCGCCTTGTTTCACGTCACCACAAGCAGTCATGTGAGTCACTCTTAAAATAAAAACATTTGAGACATTGGAACAATTCTTAAAAACATTTGCTTAACAGCGTACATTATTTCATTATTCACCTTTTTCTTTATCTTGGTTTCTTCTCAAAAGATAAGAAATGAAGAGACTTTCCCAGCGTGACAAAGGGAGTAAATGAACTCAGAAGGTTTAAACAGTTCGGTGGTCAAAACCTTTGTTAGTTTGAAAAAATACTAATATTACTTAAACTATTGCAAAAGAAATGTTTCAGGCTTTTCTATAATTTGAGTGAAAATTTAAAATGTAAAGTCAGTGTGTCATCTGTAACTTTATGCCGACACATTAACAGAAACTTTCACCAGGTGTGTGTTCCTAAACTGTTGCATGTTACTGTATAAGCCAGTGTCATATTATTTCTCTTTCTCTTGGCCCGATGTCCTCAGACGACCCGGAATATTCCCCTAAGATATCACTTCAAGCCTTCGGCGGTGCATCACTAACTGCAGTAGCATAGACACTGCTTGTGTCCCTGCACAGCTCCACCGGCTCATAACAAGGTGACATTACAGATTCTTTAGAGGCCATTAGCGCAGGAGTTTTATAAGACCCCCCCCCCCCACAGAGAGACAGGCTGGCACAAAAAGGAGAGTCTAAGACAGAAAGATAATGAGAGATGAGGGAGGCTGCTGCTGCGTTTTTATAGGCCAGGCAGACTCACTTTGATGTGAAAGTCCATTTTGGTGATGAGCAGTTTGAGGTAGATGCTGCACAGCTTCCCATAGCCTTCACTCAGGTGACCCTGAGAGAGAGAGAGAGAGAGAGAGAGAGAGAGAGAGAGAGAGAGAGAGAATCAAAGACGGACTACAACAACACTTTAATAGGAGTTTTCTGCTTTAAGGGCAATGTAAAAGAATAGTATTTGTTATTTTTAAGGAAATCCACAGTGCAAACATCCATCCAACAGCCAGGATCCTATCTTCCTATTGTCTTTAGAGAAAAGCATCATAAACCGGCCGAGTTTACAGGTTCAGTGCTCGTCAGGCTCTGTGAACACGTCTCCATTCAGCTCTGACAGAAAAAAAGTTGACTATCTGCAGCTATTTAGCCAATTGCTTCTCACTTCCTCTTCCATGGAGCCTGGGAGTGTTGGTGGTCATGACAGAACCGGATGGGGAGGCCACCACACCCTGGCCACAGTCACCAAACTTCCTGTATCCTCCTGCTGGGTGGCATCAGCAAAAAAACTGAGCGAGAGAGCCTCCAGCCGGCCTCCAGCCGTGCCTCCAGCCGCACAGTGTAAAACCACATGTGAGGAAATGGATTACATGTCATCACAAGCGTGAGCAGTGTGAAGAAACATCCTCACTTGCATCAATGTTCTCAACATAAGACTGTGTTTGTTATTTACCAACTCCTGCAGGAAGTTGCAACATGTTCATAATGTTCAAAACAGGATCATTTCAGCCAAACCAGCATTATAATGAAAATAAGCTATATGGGTAATTGTAATTTATTTCCCCCAACAACAATCTCCACCTTAAAAAAAGAAACCTATAATTGGTTAATATGATGGCAAAATATTGAATATTATAACTGTAAAGAGGATGGGTCAGAGGTCTGCATTTGAGCTGTTTTAACCATTTTGGATCTTTTTAAAGCAGTTTTGCCAGTTTTTTTTTTTTTTTTTTTCACTTCTTAGTTTTAGAAATTCTACTCATTTTAGTTTAAGCGGTTTTCGCAACTATCACAAGACAAACACACACACCTTTCGCACCTACAGGCAATTTACAGTGACCAGTCGGCACAAAATGCATGCTTTTGGACTGCAGGAGGACCTTCTGAAGTTTCATCAGTGAGCAGTGTCAACAGGCCTGGTGGGACAGGAGCAGAGACACTCGCTGGGTCAAACACCTCGAAGCTGCTAATTGTGTTACGTAGAAATCGTGAGTGTCAGCGCCGACGAGGCTTATACAAGTCTGATCAGCCATTTGTCATGTTAGTGACTTAAGTCACTAATGTACGGGTGGCTGGTTTATTTTCACGTTAACAGTTAAACGATCTGCAAATATATAAATAAATATTACTAATGCCGCTAAATGCTGTGGATAAATCGCACTTCCTCCATGTGGGGAAGGCCTGGTCATGCGTCCTGGCCCGACTGGTTCCACATGTGAATGTGATTACAACGAGACACGCGTGCCACGTCTTCTAAGGGACAAAACTTTAGGCAGTTTCAATGCAGGATATTTTTCCGAGTCCAAACTTGGGGAACTGGACCATTTTTCTGAATGTTTTGGTTCAGGAACCACAGAAGACTTCTGTGTGTATTTCAAAACATTTGACTGGGAGTGTAAACCAGTCCCTGTTATGAGTTTACAGTAAAACATGATAGAAGAGAACATTTTCCTCACATTTTTACTAAAATCTTTTAAAATTAGTGACGGGGCAAATGTAAGAAACTGGGCAAAAAATGTTAGTATTCAAAAACATTTTTGCCATTTGCTCAATTTACATTATCTTGATCATTGTAATTTTCTGCAGGAATGGATTTCCCCCCCAGTTATTACCTCTATTAGCTTGAAGAAAGTCTCAGCTGTTGTGTGAGTGACGCATGCACGATGACAAGGACATTTGACATGTTTTACATGACTTGCGTATTTGTCACTGCGCTCGCTTCAGAGCAAGAATCTGAGCTGGCTCATGCTGTGTGGAGTTTTCATGTTTCTCCAGTTCATGCTCGTTTCTTTTTTTCTGTATGCTTCACCACAGGAATAAATCATCAATCGCCCTGTTCAGATGTGCTGCCACGCATTATGTGAGTATATCCCTCCCATAAGAATTCACATCACCGTTCAAACCAGTGAATAGCACACCGTTGCTGAATATCAATGCGTTTTTTCAAACCATCTTCAGTTGAGTTCGTCCAGTTTGCAGTTAATTCAAGTTTCCACACGAGAGGAGCCCGTCTAAGAACTGGATGTAAAGTTCATAACTCAGCTAATGATAATTTACTACCGACTTATTTGATTAGAATGGTTCGTGTCACTTTTTTGGGGATTTCGAATATGTTCTTGAAGAGTAAATCACCCGCTGCGAATCACAGCTCAGCTGAAAATGGCACGTTCAGTCGCCAGGAAGTGGAACTCCACTGCAGAAATGTTACAGGTCCATTCAGTACAGTCAGTTTACAACTTCCTTCCTGCAACACCTCTACGAGGCATTTCTGGACACAGTCCGGTGTGAGGGAAAGAGCTTTGTACTCTGCTAAACTCCAGTCAGGCTGTAACAGCAGTGTGATATACTACTTATAATCCTCCCATGTAGCAAAACCTGTGATCCAATCAATTAATTCAACCGAGGGCAAAGTATTGAAGCAGGTTTTGTATTTGACAATGCCACTGCAATAAAACAATGACATTAACTGAAGTAAATTTGACCATTATTACCACTTACTGCAATTCCTTTGATATGGTTGAATAGGATAAAACTGTTGAAAAACACTTCAAAATGTTCAGCAATATCAATTTTTGTTTTAAAAAGAAGAGATTAGTATAATCTCCTTTAAGTGCATGTACGTCACTGTACATAATATCTGTTCTGTCGTACTATATGTAGATTGTACAGTACAAACAGATTAGATCTGAACCAAATACAGCACACTCCAAATACATTTTAAAAAAGATTTCTGATTATTCAAGTACATTTAGTTTTTAACTTTTACAATTTTATATTAATCTTTACCTGCTTTGTCTGATATATGCAAGTTAATTTCGAAAGTCACAGATGGATGCAGTCAGTGATGCTACAATCGCTGACCAGCACAATAACCCTGACATCACATTGTTACCCTGATGTTTATACTAAGTTCTATTAAACTGTGTTTTATCAGTAAGCATCAAAGCAGAACAAAAAGATAAACAGCTATCCTTACAAAAGAAAGTAATACAAGCTGCCGATTTCTACTATCTGCATTTGATTAAATTTATCATCTTTATGAAGTGTCCAATGAAATGTATTACTATATGCACGGGCCCATTGAAGAAAAGGTAAAATCTTACTTACCCACATCCTGCTCATGTCTGTTAAATCAGCTTTGTTCCTCATGGAGTCTTTTATCACCTGAAAGACAACCGAGAGAAAAGAGTCAAAACCAGGAAGAAAAACGGCAATAATATACTAATCAAGGGAAAAGTTAACAAGAAGAGGATTAAGTGTTGTAAAATATTATTTTTTTCTGTGGGGGAACATGGAGGCATGTAACACAGTTTGAATTTTCGACATGTGAAACTGTATTCTTCGATGAGTTTGGGTCACTTTCACCTACGTTTGGGTGTCCGTCTCGCAGCAGCTTGTGGAAGACGTGGCAGAACTTCCAGCAGAGCACCGCGTTGCTGGACAGAGGAAGTCTGTTGACCGCCGCCCAGAACGTGTGGGCGCCTTTCTCATGGTGGGTCCCCAAGATGCAAGGTGACGGGGACAGTCAAGGTCCACTGGCTTACACACACGGCACCTCGTTTTCAGTCTGCCTCACGACTAATATCACATTTAATAGTAAGTCTGTAATGTGCACCTCTCTCACCCAACCGGTTTCCCTAACGGAAATGACAACAAATAATGTGATTTTAAACAGCAGAATTCCCTTTAGACAGTAGCAGATTTCTTAGAAATCCCCCCCCCAAAAAAAGAAATTACATAAAAATAATAAGAATAAGAATAATAATAATAATACCAGAGTTATTTTCCACTGTCAGGCCACTAATGTTTTATCAAGTGTGTTATAGCAGACCAAGTTACTCATGAGTCCTGAGCTGTTGTGTGTATGCAAAGAAGATGATTTGGCGATCATTATACCAGGAGATGAGAAGTGGCCTACATGTTGATGTTAACAAGCCATTAAAAGTCTTTAAAGCATCTCAAATGGTTTTCATGGCAGTGAGGATCATATGTTATGGCAGGAGCAATGAGCGAAGACCGCTAGAGCAAAACAAAAAGGTAGGAGATCCATGTGGAGGCTTTAGACTGTAAAATAAAATGTGTGAAACATCCGAGAAGATTGGCTGATAATTAGGGCTGGTTCGGACCGCTTTGCTGTCAGCACAGTTTCCTATTTTGCTCCACACGACTAAACGAGCTCAGCAGCAGGGCTGCGAGCAGAAGACATGGTTACCCTGAGTTTTTTGTTTTGATTTTGCACTAACGTAACCCTCCAGCCAAGGAGGAACACGTGGTGATGAACACACACACATTTCTCCTCCTATCACTTTTTTCTCGCACACTCACTCACTCAGACAATATAAGGATATTCCTGGCATGCTTCTCTTTGACGGCGACCTCCTGTGTGTTGATGGCCTTATTGATGCTGACAGCCTGTGAAGAGAAGGGGAGGAAGGGCGGAGGAGGAGGAGAGAGGAGAAACACAAATCAGCTCAAATTCTACACACACACACAAAAAAAAAAAAAATTCAAATTTATTAAATGTTTCTTTTTAAAACGTGAAAACCTTCCACCTCTTCTCAAACTTGTATTTCCTTTTACCAACCACATAAAGAATGGCGAGCAGCAAAGCTTGTGGGAAAGGGTGAACGACCCATTTTCTGCTGTTAGTATTCAAGGCAGCAGCAGCCGAGAGGACGGAGCACCTCGCTGCTTTTGAGGAGCTCTGCAGCCTCAAAGGCAAACAACTATCAGTTCAAGCCACACGTTTGCCATCACATCTTTATTCACGTCTCGGCTGTAGCAACCTTAAATCACACGCCTGCGACAGAATACTTTTAGTATTTCGATGCATGAAAAAGCGTAAGATTGTAAAAAAAAAGGTATTTATATAAATAGTAGTCAGAGAATTAAAACGTAAAGGCAGGGATCTGAAGTATTTCAAACCGAGCAGCCTCTTTGATATACAAGCAGACAAACCGTGCAAACAACACATGTGGATGGAAAGGGGAGCATCGACCTACACTGTGACATCCATATGCTGGCCAGGACTAAAACTGAAAACCCTTACAACTCAAGCTCAAATTAAAGCATTATCCAACCTAAATGACCAAACCCTCATGTCGCTCTGCAGCAGTTATATAAATATCCACAGTAATATGCTGTTTTTGCTATAAATCACCACTATCGCCAAGTTCTGTTCGACGTCTACTGATTAAAATACAAGCATCAGCTCGTTTTGATGAGTGCAGCAGTGGTGAAGCAGGAAATTGCTTGATAGTAAAAATGCAAGCTCATGAAAATCTTTCCTAAAATTATGTTTGTGGAGTCTGCAGATCTGTTAGTATGGAAGATAATAAAAAAACAACCACAACTGGTAACTTTACAAGTTTCCAACTTCAAGAATGCACATCGTCAACGAGCCGTTGGCACAATGCCAAAGAAGATAACTTGTTAAACTCTGACTCAGTGCTGATCCACCCCCCACCCCCCACCCAGTCCTTTATCGTCTCTGAATGCGATTCAGAAATGTAGAAAAAGGTTGTGTGACAATCAGTCCACATTCTCTTTCAGGGATCACTGAAGTAATGTCATTAAAAGCCTTCCAATATAAACCATGTAATCATTACAGACTTAGATAATGAAAATTAAATCAACCGTGAAATGCGGTGCACTGTGGAATTAGCCTAAATGTGTTTCAGCTTCTATAATACTAAACGGTTTACCTGCCATTAACAGAAAAAAAAAAAAAAGAGTATTGGGATATTGGGAATGTATTATCATATTTGGCCAGATGGATGGAGTCTTAGTCCAAGTTAAACAGAGATTTATGCTTTTAAAATACTATGAATTGACTGAACCATCCAGATATTCATTATAAGACTGCAAAACTTATTTTCTCAGTTAAAATTGGACATTTAATCTTGTAACTGCTGAAATACCATTAATCTACCACATGAATATACATATCTAATCATAAATGAAGTCATATTTGAAAGGAAAACACAGGGTTTCAAAATCATTGATGAAAAGCTGACAAAATATTCCACTAAAGACAAAAGGATCATGATTCCTTTTTGGGGGAATAATAAATGTCTACCTGAGATAAAAGCAACATATCTACTAGTGAGGTATTTCAATCTGGAGCAAAAACGGCTTCAGTTCTACGAGAAAGGCTGAAATCGTCCAACCACTTCTGGTGTGAAAGAGTTTCTTGATATGCCTTCAAGCCTTCAAGTAGCCAAACAGGAACCTAGAAGATGAAATATATATATGAACAAGCCCACAAAACGTTCCTGCTTTACGTTCCAAGCCTTTCAGAGTTGAAGCTTTTTTTCGGATAGTTGTCAAAACAAGGTGCTCTGAAGCAACATCTATCTGAGGCTTCACATCTCACACGGGAAGGAAAACAAACCAAGAAAGTCACACATCTCCACGAGCCAAATCAAACGGGGCCTGAAACGCCGGCGCGCAGTGAGAACAGCCCAACGTGTATCCCGTCACTCTCGTTCACATGGTGAAGACCGAGTGTGGCGGTGGAGGTCAGCAGAGGACGGGACACCCGTTTCGTAATCTCACTTCCTACAGATGTCCTGGGTCTGCTCCTCCTCTTCCAGGATTTGAGCGGCCAGGACTGGAAGTTCACTGGGAGAAGGAGGAGAAGGAGGAGGAGGAGGGAGAGAAGAGAAGAGGAAGAGCTCAGGAGTGCTGCTCTCTGGAATGGTTAGTCAGCTCCTCCAGCAGGAACGTCTGCAGGCTTCTGTAACGCCGCAGTGGACAAACAAATCCTCTACCAGGTCTCGTGTGCTGTGCTCATATTAACATGTCTGCAAACTAACAGAAATACTTGGTCTGCCACAAAAAAAGCGAGAAAGAAATCTTACCCACAACTGACAACAGACCACATCCTTCAGAGACACAATCACTGATGTCTGCTCACATAAATCTAGTTTATGAGCAGTGTTTGGCTAAAACTACCACGCTGAAGCTCAAGCCTGTGGGCTGTTTCCTCTGTGAAAGCCAAGGATACCCTTTTCTAGAGGCTCACCTGTTCACCTGTAGTGATACAAGAACAGTGTCGCTTTTTAGGTGCTCATGGCGGCGATCAGTGGCAACACATGTCTACTAATGTCTACTATTACCAATTGGAGCGAATGCCATCGGGGCCATTGTGACGATTACTTGCATGCAAATAAAGTTTGTCTTTGTTTGTAAAAGCTTTGGTTGGTTTAGCCACTTGGAACTCACTACAACGTGACAAAGGGTGAACAGAATTGACAAAGGAGTGTTTAAAACATCCCGAAACTTTGGCATCAGTTAACAGTTTCCTTGAATTGGCTGCAAGGCCTTGAAAACCTCTCACATACACTTGGAGCATGGTACTACTTTTTGTGATTGTGGGAATCTAATATCCATCTCACAACTGATCTCATTTTGAGTTATTTTTTTCCCATTTGTGTCAAAGAAAGTGAAAACATGAAAAATAAAGAATATGCCTTCACTGTGTGAACTCAGTGGAGATCCACATCCAGAGGCCCCTGCAAACTGTCGCAAGCACCAAAACGCAGTCATTTTAATATTGTACCAATCTTGAAAGAGTATTCTGTGTGACATGCATGTGAGCTCCAGATGAGTTTTAACTCGTGCTGTCAAAAAGAAGGCGTTAATTGAATTCATTGAAACATTTTACTCATTAAAAAAATTCAACGTAATTAACACAGTTTTGTTTACTTCCGTTTTTTTAACTCCCTTATAGGAGCAGCATGTGCAGCGTATCTGGGCGCAGTCAGTTTCTCTCTCTCTCTCCCTCTCTCTCTCTCAAACATCAGTAATTTGTATAATTTCTGAAATTGTTGTGTCTCCAACTAATAGCTATTTGCCACAACCCAATGAGATAGGGGCTTTAACAAAACCTTAAAATATATTTCCAATTGATGTATCTTTACAGGAGTGGAAATGGAATCGCGTGAGAGTACTTGATTGTCCATTGAAGAAGATATTAGAAGATTACAAATCACCTAACCATGATGGCTAGATTTCAAAATGTGACGGTAAACCACTCCTAGTTTTTTTTTTTTAAACCAACAAAGAACTATGGCCACTTTATATTTACAGCTTTTTTTATATTTACAGTATTCATCATAGAATTACTTTCAGCATGGGAAAGTAATCCACATATAATCCAATTACTAATCCAGAGATTCACTGCAACAAGCCATCAGTTCCCTTCTTCTAGCATGTGAGGGTTTTTCCAGTCTGACTGTCAAAATTCATGTTTGTAGCATCTACTTTTATGTCAACATCCCCAAAAACATATTTACACTGTGACCACATCTGCCTTGCGTCACTAATGTTCAACTGTTCGCAACAACAAATGGTGACTCTAATGTTCTCTGGAAGTGATGGAACAGTTGGTGTACATGTAGACGTCCCGTTGAGTCGTCACCAATATGTTTTCTGAGAGTGCGTCGTTTAAATTCACTTTCCCGTCACTCCACTCTCCGTCACTCACACAACAACTCTAAGAAAATCAAGGGATGATTGAGTGAACGCCAAAGCAACAAGTTCCCACATGAGGATGACCCAATTAGCCCACAGTGAGACGTTGTACTTTGTGTTGGGGTTGAATGAGAGTGCCAGCTGCCTCGGACTCCTGGCATTGGCCGCAGCAGCTCGCTGGCATCGATAAATCAATGGCCTATTAGCTCCTGGCAGTGCGTCTGCACAGACCAGCTGACAAAGTCAAACGATGGGGAATCAAATCAGAGGTGAGAAGCAGGTGATTATGAGGAAGGACAGAACAGATCAGCCCAGAGGAAGGCCTCCTTAGTTTGGTTAGAGCAGACGGAACTGTATGACACTGCATCCACAAGGGGCTCTGAACGTCTCTTGGTCTTTACACATCCACAATAAGGGTTCAATCAATTAGAGGCCAGTTCAATTCAATAAATTCTATTGCTTCTTGGTATCGGCATAAAAATCCTGCAGGCCAGAGCTTTGCATTTGAACAAAGTGTTATTGATCTAGTGCTGGAAGCATGTAAAGCTAAGCCTGGCAAGCCCCAATCAGACCCTCTGTAGAGAGCGCTATTCATATTCTGATCGTAGCCTGGCTGTGTCCAGTGAAGGGCCAAAGCACTGGGCGCGCTTGGACACAGGAAGCATCTTCTGCCTGCTAAATGCAAAAGCCTTCACTATTTCAGTCACTTCCTCATCCTCTACCTCGCTTCTCAGCGACTGCTCTGACCAATGCTCAGTTATAGTTTTTTTTTTTTTTTTTACTTTATTTAGTCTGCAGCCTGTTTCATCAGCTTCTTTCCCCACATTTCCCTTTTGGCCTTCTGTCAAGTATAAATAATATTCTATATTGCACCAAAAATAAATATATGTACACCAAAAATAAAAATATAATATAAACTTTAAACCCAGTCATTAAAAAGTTTGAATATTAAAATGTGTTTAAGGCTGTTTGTATTTGAAGCCCAGAATATTATCTTGTCAGACATTTGACTGGAACTTAAGAGTTATTGCTAATATTGCTCCTCAGTATTGAGCTCCAAGTGTGGTAATCTCACCCTTTCCATCAAAACTGGGTATTATCTTTAAAATCTCACCAAACCCAGCAGGGGACAAGAATATTTTCTGTTAAGTGCATTTTATAGTGGTATCCAACTCCATCTGTCAATGCTTAATTCCATCTCCACTCTCCTCAGCATCAGGGATTACATAAAACCATGTTTCACACTTCTTAAGACACCAGGCGGAACGACTGATGGTTTGGATCTTATAACATGGAGGAGGGTGCCGCCGCCGAGACTTGTCCGGCACACTGCGCTGTACACGATGACGAGGTGGAAGCAGGAATGAAAACAGGAAGCGTGTCGTCCGATCGCAGCAGCACCGTAAAACACCAAAAGGTGCAGCAGCGGAGGCAGGATCAGTGTGGCTGACGCTCCGGGAGCGGGGGTATGGGCGATCAGCCGGGCTTCCTGTCTTGGCACACCCTGCACTGCCCATTTCCTGCCTGCTGAAAAATGCCCAGTTCCACTCCTCCCTCACCCTTCAGCGAGGAACCTTGCTCAGTGGAGCCAGACATGGCAGCAGCTGAGACCAAACACTCCAGTCTGTCTACCCTGCTCACATTTCCGGCCGGACCCTTTAAGGTGTCTTTGTGTGAACTCTCTCAGGGCCCATGAGAGACACCAGGGTTGATGATTAAAAGCCTCATTCTGCGAGGCAAAGTCATCATTAAAGAGTAACGAACAGACTGAAAACCACACATTCTTCTCTCTGTAATACAGATCCTTTATTGACCCATTAAGACCTGGAGCCACTTGTTGATGGTCCTCTATAGCTGCAAGAAAAGGGAATGCATTTTCAGGTGCTCCACAAAAACTGAAGACTCACACAGAAACTTGCTTTCCCCCCCATAATTTATTGCAATCTATAGATTTAGTCAACATAAACTTATACAGTGAGAGACTGAAGCATTAACCGAAACATTCCCTTTTCAAACAATCCACATTTTACATGTAACTGAATCAGACATGTCAGATGTATATCAGATGGTGGTCCTTCATGTTTTCCAATTTTGTGTCATCATGTCGCTCTGCAGAAACCCTGTAAGGAGCCACTCATTACAGATGGATGTGTTGAAGCAGTGGCGTTTTGAAACCATGCAGGACCGAATCTCTCCAGGACCAGGAGTGAAAACCTCCAATTTACACGATGCCAACATTTCAAAGGCTTGTGACCGTAGTGGAATGCATGTGATCTAGAAATAGAGTAACGATAATATGAAATTGTACTTAGTCCAGCTTTAAAAGTTAAAACAACACAAACAAATTTGCCACGAAGGAAGAGAAGCTATTGCGGTCTCGGGTCTTAACAGATTAACTGAGCTGGTGCCCATCTGATGAACAAAAGCCTTGCTTGTTCCCCTGAGAGAAATGGTTATTTTGTCTTTCAAAACTCTTCACCAACTTCACAAGCTACTTTGTTATTGTATTACATACTTTGTCAAGACTTCTGTTTGGTCTTAGGCAAGTAAAATAAATGGGATTTTTCTTTCTCTAAAGAAAAGCAGCTACATCTGGTGAAATTGTGGGCTGGAATAGCAACAATCACGAGATACAAGAACTTGAAATGTGCAAATAATAGTGATATTCTTTGTAGGTTTGTAATCAAAAGCAAGCCCTTATCATATACATATGATGATAGAATCCAGCAGTTCATCTAGAAGAGAGACTTCAGGATAACAGATGCAAAATCCAAGAACAGCTTAAGCCTGTAATGTGTGTTTGTTGTACACATGGGGCAACGGTGGCTGACACGTTAGGAAAAGCAGAATCGGGAGTTTGCAAGATTGAATCCCACGGCGGATCCCCCGAGCATGACCCTTGACCCCCATCAGTTCCCTGTTGCGCTGTAATGTGGCCGCACCTCCACTTCCTGGAAATGGTTAATGCTGAAAAAAACGGAATTACCCTAAGGTGGATGAATAAAGTGTGATTAGTAGTGGGTATTCAGCTATTCCTTTAAATAACTTTACTTGCACTTCAACATGCACAACCAAATATGAATACTTTAAAGTGAAAGCGACCGACAACCACAATGCTCTTCACATTGACGCCTACCCTCCCTTCACATGTCACGCCAACACGGAACTGCACTTTGCACAGTTGCATTCAAAGCTCAGATAATAAGTGGAAAAGCTTTTGGGCCCAAACATTTTCCCAAACCCGACTCCACCCGATTCTAAAAGGTCACCGCTATGAACAGGGCCTTGTGTGTTGCTTGTTTAAATACCACTTTGAGTGCTGCATCCAACATGAACATTCGCTCCCATACACCAGTCCCTCTACGTCTCTCAGAGACCGGCTGAGCTTCGACTGACCGGAAGAAAGCAGTGAAAATAGGAGCTATTCCCCCCCGCCTGCTTATATGTACTGAAAGGGAGATATGGGAGGTAAATTTACAAACTCACTGCAGACATTTTTTAACAGTTCTACAAGATGCGTATCGATTTGAACCATAATTATCCAGCCTGTGAGCACAATGTGGATTGTAGTGTCTGTCATTAAGCGATGGGGAAAGATCGCAACAAGCCGAGAGGATTTGTCAGTCATATTCAAGCTTGTGAGATATTAACTGGGAGCTTGTTTTCAATGAGTCCTGCTCAACATCGCCTTCCCACCTCAGGTATAACAGGGCATTGAATGATGCAGATAAGCCCAGTGGGAAGACGACGTCTCTGGAGAGCCCATTAAACAAGCATGAAAACACGATGCTCCAGGATGTTAGGAGAGAGTGTGTGTGTGTGTGTGTGTGTGTGTGTGACCTCGCAGCGATGGGCTCCTGTTGCTGAAGGCAGAGGTGGAGGGCAGCAGCTGGTTAAAGTCTCACACACACACACACACACACACACACACACACACACACACACACACACACACACACACACACACACACACACACACACACACACACACACACACACACACACACACACACACACACACACACACACACACACACACACACACACACACACACACACACACACACACACACACACACACACACACACAAAGGCATCCTCCAGTATAATTAACCTCTCACACTCACACCCCCGCGGCAGGTTTATGAGTTTCTCCCAACAGGAAAGCTTTCTGCAGCCTCGTGTGAAGGACGTTCAGCTCTGAAGCTGCACATCCTGCAGGAGTGATGTCATGACGACGCTTCATAAAAGACACATCTGTGCAGCTCAGCTCGCTCTCATCTCCCCTGCATTGGAGACAAGTGAACATCACAGAGTTTCCCTGTGTGCGTTTTCCTGCAGGACTTGATGATGGCCGAGTGATCCCACACTAATTAAACAGTAACTCTCTCGCAATGGCCAGATTGCTGTCAGATATTTCTGCCGGCACAGGTTAATCATTTTTTTCTCCTCAAGGAATATTTCTGATGCGTGTGTCCATTAGGATTGTGTGAGGTTGCATGATAGTCAGAAATAGAAGTGTCATGCAGGAATTAACCGGACCAAACTAACCAGGAAAGTTACACACCTGACAAATTACCTGCCTCCTCCTCATTGATAAATATTTAATCATTACCACAAAGCTTAAACAGTGTCAATGTCAATTTTCTCAGTTTGTAGGTAGACAAAGCTACAGCGGGAGCATTTTCAGTTTTCAGTTTACACATCAATCTGAAACTGCTGCTGCTTTCTAGGTGACAAAGACCATGACGATCCAAGCCGATCACAAGCAGTGGAAATGTCTCCTTGCTGTTGGGATGTGAAGGTAAATTCAGGGCCGCTTCGAGGACATGTTTTCAAAATGGCCGAACGCCGAATTAGACATTTGAATAATTTCTTTTTTTTTTATCATTTCAATTAATTGTACACAGCTCTGCTGAAATCTTGCCAGTGTATATCAAATTATACTGTCCTTGTACAAGAAATGCAGCATGTTGTCTTATTTATGCTGATGTCAAACTTGTGATGGGACTGGAAAAGTCAGGTTAAAAAAACTATTAAAATAAAAAGACCTTTGCTGCAATTACAGTGCTCAACAAGTCTCTATTTCCAGTGAACAGGACTGATCTCGCTGCAGTATGGGACTGTAGAGTCACCCCAAGTCTAGAATGGAGCAGCATTTTGTTTTCATTCTACTTTGGGCCAATAGTTACTGTATCCTCCTTCAAATCATGACTTTTTTTCTGAAATGACTTAAGTGCCACTGAATGGAGAAGATCCATGAGGGAAGTGTTCTCCATCACTACACCTACAGCTTGTCTGCACTACATGGCCTGACTGACTTCACGTGGGCAGCAGAGGTATCGATATTCCTGCTCTGGTTATGAAGGAGGGGCGACCACTGATGCATTATTCCTTTGTGGATTTACCAACAAACTTCTCAGACTATTCCTTTTTTCCATTTTCTTCTTCTTTTTTTTTTTTTTTTTTTTTTTTTTTTAAGAAATGAGGACCCTGGGTGTGCTTTCATCGTCCACCCTCCCCCAGACCTACACAAGGGCCATAAAAAGTGCTCCCACCCATCCGTGCTGGCAGTGAAAGGCCGGTCTTACGTGCACCTGCTCCGGCAGTACACTCTGGACACTCAGCCCGTCTGTTGGCCTCACTCGCATCATTCACAGCACTCCGACTCCAAGGAAGACAGATGCACAGTTTGTCCGGCCTTCAAATGTGAAATAAAGTCCACATTGTTTTACCGGTTTCTGCCATCCTGCTTTCAACATAAACTGCACATCGGCTCCGAACATCCACATCACTGAATGGTGATTTTTTTTTTGCAATACGACGATAATAAAAGAGTCAGAGCTGCCTTTTCGATTCTTTTCCAACAAACTTCAATGCAAGCCGTAATTGACATTCAAGGCACATGTAAACTGTCCTTGGAGGAGTTTTCTTTTTTCCCATTAACCTGCTGCAGGAAATCCCCCCCCCCCCCCCCAGCTTTGTGTTCTCACTTGACCTAGACAAGACATTCTTATGGAAGCATAACAAACAGGCTTGGGAAATCCTAGATGTTTTTTAAGGTTGAAGCAGCTTTGTTAGATAACTTGCAGAATGAGCCAAGAGGATGGTGCTCACCGAGGATGTTATTTTGATTATTTCAAACGAACTGGAGAACATTAGGAGACACCCTGTGGGTCAAAACACTGGCTCACCACTGGAATGACTGTCTGCTCCACAAGTTAGAAAAAAAAACACTTCCCACGAACACATCAGCGCACAACAAGTCCCTGCTCGTTTGTGTGTGTGTGTGTGTGTGTGTGTGTGTGTGTGTGTGTGTGTGTGTGTGTGTGTGTGTGTGTGTGTGTGTGTACAACATCCCCCCACCTCTTAACCCCCCGGGTATCTGTTGATCTCAGTGAATTTCCCCTTCCACTCTGGGAAATAAAGAGAACAAAAACAAAAACATCGCTCCCCGGAACTTACTATTTTACTCAGATCCATGGTTGATCGGATCCGCCGGGCGCTCGGAGCCGGAGAGCAGATCCGCCGCCTTTAAATCCGCCCGCGGAGTAAATTAGTAACGGGAAAGCGATAGAGGCGATCTGGGAGGAGAATCTGGGGGGGAGGAGGAGGTGGAGCAGCTCTCAGCTCAACATGTGTCCCGATTTGGTCTTAAAATTCTTCCCCCCCTGTGCTTTTCCTTCCTTCTTTCCTTCCGCACCGCGTCCCTTTCTCCCTTTTCCTCTCGCCGCCGAACGCGCTCGCCTGAGCGGCGAGGACTTCCAGCATCCGACCGCCGCGGCGCTCCGTGCGGGGAGAGCGAGAGAGAGGGAGGACTACCGCGGGGAGAAGCCGCTCATCCCACCGCTGCCTGCGCGGCTATAAAGCGCCCTGCTCTGCCCACACATAGCAGGCGTACCATTATTTTGCAAATAGCCCGCTCTCGTGCTGGACAATAGTAGCATGGAGCCTCGCGAAGTGGGATGGTCTCAAACCCCTGGTGGTGGTTCCCAATCTAGGGTGTGGGGACCCCCCGGGGGTCCTTGCAAGAGAGAGGCTGCCAGAGGTGAAGAAGAAGTCCAGGAAATCTGTTCGTTTGTTTGTTTCCATCTGATGACAGTCAGCCCACAAAATCAGCTCAAGAAGACTTTTGTCAATAATCACAAAACTATGTTAAAACTCTTCGCCTCAACGAAAAAAAGCATTGGCAATCGCTCATAGCGGTTCTTCAAGCGCCACTTAAAAATGCAGAAATTCCACGCTACAGATTAAAATTGTAATATAAGGTTTATGATCATCTTTATTCTAGCTGGGTTCATGTCACAGCCTTGAAAAGAGCAACTTGTGATGGTGTAAAAGTGGAACAAAGCTCAGCCTTCGCTGTGAGAGCAATTCTAGGTGAGTGATGCCCCCATCTGGTTTCTCCAGGACCGTCAACCAAAAAGCTTCCGTTTTTGACAGCGGCAGGGTGGATAATGTACGGAATACAATAGAATTACATTTTATTAAAAGGTATTTTATCATGCAATATTGCACATCAGTCCAGTCTTGATGAATGTCATGGCCTAAATCTCTACATTCTCTTTAAAATATATTAGATGTGTACAGTGCCTGTGTAAATGTTTTTCAAAAATACACTTTATATGTTTCCTATTTGCAGCATTAACATTACCTCATGATCCTCCTGTGACCCACTGACCTGTTGGAGAGATCGTTTCTCTGTGCTGCTCATGATGCACAACTCTGACATTTTTTATTTTTTTTAGCTGTACAGTGGAGAACAGGAAAGACTTGAAACAAGTGGCAAGGGTGGTAAAGCACATCATAAACAGACCTCTACCTCCCACAAAGACGCTTGTATTGACTGACTACAAAAGCAGCCCTGTTGCATATTAAAGGCTTTTATACGTTTGTAAAAATGGTTGCGTCTTGAACCGTTTGGCTCCACTGTGATATTTGGGGTAAACAGATTGGAGAATGGGTCTGCAGCCTTTCATAGAGGCCATATAGGAGGAGGGGGCTCCAAGGAAAAAACTAACTGGTGTAAACGAGTCAAAGCAGTAGCAGAGGCATCTCTGTTGTACATATCAACAGAGTACAGTTTCAACACCTGCGCCAGTTTGTATTAGGCACATTCAAACATGTTCAGTTAAAGCTGCCTTGACCCTTAATAGTTAGAAATTTATAAATTTGAACTCAAGGATGTTGTCAAGAGCTAGTCATACATTTTGAACTTTTAAGAAATTGGACTTTTTAAAGACAGAAGAAATAAAATATTAAATATGTGGAAAAAAAAATAGACAAAGTCACATTTCGTGTCTTCAACTTTTTTTAAATGATGTATTCGTCCAATAATGAACTATGTAAGTAAAAAAAAAAAAAAGTAAGTCAAGCCAAGTTTGGTGAATGCTTGTTGGCAATAAATCTTATACTGTTGGAAAGCTAATTTATTTCACTGTTAAATGGTGCCGCAGTTCTAATGTGAATTTGTAGGATGGGGAACAGGGCTGTAATTCTATTGGTGCTTCAAGCAATGGTAGAAATGATCCACCAGACACACACATGCATATATATATATACATATATATATATATATATATATATATATATATATATATATATATAATTAGACATAAGAAATATAAAACTATCCTGCAGCCACATGCACGGGGTTTATGTTTACAGCGTATATGATCAAGCATGGTGTCATAATGTTTGTTGAATGCATTACTCATTGCCACTGACTGGTTATAAGTAAACAAAGGGGCTAAAACATCAGCATTTGTAGTCTCGGAATAAATGTGCGCTTAATATTGTAACAGAGCAGCACTAGAATCCATTTGGAAGATGGTTTGGTGCATGTTAGGTTTCAGATGTCAGCGTTCACAGGTGTTGTCGGCCACAAAGAGAGTAATTGCTTGAAATCAAGCCAAACCGTTCCCTTGCGAGCACACCTGCAGAGACACTGAGCGTTGTGGCAGTTATACATTTCATCTCTTCGTGATCAGTAAATCTTCTTGTATGAAAAGAATAAAGTCGTTTTTCTAATCCTGTGCTTATATGTCAGGTATAGTACGATTAAATGAAGGTTTAAGTTACAAATGATCAAGAAAACCGTCAGTAAATGTGGGTGAAATCAATTGAAATTAACTGTAAATATACATTACTGTGGACCCAAATTCAAGCAGAAGAACTCTTCAATATTTGATCCGACAGATATACTTTCAGTCTTCATATTGTAAACAACTCCAAGAGACATAAGGAGCTGTCTTCAGTTAAGAGGAACAATGGCAGTGGTCTTCAGCAAACCCTGATCTCAACATCACCCCGTCAGTCTGGGATTACAAGAGCAGACAGAAGCGATTGAGACCGTTCAAAGCCACAGACGAACAATGAGCCCACAAGATCCATTTTTAAATGCGGGCCAGGCTTTTCTGTACAATCACAGGACATCAGCTGACCAGCCGAGTCCAGGCCAGCCACGACAATCAATATGCTTCTCATTAGACCACTGGGGCTGCACATTATACCTCCAGGCTGCTCAACAGTCTGCTTCAAAACAATGCCAGCTATTTTCCAGCAAGTCTCTTCACTTCCTGGTACGGCGTGGGCCCTTCGCTGAGGGCTGAGCATTTCTCACATACAGCAGTCCCACTCTGTGGCGGTCGGGATTTTCACTCAGAGACACTCTCTTCCTTGTCCTAAAGTCGCCCGAGT
Source organism: Lipophrys pholis (assembly GCF_963383615.2). Lineage (NCBI taxonomy): Eukaryota > Metazoa > Chordata > Actinopteri > Blenniiformes > Blenniidae > Lipophrys > Lipophrys pholis. The sequence continues at coordinate 17,697,497 of NC_137627.1, read as the reverse complement.
TGTAATAAAGAATAACTTTGCATGGCAGTTATTGTCTTAATGAAGGTTAATATGTACAATGAAGTAAATCAGGAATATATATGAATGCTGTGGGTGTAATACTAAATACTGGTGGGCTGTTTTTAGAGTCAAAACTTGTCATATCGTCTATAAAATCAAATTAACCTCTATAAAACAATGTCACTTAGCACCATGAGACAAACATACAAACTAATAGAGGCAGGAAGCAAACCTCAGATTCTGCTGGGTGAAATAATGTTTTCATTGCATTGAGGAGGCTCTGAAGAGAACAAAGAGCCACTTGATTTTCTTATTTTCTGATTGAAACAAGGTAAAACTGTAAATCTAAAGTGATATTGATATTTTTTTAGTGGGTCCTACAGTCCATGTTTGCATCTCTTGTTTAAAATCAATTCCAGTACAGCCTAATGCTTCTGGAGCCCGACGACCTGCCAACATCCATGTGCACCAACTATCAATAAGTTACTTCACTCACTGTCCCCATTACTGCTACTTCAAACTATTTCTTGAGGTTACACTTTCTCTAAAATGTTGCAGTGTCCAAAACCCAGACAATGCCGCCCAACCACTACAGTTGAGATCGGTTAGGTTTTCTGTGCTTTTTTATTAATAAAGAAAAAGATAGATCAGAAAAACTCAAATCACATCCTGATCACTTACAAAGCAGTATTATGGAATAGGTAACGAGTAGCATTATGTCACACTAGATTCAAACGTTTGCTCATCACCAGTACCATTATCTTTTGAGATTGCATTAAGACAATTTAAAGAGTAGTTTTCATACACTTATCAAGCAATATGCGTACAGGAGAGCCTTGTTACTACATGCACCTTTTCCACGAGACATTTCCCCGTCTGATAGGTTAAATAAGTGACAAATTATCGATGCAAGTTCATTCATTGTGGAAGGAGGATGACAAATAGGTGGATTTATCCTTTCATCCATGTCTGACAGTCTCTTCAGTTCAAAAGTGTAATCACTGGAAAACGTTGTCATCACATAAGACGGAACCACTCCTGCTAATTTGCATCCCACATCAATGGTCTGGGTTTCAGTCTGACGTTTGACCTGTGCAGCATGTGAAAGGAAAAAAATAAAAATAAAGAAGCTCCATCTCTGTCTTCACCACTTCCCACTTTACTGCACTGCAAAACACTGATGAGAGCTCCAAAACAATCTGTGATTCAAAGCCCTTGTTGATGCCGACAGGAACTCATCAGTGCACTTTGTTCCACTTACTAACCTGTCACTCATGTCCAGCTCTATTATTCTACACCCAGTCAGTGCAATGAGGCCACAAACCACCGCCTGCTGTTTCTGCTGCCTCAGTGCTTTCAGTGGTCTCACTCCCATGCTTGCATGCTAGTCTGCCTGTGCGCCTCGTGTTTTGCGGATATCCCTCTATAACTTCCCTGCATTTTCAATTGCAGGATGTAAAAGAAGGCAGTGGAGACTCGAGACAATGAGCAGTGGAGAGGTTAGAAATAGGCAAGGAGAGGGACAACAGCCAGAGAGGAAGAAATCAGGGTGTTCAAAAAAAAAAGAAAAAGAAAAATGCTTGTCTATATCCGCCCTGCTGGGACCTGCTTGAGCCTTAAGGCCATGGACCTGCTCCTCCCTGCAATTCTTCAAGCCATCAGGCAGCACAGGTTCAAAGAGAACAGGGGTATTCAAGTGAGCTGGTTTAGAAACACTGTACATGATTGGTTTCTAATGATTGATCCATGTTTTCCTTCCTGTACTTCTCCAGCTGCTATAATGAAATCCTGGTTTCGCTTAACAATCACAAATAGACAACTGAGAACAACTAGCTGGAAGCAAAGGCATTTTAAACCAAGCAACTTCACTACTTTTGATGTTTACCATTACAATAACATTAAATCACAAATATGTGCACGTGAGATATCAACGTCAAGCCCCGGAGCCCCTCATGATGTTTAAACTGACACTAACTGAAGATGTGGAAGCAAAATGCTTTTTGTTTTAAAAGACATCAGCCTAGAGAATCCACTGTGAAGTAATAAAGCCAGGCACACCATCAAGTAAACTGGAATTTTATCGTTCAGTGTTAGTCTTCTTGACACATCAATTCAACCCTCACATCAGACCTTCACCCAAAATCTCACACCTGGTGACTTGCATCTCTGCAACTTCTGGCCAAACAAGCTGGGATTCTTGCACCATGAGGTAAGAGCGATAACCACTACATCACCATGTGGTCGCTTCCAGGGGAGTACAACCTTTTTCATGGGGTTTCCTGGATCGGCTTCAGCCGCCGATGACCTTTGTCTGGAATAAACCGGATGGCGGACAAGGCTATTATTAGGGTTTGGCACATTAAAATGCCTTGAGTGCTTGATAATAAGCTAAAATAGATATTTAACAGTATGAAAAGTGGGGATTTACTTGATGATACAAGCAGGAAGTCTTTTCCAGATCCATGTTATAATAATATGAGCACAAGGCGGATCAAACATATCATGATTTTAAGAGTGTAATTACATAGGAGTGGTCAAGAAAGACTGCTGTTACAGTCACAGCAACAGTCCGACACGCATGCACTCACATCCAGACACAAACCGAGGAGATTCAGTGTGGACGTAGAGAAGGGCAGGAAGGAGGAGGCTGGCAAGGTAGTCTTATTTTAAGGCCTTAATTATGTAACATACAATGTGGTGTCACTCAGAGCCTCGCGTTGCATATCCCAGCTGAGGAACTGGTGCCCCAGAAGTTTTCCACAAGTGCTAATTATGGCTCCTATCGGTCCAGAGATTACTACCTACACCAGCATTCAGACGGAAAAAAAACCTCTTCTGGCCTCCAACAGCTCAGAGGCAGCAGGCTGGCATCTCTGACATGCTGGAGATAAAGATTATTTAAAAAAAAAACTAACAAAAATGTGATGTTCTGTGCTGGCTTGTTATTTACATGCTGGTTTTGTTGCAGATGTTGAGAATTCACTTCTATAAAAAAATGAAAATAAAAAAGACATGCCAGCGAAAACACAGCAACATTCAAATCCCCTTAAACTCTAAGATTAAAGAGTCAGCTGCTATTATGAGGCTAAACATGTCATTAAAGGCGAGTGTTGTCTGGCTGCCCCGGCTCAGGCTTTTTATAACCTGGTATGGACCTTATGACAGAGAGGATCTTGAACACAAAACAAAGTTGGGCGAGCAGCTTTCAGGATGAGCTTCCCGGACCTGAAAACTCAAGACCGGTATACATAACAGCTACTGCTGTAGACATGGATGATCCCACCGGTGACGTCACAAAGTCAAGAAATTGCAAAGAAAAGTTGAATTTAAACTTTTAATAGAAGTAACTGCTACTTCTGAATTATTTAAAGAAGGTGGATGTTTCATTAAGAGTATCATTAAAAACTCGTATCGGTATTGCTAATGAAGTCGCATTCGCATACAGTGTGGAATTTGTAGGAAAAAAACCCATATCAGCATCTTTAGAAGTCTTGAGAAGGGCTTTTGTAAAAACAATTAAGCTAAAGAAAAAAATAGAGTTACACAGAAGATTTTGCGAATGTAAACTGTGAAGAAAAGGACATAGTCTATCCATTTACTTTAACTTTTGGCTGCAACAAAATATAAAGAGGAAACACGTGCAGTGAATAGATCACTTGTTGTTTTTTTTAATGAATACTTTGGCAGGAGGCATCTTTTAAAATGTTGATGTTGTTTTTCTTTGTAAAGTTTTTATGCTTTGAAAACAAATTAAATGTATGTGCTTTGTATGAAGATTAAATTGGGCTACATTCAGCTCTTAATGTAAGACAACTTTAACGTCCCCGGCCATTAGAAGTAGGTTGGTTATTTGATTAGACCGGTGGATTTAGAGTGTGGGAGGATAAACATCCCATTACGGAGTTTGTATCTCACCATTTCCTCCCAGGAAGGCCAACCAGGCTGCTTAAACCTTATATCTGATGTGAACTGATTAGCAGAAACAATACAGAATCCGCACAGTGTACTTTCAAGCAAATATGTCCAGTGAATCTGAAAATCTCAGAGAGTCATACGGGCGGGCAGACAGTAGGTTCTCTGCAGAGGAGAAAGTCAGGCACCCAGCAGATTTAGGCAGCTTTGGAGCACAACAGATCAGATGAGATTATCTCCTGTTGATCCCCTGTAAAGTAGACAGCAGGTTCATTGATTCCTGCACCTCCTGCCACAGCTCCGCATCCGCCGTCAAAAAATCAACCAGCAGCACATGTACAAATTCTAATCGGTGGCATCAACTCAAGCAAAACTGTAGATACAGCGTAAGAGATTAATAAAAGAGAGCCGTGCAGTGTTCGTGAGAAGGACAAAAAAAAAAAAATCCTGATATCACGCTGTAGGCTAGTTATGGTGGAAGACTGGTGATTCCTAATAACCAATTGAACTTGAGCTTGTCTCGTCTTGCCTGAATATTTTCACCCTCCCTATTATACCAAAGCAAAGCTGATGAACCGTGAAGCAATTGGCTTTTGTCGAAATGCTCCTGGATACTTAATAAAGCGCAGGAAGCATAAAACTATCAAACAGGGACGAAACTCAAGATTCCATTCTGAATACTTCTGGCTTCAGCGTGTAGGCAGCACAATGTTTTGACTGGGCTCACAGCCCCTTGTGTAACTAATCCGATCCAGTACAACAGCTCTGCAGAAGATTCAGTCTTCACAAAAGTGATTATGTTCAATTTGAGATCACCAGAGATGAAGTTAACGTTACATTTAGTTTCTGTTGTTCAGGAGGAGTTTCTGATATTCTGCCTGTGAGCTTGGGGGCCTTTCAGAAACTTTCATGTTCTCCTTACATGGACGGACACAATGCTGGGCAGCTGTGCTTCAGCTGGTAGAGCGGGTCATCTTCCCATCCTAAGGATGGCGGTGCAGAATAAATATCCCATCTCACCCTGTTCACAGCTTAAGTGTCCTTGGACAAAAACACTGAACCCCACGTTTCTCTCAATGGTGTAACGCCACAGCAAACTACAATCTCAAAATGATCAACTTCAGGTAAAACATTTTTACATTACTTATACCAAAACACAGGCCGTAAGACACAGCAGATTGTGTAATTAACAAAGCAGCCACTCAGTGTGTAGGCCTGCGTTATCGAGTGTGACGGTGTTACCTTGACATACTTAGAGAGGGTGTGATCTCAAGAACCTGACAGTGACCTAGTGACCAGGCATAAAGCTCTGCATGCGTCTCTCACCCCACCTCTAATCCACGCTGCTACTGTCCCGGGTGGGGGAGAGAGAAACATGGAGGGTCAGTTAACAGGAGGAAGCGGAGAGGGAAGAGGTGGGGGCAGTTCCAATGCGACCATCGAGACGCAGAGTGGTCAAATACCTGCTGTGCACATTTAGGCTGTGTTGACTGTACTGTCCGATTTAGCAGCCACGCTGTGGACGGGACGGACCCATGTTTCAGCAGTAGTTTGGTTGCCTTGATTCATCTGACCTACTTTCCCTCTCCCCTCCATGCCTGGTCTGGGCAGAGGGGAGGGGAAGAGAGTACCAAGCAGAGAGCAGCAGCCTCCACCATATAACATACATGCATATGCTCAGTGGGAGAGCAGATCTAAGCTCTTGAAGCCACACTTTATCTACGGGCATCTAAAAACAAACACAAGAGATAGGTTTGCAAACCATCGCCTTCATACCAGATCCAGTTTGGACTATATAAACCCTCAGAGGGTTCCGACAACCAGACACATATGATCCAGTTTCATGGGAGCTTCAGCTTCGTCTCCCCCATGTCTGGGTTTGAAGAGCAGATAATCAAAACAGCAGTTATCTGAATTATAAAGGCCACTGACCCACATTGGAACAGCTCTTTTGTTGTCGTATTTGTAACTGCTGATCACAGACAGACGTGTGGGAAAGTAACAGTAATCTGGATTCAACCCAGAATCACTATCTGGTGTTGGGTGATGATGGGTTTTAAAAAAAACCAAAACAAAGTGTGACTGTGTGTTATACCTATTGTCACTACACACACAGCCTCACAATGCAGTTTAGTTTGGGAGTCGAGAACAAACATTACTATTAATCCCCCCCCCCCCCCCCCCCCCCCGCTACATAAAGCGGATCCCAGCCAGGTTTCTCATCCCACGCTTTGTGAGAGAATAACATGTTTATATGAACATGCGCTCCATACCTGGCCCCTCTCAAAGTTTTCCTTCTCCAGCTCCAGGCTGTTCGCCCCTCCGGTCCGTCGGATCACTTTTGGAATAGCGTTGGGGACTTGCTGCATGGAGCTCTTCACTCGATCCATTGTGGTCTGTGACAGAGGAGGGGGGAGAGAAAAAAAAAAAAAAAACACAGCAGGCGAAGAAAATCCTTCCAGCCGATGAGCGGGCTGGAACTAAAAACACAACCGAGACACTCGGGCTGCACTAACTATGGCGGGCAGCCGTCCATGCTGCCGTCCGACGAGTCGCCCCGTTTACTGGAGCGTTTGGCCTTTCCGTCCAACACCCCAGTCCAGAATCCAGTCACTGACAGCGGCAGAGCGGCTCCAAACATACAGCGCGTTTGGGTGAGGGGGCGACTTCCGGTTACACTTCAAACTAAAGCCCCCAGTAACCGCGTGCGAGAGAGGGAGTTGTGCGCACGTGACGGAGATTTATTCAATTAAAGCGTCTTTTTTTTTTTTTTTAATTAACTTGAAAAAAAATCTGTTTTTAATTAACATTGAAAGAATATACAGAAAATTAGGTAGATACAGTCAAATTTAATCTCATTCAAGAAGTTGAGATTAAAGATTGATGATGACCATAAAAGGAATAAGAGAAATAGAAAAAAACCCAATATAAAGCAGTAAATGAAGTAAAATACAAAGTAATGTACAAGTAACAAACCTCCATAACTCAAGAAATAAAACTGATAATGAGGTTTGTTTTTAATGTTTACTTTAAATGATGAAATGCAACCAACATCTAATTTAAAGTGCAACAATGAAAACCAACAAACACTGAAAATCACAGTGCCACATTTTTCAACATCACACTTAATATATTTAGTCACATTATTAATAACACAAAGGAAACCTTGATTTTTGAACACATTTCTTAAGAGTAGGCGACACAACAAAACTCTGAGACCCGAGCTGAGATATTGGTGATGTTGACATGAAAGATAGCTAAGGAGCATTAGATGCATAGCCATGTTGTCAGGGTGAGTTTGTAAATACAGGCATAATGCAACAGCTATAGGATAATTTTGTGGGGATATTTCACTATATTTTGTACCAGTAGATATCAAAATTGGCTTTATGTTCAGATTGTAGTAAGTTTCCAAAATAATTGTTTGGTTTTGTGAAAATATGGACATTTTCATCCACAACCAGGAAAACAAATTGAAGTTTAAATTTAAAGGTTATTACGGCACGGTTTCACCAGCCAGCCCCATTCAAAATGAAATTGGTCTTTATGTGGCCCCTGAAGTTAAATGTGTTTGACACTCCTGGGCTATAGTGATCTAGTGAACTTCCATCCATTCATCTTCTGCACCACTTTATTCTGTTCAGGGTTGCGTGGTGCGGGAGCCTATTGCAGCTATAGGCAGGATACACCCTGGACAGGTCCCCGGTCCATCACGGGGCAAACACAGACAGACAACCACAAGCATTCATTCACATCTTTGGCCAATCAAGAGTCACCATTAACCTCACATACATGATTTTGGACTGTGGGAGGAAACTGAAGTACCTGCAGGAAAGCCACTCACACATTGGGAGGACATGCAGATTCACAGAAAGGCCCAGTCTGCATTTGAACTCCCGACATTCTCATTGTGAGATGAAAGCACTAAACACTGTGCCACCATGTGACCTCGAACATACACTGATCAAGTTTGTTGTTGTTGTTTTGTTTTTTGTTTGTTTACTTGACCTTCACCAACAGTATTTTGAAATCCAACAGGAAAGGACTGAAGATTGGACCTTATTTAAAGTAAATTTTTGTTACTGTCTAAAAATATTTTGCGTATGTGAGGATATTTGGGAATGTGAGGATCTCTTAGAATTCAAATTTGTCATTTTGGGGTTTTATATAGTAAAAAAAAAAAAAACATGAGCCAGAAGATAGATTGGTAATCCGTCTAGGGTGTATCCTGCCCTCGGCCAGAGTTAGCTGGGACTGGCTCCAGCACCCTACAACCCTGAACAGGACTAAGTGGTATAGAAGATGGATGGATGGATATTATTATTATATCTCTTTGATTTGCATTTTTTCAGCAAACAACTTCTTTTTTTTTTTTTTTTTTACAGAAAAGAATGCTTTGTATTTATCTTACATTTATTTTTAGCAAAAAAAAATTGCAATAGTTTAAATATTACATACACTATTGTTTGACAAATGTGCTTCAAATATAGTTATTCCAAACTGATAAATTAAATGCCTTTTCAAACGGTATTTATTTGTTGGATCTGGTTGTATTTTCCACACAGCTGCACGTGCAGAACAACAGATGAGCTCTTACAACTGTGGGACTGGTTCACTAAGTTAATGCATTAAACATTATGTGAAGTGCCTTTACTCTCAGCATCCTCACAGGAACGACCGTGCTGCTGTTGTGGATAATGATGCCACTTTTCCTCATGCTGCTATTTGGATATTTTCTCTGGCAACGGCCACTGGCTCCTCCTCCAGGGCCTGCAGCCACTGGCTGGAGCTCAGCAGGACCCGCCTGCGTCCTCATGTCTCAACCCAGTCATATCAGTTTAAACACATATCACATTTATCTGTACCATTTTAGGTCCACTGAAGCTGAAATTTCAGTCTTACGCATTCAACAAATCAGAGGATCTTTTCAGGCACAGAGGATGTGGAAATCTTAATCTAATAGTTCTAACATGTAAATTGAATTGATCATTGAATCAATGGAAGATAAATGTTTTTTATTACTTATGGAGACGGGGTGGGATTTAATAAGTTATGTTTCTTCCCACTCCTTTTTGGACATGCAACCAGATTATATTGTTCTGCTTGTTATTCATTCACTCATTGTTTGGCGAGATATCTTTTGGTTGATTGTGTGAACGGTTTCTTTGATTCTGTGCATGCTCAAAATGAAACAAAATTTAGAAATGAAATGGGGTTTCTTTCTCATTCTCAACTGATTTATCAATGTTCATATCAGCAATAATCTTCATTTATTTTAAACAACATAAAGCATAATCTAAAAAAAGTAACAAAAAAATGAAACAGATGTTTTACAGTGAATACAAGAATTTCCCTCTAGGATTAATAAAGTATTTCTATTCTATTCTATTCTATTCTATTCTATTCTATTCTATTCTATTAAATAAGTGTTTAGCTTCATTGCCTCACACTAGGTCCTTTTCAGGGCCTTTCTGTGTTGCGTTTACTTGATATCCCGATATATGTGTGATATTCTCACAAACAGTATGAAAACATGCATTTGTGGTAAATTGGTAACTTTTAAATTGTCCTCTGATGGGTTGGCAATCTGCTTTAGTGTCCAACTCCCCAGGACCCTGCTGGACAAAGCAATATGGATAGATGAATATATGTAAACGTTCAAGGTTTTTTTTCTTTTCTTGTTTTAGCCACAAGCCCACAATCATATTTTGCTCTTCATCACTTTTATGACTTCGGTGAGCATCATAAAACAATACCAGCAGAAGCTCGTGGTGGTGTTTCTTATGTACGTACAAACATAAAAGCCACATAAAAGTACAATTTCCTCTCATAGATTATGTTATCACGCAAGCAAATCAAAAATACAACAACCTTTGCTCCCTGATTAAGGCACAGGTGGAGCCTGTTTGTCAACTTGACTCAAGACCTCCCCCTGTTGGTCAAAGATGATATAAATCTGTCTTTGCACACACCACTGCATTTCAACCAAGGCCCTCCATGTGGCCCATGTGCTCTGCATATTTGAGATAATTCCATCATAGATTGTATGAATACTTTATACATAATAACCAATATGGTTCCAGGCAGGGCTGGAGCTATATCACAGTCTGGAGAGGGGCAGACAATCTCTGGTTTAAAGAGGCTCCATCACACCTGGGTCATAATCCAGCCTTTCAGAGGTGAGATCATGAGTCATCTATTTGATTATCTGATCTCCCCACTGCAGTGCAGGGCAAGCAAATTCAAATGATGGAAGTTATCTCCAGGACCGGGGAACTATGCAATAATAGGTCAAAACAAGATCTAAAAGAGAAGTAAACAAAACAAAATCCAACACGGTTATGTGTCAAAACAATGCTTGATAGTTCTGCCCGATAGGTTTAATTCTATCCTCCCTCAGAAAAACAAACTAGTATCCTCCTATTAGTATGTAATATATTGTGTGTGGACACCCCCCCCCCCCCCCCCCCCAGCCTTTGCTGTCCAGGGTGTTAACTTACCTGTGACTGTCCTTCCCAGCACACAACTGTGATTTATAACTCAAGCATGTGTCTCTTCTCTTTTGATTTATGTGAAATATTGATATATTAGCTTTTGAGCCTTCAAACATTTTGCAAAGATATCTGTAAAGTTTTGACAGACATTCATTCAAGGTGGCTAATATTTATAATATAGAATAGAATAGAATAGAATAGAATGAGGGCCCCCGACCAATCTTATGCCCTGCGACCCTGCACAGGATAAAGTGGTAGATGGATATAGAATAACCCAAGGTACGTTTTATAATACCAGAGTAAAATTGCTTCACTTCAATTCCTAAATTCCTTTATTTTGAGAGACCCTCATTGAAGAAGAATCCCAGAGTGGGAAGTATTTTGGAAACAACCCGTTTTGCAATACAACTGAAAATTTTGAAATAAAGAAAGAGTAAGAAAAATAGCACAGAATTTCTGCTGAACCAGAAATTTCAAAATGGATATATTATACTAAATATATTATCCAATAATTCTTCAGTTCAGTAGAAATGCTTATATTAGATTATATACTGAATTTAAATTTATTAAAGAGAAATTGTCCCTGAGAATAATTAATAGTTATGAGCAGTGAGGCGAGTGAAGCCAAAAAAGGTAAAGTGCTTAAAAAAAAAAAAAAAATGAGAGAGAAATCTCGCGAGAGTTGGTCTGTAACGGAGTACTGGGGCTTGGTCTTGAAGTTTTCAGATGCATCTGTAGATGAATCATAACAGCATCAAGATGTCGGGACGATCAGGCCGCGCAGAGACCCGAAGTCGGGCTAAAGACGACATTAAAAAGGTCCTGGCGGCCATCGAGAAAGTGCGCAAATGGTACGTAAGCTGTCTGGGGGACAATATGGAGGGAAATGTGTTAGTAGACTGCGGGCTGATATGTGCTGCGTCGCTCAACAAAACTTCAGTCGGAAAAGTTAGATGATTGACGGGGCTGCTGGCCAATCGGCGCCCCGGCTGAGACGGAGGGGCGGGGCTAGATAGGTTTTTTTTTCCGCTGAGAGCTGTCAATATGGCTCCAGCCTCACATGCGGCTTACAGATATAAAGACGGCTGTGCTGTCAGTCACAAGACGACGACTTCAAATGACCACGATCGCACACGTTGTCATGATTTTTACACGTTTGCACACGATCAGCGATCAGATGGCTGCATGTCAGCAGAGAGGCATATTTGATAATCTATCATGTCTGCTGTCCATGCAAACAGAGGACATGAGCTTAATACTGGGTGTCATGACACGGATTAATGTTATTAATGCGAATGGAAAGGTTAGGCATGTACTGAGCTTCTCACGGAAGTTATTAAAAGTTATTTCATCCCCAGGGAGAAGAAATGGGTGACAGTAGGTGACACATCCTTACGTATATTTAAGTGGGTGCCAGTGACAGAAACTAAGCAGGTAATGGCTTTTCATTTTGGGTTTTTTTTCTCCTTTGCTTTCTGCCTCCACCACATGATTTTAACATTCCTCTGTCTGTGCTCAGATATATCGCACCAAATCCACCGGTGGAGACATGCGAGGGCTGAAAGATGTGGTCCTGGAAAACACTAACTCTTTACTGGATTTCACTGGTCATTTTTGTGTTTGGTTTTCTTTTAAATACAGATCCAAGCGATATAACATGATTAAAATTTTAAAAAAGAGATGAAATGCTGCAATATGTCGCCGTATGACTCCTGTATGTCTCTTTTTTACTCCAGATGAAAACAGCAACCAGAGCTTCCTGTCAGATGTTTATCAGCCCAAAATGGATAACAGCAGCAGTACTTCCAGCTCACAGCAGGTCAGCCCTCCTCATACCTCCAGCCTCCGGACTGAAGACTCGCAGCCACCTATGCTTGGCCAGGAGATTGTAGATGGTATGTGGACGGCTGTCGACACTACATTCGCTCAGATTTAGGACATTACTCCTACTATTGTCATTTCACTTCTATGGGACTTTTGTAGATACAATAAATACATAAATCATAAATTGAGCTTTGGGATCATTACAAAATTACTTGAAAAAGGTCATGTGTTTCTTCACCTTATGGAAATTTAAAGCTCTGCTTGTTGTGTTTGCATTTTTATGGAAACACTTCTGGAGATGCTGTGTTTGTATTTGAAATAACAATTGGACAATTTAAAATTAAACCTTAATATGTTCACATCTCGACAAATCTCTTTCCTGAAAAACAGCATAAACCAAAAATGTTATTTGTATGCTTTTTAATGAAGTAAACCTTGCAGCATGAACAAAGCTCGTCTGCCTGCACAAGTTCCACTTACCCACCAGATTATGATCCTTTTGCTTGACAAATTAGAAGTGCTGGCACGACCTCTACCCTCATAGTCTGTGGACGCGACAACTGCCTTTTCCATTCCGTCTCAGAGAGTAACACTTGTCAATGAGCACTTATCAATCCCAAGTTAAAGCCACTGATTTACATAGCCAAATTAAGAAGCAAATGCAACTGATTTAACAACACAAATGCAGTTTAATTGTTGTAGAAGTAATAAATTCACCACTATTGTAATGAAACATCACTGCATTTTAGATAGATGGAATGCCTTCACAGTAACCAAACACTTAATAATAACAGTGATGATTTTACACAGTTATATAACACAACTAAGTTGTCTCTTGTATGGCCTGTATGCTTAGTCAGTCAGTTACTATGTGCAGGACACACAAAGAGTTCTATAAGATAGAAGTAAAATACATGGTAATATCTTTATATGCACTGCTTTGTTGTTCATGGGTTTGTTTAATTGTTCAAAACAATGACTATAAATACTCCTTCTATTCTTTTGAATGCAGAGCCCGTTCAACCAGAACAGGAGGGGGCAGATGAGCCACCTACTCTCATCAAAGAAGACCTGCTCTCATCAGGAGCTGTCAGAAGGAGCACTACTGACACACAGGTTCAAGTTGGGAAAATAGAACAAACATTTTCACAAACCTCATTATCTATGTGTGGAGCCTGTTGCATTATGCATATTGGATGTTAACCATGTAAATGTTTGATTAATCAATTTAATATATTCCTTTTTCATTAACAGGAGGAACTGGATGAATCAGGAGCGCCCCCTTTAAAGAAGATTTGCACAGGGGAAAATGCTGTGCTCAGATAGCTTATTTATAAAAAAAACAACAAGAATGTTTTGAAACTGCGAATCATACCTGTCCTCAGTTGTTCTAACATTAGCAAAGCGTTCAAATTGAGTCTGGTTCTCTTGGCATATTCATGCAAATATTTTCATTACATTTCAGCTGATGTACTTACCACAGAAAGTCTTGCTTTTTCATAGTGATTTTAAGACATACGGAAAATATTTTCAGAGCTTTGTAAGTAGCAGATCATATTCACATGCTGTTAATGACATTTTTTTCTGAATTTTTTTTTTTGCTGTGGAACTATTGCATGTTTACATACTGTTTTGCTTTAAAAAAAAAAAAAAGTATCTGCCATTCTGAAAAAAATGTTATGTGTATGTGCACATTGATGTTTAGATGTACCATTGAATATGACACCCTTTTTGGAACAGATCTTTTGGCTTTCACAGACCAGACTACAATGCCTTTTAAGAAATTATATTTATGATATGATTTGCCCATGTTTATAACTGAAAATGTTTTGTATGCCATAATAAATGCTACTTTCCATTTCAATTTGTTGTCTTTGCAAGCTTTGTACTTGATTATTGAACTAAGTTATATTCTCACAGCTGCTTAAAGTGTGGATATATGATTTGAATATGGTTTAATTACTACTCTATCACTAAGGCAGCCACATAAAGGGTAACCTATTGTTTAATGAGACATATTCAAAATGGAGCCCAGACAAAGGGCTCATAAAATAAGATTTCTCCATAAGGAAAGGATGACACATTAGTTTTCCATAAAACAATATTAACAAGTGTTGTCTTTTTTTAATGTGATTTAATGTGCCAAATATTTTTGGAGCCATCAGCTGACCTCTAGCTTTTAGTTAATATTTTATGAGGGCGTGGTTTATTGGAAGTAACAGCGCCACATTCATGACAGACAGGCTACATGACCCAATCAGGAACTGCTATTTCAATTGAAGGCGGGCGCTTCCGCGGCGCAGCCAATGAGCGTGAAGAGAAGGCAGGGCAGTACGTGCGACGCCGCTTGCTGCCGGGGAAACGGAGTTTCGAGGGTGTGCTGAATTGTACCGGTGGACTAAAAACTCCCGCCATTTCGACTAGGAATTAACCTCTTGATTGATTCGGGTTACTTTCTCGCAACACTCGCTAATGCTGTTACCCAACACTTGAAGCTCCGACAGGACGAACATGCAGCGGATTCAGTTCAGCGGACAAGCCGGCCTGATTTAAGAGACTTGGTTGGAACTGTGACCGCGCCAGACCTCCCGCGGACTCGCTTTTTTTGGCTTTTGCCGCGAGTTTGATTTCTGTGGGGTCTGCATCCTTTTGACGTGCAATCCCAAAGTTTACCAAACTTATCCCGGGGGACTGGTTGAGCAGCGTGTTTGGAAACAGCACCTACAGGCAGTATGACAGCGCATCCAGAGGCGATCGGAATGATGCGATGAGGCAGACCGAGAGACGCGCACTGTTATTGTTTTGTAACGACATAGCAATCCGAGCTACAAGCTAGTCGGCTAGCTGCTACACGTTGAGAGCCGGGCCTGCCGGCGGTAACGTGAGACGTGCTGCCCCGCTCGGCGCTGACATTTCTGCCGGTCGGATACATGCTAAGGACATATAGTTGTGCATTGTGCTAGTCCGTTCGCCAGAAGATCTAACTACACCCTCGGCAGTCGTGCCATCTCTGGATTTGAAATGGCACCGCTATTGGGCCGGAAGCCGTACCCACTGGTTAAGCCGCTAGCCGAGCCACCAGGCCCGGGAGAGGAGGTCTACATCATCGAGCACACCAAGGAGGCCTTCAGGAACAAAGAGTATCCTTTTAACGTGATGCTGATGCTCACTCTACATTTAAAGCCAGCTGGATGCGCTGGATCGCTTCTCGTTGTTGTTACTACGTCTAGTCCCGGTGATCACACGCCCGGGACTGTTAACGTCGACCAGGTTGCTCAATTTGATATGAACTGCCGTTTCTCCAGCTTTAACAGTTTCCCCGCATGGACACAGTTTACAGTGACAAGCAGGCTAAGCTCAGTGCGACCCAGCTCACTGAAGCCACCGCGGGCTTATTCTTCATAACCTTAAAGCCGTGTCTTATAAACGTATTTCTTCTCGCACTGTGCTAAAAAAGGAGAAACTGACAAAGACGAGTTCCACTTTCATCTTTTAGCGCCGCTGTCAGCTACCGATGCTAATGCTATCTGTTAGCACCGAGCTAACGCTCGGGATCCCATTATGTCACAATAGCCCGTCGTCTTTTTTTTTTTTTTTTTTTTCCTGCCTCGCGCTGAAGCCGCTGCTCGGCGCGCTCCCGTTTCTTCTCGCAACTTCAAAGTTTGTCCGAACAGTGCAAGCATTTAGTGACAGCGAGTTTCACGGACTGCAGATAGCGTGTGTTTTGGAGAATTACGTGACTGTCAAGCAGCTTTAGCCGCTTGTTTTGCGAGGCGTTTATCCGGAGCGCCGTGACTGTCAGCGAGGTTATGAAACAGTTTCAACTTAACGAGAAGCGCACGGCCAGGGCCAAAAGTGGTCGGAAAGCTGCAGTTTGGGATTTCTGCAATATTAAATGTTGGAGGAGATTGGGATTCGTGCAGTGACTTGGCCTTGATGTTGATAGTTTCTGTGATCACGGGCCTCCCATCCACCTTTCACCCTGTATAACTCTGCTACTATGACGTGGAGACTCAAGAGTCTTTATCTTAGTTTTTCATCATCACAGGAAGTGTCAAACTTTGTAGACACCCCCCCCCCCCCCCCCCCCCCCCACACACACACACAACTTCTGTCCCAGCATATGTCATTATAGACCAAATGTAAAGTTTCTGTTTAACTAATAACCTTCTCGAAAAAAGGTGTTTTTCAACACTAGTGTTATGATTGATTCTACACTTGATTCTACAGGACAGGGATATGAAAATGCTGTCAGAGTTTAGGGATGCAGATCTACACCAAGTGTGTGCCTGTTTACTGATGGTGACATTATTAAAAACTATGATTGCATCCTACTTTCTGAGTCCTGTACAGTGTAAAAACTAAATAGAAGGCCTGTGCTCCATTCAAATCTCTTTAACCAATGGATTGATCTCATATGTCAAAACTATATAACAGCAGGTTAGTGATCATTTTCTTTATATGCTATAGAGAGTGAGGCTGAGAAATATTTCAAAGAACTGACTGAACTGTGCAATTAATTATATTTCCATGCACAATCCTGCATGTTAAAAGTGACCCATTTTAAAAATGAAAGACAACTGCAGAGTTGTGTGATTAACTAATGAACACGTGAAAAAAATGAGAGGGGGAAATGGCATCCGGTCACATCTGCTGTAAATTTGGAGCGAGTGAAAGAGTAGTGTTAGTTGGAATAAACAGAAACTAAAGGCTTTAACAGCATTTTCCTAAATATTTGTATTCATGCAAAATCATGTTACTATTAGCTTTTAGTCAAGAGTCTCGAGATCGCCTCACTGCCGACTTCACCATGGGAGTGTTTGTGTTTGGTGGGTGTCCTCTGGCCTCGTGTTTCTGGCATCAGGGCCACTGTTGTGTTACCATGTTTGACGTTCACCCTGCGTATTAATAAGCTACAGACTAAGTTGATGAAGTGTTTAAGCGTGAATTCCTTGACAAGTTGTGTACAGAGAATATGAGGCACGACTGGAGAGGTACAGCGAGCGCATCTGGACGTGTAAGAGCACTGGAAGCAACCAGCTCACACACAAAGAAGCATGGGAGGAGGAACAAGAAGTCACTGAGCTGTGAGTAATGCCTCTGATGATTTTTTTATGGGGATATTCTTTCACGTCATTAAACAAGACGTACAAGAAGAATCATTAGTGTACTCTGCGGCTTCTAGTTCAAGTCCAGTCCTGCATGAAGGACGGATACTGGTGTTTCGTCTTGAATCTTTGTCTTTATAAACTTCTTCTGGGGTTTTAGATATACTGTATCAAAACAATATAGATTAGGCTTTACAGGAATAGTTCAGTACTGTCGGCGAAAAAGCGTACTCTCCTAGTGAAGGTCACACGGCTTACTGCTCTGCTATGATTGGGTGAATGTAGTGCTCCTCCTCTCATTCTATTTAGAGGGTGTGTGATTGAGTCATCCTTGAGTGTATAATGACTTGACGACTTTCTTTATCACGATCTGCAAAAGAAAAAAAAAACAGTTGGAATATTTACTTCTTTTTTTTTGTCTGTGCTGCTATCATTGCCCAGGTGCACATGCTTATTATGACTGTATGTATATGTGCCTTGGGCATAAAGGACAGCAAACCATCTTAAATTAAAGGATCAAGAAGACGTCTTAGCAGAGCTGTGCTTACCTGGCTTTCAGGCTCAAGATCAGTGTTTAAGCAATGTCTAATTATATTTGCCATCAGATGCTGCTCCCCCTACTGGCCATTCTCAGCTCTTTGTTATGTGGCACATTAAGCAGGAGTGTGGATTCATGCTTTATGGACACGTAAACACAGAAAGATGGCATCTAATCAATATAGAGGAGATCGATTATAATGGTCTTGGTTCTTTATTTTGAAACTAACAGCTTACTGTGTTCTGTCTGCAGACTCCAGGAGGAGTATAATGACTGGTTTGAGAAGCCAGTCCTGGAAATGGTCCACCACAACACAGTGTCTCTGGACAAACTGGTGGAAATGGCTTGGGTGGAAATCCTCACCAAGTATGCCGTGGGTGAAGAATGTGACTTTCTGGTCAGTTTGACTTCTTATATTTAAATATTTGTTGGTGATATACCATCTATTGAGAGATGACTTTAGTATTTTTCACATTAGCACAGTACTTACCATCATTGCAGGACAAATGGTTTGATATTTTTAAAATTCACCAGGTTGTCACATATTCGACATATTGAAGCAATGGTAGAAACACTCACACAATCCACATGTCTGTACCACTCTACAGCTATAAAATCAAGATAAATAAATTCAATCAGACTGAATTAGATTAGTCAATAGACAGTTGAATTAAAAATGTCAGTATTGCACATTTTAGCTTCACTTATCATTTTATGTGTTTTTTATGAAGTTTGTTTTAGTTCTCTGTAACTAAACTATGAAATATAAAGTGAAATCTACAACCATCTGTAATTAATGGTAATGCAAGAGTAATCTAACTTGTGACTTTTTCCACTTAAGGTGGGGAAGGACAAAAGTTTGCGAGTGAAGGTGGTAAAGGTCCATCCTTTAGAAAACCCCGAGGGGGAGTCTGGGGAGAAGAAGCTGGAAGGAGCCTGCGACTCCCCCTCCAGTGACAAGGAGAACGCCAGCCAGGAAAACCAGAAGAAAGAGCCTCCAGCCCGAGAGGAGGAGAGCAGGAGGGAGAGCCTGAGTGAGTAACAACTAGATTCAATAGAAACAAGAAAAGCAGGTGATGTAGGTTGAGGAATTAGGTTAAGGTTTAAAGCTTTTACCTCTTTTCTGTCCACTTCTATCATCCAGTTGATGTTCTTTAAAACACATTTATGAAAAAGTCTCAGTCTTGTCTGGTTTTCCTTTTAGGTGATCGAGCTCGACGTTCTCCAAGGAAACTTCCTACCGCCATGAAAGAAGAAAAGAAGAGATGGGTCATGCCCAAATTCCTTCCACATAAGTACGACGTGAAGCTCGTCACTGAAGACAAGGTTGGTTTTTGATGTCGGCAATGTTCAGTAAAAGAGGTTTGCTTTATGTGTATGCATTGCAACTGACAGGATTTCTCACTCCCCTCTGTTGAAGGTGATCAGTAACGTACCAGTAGACAGTCTGTACAGGACAGAACGCCCTCCCACCAAGGAGATCATACGTTACTTCATCAGGCATTATGCCCTGAGGCTCGGCATGGCAGAAAATGCTCCCTGGGTGGTTGAAGACGAACTGGTGAAAAAATTCAGTCTTCCGAGCAAATTCAGTGACTTCCTTCTCGATCCACACAAGGTAACTTTCTCATCGTACATCCTTGCGTACCATTTGCTTTACAGCGCTGCTCAGTTTCCCACTTTTTTTGTTTGTTTGTCTCAAGTTTTTGGCAGAAAATCCCTCAACGAAACGTAAAAGTTTGACGTCTCCAGACGGGAGATCGAGCAAGAAGCTCAAGACCGCAGACACTCCGGGACAGGAATCGGGGAACGAGAAGGGGGAGAAGAAAAGGAAAAAGAAGAGTGATGCTCTGGGGATGCCCCTCAGTCCCTCCATCTGGGGTCACGTGCAGGTTAGCAGTTTGTACGGCCGTCGTACCATTTTAGTAGAGACGTTGTTTATGGAGTCTCCCTAAAAGTCGAAGGTTTTGTTGTGCCTGTGTTTCAGAAGATTAAAATGAATGGTTCTCCACTCAAGGTAAAGAACTCGGGGACGCCTAAGAAGGAAGGTAAAGGCTCATCGCCCTCCTCTCCAAAACCTGGCCGAAAGTCTGTGGACAAGAAGAAGGGAGGCAAAATGGGAAAAGGTGACGACAAGCTCAATATTCTCAAAGCCTTCAAAAAGGACGGCAAGGCTGGGGCAAAAACACCAAAGATGAAGCAGATGACTCTGCTGCATTTGGCCAAAAGCCCCGCCGCAGGAAGTCCAAAAAAGAGAGCCCGTAGTACAGGAATGGGTACTCCAAAACTTGGAAAGCCTCTGCACCCCATGGCTCTCCACCTCCTTCGCTACTATAAAGAGAACAAAGGCAAAGAGGATAAAAAGAACGCCCTTTCCTCGCTCATCTCCAAAGCAGCAAAGACCTTGTCCCCAGACGATCGCGGTCGACTGCCAGAGGAGCTCAAAGTGCTGGTCCAGAAACGCTGGGAGCTTCTGGAGCAGAAGAAGCGATGGGCCGCCATGAGTGAAGAGGAAAGGAAGGAAGAGATGAAGAAGAAGCGTGAGGAACTCCGAGAGAAACTGAGAGAGAAGGCCAAGGAGAGGCGCGTGAAGGAGATGCTGGTGCGCCGCGAACAGTCGCGCAGATACGAAGACCAAGAGATCGAAGGAGGCAAAAACTTGCCAACATTCAAACTTGTCGACATGCCCGAGGGGCTGCCCAACACCCTGTTTGGTAATGTGGCCATGGTTGTGGACTTCCTTCACTGCTACGCGGGGCTGCTGATGCCAGATGACCAGTATCCCATCACAGCGGTCGCTCTGATAGAAGCCCTCGCAGGAGACCGATCTGGCTTCCTGTACCTGAACCGCGTGCTGGTGGTGTTGCTCCAGACGCTGCTGCAGGACGAACTGGCCGAAGGTTACAGCGAGCTCGACATGCCCTTGTCTGAAATCCCCCTAACCATGCACTCCGCCTCGGAGCTGGCGAGGTTGTGCCTCCGGCCGTGCGACAGTCACGGCGAGGAGAGCGGCCAGGGGTCGGAGGACTCCGGGGCTCTTGGTGGCTTCGACGACGTGGTGACCACAGAGTACCTGGAGAAGCTGGAGACGGTGGAGGTGTTTGAGCTGTCTCCGGAGGAGAAGGTCACCCTGTTGGTGGCACTGTGCCACCGCATCCTCATGACGTACTCGGTGGTGGACCACGTGGACTCAAAGCAGCAGCGCTCCGCTGAGGTGTGGAAGGAGCGTCTGGCGATGCTGAAAGAGGTCAATGACCGCAAGAGGGCAGAGAAGAAGATGCGAAAGGAGATGGAGAGCAAAGGTACGAGGAGAGATTTAACTATACTTGAAAACCTTTTTTCTTTCCCACTGATAAAATATGTCTTGACATAAGCTGATGCTAGCATTTCAATGTCGTGTTTGTTTGTTTGTTTGTTTGTTTTTTCCAAAGGAGAGAAGAAAAAAGAGCCAGTTGCAAAGAAGGAAAGCAAAAAAGAAGTAGTGAAGGTGGAGCCTGACCCAGAGCCAGAGGACATGATCAGCTCGGTGAAGAGCCGGCGACTGATGTCCATGCAGGCCAAGAAGGAGAAGGAGGAGATGGACAGACAAAACAAAGGTATGCGGCGCTTTTCATCGCTTGTAAAATAAATGTACTTGCAGATCTCATTTATTAAGAAAAGTTGCATTTAAAGAAAAGCCACAAAACTCACGACATTCTGCTCTTGATTTCATTCAGAACGCATGGAAAAGGAGGCCGAAGAGGAGCGGATACGTAAACAGAGGGCTGCCACCGAGCGAGCCTTCCAAGATGGAATCACCAAAGCCAGACTGGTGATGCGCAGGGCTCCTCTGGGGACAGACAGAAATCATAACAGGTCAGTGCTCGTCACACTTGAGAAAAAAATGTATTAATACAGATGAACCAAAACATTGAATTTAATAATCTGCTAACAGGGGGACAATGATGTATGGCGTATACTAGGACATTGGCCACATTCAAGTGTGATGTGTTAATGTCAATCTGGTGGCTGGTCGGTGGAGATGAGCCAGTGTGATATTCAAACTGAGGTGTTTTGATATTTGCATGTAGGTTCAAGCCTTGTGCTCCAGAGAGCAGCAACTGGCAACAAGTTGTCACAACTCTAGTGATCTGTGGTCTGACATTCAGCTGACACACTAACGACAATACACAGACCTGGTCATAATCTCTTGGCTCATCCGTGCACGCCGCAGTTTGCTGGGATAAATTCGAGCCATGGTCACATGACACTTTTGTTGTCCCAGGTACTGGCTTTTCTCCGACGTGGTCCCCGGCCTGTACATTGAGAAAGGATGGGTGCATGAAGGCATCGACTACAACTTCACCCCTCCACCGGAGGACAAACCAGCCGAGCCCGAGGTGGAGGAAGAGGAGGAAGAGGGCGAAGCAGCTGCTGCCCCTGATTCCCAAGGTAGACCAGATAAAGTTAGACCTTCACATTTTCAACTTATCGGTTGCCCCGATAGTATTTTGTATTTTTCTACATGAATTATTCGGTTTGTACTTAAGTAGTGACTAACTTTTTTTTATTTTTTTTTTATTGCAGAAGCCGAGAAGGACGATGGAAGCGTGGATGGCGCTGTCAGCGAAGGACTGCAGCAGGGACCAGTGGTGGATGTTTGTATAGAGACGACCGTTCCCAAACAGGGACAGAACCTCTGGTAAGATTTCTCCCGTGTCTTTCCTCTTCCATTAGGTTTCTTTTCATTGATTTCGGTTTCTTACCTCTTTCTGTCCTCTTCCAGGTTCATCTGTGGCAGCCCAGCTGAGCTGGAGGAGCTGGTGGAAAGTCTTCATTCTCAGGGGGTCAGAGAGAGCGAGCTGAAGACAAATATACAAAGCAGGTGATTGCCGCATCATTGTTGGAGATAATTGTTTTAACATCCAGAAAGTAATTTCACATGCTCTCATCAATCTGTTGCAATAATCTTTCATCATGTTTTTCAGGCTTCTGCAGCTTCTTTTTAACCATTTGTTTTCATATTAACCATTCCCATTTATTTCCTACAAACTGAAAGATTCAGCTCAAAGACATGTCCCCACACTCGGACTAAACAATGTTCTAATCAAAATGCATATCTTGTAAATACAACATTCTATCAATCCTTATTTACACCATACAGAAGAACTAAACTTATAACAAAGGCAAAAAAAGAGAACTGCCTCACAACCATACTGAGAAAACAAGAAATTTACAGGAAGCTAAGATTAAAAAGAATGATGGAATATATCAACATGAAGGTGAAATACTAATAAACATACAGATGTAGTGCCGTCCTGTGTGAAGTCATGGCTTAAGTTAGATTAGTTACATGGGCCGAACCTGCAGAGCATGTTGTTATCGGTTCTGTGATAAAGTTTACACAACATTTCTCCAAGTAATGACTTTGAAATCCATTCTTGGGATTACACATAATCACTCGAATCTGCTCCTGAATTTGACAGCAGATGGCAAAACAGTTATGAAATGCCTTTAAGGCTGATCTGTAAACGTGGAGGAAAATATGTTGCCCACTGATTGCCTCATGTCATAGTACTTCGAAACAACAATCCAAATTTGATGTTAAACTATTTGGTTGGTTTGTAATCAAAAGCAGCAGAAACTTTGTAAGATTTGAGTGAAAACTGTCCTGCATTTTTGCCTTGCATGCTTTAGATATTTCCTTGCTTCAGCTCACCTGATTCAAATGAATTTCTGCAGCAGCTGTGGAGCCGCTTTAGTAGCCTTGTGAATATAGAAACCACCTGTCTGCCGTATATTAATGATATCAACATGAGTGTATGAACATGAAGGTGTCTCTCCACTGTTCTAGGTACCAGGAAATCCTCCACTCCATCCACCTGAGCCGTAAAGCCAGGCTGGGCCTCCGGACCTGTGACGGCTACTCGGAGCTGCTCAAATACATGCGCAGTGACGTCCAGGAGGTGTCTTCACGACTCCAGAAGGGAGGCCTGGGATACCTGGATGACAATATAGACATCGAAGATCAGGTCATTTAGCTTGTTGATCTAAATGTGATGCGAGAAAGGGATACCCTTTATGACTGTTAATTAATTCACCCATTTTTCCCTTATTGTCCACAGTTGGAGCACATGGAGTGCTTGAAAGACTTTGGCGAGTGCGTCATCACCATCCAGGCTTGTGTGATCAGGAAGTTCCTGCAGGGATTCATGGCCCCAAAGCAGAAGAAGAAGAAGAAGCAAGGAGGGGAAGAAAGCAGCAAAGCTGAAGAAGTGGACGAAGAGAAGAGACTGGCCGAGGAAGCCAGGGTGAGGAAAAAAAAAAAACCCCGTCCAGTTATATTTTCCAGTAGCAACCATGTAAGCCAGACACAAAATCAAATGAAGACTTGAGTAAATGTCAGTTGTAAATCACTTTGCTTCTTAGGTGGCGACAGCAGTGGAAAAGTGGAAGACGGCTATCAGAGAGGCTCAGACCTTCTCCCGCATGCACGTGCTGCTGGGAATGTTGGACGCTTGCATAAAGTGGGACATGTCTGCTGAGAACGCCCGCTGCAAAGTCTGTCGCAGGAAAGGTGAGAACTTTTCCCCAAAGATGTCTGAGAAGTCCCAGTTCTACAGGTTGCGGCTAAAAAATACAATTGGAAAAATAGAAATTTTTTCCAACACACGTTTCAGAGTTTTTACACATAAACCGAAATGTTTTTACCTCGAGAACCAGCATGTCATTTTAATAGATGCACCCAGATTGAGCTCTAGCTATTCGAGACTATGTGAATGTGCAGATGTGTTTTGGTTTCATTTAAGTGGAGTTCCAAGGAGAACATGCAGTCCTGGATCCAGATCTGTGGAGTCTGTTTGAATGTTGTGTTCCCTGTCCAGCGCTCAGGACGAAGCCATCTGTGCTCCAGCTGATGGAGCGTAGGCCCAGATCCAGACAGGACAGCAGCTTCAGGCTCAGAGCAGAACAGAGTAGTTGTGTCAGGCAGAGCTTCGTACAGAGTCTACATATCCGCACACCAACAGGTGAACCTGTGTTGATAAGGGGATGTTAAATAAAATGTGGTCATCCGCTCAGATTCATGAAAGAAATGTGCAGCTTATTTTAGGGACTGCAGAGCAGGTAAAGTCAGATTGCAGAGATGCAAGAATCGTAGAAACGCCGAGTAAATGAGGAAAATGCTGCTTTGTTCCAGGTGACGATGAGAAACTTATCCTCTGCGACGAGTGCAACAAGGCCTTCCACTTGTTCTGTTTGCGACCGGCTCTGTACCGCATCCCCACCGGAGAGTGGCTGTGCCCGGCCTGCCAGCCAACCGTGGCTCGACGAGGCTCCAGATCAAGGTAAAGGAATCGTCTCCATCGTCTGCGTGGACTGGCACGTCTCAAAATGTTGACATATGTTTGAAAAATTGGTAGTTTTGTCTTTTATATTTTTATTTTCAGTTTTTGTATTATGTGTCACAGGTAAACATTTAGGGATTATTTAGGTGAGATGTTTGATTGAAGTCAGTGCTATAAATACAGAAAAAAATGTTTAATATTTACTGCCCGTAGCAACAGAAAATTGTATAATTGGAAAAAAAAAAAAAAGTCGAGTTCTGCTCTGATGAGATGAATAAAGAGCCTTTAAGTATTACCTTTGTTGATTTCTGTCATGGGAAAATAAAACAATCTTGCATTTTTGTTTCAGAAACTACAATCAGGACACGGATGAAGAAGAGGACGAGGAAGACTCTGAAGAGGAGGACTCTGATGAAGATGAAGAGGACGAGGAGGAAAACGACTACAAAGCCATGGGGCACAGCTGTGAGTGTCGGCGAGAGAAAACCGGAGGTTTCACAAAAGTTTGTCAGCTCGGTGACAAAAAGTTTCAGTGCTTTTGCTCTGATTGACGACTAATCACACGTCCCCCGACTGAGTTACCGTTTCCATCCTCTTCTCATTATTTCAGTGTTCATTCGTCTAAAAGTGGAAAAGAATAAAACATGAGCGTGGTCAATAAGATGAATTGCTCTACACATTGGTTTTGGAGTGGGTGGGCTTCGCGCGGATGTCTTGATGGGAATGT
Organism: Lipophrys pholis; assembly: GCF_963383615.2. Classification (NCBI taxonomy): domain Eukaryota; kingdom Metazoa; phylum Chordata; class Actinopteri; order Blenniiformes; family Blenniidae; genus Lipophrys; species Lipophrys pholis. The sequence continues at coordinate 17,671,569 of NC_137627.1, read as the reverse complement.
GAGGAATGCCAACAGAGCGCCCGACTTCTCCGGGTCTCTATTGTCTGTGTTGCCATGTAGCTCAGCTCAGGTCTGGACTCTGCTTTCAGGGTTTAAACGTGTCAAACTGACTTCACTCGGAGTATGTGGCAGGTTGATCCCTTCTGTCCGCTCGTCTTCTAAGTCAAGGATCAAAACTAAGAACGTGAGAGGATCAGTGGGTGTTCAACTAACAGATGAATAATGTCACAGTTTTGCAGTGACCCTAGCAGTTTGTCCTGGACTTAAACAAAAGTACCATTAATGTCCCAACATGAACATAAACTGAGGCAACATTTCACATTGCTTGAAGACAATTTGAACATATTTGTACCTCTAACATCTCCTGTCCTGCTTCTGATTTTCATTTTAACTTCTGCAGTGCGACCAAGAAAGAAGAATAAGCAGTCTTCATCCCGGCAGAAAAGCTCAAAGAGTAAATCCAAGAAGCCGTCTCAGGGCAGCAAGCAGAAAACGGGTCCCAACAGCCCCGCAGACATCGACGAACTGGTACGACACGTTTCAGAAAGTTCTTCTTCCTGATCCTCACTTTTTTTTACGAAATGGAGTGAGTCCATCTTCGGTCGCGTCACTGTTGTTGCTTGTGTGTTTCCTGAAGGTGCGGCAGAGCTCGCATACCGGCGTGCGCAGACAGGTGCTAGAGCTGGAGCGGTGCGAGGAAATCCTCAAGAAACTGATAAAGTTCCGCTACAGCTGGCCTTTCAGGTGAGCAGCGGGGTAGAGGACATGGCAGGCAGGCCCCTCGCTGGGTTTCTCAGAGACTGAACACTTGGAGGAGCAGTAGTAACATTACAGGGATGGCTATTGTTTCTGAGAATTCCTTATTGGTCAATGTGTCAAGATAGGCCTTAGAGTGTCAGAGTGAACCCATAATATTACATCATGTTTTTGTGGTGCATCCTTTAACACGTCTCATGAAATATCTGGCGTCACAGCAGTGTCATTTTATTCAATTCCATTTCAAAATCTTCCTCTGAAGAATCGTCAAGCAAAAGATCCAATGAGGGTGGGAGGCAGGTCACATCCAAACAGCAGCCCTGGGAGACTGTTCTGACATCCTGCAAAGAAAAACAAGCAGAAACTCTCTAAAAGTTCAATGGATGCAAGAATTGTAAAGCAGCTATCAAATCTGGAGTCACATGATCAGATGGGAGTTGACCATTTTTATGGTGTTTTTGATTGGGGAAGCTTTGATTTGGGTAAATATGACCGCTCGTGCTGCAAATTCAACAAGCAACCGTTTTCAGTTCTTTAAAAGGTATAAATTGTGTAAAATTTGGAACAGTGCATTTCATTTTTGGAGAAAAAAAATCTAAATACTGGTATCATTGGGAGGTTTGTTCAGTAACATTTGAATTGTACTCTTAATGGTCGATGGCTTGACAATTAGGCTGACAGTCATTTGCATCGACTATTTGGTCAAATCGGAGAAAAAAATTTAATTTGTATAACAATTTCAAAGGAGGCGTACATACTTTCATAAATAGCTTTTCTTAAAAGCCTTATAAAATATGTCAAGATTTATCTTTCAATATTTTAAATTATACCATAAACACAGGGAAGTTACTGGACTTTTGGTCCCACCAGCAAGAGTTTTTATCCTGAATCGTGGGTCTGACCTCCGTCTCTCTTTCAGGGAGCCCGTTTCCCTGGATGAGGCCGAGGACTACCTGGACATCATCTCCCAGCCCATGGACTTCCAGACGATGCTGGGGAAGTTCAGCCAAAGCTCGTACCGCCACGCTCAGGATTTCTTCGAGGACATGAAGCTGGTCTTCTCCAACGCAGAGGAGTACAACCAGCAGGGCAGCACGGTGCTCACCTGCATGGTGAAGACGGAGCAGACGTTCATCGAGCTGCTGCAGAAGCTGCTGCCCGGCCTCAGCTACCTCCGCCGCCGCTCACGGAAGAGAGTCAGCCAACAGCCTGCAACATCCGAGGAAGAGGAGGAGGAGGAAGACGAAGAGGAGGAGGACGACGACGACGACGATGAAGAGCAGGAAGAGGAGCCCAAGAAGAAGATGCAGAACGGGAAATCACGCGGGAAGAATGCCAGAAACGTTCGGAGTCGCAAAGACGTGGCGAGCGAGAGTGAGGAAGAGGAGGAGGAAGAGGAGGAGGAGGAGGAGGAGGAGGATGATGATGGCCGGAGGAAAAGTAAGCGGAGCGCTGCGTCCTTGAGCAGGAAGGACTACAGGGAGCAGGACAGCGATGGCGAACGGGACACCCGGAGAACTCGTAAGCGGGGGGGCCGGGGGGGGCGGGGCGACGCGGGGGGAGCGAGCAGCGACGAGGACCGCTCCAGCCAACAGCGACATTCCAAGAGACAGAAACGCTCGTGAAATCCAGGGTGCTGATGAGTTGTTCAGTTGTTACTATTCGCTTTAAAAAAAAAAAAAAAAAAAAAAGATTGAATAAGTCCGTCTCTTCTGACGACAAACCCGACTCCTCCTCCTCCTCCAGCGGGACACAATCCTCAGAAGGACCTTTTTGTGTTCAGAGTTTCTGTTCATATTTTGGAAACCACAGAAGAAAACTGCTTTATATTTGTAACATGTTTAATATTGGTGATTTTTTTTTTTTTTTTTTTTTTAAACAAATAAAAAAAAAAAAACACACATTTGAACTAAAGGAGTCTTTAGTCCTCCCGTGACTCCATTTAACTTTACCTTCTCGATGATATGACAACCTCACACAAGTGTAATTTGAACCAAGTGTTGTCTTGTGAACAGCTTTTTTTTTTTCCAATTTTACATGTGCTCCTCTGTCCTCTTCTCACGTCTGTCTCCACTCATGACACAACATGGCTTTTACTGGCTTGTTTCGGAGTAAGATGTCAGATGTCTCTCCCACCGCTCTGCTACAAGTCATCATGTCTTCACACCTGAAAAACTCCACCCAGTCTCTCCTCGCTTTAGAACCACTGTAAATTGCTCTTACATCTTGCCACCAAGGAACTCTTTGGTTAAAAGCAAGTCGATAGATGAACATTGTAGGATCTTTACTAGTTGTAGTGCTTTTTTTTTTTTTTTCTCTCTCTCTCTCTGTCCATCCAGGGTTTAACTGATCTTAACCTGGGTTCAGGAGTGGACGTCATACTTTTTGTGTCCTATCCTTTAAGGAAATAACAATAAAACAGAGTTTGATCTCAGCTCTTGGTGCCAAGATGTTTTCAGGGACGTGACTCTTGTCTCCTCCTCCTCTGTAGTGCCCTGCCACTTTAAAAGAACCGGTACCTCAAATGATCCCTTTGCACTCTTTCTGTGCAAAGTACACCTCTAATGCCAGCAGCTGCAGGACCAGACTTTAAAAGAAAAAAAATATGTGCATAATCATTTGTAAACAGTGTTTAAAATGGCAAAATGTGATGTTTGTTAAGAAAAATGGGCATTTTTTTGAATATTTGATATTTTTGCACATTTTATTTGGTATTGTACATGAAAAGCTTGCCAGTGAATCCTAATCACATCCAGTAAAAAATGCAAGGAATGGAAGCGGGGCTTTTTACGGCAGGTCGTTTTGTATCTTGAAGTCACTGCGGAAATTGTCAGCTTGTATGTGTACAATTGTCTGGTTGTTCTGTGAAATCAAAACTTTTCTATTGGAGCAAACTGAAGGTTTTGGTGTTCCTATTCTGGTCTGCCCACCGGGTGGCGATCAACGCCTACACTTTGAGATCTCGGCTTTTCCCAGTAACTCTCCCGGTGCTGCTGTGCTCAACACCTGACTCTTGTCTGCTTGGTGCCCAGCTTCATCCAGTGGCTCATTATTGTCTCTTTTTATAGTCTTTGTTTTTGGCGACCGACGCTTTGCAGTAAAACTGCAAGCAGCAACGTTTTGAGTTTTCGACACCGCCACGTCCATAGTTGGAGAAGCTCCTGCGTCGTTTCTGACGAGGTGTTCCAGCATTGTGTGCATATGAATGTGTATACTGGTGAGGCGGTGGCTGGTTTGCCCTCGTCCTGTCTGTACTGTGCTGTTTGCTGTTTGCTGTTTTTACCCGTGCTGTTTCACACTAACCAGTTTTGTTTGGTCATCGCTTGTTTGAAGCCCCTCTTGGCTCTTTTCTTTTTCCTGTTTATTTTCAATTCGACCTTGTTGCTGACATGATTAAAATCACTGCTATAATTGAGATCTCAGCGAACGAGCAAAAACAAACAAAGAAAAATAATAACGTGACTGCCCTCATCAAAACGAGACCCGACTGTAAATGCTTTGTTTATTCTTTGGGTATCTGCAAAATTCTTTTACACTTCCTTTTTTATATATATATTTATAGTCTCTAAAAGCTGGGTTGGGGCAGGTGCACAGGATTCACATGTAAAGAATTTCCAATAAAGGCAATGGACGAAGCTTGTCGGTCTCCCTGGTTTTTGTTTTTTTCTGTGTCGAGTTGAAGCGTGTCCCCAGGTCCGAGTGACAGAAATCACTGCCGTCATCTGTGAAAGAGAGAAGGGGGAGGAAAACAACTGGGGTCATGTCTTGACTTTTTAATAAAACATCACTTGTCTGAACTCCCCGGTGTGTCTGCTCTCTTCTTCTGGAAGCCAATTTATCTGCAAACACGCCGGCTGAAGCCAGATGTGACATAACGGAGGATAAATGGCTTCATTATTCACGGAAAGATGAGCGACTTGGACGCGACTCCGTTCCATGAAAACACTTTGTGTGGAAAAGGTGAAGCCGTCGCCTAAGTTCAACCCTTCACATCCCATAAAGCTGAGTCCTAATCCAACGGGACAGTGCAACTTTACTGTTACTCTTAAGACAAAAACAATTTATGCCTCATTTTTGTTGACTCAGGTGGTTTGATTCACAGCAATCTCCACATAAATAAGCCTGATGTGAGTGGAAGGAGAGGTCGAGAAGGACAGCGGGGCCTTATGGAGCTTGTGAAGGGGAGGCGGTGACAGCTTGTGAGCCATCTGTAATTTGGCAACAGGTGTCGAGGCCAAGATGGACCAGAGCAAAGGTCAGGGATGTGAAAAGTCAGTGGAAACGTAGCACTTTATTAGTGACAATTTGAGCACAGCAGCAGCTGCATTCGGCCATTATAAACCCCAAAATGGCCTTTCACTCCGCGGCGCTTTTATTGTCCTTCATCACATTTTAATAACCCCAGCTAGGAGAGTTGAGACCTAAAGTGAACATGTCTTATGGCTTCATTTTAAAAGGTTTCTAAGTTGTTGATCCTCTCGTGAATCTTTGTTGCAGCAGGACTTGGAGCCATTAAAACAGGCAGAAGCTGCAGTTCGGTGACCAACATTGTGCTTAGTCCACGCAGTCCAGTCCAGTCCAGTGCACACTACCCACTTTACCTCCATGCTGCTCGAATCCAAATGCACTGTCCTATAGCTCCTCTACTGGCTTACCATCTGTAAACATTAGTGTTTGAATGCATTTGCTGTCGTTAATGGATACTCCCTTTAATCCTCCTACAAGTAGATGAGCTCTCTAATATTATGAGTAGGTGCCATTTTTTTCACCTCTAAATGCTACTGGAAAACAAACATAGAGTGGTCAGACTAAGCTCTTTAGCATTTAAAGGTACAGGCATTGAAACAGCCTGTTCTCAGTGGGGCTCACTAGAGGGACTTTTGGGGGCCTTTCACATTGGATAGTCCCTAAAGAGGACTCTGGTCCGCATCAAACAGGGGCATGTGAACGCACCCTAAGGGTATTTAGACTGGATGAAATTGAGGACCAAGGCTGGATTTGAGGAAATATGCTATTGGACATCTGACAATGAAGTGTAATCGTTGAAAAACTGTATATCATGGGACCTTTAAAGCCACAAACGAGTAACTTGTACTGTACATTAGTTTCTCTTGTGTTGTATTTCTTAATAGTGAGCATGTACAGTCTGATTCACTCGTTAAGTCAGAGCTTCTCAAAGTGTCAAAGGATGGGCACCTTGTCACAGAGCTTGAACAATATCATGTCTCGCCTCACAAAGGAAACAAAAGTCTCAGTATTTGCTCAATTGAGGTATTTCATTGGAAATCTGGTTGTTTGTTTTTTAGCTATAAGGTTTGATTAGGGGTATGAATCCAGCACTCACCTTGACTGGTGTGAAAACTACCAGCTATCTGAGATATCTGCAACTGTGTTCAGCTCTGATAAATGAGGAGTAACAACTTCATGGAAACTTACACCTTACGGACTTCATGACCATGTCAGTGTTTGGTATGTTTCTGCCAAAAGTAGAGAGATTACAACATTATTTCCAAAACGGACTTCTTTTCAGTGATGCAGTTTCCTGCACCAAAATGAATGTGTCTGAACCTGTAATGAACTCTGAGTAGTGGATCACTTTTGCTCTTAGGGGTCTGTTTTCAGTATTAAAGAATTTGCGGTGAATTGAATAAAACACGGGATGTTATTGATATGCTCATTTTTTAAGTGTTTAATGACTGGTTTCTTTCCAAGCTCGTGAAACATGTCATGTGTCGTTCCTCCACAGGCAGGACGTCCAACACGGTGAAACATGCATTAATCATCCGGACTCACTCCCTGTTCAAGTCAAAGCGGTGATTGACTACATGCTGGAACCAAACCACGAAGACATTCTTACAGGTAGGACGGTTAGAAAGTGCACAATACATTTAAAAAAAAGAAAAATCAAGGTTACATTGTGAAATAACTGTATTTATCGTGAAATGCTGATTATATGTTTCTTTAATTTGTTTGGCACAGAATTTGACAGTTTATTCATTCATCTCTCCAGTGAAAATGTTTGACTTTGCAGAATCGCTGGTTTTTAACTTTACTGCTTAAACCTCGACTGTAATTTACATTTTTTTTTTGCAACTTAAAATAATGAACATTATAGATACTATATTCACTAACCATTGCACATGCCTCAGTATATGTGTTCTGGCATTATACCATTGGCTTGAAAAGCACAGCTCCATGTGTGGCTTTATGCTTGTCTTGCGCCAGAATTAGTCCTACGACACAGAAACACGACAATAGTTTGCCTTCCCAATTATTTCCAACCAAAATCTGAGTATTTTTAGCTGTAATATCATCTTTTTCTGAACATGCTTTGGAATAATGCCTGACACACAAACTCATCACATTAGATCACAGGATACAGTTTGTTATGTGTTGATGTGTTAACGCACACACACACACACACACACACACACACACACACACACACACACACACACACACACACACACACACACACACACACACACACAAATATATATATAACATTGCCTGGTGTTTGTTTTAGCATTTTGTTGAGGTTTTTTTCTTATATAGCAGTACATTAGCTTTTTGCTTGTGCTGGTTAGATTTTGGGAACAAATCAGTAAAACAGTTTTTCTCCAATCCAATTTTCTAAAAAAAAATCAAAAAAAAACAAAAGAGGCATCCAAATGGAATTCTGCTGAATACGACTGGAGAATTGGTTTCAAAGCTCATTTAATAATACAGAAAAAGGAAAATAACAAAAACCCCAAGTGATCACAGGACTCATTTAACTGATTAATTTACTAGTTATTGTGTCTAATTAGCCACAATAATTCATCACATTTTGAAGATATTAGTACATAAAACTTTTAACTTTAATCGCATTCATGGCAAAAAACAAAAATCAAAAAAACAAAAAATTTGAATGGTCTTTAAATGAGAATAATGTTCTGGTTATGCCTGTGTCATATTAAATACAGAGATAATATTCAGATGGATATGTGCATTGGCATAAGGTTAGAGAAACATTTTGACCTGTAATGAAGTGTGAGTAGCTGGACTTTGTTACCTTCACTCCTGTGATTTGTGTTGTTTCAGTGGAGTCAACTTTAATAAGTCATGACACATACACTTCCATTGAATTATTAATACGTTAGTCAGACTGAGGTGGTCACTTCTCATAGATTATGTTCAACCTGATACCGTTAACCGTTAAAAAGCAGCAGCTGGTGATTTAACTCTCCAACAAACAAGCACTAATCTTTGAACCCTGAGCAAACTCCCATCCACGCACCGTGCGAGTGTGTGCGAGCACAGGGGAGCAACCCACCCTGCAAATATTTACCCCTGGTCCAAGTCAGTGCAGAGGGCATTTGGCAGGAGAGGAACAAGTGTGTTTCCCTCATTCCAGCAGGCGTGAAGTGAAACCACATGACAGGACAGCTGAGTCACTGGATAGTGGCAGAGTCTGGGTCCACTGTTCATCCATCTGACACTGGTGGATTAAAGAAATATTTATTAACTCCCATACCACATAGTGACACTAACGTTCAGAAGTCTGCTGCAGTCTTTCCACTGCTTTCCTCAAACTTAGTTTAAGCATTTTCTGAGGAAACATCCAAGGATGCAAATGTGAGGCCGATGAGCGGAGTTCTGCTCATGTGTGAGTACCAAACATGGCGGCCTCCGTAGTGGCATAACTCCCAGTCAGAATTCTAGTTTTATAGTCGATATTGGTTTTATAGTTGAGAGTCACCCTGAACAGCATCCAGTTCATCCTCTGTCCATATGAATGTCGGGTTCACTTGATTGTGTTAATGTTTTATAGCATATTGTATTCTGCATGCATGAGTGTTTGTAGTTTAAAAACAACAACCATCAGCGCCACCTGGCACGCGGACTACATCTTTTTCAGCATCTGTGCCATTGCCATGTAAACGGAGATCTTTTCTGAAACGACCAAGGCCTTGTCACTTTGAGCGTTGTGCAAACAGGACCTCTTGGTAGAAGCTCCAGCACTTGTTGAATTCCTCTTCGAGACAGAATCTACTTTAACTTTTTTGTTTTGGACTGGATGCCAGACCCGGTGTCAAGTGACTCACTGCACCCTCTTGTGGTGAAAAGTGGTATTACCGGATTCAGCCATGGCGACATGGTTAGCTTGTTGACTTCAGTCGATTTTTCTGGAACAATATGATTTAACAATAACAATCTGAGTTTGTTTTCCTGTTTTTGACTAAAAACTTTACATACCAATGAACTCATAGTGAGTTGTGATCATGGGAACACAACAATTTCCTCACCTGGAAACTCTTTTTTAAGGCTAAAATTCTGCATAATAAAAGCCAGCTAACCTTGGGTGAGGTCAGCAAATGACTGTACTGTGACAAAGCACACCACCACTGATGCTGATTAATGCTAATTTCAATAAAGAATACTCTTTCATCTGTGAAGCGTTAAAAGCAAAATGCCAAGTTGCATCAGTCCTTGTCCTTGAGTATGAATGTCAGCCCTTTTTCAACACCATACAACCCACTCAGCACTTTTTCTCACATAACAGTTCTTTTTTTTTTTTTTTGAATAATGCAGTAGATGGAGTTTGGAGTGAAGAAAGAAAAAGCAAAATTAGAATGGATTATAATAGTAAACGTGACAATAATCAAAGGAAAATTTCATTTAAGAAGTGCATCAGTTCATATCAAGACGGATAGACCTTGTGTGACCATGATGACAGTTGCAGACTAGTGAGGAAAAAAACAAAAAACTTTTATTGCCTATTGATCCCAACAGCTGCAAACAGTAACATCTTAAAACGGAAAAACCGCAAGAGTCCAACTTTGAACTGAAAAAAAAAGTCTATGCAGCGCGAGAGACTGAAGCTCATCCTCCTGTATTTTCAGCCATAAGACGCCGCTTTCTTAAGTGTGTCACCCGTCTGTACCATTAATAGCTGTCACATCGTACTCTGGAGACCTCCATACGATCTTCATAGAGATCTCTCCATGCTCTTAAGGTGTCATCAGCTTGAGACGAGGTTAGATTGAGGCCTGTACTTGCAGCATCTTGACACCTGTCCCATTGGAGCCGCCACACGCAAAGATAACAGCGACTCCAGCTCTCCTGCCGGAGTGGGAGCTGATGTGTGTACGAAGGGGACGCCTGAGCTGTGAGACGTAAACTCCATTTGTGTCATATCACGGCACACTTCAGCACCAGCTCAGTCAGTCGTCTATCACGCTGGCAGCTGCGGGGATGCGCGTGGAAAAATGAGGACAAGGGGGAGAAAAAAAAAAAAAAAGAATCAGGCAGAGGAGCTGTGACAGTCTGCCAGAAGAGAAAGAAGTGAAGTAATCCGAGTGTAAAGGTGTCCTGAAAATTAAGAGTGAAAACCAACTTGTGACCGCAGCAGCAGCCACGTGCCCTAAATTTCTCTCTCTCTTTTTTTTTTTTTTGGGTTTTAAGAGCGAGTGTGAATTATTATTGATGCATTATTCACAAAAACAGAGCCTTCTCTCCCAATTTCCTCCACTCATGTGCGTCCTCCGCCTTTGATGATATAACCAAAGTGAGTGGGGAGAAAAGTGTGGCGGTGCAGAAACGGAGGAGTTCAGAGGATGCTCTCTCTCTGGGGAACACAGGGCTGCCATCCCAACGGGAATCCTGCGCTCCTATGAAACAGTCTGAGTCTTCCTGTAGACCAAACAGCAGCATTTACATATCACTCGTGCGACTCCTTCGGCAGCCACGACTGCAACCAGACACATCAGTGCCAAGATACACACTTGGCCTGCTTGCAAGAGCTCTCATCCTCCGGCTGGCTTTTCATCACACAGGTAAAAAGGGGGGCTGGATGTGTTTCTTATTTCTTTGCCACTTATATATTTTTTTTAATTTAACATCTACGCGGAGGCGCAAATCTGAAAAATGTTAAAGGCATTTTAAAAAACCGACCGGAGAGAATAACCTCAGAATCACCCAGAGAGTTTTCTTTGAACTCGGGGATCCAGATATGGCGGCGGCAACAATTGGATGAGCGTGCTGCGGGGAGAGATGAAAGGCAGTCAAACTTGTAGACGTAATAAGTGGGCTGAGGCCTTTCATGATTCATACCGAGGCTTCATCTTATCGTTCCGTCAAGCTAGTGATCCCAGAAGTTGAGGAGGCTCGTATATAAATATATATATAGGTTTTTTTATTTTGTTTTTTTTATGTCAAACTTACTCGCAAATGGTTCAAAACTAATTAACTTCCTCCCCCTCAGAGGAAGAAGGTCTTTGATAGCACAAGCACCTGATGCAAGTCACTCTTATTCATTTACTCATTTGACTCCTCACTAAGACGTCACCTATACTTTCAATGACCTATTTAATATTCTCAGAAATGAGTATTTTTCCTGTCGAGAATTAAGTGAGCAGGTCAGTACCGCTATATCTAAAATGAAGCTATGTCCATCGAATGGTAGAATTTATTTGGTTTGGCATGAGCATGAGAAACAAGGAGACAACGGAGGTCGTCCTTCTGAAAAACCTCGGAAAAACTTCGATGTATTTGGGTTTTTGGATTGTAGTTACTTGTGAACTTTAAAGAATGGGGCTGGGACAACCTAGTTGTAGTAGTTGACTATGACTAACTAGTACCCGACGAGTCGACTGATTTATTCACCGTAAATTTTCGACAATTAAAAGTCAAGTAAATAACAATAAAAGTCCTTTCTCATAACCATTCATGTTTATGGCTTCCATGTTGGTTTTACAGAGAGAAGTTCATGTATATCTTTCCATCGAGGGACTGATTTACAATTCATGCCCACTGACTGTAACAAAATAGATTTACGGTGCTTCCCGCATGGCGTCTAGTAGTGCCACAAACATTGCCATATAGTTCACTGTGCCAGTACCAAGTTCTCTGATTGCATAAGCAATTAAGCAGTTTTGTTCCTTCAATAAAGTACATTTTTGAACTTCACTTCTTACACTTGAAATTTGCTGTTTACTATCAGAATTAGTCGAAGACTAGCTGACTAGTCCACTAATGTTTTTAATTAGTTCATTTTGTTGTCTTCAGCTGTTTGTAGATCCAGCTTCAAATGGTCATCACCCAATTACTGACTATCATTACCATAAAAAGGAGGTAGCAGGGAGCATGTGAACCCGCTTGTCAGTTCAAATTTATCACAGATTTGCAGGTTCAACGTCAACTTCTTCCCCCCTGCATCCCAAAGGTGCTTTAATAAACTGAAATGTTTTTATCTTCTTTTTTTTTTCTCAGCCCACTGTATTCTTGATCTTTCTGACTTGATGTGTAAATCTGATGATAGTAGCAGTCAGACGCTGGCACACTGTGGTTCATGAATAAATACATTAACACGACCAGCAACAATACTCAGGTAGACTGTGGCGTTCACCATGCTCAACTGATATTACAGTGCACCACACACGGTTAAAACCAGCAGTAGCAGCATGAATTGTTGATATAAGGCAGGATGGATCCATACTTTCATGTTGTTTGTGCCAAATTCTGACCCCACCGTCTGAATGTCGCAGCAGAAGTAGAGAATCATTAGACAGGGCAACATTTTTAGATTCTTTTAATGGCCGTGCTGACTGTAGCGTCAGTTTCCTGATCTCAGCGGACAGAAGTGACACCCGGTGTGGTCTCCTGTTGATGTGGATCATCAGCTTCAGGGTCCCACATGTGTGGTCAGAGATGTCGTAAAGACTGGTTATTGGAGTTCCTGTTGCCTTCCTATCATGTGGAATGAGTCTGGCCTATTTACTCTGACTTGTGACATCAAGATATTTTGACCCACTTTGGCTGACTGGATATTTTCTCTCTTTAAGACCTTTCTCAATAAACCTTGAGATGGTTGTGAATGAAAATCTCACCAGCCTGTATCACACCAACAAGCATGCCTCAACCACCAAAATCATTTAAATCACATTCAATCCAGTTTCTGATGCTTGTTTGGAGCAGCTGACCACGTTTACATACAGGAATACATTAAGTTGATGTCGTGTGATTTGCTGAGTAGCTCTTTGTGGTAACGAGTATTCAGTATTTGAACAGGTACTGTATATCTAGTGAAGGGGCTGTGTACTGTATATATTCAGTGTGTGGCAAATAACTGAAAGATAGTAACCTCGAAATGCTAATGAAAACATGCACTTTTAGTTTCACATCATTGTGAAGATGTTAAACAGAAGACGTTATTGTGGCTGTACATGGTTGGGATGGCTAGATTAAAAGCTATTTCATGAAAAAGGATTTCCCGCCACATCAGTGTATATCAAACATGTCTTTTTTCCCCTCTTTTGATCAGATTAATCTAAAGTTACAGGATGGCCTTGCTGCTGTCACAGCTTGTGTTTCTCTGGAGTGTGCATATGCCGAGTGAGAAGGATGTCAGCAATAAATAGATTAAAGTGTGTAATGGTGCAATAACCACCCCTACATTTCTCGACCACGCACGGGTAATTCACTTAAAAAAAAAAGGCTGCAGCTGTCGGGGCTGACTTAAGTTCTGAACTTTGCTTCAGCGGTTGTGTTCGCGGAAGAACTTTATACTGCCAGAGTGTTTATACCACCAACAACAGTGAAGCAGGACAAACACAACATGTTTGAAAGTGTGTATCTCGATGTGTAAATGTGTCCATAAACACACACCTGGGGTGCACTCTGTGCATGTGTGCGCCAAGGTGTGTGAATGTACCGAGCGTGTGCGTGTCTTATAGGAGCCAGTCACCAGGTTGCTGACGGCCCCATAAAGGAGCCTTTGAATGGTTTGGCTCCGGTAAATTTGGAGCAGATGTGAGGGAAAGAATATCCACCCAGGTTGAGTGGCCCTTCACTGTGGAGGCGACAGGAGTCCAATCCAGGCGAGGCAGACGGACGGCGGCGGCCCGGAGCCAGGGCGGACACACAGACACACACACACACACACACACACACACACACACACACACACACACACACACACACACACACACACACACACACACACACACACACACACACACACACACACACACACACACACACACACACACTGGGTGAATTCAAGCCCGCCAGGAGGGAAGAACGCTCAACAAGGGTTTTTTTTTCTTCTTCTTTGAACCACTCTGAGTTTTACATTGAAAATAATTCTCAATTTTATCCTTTGGAAAAGAAAAAAGCTTTGAGTCCCCCGATGTTGCTCCCTGGGCAGGTTTTCCATTCAAGTGTACAAGTTCAGGCCAGGTGTGAGCTTCAGAGACGGTCTCCACAAACTGAATTAAACACCCTGGGTCCTTGTGGACCAGGGGAGTTTGGAGCGCTTGGAGGCCAGGCTCTGTGCCACCTTTCCTGGCTCTGACTTGACGCCACAGGAGGGGCTGTGGGGGACTGGCGCCTCGCCGCCAATTACCGTCCTCTCACACTGAGAGCACGGCCAGGTTACACATGATAGGCCTTTTCAAGCTTCAAGCTGCGCCGACGATCAGGTGCTGTGACACTCATTAGCAAATCCATGCACTGGGCATTTGTCAGCGATATGACCTGATGCAAGTTTTTTTTTTATTCAAAACTTTGAGCGACTGGCAAATCGCAGGCAGCAAGAAAATGCACTACAGGATTGCTGTTTTACAGTACAAGCTTGAGCATTTAAAAAAAAAAAATGCACCAAAAGAAATACTTTCTGTATTCTTTTAATTAAAATAATATTCATCACAGGGGGGCACTTTAGCTCATTCACACAGTTTCTACCTCCTACATGCAATTACAACTGGTAGATGGCAGCTCTGGCTTTATTACCTGTTCTGCCATAAACAAGGTATATGCACAATGAGCTTTTTTTTTTTTTTTTTTTTTTGTTTAAAGTGATGAGGGGATCCATGTGCCAGCTCATAAATGAGGCCCCAGCACCGGAGGCGGTTGGTAAACACAACATGAGCTCAGTCTTGCTTGTAAACTGCTGCTGTTGACTGTGATGGGGATTCAACTGCAGCAACACAGAAAACACAAAATCACCAAAACAGCCGTTTCAGTGGAGAGGATGATACAATAAAGACATGAAAGTGAATGACAGGAGTTTGCCCCCTCGTTCCCTTCCTCTGATTCTGGGTAGAAGAGGCCTTCCTTGCTTGGAGCCAGCTGACAGAAGTAATCTTGCATGGAAGGTTGCTTCTGGAGGACCAGACTCTGGAGAGTAAGCTGATTTCACCGTAAGCAATACGCCCTTCTCTCTGTGTGTCAGGCCAATGGGCACTTTGTCTGTAATCCAGGCTGTTCCGTCTGACTGCAACTGAAAACAAACAGTAAGAAGGGAAATTTCACACCCTGGCCACCTCCTGAGCAGATTAATGACTCTATCTCCCCTCCAAGTCTCTTCTTTTACTCGTCTCTGCAGTTGTTTGTGTCTTTATTTTCTGACATCTTGTTCTCTGTTCTCTCTCTCTCTCCCCAGACGAACCTCGGGGGAAAGACAAAGCTCGGGTGGTTGGCTGGCAGGCATCGCTTTCACTTTTAATTAAAACTTCACACCCAAATAAATGCAACGGAGTATCAGACCCACTCATATCGCCCCGTGAAAAAAGCCTGCCGGGGCCAGATGTTTGCCTTAGCAAGGATAAATATCTAAGTGGCAGCTTTCTCTGTAAGAGAATCTGCTCCCTCTGTCGTTTTGTCGGATTAGCCGAGGTAAGGAAAACACAGGGATCGTGTTCCTTGCGTTTCCCACTCGCTGGCCGCTCAGCGTAAACACTAAGAGTTCTTGGCCTCCCTCACATCCGTCTCCCCAGCTCCTCCACCACTTCTCCCCGGCCCCTGGGGTTCCAGTGCAGGGTTTGTTTTAGTAGCACAGCCCCTGAAGAGTGTTTGGTTGTGTTGTGTGTCACACTGGGTGAGTGTTTGATTATGTTGAGTGTTACACGGTGCGGGTGTGCATGAGCAGAGAGGCGGGAGGAACACTAATCCCTCTCTGCTTTGTCCGACCGCTGCACGGCTTTAGTCCAGTGCAGGACACTTCACAGGGTGTAGATGAGGAGAAGTCCATGAATTCGGCGTCTCTGAGCCTCTGAGGGTCTCACAGTTGTGCACACGCAACAGCTGTGGATGAATCTCTAATTGGACGTGCACATGCAGGAACAAGGGATGTATCAAAAACACCTTTGTCTGCTCAGAGTGGAGTGTTCCTGGCCCGGACTGGATGCAGTGGCTATGAATGGAAATACCTGGACGAGCGATTCATTTGGTGATATTACAAAGTTCCATGACAAGATGCAAAAACAAACGATGAACAAATCCAATAAATCAGCATGATAACAAAGACACTGATTCCTCAGTCCACTGTAATTAACCTGAGAAATGATTTTTTTATCACCCTCAGAAAGCTGATGTACAGAAGTGTGCATCAGTCCTCAGTTTGAATTAATTAAATAAACAAACAGCTCCTAATGTTTGAGATAGAATCAAATAGATTTGGAAGATGTGCTTAGTGCTGGAATCATCGACAGTCACATGAATACCTCAATACTATTATCACTATAACATTAAAACCACCTTGGCAATCACTGGTTTTCTGTCAGCTCGCTGTGGGTTTTGTTTGAAATCAGGTGGAGCTGCTGTCTCTCTGTGTCCTGCTGTTACCTGCAGCTACTTTCATCTTTTTCTTTTAAGAACAGGTGTCATGCTGAGTTCTGCATGACCAGAGAAATACACAACTTTATCTGTGAGTGATTAACACAACCAGACTGAAATAGCATGCAGACACCATATTTTACTTCCAAACTAACTGATGTTACTTCAGCAGAATTTAAGAAGTGAATCAGTGAACAGACGGAGCCGGTCAGTGCAGAAAGCTCAGCTAATGTGTCACAGCAACACTCCAATATTACAGCTATGAGCACAATGTTAACACATCTTAATTAGGACAGAGCAAAGCTCTTATTTTCAATACCTACTTAAGGACTCCACTACTTTTTAACAAATTACTATAATTAATAAAACACAGATTTTCAATAACTTGTGCAACATTCAATATAATATGTAAATTTTTTAGGAGATTTACAATATTAGTAAAAAGATAAAAGTACCCAAGTATGATATTCGAGGTGAATGGTGCACAGTTATCTAACGAGTAAGCCCGGCATTGCCCTGCAGTGGAAACAGGCTGTATAGCATGAAGCACCTGGCCCAGTTGGGTTCTGGTTTGGGGCTACACACTGGCCCCACTAATAGGCACTTGAGCCCCCCCCCCCCACATCCGCCAAGGACCATGTTCCACTTAATGAGGCTCTACTCTGGGCTGTAAACAAGGCCAGATGCAACCTCAAAACACACACAGGAAATGTCTCATGACCATAACAACACAGGGATCCTGCCAGCTCATGCATGATGGGGTGTGAACAGGAAGGCTGATCCTTGCAGGATTTCTCCCGCACTGCTCCACAAGCGGTTATTATCCTGGGAGAGACGGCCGCATGTGGTACTGCTGCTCTGGCTCTTACTCCGCATGCCAAATCCACGCCAGCCGCCAAGATCATCACAGGCCCTTTGCCTCACTCCTTTTCCACAGCTTACTGTTACAGTATGTACACAAACCACAGTTTATTCAGCACTGCGCTGGACCTGCCATGTCGGCTCCGACATGCCACAATAGGAACAATGTCTGCTTCTACACAAAGAGTGTCTCTTATACAACAAGGTTTTTATTTTACTTGTAGGGGGGCTGAGACCTTGACAAAAGGTCCAGTGTTGGAGTGAGTGTGGCTCCAGCTGGTTCCCTTTACAACTCAGACTGGCTAATGTACAGTGATCAGCCTGAGTCAACAGCACTGGCCGGAAAAAGGACTTAATTGATGATAGGAAAGTTTTTGGTCTCAATGTGTTTGAACTGCCCTGAAACTTCCTGCTGAATTTTCCCTCTCATTTTGTTTTACAAAATACAAACAATCCTGGACAACGTCTAGGGCAGATACTCTCGCTGAGTGTCGACTGAACAAGGCTAATTAACATGTTACTAAGGATGGTGATACATGGAGGGAACCCACCCACCCACCCAATAGAGAAACAAACATTCACAACCAATAAATACACACAGCACCTCTTTAATCAGCCTGTTAGGTCGCATGGAGAAAGGCTGCATTCATTCAGCTGGGAACTGGGATGGTTACCATTTGGAAGGTCCCATTTCCCAGTTTAAAGTTTACAGACGCACGGCTGCTTCCAGCAGGGCTGCTTTATCAACATGAGTCCAGAATTGACACAAAACCAGCTCCTCAGCACCTACATCAATCAAGACAGGAATGAAATGATGCTCAGATGCTGCAGATTATTTTCACTCTATACTTATGTGGCGTTTTGCTGTTAGTTTGTTTTCAGCTGTTAACATCAGAGAGCTTTATAGCTACAAATAATGGGAGTGTAGTAACTGATGTAAATACAAAAATTGGATGAAATCATCATGTTTAGTGACGTCTGACCTATTTAGTCAGACGTCACTAGTTCCATTTTTTTTCTGGGAAGTTTTACTTTTCCCACTTTACAGTTTAATTATGAATGCACATAATAATACACTCCTCGGTTTGATTGATTGAAGTAGCCAACATTGGAAGTACCCTTATTGACTTCTATTTCAGGCCTGATAAAACTTAAGATTATCTTTTTTCCCCAGCTTATTTCAGCGTAAGTACCAAAACTTTACTTTGTGCAAAGTCCCACCAAGTCCCCCATCTGGCATCTCCAAAGCGTAGTCACCCATTTACAAACAAGAGTTCACATGAACTTCTGTAAAGCTGTCTGTAAAATTTGTTTGTATTTACATGTCTGCGGCTAGGCACAAGCTCAACCAATGTTTATGTTTTCATTGTGCATCATGAATTATATCAGCAATTACACTCAAGTGTGACTTATGAAGAAAAGTGGCAGCTAAATGTTGCTTTCAGGGATGTTGATTCATCATGCGAATGTTAAAACTCATCCTTTCACAATTCCATCTTTGTGTTAATGTTCCAGTTTGTTAATTAATTGATTGATGGTGTGGAACTATACAGCCGTTTACAAGTAGCTCACTTTAACTTGTTGCTTCCAGCAGTCGTGCAGGCTTTAACCATGATAAAAGTCATGCTCTGGTATGACAGTTATCCTCCTAACTAAACATGTCGGCATTATAAAGGTTTATTTATGGCAAAATGCATTTTCTGAGGCCATCAAGAATAGTAGAAATTATGGCTGCCACAGTAGTCTGTTTTTACCATTTTGAGTACTTGTAAAACAACAACAACAACAAATACTTTATTCTTTCTCTTTTCAGGGAGAACATATCGCATTAATGTTATGTTGGTTACATTGTTATTCCACTATTCAACACAATCCGCAGCAGCTTGTCTGGTCCAAAACAAGGTGGCTACACGATTATATCATTGTCAACTGTTTTTGGATGAAAAGTTCTCAATAAAAAAAGATTGATGGATTGAGTTATCACAAAGTGTATAATTCAGTTCATTACTGTGTAAAAAGAGAAACGTCCTCACAGTGAAATCAAGTATATGTCTTCATTTGTTTTAAATCGAACTTGAGTCATACAAGTCGTCTCATTGAAACATGCTCTCATTTACAACAGAGACCTGTGAAAACACATTTGCATGAAGTTACTTGAAGCAACATAAATTTAAAGACAGACTTAAATTATTACGAGGGACATATACCAGAAAGTGCAAGTTTAGTCCTACACTTCCTCTCTACATTACCTTGAGGTTTGAAAGCCACTATGGAGGCTCTGCCCCAGCCACGATAACACAAATTGGACACATCATCCTTTAAGCAACAACTTGGCCCTAAATCTGATACATTGTACCTTCAAAATAAAAAACTCTCCAACTCACCCAGGCTTTACATGAAGCCATTAGACCGACTGTTGTTGTAGAACTCGGACATGAGCGTGACAGAAGTCAGTCTCTCGCATAAGAAGTCCAAATAAACTGAACTGAAGTTGTGTTTCATTATTTCAACTTTTGTCAAGAATTTCATCCAATGATTTGGGCCTGAGGCCTTTCTCTGAGACATTTACATGTTCAATCTGTGAGGTTTTTCCCGGGTGCTTCATTACCCTCACGAAGCCCCCCCAAAAAATCTTACTGAAGCGACACTGCAGCACGATGCTCTCCCTCTCTCAGGTAATATATTTCTGTACTTGTTACACTGATAATATTAAAGCAATGCCATATTGTTATACATACGGTGTTATAGAAAAACTTCATGTAATGTATGAGAACTGCCATATTCATGCTTTTGCTCAAACACAATTTTTAGGTCTTATTGTAACTTCATGTTAGGTTATGTTTAAATTTATTTTCTTTTTTAATCAAAGTCATTCAAAACATTTTAAGAACCTCTTCTACACAGGGAAATGTTTTCTTCTCACTGATTGAGTCACCGCTCTGCTGCCTCTAGCTTGGTGTCAATCTTCAGAGCATCCATCAGAAAGACAGACAACCAGCTTCTTTCGCCATAATGTCACAAAACAAGACGAAGATTTACTCCCTTGTGTACCGTTTAGGAATCTCTTTGTCTGCGCAAAGGGCTGAATGATTAAAAGCAGGTAGATGATTAAAGGCAGCATCAGAGTCGACGGATCTACGGTGCCAAGTTTGCAGGAGCACACATCATCTGAAAACTTCATGAATCAAAACGCTCAATATGAAACACAGAAGACGGTAAAAAAAAAAAAAAGGCAGACGAGAACAAACTTCAAAACTCCAAATCAAAGAGTGTGAAATGCAACGGAGAATAACGGATCCTTACTGATCCCGGGGCTGGGGTGGGAGGGGAGGAGCAGCGAGGGAGGGGTGTGCCTCCTTCCTCAGAACACAGAGCCGAGGGGTGAGCCTTTGATGGCGGAGCGTGACATGAGCACATTTAGAGGGGGGGGGAGCAGCGGTGTCACAGCAGACACACTTGCCAGACTCTGGATCTGAGTGGTTCTGATTCGTTGCAGTAAATGCTAACAGACACTTGGCGTTGACGCCACGCTTTACATCAGCCGCGTCGCTCCGGCTGACCCACCGGAGCTCAGACGCTTGTTTGAAAACGGCTTGACTCAGGAGAAAGGCATTAGATTTATTTTTTTTTTTCAAAGTTTTCAGAGGGGCACAGATTCTGATGTCGAATCAGGCCTGCTGTTGGAGTTGTGTGACCCTTTACTTACTCAGGCAATAGCACAAACAAACCACGGGGGTTTAAAGATGTTAAGGAGGGCCAGAGCAGGTCTCAGGGCCGAGCTTCGACTCCCACATCCTGTCCATTTCTATTCCCTCCCTTCAGAGTGTTTCTGAAAGCAGTCATTGGATGGGTTTTTTGTTCTTTGTTGATGCTGTTTTCACATTTTTCTTTCGTCCTTTGTAACTCCTGCTCCCTCTCTTTTTCTCTGGGGAGACACTCTTTGGTACAAGAGATTAGAGCGGGTGCTGCCTAGCAACTGAATAAAAATGGCAGCTACAAAAGAGGCGCTCTCACTCTCCGATGTCTGACCTACATAATCCCAACCCTCTGATCGTGCAACATAACAACATGATGAAAGGCCTGCTGTGATTTAACCCTCAAACAAATACTTGCCGTCGCTGACCCTGTAGCTCAAAGAGCCAATGCGCTCGCTGCAGAAACCAAAAGGGTGACTTCTGAAATCTTGACGGTGCCTAATTAGAAAGGAAGAAGGGGCTGCGAACGCTATTGGAAATGAGATGAATGTATTTGAAGAGATGGCAGCAGAGTGGCAAAGGAGATTAACAGTGATCACAGCAATGCTGTTGGCTTCAGAGAGAGAGAGCGAGTGAGCGGTGGAACCTCCCTCTGTTCACTGATTCATCTCTCCTTCAGCCACAGGCAGACGAAGTACAGGAACGAGTACAGAGGGATGAGAAAGCTTTACTTCTCTGTCTTGTGCTTATTGATCAAAGCGTATGAAAAAACACCACTAAAAAAAGATAAGCTCACTGGAAACTTCTTCTTAAAACTTTCACTTCCTGCATGATTCTCTTGATACAATCCGCAAAGCTTTTACTTCCGACCTCATTTTTCTTCTGCTTTGACCTGCATGAACCTGTGACATCCTTTGCTTTACACAATCCAAACCACCCAGACTAAGTCACTGTAATCAATCAGGGGAATGTGGGCCAGGTCAAGGGTCATCAACTCTGTCTGAACTACTTTAAGGGCACCGATACGAAGGGCTACTTATAAACCTCCTGAACAATTTCAGTAGCACAGTTCATCCTTAATGACAACGTATTTTGACACAATTTCTGCACAAATCAAAGGGGATGTTGGATATTGCCATACAGTATATCTTGCTGAAACACCAGAATCTCCCTGGAGCGCCGCAATGTGGCTGCATCTCCACACCCTAGAAATAGGATGGTCAGTGTGGAAAAGGAATTTCCCCAAGTGGGATTAAATAAGTACAATTAATTACTTTATTTGTTTAAATTAGAGACAAGGGTTTTCATTTAAAGAAGGGATTTATGAAGAGCTACCTTACAGGTCTGTGGTTTGCAGCCTAACACTAGTATGAACTGATCTGATGTACTATTGATATAGGGATCTGATTGATCAGGTATGTTGGTTTGGAAGAAGCCATAATTATATCAGGAGAGTTCTAAAAGATAGAAGCTTTGTAATGATAACTCAGCCTCTACTGACATTTCTGAAGAAGATGTGGCTGATTGGTCTGTGGCAGCTTTGGGTAGTAGGTCTTCAATTGTATCTGTCATGGTTAGAATTTTGCCTTTGAAAAAGTAATTTCTGCTCCAAGTAAAAGGGATACATGGCTGCACAGAACTGTGACTTTCTGTCAGCCTGGCCATAGTACTGAAGAGAAACTTGTTCATGTTTTGTTCTATTAAAGAGGAATCTTTTTAAATAGATTAATATAATTTCCAGGTGATGTGAAACACTTCTAATTCAGTTAGATGCATCCATCAGATGCACAGATGGCACTGAATTTTATATATACACATTTTCAAATCAAGGTCTTTGTACTGACTATTGACTATTTTCAGACCATGGCCTGGAGCAGCTCACACGGTGCCTGTAGGCACCAGGTTGGGTGAACTATGGTTTATATCCCATTTTGTACAATGATTGTAAACATATTGATAGATGAATTGGCAGTCTATTGGTAGCAAAGTTTAAAAAATTGTTATATTTGTATTCCTTTCTTCTTTCAAAGGGCAGTCACTTAATTTTTTTTCTGGAAACTTTCATGCCGGTGAGTGAAATGCACACTATGTCATATGATTTTAATGTGGAAATATCCACTTATTTTTCCTCTTTGTTGTCTTTGAACTTTGCTGCTGTTGCACAAACTCTCTCTATATTAATTTTCGCTGGTATGTGCGGGAGACCATACACTCCTTGTTAAGTCGATGAAACAAAACGTTCATTTCTTTTTTTTAATCTGCTGTCTTGATATTGCCATCAGTGACCTCCCTCCAATATGTGCCTGAAAACTGCAGTTGAAGCACAGATAATTATTAACACCCTAAAAGGAGCATTTTTATGAGTCTCAACTGTGGAGAAGAGAAGTCCTTAAATGCCTTAAATGTTTGCTCATTGAAGTTTAAATCTTGATTTGACTCTCCTTTGGCTATTGTTTAATTTATACTTCATTCTCTTTTAAATTCAAGAGGACATTTCCTCCTGTTCATGTTTCCACCCTCGTTAGATGGGGATGAAAGCAAATTGAAATTGAGCCTGGAGATTTGAGTCCTTCAGCGCTTATCAAGTACAGTGAAAACTTAGATTGTATCTGCAGACTTAGAGAGATCTCTGGTCAGACTCTTACTAACATTTATCTGTTCACACAGGTGAGAATGAATTACAATCCAATATGAATTTACCTTTAATTTGTTGTTACAAATATTAAATCAATACATTTTTCTTTTTTTAATTCAGTGAGATATTTTACCATATGTGGCTGTGTTGTTAAGTGAGACAGTGATATCCACCTTTAACATATTCAGGAACAGTTTAACAGTCCGAGATTAAGAAGTTACATATAATTTAGTCGTGATAACCATATATCAATGGATGCCTACCTGTTAAATACATAATGTGATATTTAGCAGTAAAAACACTGCCAAAATCCCACATGGCCGGATGTATAGTTTCTTCACGTGCTCCTGAGGGAAAGTCATTGAACATGAATTAACATAAAGAAGAACTGCGCAACAATTTGTACTTTACAAGAACTTACAGTTTTTGATTATGATTCATTGGTGAAGTGAAAAGACTATACCACAATTTACTGCTTCAGCAAACTCAACCCACTTTACATTAGTCTCCTTTAACCACGTCATGACAGCTTCCATGTGATAGGGATGGTCAGATGGTCGGACACATAAACAACGATGTAGTTACTATGCCGGGCCACGGGAGGGCGCTGTTACATGATTTTGTAATCAAACCACACAGACGTGTGCAGAGAACAATACGCTATAAACGTGAAGAAAATGGAGAGCACCCGACATCCGTATGGACTGATGACGCACTGGATGCTATCAGGAGTGAGTCTTAACGATGAAACTACTAATATAGACGATACAACTAGAATATGGACC
Source organism: Lipophrys pholis (assembly GCF_963383615.2). Classification (NCBI taxonomy): domain Eukaryota; kingdom Metazoa; phylum Chordata; class Actinopteri; order Blenniiformes; family Blenniidae; genus Lipophrys; species Lipophrys pholis. The sequence continues at coordinate 17,647,240 of NC_137627.1, read as the reverse complement.
AAGAGTCGTACCACTACACAGCCGCCATGTTTGTTTACAACTGGGTGAGCAGGAGGGAGGGGGGATGCGCATGCGCAGTAACAGGCTCAGTAGCCTCCAGGCAGTCTCTGCAGGAGGGAATAGCGGCCGTGAATGAATCTTTCCACCTTGGGAGCCAGATTAAAAACTTTGCGGATACAGTGCATTCGCACACTGGTGCCGTGTAAACGGACCCCCCAGCCCCCCCCCCCCCGAAAGTGAAGAAAGTTTTGCGGATACACTCGTATTCGTTGTGGTGTAAATGCAGTAAACTGAGTAGTACCTGTCAGTGTCTTTTCCCCCTAATTGGTTGGAAATGTTTTGTTGTTGTTGTACAGCTTCTGCACGTTTTCATATGATTTGTTGACAAGCCAACATAGTGGATGTCAAGATATGAAAAATTTATATTTTTAATGTTCCATTAATCCACTGATGCTTTACACGTGCATTATGCAGCTTAATGTCACACAGTAGTAGAGCTACATGCAGGCACACACAAGCATAAAATAATTTTATGAATTATTAATTGATTAGTTCATTAATTAATTAATTAATTAATTAATTAATTAATGTATTATTTCCAGTACCTCAAATGCCAGTTTTAGATTATAGATTTACTTACAGTATGATTTACTACACTGATATACATGGAGGCTGCAGAGTGCTGTCATTATCAGCACTGCAAAATAAAGTCTGGGCTTTCTTACTGAAATGGCATGTTCTCCCTGTGCATTCATGGCCTCTTGGGGGTGTCATAGTCCCCATAAGTCTGCATTTGAGATTATTTGGTGACTTTGAAATTGTCAGTTGTCAGTGTGTGAGTATATGTTGTCGTCTGGCTGTTTCTATCCTGTAACTGTGAAGGACTGGTTTTATGCAAAGTGAGCATCCTGCTTTCTCCAGCATTAAGTGAGATAAATCAGTAGAGGATATACTGTACACAGGAGTGTGCACCACATGTATTGATTTCACTGGAGTGTCTCTTTCTGTCTTGTTTATGCCTTCCTTCTTCATGTGGAGTGGAACTCACATTTTTATTGTGTAACATCACAATTCTTCTTAAGATGATGCACACTCATCAACATGTCTGCTTGTGTTTATCATCTTGGTCATTTCTGTGGAAATAAAAATCAGCCGCTTCATCTCTTGAGCTGCGTCATCCACCGCGTGTTAAATCCCACAGAAAGTCACCGTAAACCCAGATTTTTGTTGCTTTTAAGCAGATTTCTCTCCGAGGTCACAAAGTCTGCGTAACGATACAACTTAGCATGCGTGTGCGGCCGTGTGTGATTCTGTCTTTTTGTGTGTTGTCCTTACAGGCGAGGCGGCGGTGGCGTACTGGGCATCTGATTGTGGGGAGTGGTGAGCTGTGTGAACCCTGGTGCTCTCTGACTGCCGCATTTTCATGGAAAGCATCTCTTCGGGGGCCTGCAGGTTTTCAATGCGCTCATTTACACATCAAAACAGCACAGGAAAGGGATAGTGCTCAAGGGGGGCGAGGGACTGCAGAGGGAGGGAGGGCAGGGTAATGAAGGATGCTTTATTTTCCCTTTTTTTTTTTTTTTTTTACCCTGAGGGGTGGGCAGGGGTTTAGGTCTATGAGGGAGGTGCATTGATGCCATAATGATTGCCTTTAATCAAACCCATGACCAGATGGAGGGATTTCTCCTCAGCAGACAAAAACACGGTGTCAGCAGCCAAAGCGGGATAACTGCTGAGGTGTTTTTTACGCCTCTTTATCAAAAACAAATTGTGCAAATCCCAGATAAATACAACTGTTCTCTGTTGCTTTTGATTCAATAAATACACCGTTAAGCTCACGGTCAGCACAATGGAATATCCCTGAGAATCCTGCGAGGGAAAATGTTGCCTTTTCTGGGAGTAGCCTCGCTTCAGGCCCAGACAAACTCGCTGCTCAGAGCGACTGACTGACACTGTTTAACCTCCGGGGCCAGTGCAGAGGAAAAACAGCGCGCAAACTCGGCCAAACAAAATCTTTCAAGTGAGACCGAGTTAAACGCTACCCTTGAAATTGGACATTGGAGGAAGATGAGGTGGGGGTATTCCTCAAAACAAGTTGCATGTTGATTGGTTGGTGGTGCTACAGATTAGCAGACTTCAGGTGAGAGAGAGAGCGAGAGAGGAAGGTGTTGCCGGCAGCAGCATTTTCAGTGGCGCCAAAAGAGCCACAGCTCAAACAAACTCTGTTTTTGGAATGAACCTTTCTTTCCTGCCTCTATCTGAAGCTCTGCCGTGTGATGCCTTTCCTCTGCGAAAGAGAGGAGCTAAAAATAGCCGCCAGTGACCTGGAAATGCAGCGATAGAACTCATATTTGTGGGGGGGAAAAAAAGGAAAAGAAACCGAGCCATGGCAGCCTGTTGCTTTGAGAAGGAGTCATTTCTTTTGACCTTTTGACTTTCTCAAAACCTACCTTAGTCATATTCAGCAGGACACAGAGTGAGGGGGGGGGGGGGGGGGGCTAGAAAATGAAGAAAGAATTGCTGAGAGTGGAAAAAGTTTAAACAAAACAACACTTGCAGGAGACAAAGTTTCCCTCTGTATTACGCCCATGTGCTTCACGCTCTGCAGCTACCTTCCTTCCTATCTAATCAGTGCAGCTCGGCGCAGGTGGGACAAGCTGGTCTGTGTCTCACACAGCAAGTGTTTTGGCCTCACCGGGTCATGTCACTGGAGTGTAAAGTGGGGAGGAAGCACGCGCCCCCCGTTCACGCGCCCATGAACTGTAACATGTGGCTGAAACACCAGCGGCCGAGGGTCTCCGGCTGCAAGTGTGCTCCAAACAAAACATCCCCCCCGGCTTTTTTTATTGGTTAAAATGTGATCCACGCGGTGCCACAGTCCAGGACTCGCAACGTCTACAATGGATGAGTCATGAATACAAAAAGAGGAGGATGTTGGTGGTTAACCTTCATCATGGTTGGAAGAAGGGAGGGATAACTAATTTCAGTTAACTGAGGCGCAACGCTGCCTCGACCAGAAATGTGCTTGACTTGCTGCAGCAGGGGTGTGAAACATCGTGCTTGTGAGCCAAAACAGGACCTCCAGAGGGGATGACCTTACAGCTTAAAAATGACTAAGAAAGTCATTTTTCAATAAAGGTTACTACTACTCAGTGGAGATCGCTACGGTTTTGAAAAGAACTCGCACTGAGATTTCTGTGTTACCGTATTACTAATGAACTATAAGCATCAAAGCCCCTGTAAGGGTGAAACTGTGAAAGCATGCATGATGAAGGCTGCAGAAATCCAGAGTACTGAGGCTTTTATCAACATTAAGACGACTGAGAAACAAGGAGCAGGAAGGACGGATAATCTTTCAGAAGATTTTCAGCAGAATGAAGCTTGTATAAATAATAAAGTTGGTGTATTTATAGATTTAACACAATTCAAAGAGGAAAATATAAACTGCAATCAAGGACATTTTTGGAATTGTCCCTCTATTTTGCTTCAGGAAACATAGTTTAAATCGATGTAATGTTGGAATTGCACTAATTTTTAGAACAGAATTCAACTGTTGTGCATGCTCGCGGCATTAAATGAACCTTGGGTAACTCTGCTAGACTACAGATGGTAGAAAAATGAAAGTAAAATAAATGTGACCCTGTGGAGGTGTCAGACCAGCACATGCCCGGTTCATCCGGCTGACATTACAGTAATGAAAATAAGCTCCTGGTCATTTTTCCAAACTCTCTCACTCTCATGTGCTGCTGCTGCTGGTGGTGTGACACAGCACACAATTACACACAGACATAATAAACAATCAGCTCCAGCCGCTGTGAAACCCTCTCCTAATTTCCACTGTGTTTTACTGTGAAATGACTTGCTGTGTGTGGCTGCAATTTACATTGGCACCTACATTTGTGAAAGTCCCGTAATGTAAAAGCTATTTATTTTCCTTTTTTATGGACCGACTGAGGACACTGCAGCTCTTGTGCATAATAAACTTGGACTTTATTACTAAAAGTTAGCTGAGAGAACCAACTTAGAGTATTTATTTAATGAAAAAAATTCTGCGCCGCATATTTTTTCTCTGAATCAGCGAGCCATTATTTATACCTCGTGGTAGTTCCTGAAGGCTTAAAAGTACATTGTTCCTATAGCCAAACAAAACACGTTGTGTAGTAGAATATCAGAAAACACAGTCCCCAACCACACATAAACGTCAACATTAAATTAATAATCCATCTACCCAGCGAGTGGCCACAGTTTTGAGTGCCTGTGCTCAAGTTAATTCTGTCAGTGAAACCATGCAATCCGACTGAAATCCTCTTCAGATTTGCGCTCTCAGATCAAAGTGCTGAGTGTTTGCATGAGGATCAAATGGAGCAGTGAAGAGGGCAACAACAGTGATTCTGTGGAAGGATTAAAAACCGCATTAATTAAATATATTCCTCCGCAAACTGCTCCTGCATTTTTTAAGCTGATGATGCAAACATTGACGCTCGCCATGGTTTGTCACTCTATTCATCAGCGATTCTCTTTGAGGATTATTGCTGGGGACGCCTCTGGGATGTGGCAGGCACTTGGAAGACAACACATGTGGCATGAATTCTGCTAGGGGGGGGAAAAAATATATAAATCTCAGGAGAAGACTGGGAGAAAAATGATTGAAACAGAACTGAAATGAACAACCATTTAAGATGGATCTAGTAGTTCATTGTCAGAAACTGTGAGAGAGACCACAATAACAACAATAAGACGATGAAGTTAGACATGAATTCAACAGATTTATTGTTATCCTCCGAAGAACTAAAGTTCTTATAAAAGGCACTTGTTTTCTTTTGACCTTTAATAAATGTATCTAAACAACCCGCCGGGTAAGAGCCAATGAAAACCTTTAAATTAAATATATTTACAATAAATAAAACATTTATACAGATTTATACAGTTAATCATGCCACTTCTAGGGAGGAGAACAGACTAATATTTCCCGAGATACCTCCCATAACGGAACAGTTTTCTTTTTCTTTACAAAAAAAAAAAAGTTTTCTTTTTGCTTCGCAACACTGGGCATGTCTACTGCACAGAACACTATGAACAGGAAAATATGAGTAACAATACTGAACATTTCCCTTTATGCACTGAATACTGTTCACAGATAGTTCCTCACGGTGACGCCAGTACCTGTGTGTCCCTTGGCAGCAGCAGAGAAGTAACAGTTCAATTTAACCACTTCGTATGAAGTCCTTTTAGCAGCTCCTTACACAGGGCGTACATGTACGTGTGTCTGTGTGTGTGTGTGTGTGTGTGTGTGTGTGTGTGTGTGTGTGTGTGTGTGTGTGTGTGTGTGTGTGTGTGTGTGTGTGTGTGTGTGTGTCAGTGTTTCCTCTCAGACATGTGTGGGGTTGTCTGAGTGCAGGTCAGTCTTGGCCATGTGCAGAACCACAGCAGGAGATTTGTAGTGGCAGTGCGTGCTGCCGCAGCTGACGCCGCTGCACGGCTTCCTGCTACTAGTCCTGTCCGTCAGCTTCCTGCTGCACAGGCCCTGCCAGGTCTGCAGGGTCTTGGAGCTCCACACCCACACCCCGCTGGTGATGCCCACCACCAGCGACATGAAGATCTTCAGCATGAACACGGCCACCGTGGGCACGGACGTCTGCAGCGAGCAGTCGCTGCTCTGGCCGCTGAAGGAGCCACACTTCATCTGCAGGCCCCTCAGCTTCCAGTAGTCCATGTTGAGCCGCTCGTAGAAATAGCAGACGATGACGCAGGTGGCGGGCACCGTGTACAGGATGGAGTAGATGCCAATTTTCACCATGAGCTTCTCCAGCTTCTCCGTGTTGGTGCCCTCGGTCTTCATCACTTTCCGGATGTGGAAGAGCGCCACGAAGCCGGTGAGGATGAACGAGGTGCCGATGACCAGGTAGCAGGAGAGAGGGATGAGGACAAAGCCCGTCAGCGCCCCTGAGTCCATGCTTCCTACGTAGCACAGCCCTGTTAGTTCATCGCCGGCCACCTTTCTCATGGTGAGGATGATGATGGTTTTGAGAGCAGGGATGCCCCAGGCCGCCATGTGGAAGTAGTTGCTGTGGGCTTCGATGGCCTCGTGACCCCACTTCTTCCCCGCGGCCAAGAACCAGGTGAGGGTGAGGATGACCCACCAGATGGAGGAGGCCATTCCAAAGTAGTAGAGGATGAGGAAGACGATGGTGCACCCGGTGGACTCCAGCCCCTCTTGGATGATGTAGAGCTCGCCGTGCTCGCGGTCGCAGGCGATGTTCTCGGCCCCGGCCACTGAGCGGATGATGAAGGCCACGGAGTACACGTTGTAGCACATGGAGAGGAAAATGATGGGGCGCTCGGGGTATTGGAAGCGGTGAGGCTCCAGGAGGAAGGTCAGGACAGTGAAGGCTGTGGAGACGAAGCACAGGATGGACCACACAGTCATCCAAATGAAGGCAAAGTCCTTGTCCTGCCTGGACCAGAAGACATCGACGGCGTGGGAGCAGCGTGGGGCGCACGACTGGCTCTTCTCCACAAACTGAAACTTGTCCGGGTTCTCGCAGGAGCCCAAGCTGCCCGGCGAGCGGCCGCCACCGGTGCCCGGCTGCCTGGGGCGAGGGGGCACGGGGAGCATGCCCTCCCCCTTCTTCACCTCCGTCCTGGTTTCGTTCTCCGGAGCCTCCATGCACAGAGCGTTGGGGTCGTTCCGGGTGGGCAGTTTGGAGCAGTCCAGCGAGTCGGGCCAGGTGTAGCTGAACTTCTTCATGATGGGGGCACACCTCTCCCTGGCCTGCTCGCACATGGGCCTGCAGGCAGGGATGGAGGTGGACACCTTGTCCGTGCACATGGGGGCGTAGAGGGAGCACAGGAAGAAGCGGAGGTGAACATCGCAGCCGTAAGCCACCAGGGGGGCGAACTCGTTCAGCTTGATGGCAGCCTCCTTCTGGTCGTCGTGGTCCATGAAGTTGGGCATGCGGGTCAGGTTGTAGCCGATCCCCTCGCACATGGGGATCACGATGGGCTCGCACTTGGCCGGTCTGCCGCGCTCCTGGTCGTAGGAACCGATCTCGAAGCTGGAGCCAGAAATCACCAGCAGGCACCACAGAAAGATCACCACCTTCAGCGGACAGCCGTCCATGCTCATTGTTTCACGCCCCCCCCCCCAAAAAAAGCCTTTTAGAAATGATCACGGAAGAAAGAAACACAGACGGTAGGATGCGGAGAGATCCCCGCTATTTCCACATGTCGGTACCGGAGGCGCGTCGCAGAAAAAGCCGCACCAAAATACTAATAATAAAAAAAGCTGCTGCGCGCACAAAGTCCACCACTGTTTGAATTATTCAGCCTTGGATTGAAGCGGTTACTCCCACAAGTCGGTCGAGATAAATGTCCCGAGACTAAAACGTGACAGTCGGAAACTTCGGAGGGAATGTCTTTGCCTCGGCGGTTCGTCCGCTGACTTCAGTCCGGAGGTGCGCGGCGTGTGCGGCTGCTCCGGGGGGCTGCGGGGCTGCGTAACCGGCACCGGCGGCTCTTCGTCCTCCGCTTTCAGGATCCACACTGAAGTTTGTGAGCCGCTCAGTGGGACTTCAGTCATAGAGAGAGAGAGAGAGAGAGAGAGAGAGAGAGGCAGAAGGAGGAGGAGGAGGAGGAGGAGATGACGCTCACATTACAACCCGAGCACCACAGAAGGAAAATTATCAGACAGATGCTGGAGGATGCTCAAATACCTCCGACATTTCTGCCCTGAATAGCTCTCTCTCTCTCTTTCTCTCTCTCTCTCTTTCTCTCTCTCTCGCTCTCCACTAATCACCACTGTAGAGGTCAAGCAGTCACCAGGTCATTAATTATAAATGTCAGAAATATGAATCACACAACCGGTTCAGTGACAGCAGTTCCAGGGACGGATCCAAATAATTTGGTGGTGACACTGGGTTCTGAAAATCAACTTTTAAAATTTCTCAATCGCTGTAATTCTTTAAAAATCCATATTGCCCTTTTAAGTTAAATATCTTCTTAGTGGAAAATGAAGAAGTCACATTTACCCTGTTCACAGCCAACATTGACAATATAGGTTGCATTAACATATATTTGTATTTAACAAATTGTTGGACACTTTAATTCTTAAGGTTAATTGTATATTTTTCTCTTACTGCTGTTTTGCACTGTTTTTTCATTCTTGTTTGCACTATTTTACTGTTTTTATTGCTTTGCCCAAAATTCCATTGGAGCAGATTCCTGGTATTGTGAAAATTATACCGAGCAATAAACCCGTTTCTGATTCTGATATTGATGTTTAGTTTCGGTGTGGAGTTTGCATGTTCTGTGTACTCTGGGTTTTCTCCAGTTTCCTCACATGGTGAAAGGACAGGAGGTGAGGAGGTGAAATGCAACAACCGTTAACAAGGCTCCACAACACAATGTCAAAATAGCTGCGATGCAGAGAGAGACATACCAATATAAGAGCACAAGACAGGTAAAGAAACTATAGAATCACCAACAGGCAGGATCGTCACATCCATGGGACATCCATGCACACAGCGCAAAGTGCGGTGGGTGTGAGAAAGTGCGGATGTGACTGACAGCTTGAGGGGAAAAGCTCCTTCTAAGTCTCTCTGTGTTCGCCTTGATGAGGTTAACTGGTGTTCATATGTGTAAATGTGAGTGTGTGTGATTGTGTCTGCTCTGTAAGGGACTACTGACCTGTCCTGTGTGTAACACTAACCATGAGTTGCATGAAGTTGAACACCTTATTGTCTTGACCAATTAGATGTTGAAGAAAACAATGTAAGCAAAGGGATATGTCATGAACATGTACAGTATTACCTGTACGCAGTATGTTAATTGTTGTATGTCATTGTTAGAAATCCAATGCTTTCCCTTTGGAAGCAGCGAAAATAAAAGTTTAAAGTGAACTAAATGGAAGAAACTCTAGCAGAAGTGAAGCAGTGAATACTGTTTGCAGTGCTGGTAGGTGGCAGTGTCCACAGTGGACCATATAATGTCAATACAATGAATCATTTTAATAACCTTCAACAGCTGGAACTGGAACAATTATTATCTTTTATTATGTAATTGGAAGAAAAACACCAAAATTAGACAGGTGAGGCGGCAACTTTCCCCTCCGGGCCTCCGACTCGAACACTGGGCGGTTTATTTTTCTCCAGTGTGGTTATAGAAAATATCTTGCTCCGCTGGTAAAATGATCGTTCCACTGTTGCCGACTCTGTAACCATCTTTTGCGAATATTTTCATGCAATATAATGTGAAACCTTGTTGAGCCATGCAGGTCAGCAGAGCACAGGACTTTGCTATCTTGCTGAAAGACCCTTGGGAGGAAGCAACTGCTCGGGTGTGGACCAGTTAAAAGATCTCTGTTCTAATGTGAAGTCACACAGACATAAGATGATTTGACTGAAGGGCTGAAACGAGACAAAACAGTGGACAGGATCAGAAATAACCGACAGTAAATGGATACAACAGTGACCATGCAAAGCAGACTATTGTTTCCATCTAGTGGCTGAATGGGAAGAGCCTGCAGATCCACAGCTGTTGTGCTGAGCATTTGCTCTTTTCTCAAAGGAGGGTGGAACTTGAGGATTTTGGCCCCTCGCCCTGCAGGACTGAATCGCTTGTCAACTGCATACTGTCTCTATTAGCTCCTGTGTTCTGAGTCCGACCGCTGAAGGCAGTTTTAAGCATTTTTGGCCTGAGAATGACTTGGTGCTTGTAACATTTGGATCGGCGCTGACAGCACATTCAATGTACCGGGAAGTGCACAAACTGCTGAGGCATTGAGTTTCCAGAAATATGCTTGTATGCTCTCTTTCAGTAGGTTACCATTAAAAAATGTGACCGCTCAGGTTGAGGCCACAGTCAGAATGCATGAAATGGGAAAATGGAGGAAATGGCCAGGAACTACCAAAACTAGTCAGTCGGGACGCATAATTTTATTCATTTAAAAAAACTTAATTTGAAGTGCGTGCAACTAAATGCTTTCTAATTGTTCTTTTACCACCTGAGCAGTCCGAACATGTTGTCCATCACCTTAACCTATTCACACACACGTATGCATCAACGGTGACAGTTGCCATGTAAAGCACGCACACACGCCATCGGGGTTCTGCGTCTTGGCCAAGGACAGTTTCACATATGGACAGGGTGAGATGGGCGATTGAACCCACAACCTTGCCTTAAAAATCTTTCCGTTTCAGTGTGAGGCGACTCCCCCCTTCTGTGTCACCTTTTGTATGAAAAGGCATTTCAAGCAGAATAAAGGTGTAGTTTTGCATCTTGGCTGGAATTAAAGCTGCAACAAAGGTAAAACAGAATAAAGGGGTTAACTGTGATCACACGACTGGACAGACGGTGGTCATTTTAATATCCACCAGTATTCACCTGGGTAAAGAGTTTCACAGGTAAAAAACAACTAGCTACCACATTCCCTATATCTTCATATCAAGCTGCAGTCAGAATGTCAAATCGGTCTCTATGCAAGAAAAGGAAATCTAACCAGGAACTACAGATTAGCCCGTCAAGATAACAGCAGTACCCAAAATGTTTTCACCCTGCTCAACGAAGTGTGAAAATACTTAAGCAGAAAGACGGCCCTTTGCATTATCAGGCGTAATTTAGCTCTGCTTTATGAGAAGAAATCTGCTCTTCTGCTTTCTAGATGACAAATTGAGTTGGATGAAGGCAGCTTTATCAGATTTTATCAGATCTGGCTTCAGGTAAAAAAAAAAAGAAAGAAAGAAAGGCCTCCAACTTCAAATTAAGCCTGATCGAGCGGGGGAGGAAATACATTCCAGACTTTGAGATGATATCGTGTTGTACGTCAGTGCCGAGGCTTTTGGTGAATCAAACAGAAATGCTTTGAGTGAAGTTCCATTACGACTCAGCAGCCTCTCCACCAACGTTTTTCAAGTTCACACTTCAAAGACGGGTCATAGGAGAGGACTTGCTGGAGAGGCCTGAGTGTGCCTTTAGAAGGCCTCAGATTATTATCAGAGAGATATCTTTCTCCAAGGTAAGCAACACACATCAGGATGCATTAGTGTCCCAGTGACAAAGCCTCTTAAGATGTGAGCGCTGAAGGATCAAGGCTTGACTCTTGAAGTAATCAGGATGATCGTTGACTAACCTTCTTTATTTGTACTTTGAAAGAAAAGTGCAACACTATATAATATGCTTATAGGCTTTCTTTCCTAGAATATTGATAGCACTAAACAGCGCAGCATATAGGGAAACAACACAACATACATCTTTTTCATCTGCTTTAACCTGGGGTTGAATCCCAGCTGACACTAGCTGAGGGTGCAGAGCTCACTCATCTTTCACAATCCAACAAATTACATTTACTACAGTGACTATTTTTAGGTTACTATGTCTGACTCTCTGAGGGCCAGTTCATGGTTGGTTGTGGCTATGTGGCTCAAAGACCCTTATATCAACATGCCTCAACAGTCGTCTGCTCATATCTGAGAGGAACATGAGCCACTTTCTATCGATCCCAAGATTTTTTAAAAGAATATGGACTTTTAAAAACAACAAGAATGCCAAATGTACATGCCCGGATCAAATAACAGGACATTTGTTTTCACCCTTTAGTCTGTAAATGTGCTGTAGGTTTCTCCTACTTGGTCTTCATGTGCAATGAGAAGTCTGCAAAAAGTAACTGTGAAGTCCACTGTGACAGAAATAGCTGAGTAAACGAAGCTAACCATTTGGTCTAGACGTGGCTATATATTTGCTATAGAGGTTGCCATCGAAGCCTTATTGTGAACATGCAAATAAAGATAACACCGTGATATGATGGGCTGATTTACAGATTAACCACTGGGTGCCTCGAGTTTGGGTGGCTGTTGCCTCTCTGTTTTTAGGGCAACATCCACAAAGAATAAATGGCATTGTGCCGCTGATTAGTTTAGGAGCCACAAGGTCTGACCGCACCGCTGCCGTGCTTCCTGGGCCCTACAATAGGATACTGTTGTGCTTTCTTAGTCTGTTTTTATTTCACCTAATTGTGTTATTTCTTCTTGACCTGAACAGAAAACGAGAAAAACGTTAGAAATATGTGCGACTGAGTATTTTGATTTGGGCATTTTCTGGCTTGCAGCAGATTTGTTTTAAGAAGATCAGTACTATTTACTCAGCCATTTAGTGGAGGAAATAGATATATGCTATTTATTTCTCCCTCCCCTCACTCGTGCACTCTTGCCCGTAGTACTGCTGCATGTTTGGGCTCTTTATGTCTTTGTGTTAACCAGTCATTGCAAAGAACCCCCCCCATCTTATATTTCACGCATTCATTGGGCCATCCGCAGGAGTGTGGGCCTTGTAATTACTACCTCTTACTTATTGGTTATCGTATATCAGGCACAATGCTATAAACATCCAGCGGAGAACAATGGGTGAGCGCTGCCACAGCTCGGCATGACATCGCTATCCAGAGACACGGGCTGACTGAGATTGTTATGGGTGTAATAAGAGACACCTCACACATAAAGCAATACACCTGGGCCGCTGTGCTGCCTTTGACAGAGAGGATAATGGCAAATTGTTGAGATTTTTTGTCCTATAATTATCTCTTGTTCGTGTTGTGGAGTCATAATCCTTCATTTCGGCAGTGAAAGAGATGAGTCAAAGTTAGCATGAGCTGCAGTTGTAGTTTTATCGTTTTCCAATCACCGCTGGAGAGTTACGGCGTTTACGTCTGTCCAGGTCCACCGCTTGAAATGGTTATTTGCTGTAATGAGAGGACAGTGTGCACAAAATGTCTCAGTTTTCTCTGTTATGCAATTTTATGTAGTGCTATTAGGTGACTGAGTGAATGGGCTTGATTCATCACCTCAGTCCATCTGTGTTCCTCATCCTCCGCTGTTTTGAAACGAGATAATGTCCTTTACAGCCTGTGGCAGGTAGGGAGAACGACACTGCTGCTATAGCCTTAAAATAATGCTGGCGTGTTACTAGAGTTCAAACAAGCGGATAATTCAGGAGTTTCACAATCGTATGTTTTCCAAGTGATCCAGGTGCTTGTGAAATGCAGGAAGGAATCTGTCCAAGATAAAGTCACTTCAAGAAAGATTAACTTTTGTTGGCTTGTACATACTTGAAGTATTACAATGTATAATCGAGTCACTTGGTTTGAGACGGACCTGCTGGTGATTCCAGTTTGGGAAAAGAAAAGAAAAGAAAAGAAAAGAAAAGAAAAGAAAAGAAAAGAAAAGAAAAGAAAAGATGACTGGTTACAAATAGCTGGAAATTCAGAGACATACTTGAAGATCATGTTTGGCAGATATTTTTAAAGTTTCCTCATAAATTGTTTTTTGGACATGTGGGTGCCAATTAGGGGGTGCATGGTGGAGTGGTTAGCACTCTTGATTCTCGATATCCCTTTGATTCCTGTATTGAGGAAATACTGTGTGGAGTTTTCATGTTCTTCCATGCGTGGGTTTCCTCCAGAAACTCTGGTTTCATCCCACAGTCAAAAAAGGGTAACTGGTGATCCTAAGTTTCGTTAAGTGTGAGTGTTTGTTTGTCGCTCTGTGTTTGCCCAGTGATGGACTGATGACCTGCTCAGGGTACCGGTATGTATCCTGCCCTCACCCATAGTTAGGTAGGATCAGTTTCAGCGCTAGGATAAGTGGTATAGAAGATGGATGAATGGATGGAAAGTTGACCGTGGGTGTAAATAGATGGGACTGTGACTGGTGACCTGGTTTTTGCTCACTGTCAGCTGGGATTGGCTCGAGTTCACTGCGGCCCTTAGTTGAATAAAACATCGGCTTTGGAAACAAGGCTCCTGACTATTTCAGATACATGCAACAGTTTATCTGTTGCCAACTATTTCTGAAGGACAGTGGTAACTTGTTGCTAAAAAAGGCCTATCAAGGTTCCAGAGGATAGTTTGAATGAGTAGGACCGATTCTCCTGTCCTCTGTTCAGTATACCAGTGACCTCACACTGAAATACACAAGCAAAGCAAATCATTTGGACTGTGAAGTATGTGAATAGACTGCCAAACAGAAACTTTGAGTTGAGACCCAAGATTAGCACTGGTTATGTTTATCTACATGTTTCAGTCCTTAAAACAAGTTGGTCTGTTCACAATTAAATTTGAGATGAGAAATGTTGTTTGGTTCTCCACGAGAAGTAACTGCATAAAGTGACATTTCCTTTATTTTCGAATCAGTGCTGTTACCAGTCACATGATGTCCACCTGCCTCAGGCCGCTGCTCCATCTGTAGTTCGCACAGGCCAGCTTACCCGCTGATTTACTTATAAGTTACTTGATCTATATGTGTTAAAAAAAAATCCACATTAAATACAAATCTCCATGAGAAAACACTGCAAATGGTATCTGAGATAAGTGACTTCTTACTTGTATCTGTCTTATGTTGCATTTGTGGATGACTGGGTTCCCACGTCAAGATGGAAAAATCCCATCTGAAGGTTGTTTAACTGGGAAATTCCAACAGGAAATTTCTTCCAATATCGTTATATTCCTTCAACACAACAACATTTGTGCAGCTACATCAGAAATTACATTTCCTTACAATGTAATCTGTGATAAACAAACTTTGCCACAGTTCAGTTGAAAACATTAAAGTCACAATAGACAAGCCCACCGAGCTAGACTGTAAAAACATGATTATATGAAATATTTTTTTAAAAAGTGTATGAAACACTGACTTTGGCCTGACTTTACAAAATTGATTTCATCCGTGTTTTGGCTTTTCTAGGTAAAGACAGCATTGTTACCGCTACCAACAAATGTTCCCAGCTACACTAACACATTGTTACCAACTGGCAAATTTAGTAAAATATTGCACATTTTGAAAATAACAATACATACATACAATATCACCATTATGAATATATGATTATTTTGTAATTACCGTAAGGAAATCAAGCATAAGGCAAATGTTTTACTTTGCATCACACAATATGTCTTGAGTCTGAGGGGCTGAGCTGTTTCTTAAAAAAAAAAAAAAAAAAAAAGTTTTGTATGCTCACAGGAGGATTTTTTGTAAATGTTAACAGTCTCTTCATAGTTTGTGTTCACTGACAAGAGTGAAAAAAGGGCTGCATGAAAAGTGTTTGGCAAAAAGTCTTCACTCTTTCAACGCGTGACGCAGAAAATAGCAGTGGATTTGTGATTTTTCTTCACTTTGCACAGGACGGTTTGTGTTGAATTAAATGTCTCTGCTTTGTTTTCGGAGGCTGAAGTTTCTGCGTGCACACAGCCGCTCTCAGACGTCCTTGGGGAGCAATGGAGTTGAAAGCAATACTAGTGCACGGCCATGCAGCCGTAGTGGCAAAGGGGTGTGGGGGTGGTTTGAATGGCTGAGGCTTTGCACCGAGAGAACGCATTGCCACAGGATTTTGAAATATTTAATGATAAAGTTTTTAAAGGAGGTGAGCCTAAACAACAGTATTATGTTATTTGAATAGTTAGAAATTCTGCGGGAGGTTATGAGCAAGAACAATGCCTGTTTGCCAAGGTTGTATAACCAGAGAATATTTTATATTCTTCTTCCAGGGAATGTGAGCGCTGTAAAAGCTTGGTGCATGGGTAAGAGCCGGGATCGATTGTATTTCACGATGGGTCGGCGAGCAGCGAGTGACCGACTTTGAGGCCGTCAGCCAGACCGACATGGAAAGACTAAAAATGGATTGCGGGGTGTTGGAGTGAGCAAGGTTAAAGGAACAAGTAGCATATCTGCCTTGAAATAACACCAGCAGTTGCTGTTTATTTTGTCAAGACCTGTCAATCAGCTGGAGAAACAGTGCAGGCAGAATAAAAAAAAAAACATTGAGATTTACCTCAGTTTTGAAGGCACTTCTTTGCTTTGTTGGCATTTGACATCTCACTGGGAAAATACTTACAAAGTTTAGGGATATAAGCTAAAAACAATGTTGCTGCAATTAAAATCCATTTCCCCCCATTTCGGGGTTGAATTAGTTTTATAATAAAGAAACGACAACACAGTATTTATAGCCTGGGCCATTTATTGGACAATTTATGGGCAATTTAGGGTCACTAATTCGCCTCCAAAGTATGTTTCTCACTGTGGAGGGAACCAAGGTACCTTGAGAAAATCATCACACGCCAAGGGAGAACATGCAAACTGCACACAGAAAGGCCCAGCCAGTGATATTTTCAATTTGATGGGAGAGTCCAAACCACTACATCACGGTGCAACATCTTTACTTCATTTTTTATTCCATTTCTTTAAACTGTCATAGCAGCATGTTAATGGGTTCGCATGCAGAATGACACCTTCTCAGTGAGGAGTTGTGTGCATGGTCTCCCTCGGCTTGCTTTTTTGCTTTAAATGACACATTTTATTCATATCTTATTACGCCCTGGTTTTTAAGTTAGATTTTTAACATTGATAAAATTACAGAAACAAACTGGACTGTAAAGAAAAGTAAAAAAAAAAAAACATGCACATTACTCAAAAGCTTATAAAACTATGTATAAATTAGCACCGGACAGCGCCAAGATCTTTTCAAAAGAGAAATGTTGTGAGCTGCAAGTTAAAAGACTTGAAATACCCCGTGTGTCATTTAACAGGCAAAAAGTGTCACGATCCTGGAGCTCTGATTGAAAAATCTAAGTCCACTTCAGTCACCAGTTGTGACCTCAGGGTAACCAGCAGCGCATCATCCGCCGGTCTTAATGGACGAGCAGGGACCTACCAGGTAAATAGATCAATGTTGCCTTAAAGATAATCAATTCCTCTTAGTTTTTCAACTCCATATCATCTGCCTCCATATCTCCTGCCTCCTCTACTGTCACACCATCTCCTCCTTGACTACGCCCATCAATCCTCTCTGAGGTCCTCTTCTCCAACGTATACACTACGTCTCCTGAACACTGGTCCAAACTCTGTAGCTTCAACCTTAACTTTCCCTCTGATGTGCTCATCCATCAATACAATCAACATTTAACATACTTCCAGTACAGAAAAGCAACATTAGGACAGATGTGTCCACGTCTTTTGGAATCGGTAGGAAGACCAGCAGCAGCATTCTACAGTTGAAGTTGTTGGATGAAGCCTGAATAATGGACATGACAGTAACTTAGTCTTTTGAACTCGTGTGTTTGGTTGATTGTTTGCTCTGAATTGATTGTCGATGAGAGTGTGGTCATGAGTGAATCCACTGTATGTCCAAGCCTTCTTGGTCATTTGTTTATCGGGACATATTACTCAGAATATAATTACCTTTTTTCAGTGGAATCTCAGCTACCCACAATTATTCCTTACTTACTGAAGCATTTATTGATCCTATTACAAATGTGTTTTCATGGCCCACCATTGTCTTCTATTGTAGCTAATATAATGTCAATCATTTGACATCCTCGTTATGCAGAGATTCCGCTGGCCTGATGACAATAAAGTCTCTCCTCAGCTAGGAAGTTGTTTGTCGGCACTAAAAAGTTTGAATGGTGGCCGTTAGAAAGATGGTCTAACCTACAACAGGACAGTTTTTTTTAAAGGCTTGTGAATGAGAAATTGAATAAAGTAAAGACTGAAAAAAAGATGGAAATACATAGAAAAGCTGCTGAAGTGAATGAATAAATCTCTGGGCTGAACTGGGACACCTCAGCTCTCCTGTCTTGACCCCCTGTCCATGACAAGACCAGGAATAAATTAGTTAGAAATGACACATTGCAGTTATATGGGGTGTCATGTGCTGGACTATCTTTACCTTTCGGAAAGAGCGCAGAGTTTCCGTGTCTCTGTTTCCAGTCTTTGTGCTCAGCTAATAGTGTCACAGCTATGAGTTGTTGTGGCTATGACTTCGGGGTCTAGGATGTTGCTCGGAGGTTCCCGGGCGCGCTCGTCTGGAATGTCCCTCCCAGTCCACGAGGTAGTGCCTCCCGTGCCCTCTCATCACTTATTGTTTCAATTTTCTTTTACATATAAAACAGTAAGCTAAAAATAGAGGCATTCAGCTTTATATTTCACTATCAATAGGTGCAGAATCTTTTCAGCGTAAACAGTGTAAACAGGTCCAAGTCCACTTTTAATGGCTCTTCTGCACAAGTGAGAAAACCCTCCCCGGACCCCTGCCAGACGCTCACATTTCTCCCGCCTCCCTTTCCCTTCTGCCCTTCTTTGTACTGTCGGAAAACTAATAAAATAGCAAAGGAGGGCAGATTGCTCACTCCTCTTTGGAAAAAAAAACGAAGGGAGGGGATTATCCTTCACAGCTGTGCAGTCCTGAGGTCATATCTAAGGAGCCGCCGCCAGAGAGGTCAGCTTTGTCACAATCTTACACCGGCCTCTAAATCAATCACATGTCAAGGCTGTGAATAGCAGACCAATAAGCTCAATTAACACCAAAATACTCTGAATCCGTGCCCTTCTGCCACCCGTCACCACCTCCTGGGAGAGGCCTCTCAGATCTCAGGACATGAGAAGACACCGACAGCCCTGACCCGCCATCGCACCGGCCCGGCCACGGCCTCGCAGCCACGCACGGCCCCTATCAAGCTATAGTCACATAACTTAAGCCTTGCACTCACACACAAACAGCTCGGTGCCTATTTATACATCACATCCTGGCAACGCGCATGGGAAAACAAGACCCCCGCACTATCAGTGTATCCAGTGTTGTCTGCCTCTGACTGTTCTGTCCCGTCAGATGTCAGAGAGGACATAGACGTAAGATAGCTGCTTCAGATTGCTGAAAGATGGCTGCTTTAGATAGCTGGAGATACCAAAACAACTTGATTATGCATTTGGCAAGAGGCAGCAGTTGTTGATATACCAGACGTTGAGTTCCCTGCCTGCATTCCCGGGCATGTAATTGTCTGTAGTGTCGTGTTATCAAACCATTATCAGTGTGAACTGGCTACAATAAAACAGCAGCACAGTATGATTTCACTGTTCCTGCAGCACATTGGCCTTGAATTTAAATTTAAAAAAAAGAAAAGAAAAGTGATTCTTTAACCACTGTTCTTTATTTGGATCCTGAGGTCACAGATACCTGTATTTAAAAAAAAAAAGACTTCACAGCAGATCATGACGGTGATAATATTGTATTCAATACATCATAAAGAGTTCACAATATAACCTGTAAGAGTTTTTAATTGTGATTATTCATAATATTGTCTGGATTAAATCAGATTGCGACACTTGCAATTCAATAATGACTTCAAAAACACTTTATTATGCATTTTTAATTGAGAAATACTGCAATATGAACAAAAGCGCAATACAATTTGATCTACAAACAATCATTACAACAAATAAGACACTTTAAAACAGTAATGTGCTTTTTACACTTTAAGTAAAGTATTTCTTAGAAACATCAACTTACACCAAAAGAACTATTCTTTAATCTACTTAAAAAAATAAGGCAACTTTTTGAGTTGAGTTTTGTTTCTGTGTGCAGGCTGGTTGCTCCAGTACTGTACTAAACAGTGGCATTAGGACCAGTTTGAGGAGGTGGTCTCTGTGGGGCTTCACTCACACTCCAGTGCCTTTCAAATGTACTGTGAAATCAATTGCACCAGTGTGCGCGCCAACTGCCTTCATACTCCACCAGATCAAGCTGAGAAAAAATGCATCGTTAGCCCAATAGTTTTTTTTCAAAAAAGCACTAAATTAGTTTATGTACAAATTAGTTTATAAGAGACACGAACCAGTAAAACGTTTTTAAATGGTATTACAATTAGAAAGTGTGATTATCACTTCCTCTATGTAATGACAAATGAGGTTGGTCTGTGGTGCACTGAGTTGTGCAGCCCAACACTATTTATCAGTGTGTGGTGAAAACTGTCAAAGCTGACTGCTGGTGACCAAACCCAGGACATGTGCTCAGCACACTATCGCCAGTCTTATCCTCGTTACTGTCTTATCTTTGTTGTGTTTGCAGAAGAAGCCCCCAATGTGGCACCGGGAAGTTTGACCCTCCAGGATTGTGTTCTTCAGAGCACTTTACAAGTAATCACACAATGTTGGCCAGAAAACGTTCCGATCAGATTTCAGACCAGGTTCAAAACAGGTTTATTGCTCTACAGCTGCATTAGCTACGGTCTTGTTAGTCTGCACGTCCCGTTTCTCAGGGACTCGCTGTTGGGAAAAACAGCATGAGAAGGTCAAATAATTATATAATTCATATTTAACCCGTTGACTCATTCTGTGTTGGCGCCAAGTGTGTGGAAATACACACTGGGGGAGGGCAGGTTTTGAGAATCTCTCATAATTATGATGATGAGGCACAAATCTCTCCTCCGTCACCCAACATTTGCTGTGTGCCCGAGCGGTTCGATTACAAGCTGTCAACCGAACTCTAGCTGAGGAAGGAGAGAGAGGGAGAGACACTGTGCAAGGATGATGATGAAGCACAAATACCTCTCGCCATTTGTCATGTTTTCATGTGTTTGACCATTTCAATTACATGCTGTCAGCTGGGCAGAGAGAAAGAGAGAGTGGAGGAGAGAGACGGAGCGCATGCCAGGAAGAGTGCGAGTGACACATGTTACACAGGGTGAGTGAGGGAGGACACATGGTGGAGAGAGAGAGAGAGAGAGAGAGAGAGAGAGAGAGAGAGAGAGAGAGAGAGTTGAGGGCAGACTTGTATGTGAGAGAAGGCTGGCAGCATGGAATGGAGGAGGGGTTCATGGAGCGGTTAGAGAACAAGCGTAGGGATATCAACTATCTCTGACCCCACCTCAACTCCACCCCGTTCGCCCGCCCCTTAAGTCTCCACGTGGGAACGTCAAACAAATCCTATTTATAACCTGTGGACGGATGAGGGAATCAGGTGGACTCTCCTCTGGAAACTGTCCACATCTGAAGGGTGTATGCTGGTCGATGTGAGGGTGAGGGAAGATGGCATACGTACATTAACCCCTGGAGCTGCTAATGACACAGGATATAATTATTGGCACACATTATGACAGTAAAATTTGTTTCTCAGTCTTTAAAAAAAAATCAAAGATGATTCACCTGTGAATAAACTTAGATGTTTATTGAATTACACAATGGAAAATAGTGTAACAGCGTGAAAAAGAGCAGGTTGTATCCAGGTTGTTCAGACAAAAGAGCTGATTGAGAACTTCAGAAATGAAAACTACACGTCTATAAACTATAAGATCTTAAAATCCCTGTTGCATCAATTTGTTCTATGAAGAAGTTACGAGTCAATAAACTAACAAAATGCTTCCCCTGGGAGAGGAAGACCCCTCTTTTGGAGCTGTTTTCAGCCTGGAGTATTTACCAAACACTAAACCGAGTAGGACTCTATGGACAAAGACCAATAAGGACACCATTGCTATAGAAAGGCACAATATGGCAACAAGGGTCAAAAATAAATCTCTGGTCAAAGGATGCACATCAGGAAAAGTACCGGCTATCAACGGTAAAGCATGGTGGAGGCACCATCATGTTGTAGAGTTGCTTTTCTACTTTTGCCAGTGTTAGAAACTGATGCGTTGGGTCTTTGAATAGGACAAGGAGCTGAAACACACCCTCCAATATTTAAAAACAAAACAAAACAAAACTGTCAAAGAGGGAGAGATTGACTTCATAATGTGGCCAGCAATGATTCCGGAATTGAATGCAGTTGTGAAACCTTGCGAGAGCCTTTTAGAGCATCACATTAATAGTGTCAGAGACGAGCAGCCGACAAGTGCGAAACACTGAAACACAAGACATTTACCATCTGCCATCAGTGCCAAAGCTATAGCAACCAAATGTGAAGGCGGGGATTGAGTGTCAGAGGCGTACATTGTCTGAACCTTAGAACTTACCATTCTGTCATCATTCTTGTCTTAATTCTTGTTTAAGTGTTTGTAGTCTACGGCGAACAAGAGAAAGATAGTTGTTGTGTATTGACTAGAAGACTGTATGAAATATATATATATATATATATATATAGTTCAACACATGAATTATAAACAGCAACAAAATACTGTTCATTTTTAATGACCAGGAAAAGAAATAAGCTAAAGCCAGTGGCTAATATAATACAATATAATGATTTATGTGCCACCCCAAGAGCAGCACATAATTCACCCTGGCTCCCCCACTGAAATCTTTCTGGCTCCACTACTGCGTTCAGTTGTTATACAATACTGAATAATGAGACAGAGGTTTGAATTATGTAACTCTGTCTGCTGGTTGCCATAGCATGCAGGTACATGATGCATTAGGAAATCCAATCTCTTCCCACAGTGTCAGATAAAAAACACACCGGCTGTCTCATTGCTGTTAATGCATAAGAAGAAATAGAGCTAGGATAAAAGACAGGATGATGCACAGAGTGAGCCCATCCAGCACAGATACACAGGGCCAAAGAGTCATGGTGGCCCCAATGGGATAAAAAGTAAACTGAGAAATGTCAAACAACTACAAAGACAAACAAACCAATTGTAAAGGGACCAAAAGTAACCACAAAGCAACATGATGAGACACAAAAATTACCAAAGGAAACCTAAACACAGACAACCACAATGTGACACGCAGCAGCAACACAGAGATGAATAACATCACAAAGACAAATAAAACACAGAAACAAAAGGTGACCAAACCAAAAAAACACTGCAAAGAGATTAAAAACAAAAAGAGCCAGACACAGACAACAGTAGGACTTACAAAAATGTACAAAGAAAGAAAAATCAACCACAGGATTTCGCAGAACAATTATTAAGCTCGAAGTAACCATGGAGATACAAAAAATAAATACTAAGAGCCAAAACTATCTCCAAACACACTGAGAAACCTTAAAGAGATTCCAATGAAGAAGAAGTTCAAAGGTACCACAAAGAATTATACAGACATAAGAAACAGTCACAAATAGAGTTGGCAAAGACACACAAAACTATGACAATTTATAATAAATATATGAAAACCTAAGTGAGAAGACGTAAACAAAAATAGCAAAATATTGGCAAAAGTCACCTTAAAGACCACAACAATGACAAATATAAACACAAAAGTGACAATCACAGGCAATCAACACAAACAAAATGAAACTAAACAATAAAACAATCTAAAAAACATTAAAACACACAATCTTATTCATAGTTAGGCTTCGAAATACACCTATCGAGATGCTAATCAGCCATGAGGATGC
Organism: Lipophrys pholis; assembly: GCF_963383615.2. Classification (NCBI taxonomy): domain Eukaryota; kingdom Metazoa; phylum Chordata; class Actinopteri; order Blenniiformes; family Blenniidae; genus Lipophrys; species Lipophrys pholis. The sequence continues at coordinate 17,624,155 of NC_137627.1, read as the reverse complement.
ACAAGAGAGTTGCAAATACAGGCCATGTTTACACATATCCGGGTTTTTACAAAACTGATCTTTACGTTGACAAAAAATAATCTTTCTTGACATGGATCTGCATATACACCTGTGGCCTGGACTTCCTCTTATCAGGATAACTTCAAGGATTAACCCTGGGTTTTCTGTACTACGACACTCGTTCACTTCTCACCAGGATAAATCACAGTGGTAACTTGCTCTTAATGTCTCACCTGCTTCTGAGCAGGTTAGGAGCTCGATAAGATCACGGTGAGTGTGACAGCTCCGCCCCCTGACCAATCACATCTCTTAGAAAATGACCTGCCCATTCTTAAATGATCCTGATTGGTGCGCAGGTTCAGCGCTGAGCTGCAGCGGAGAGGAGATCAGAAAGTATTGAGATCGATCTTTTTGACATAATAAAATAAATCCTGGTCACTGAGGCTTTGAAGGGTGTTTTTGTTCTTGTTCTTGACTTGTTCCAAGTCTGTTTAGCTCCACGAGGGTTGAGCTGTAATAATGAGGTTAATAATGGTCACGCTGACAGAACTGCAGAAATATGAATTTACAGAGCGCAGAACTTTATGCCGTCGCAGTGATGAATCAATATTCCAACACAAAACACCCACACACGGGGGAAACTCAGCCTCAAAACAACGGAATGTAAAATACAAACTAAAAGAAGAGTAGTGAGGAAGTTCTGCTGGACACGTTTCTGCTGTAATAACGTAAAATTGAGTGATCACAGTGCCGTGCCGTCTGTTTATATTGTCCGATGAATTAAGATCGTATAATCTCAATTAACAAGTCAGGAATGTTCTGGCTTTGGATGTGGCAGCAGTGTTGCTTTTACCCTGGTGGATGCGTTTTAATTCTTCATATTCTCAGAGAATACCTGCTGCTCCAGTAATCTGTAAACTGCTCTGCAGGAGTTCTCCATGTGTGTGATTGGTCAGATGCTGCAAACTCCGCCCCTGTCGTGTGAACGCGCACATCTAGGTTTGGGTTGAACTATGGAGTTGATAACCCACTTCGTAGTAACGGTTATCAGGATCGTATGTGTTTGGGTATGTCAACCCGGGAAAAAGAGAGAGATCCTGGATATGTTTATCACGGTTCGTAGTACTGGCCTCTGAGCTACTAAAAGCATTTCAAACCTGTAGGGGGCAGTGTAACGAGAAGCACGAAGCTATAATAGCCAATCAGAATCCTGGAAAAAACAGGACGTCATGATTTCTGACGCAAATCTCCACCCCCTACCCCCCTTTAGATGCAAACGGAGACACAGTTTTTCTAAATCTCCATTGTGGTTGGAGTTTTCAGGGATCATTGTTTGTGGTGGCTTATAGCTGCGTTTATGTGTAAATACGAGGCTCAACTACAGAGAATTATCAGCTTTTTGAATGCCCCGGTACGTGTTAACGTGGCCATAGTGTGAACAAATAGACACAAAACTATTACACAATGCTATAAAACAAACTCAAAGAAAAAAACAAAAACAAAAAAAAGAGCCACAACACAAATACAGTGGGACACAATCTAACAACCTAAACCCACAAACTACAATAAAAACACCAACACCTCTGGCAAACAGACATAAACAAACACACAGAAACACTTTCCAAAGAAACATAAAACAACTACATCTAACAAAGACACTCCGTGTGTCTTGAGGACAGCAGACTGTCTTTTTTAGTCATTTCAGTTCGGAAGTGAAATGGCATCTGCACCAACAACCAAACATCAGGAGAAATTATCAGATGGATTACCAGCTCTAATAAATAACCATCCCAAACATGAAAACAGATAGCTTTAACAAGGTTTTGTGGTCAGTCTCTTGGTTCCTGGAAGACGCTGTTGCTCATTTTTAACATGCAGGCTTATCATTTTCATGCCTGTGGAGTAAAATGTGGATATTGAATAAATGTAATAATATTGTTGGCTATGTGTGGAAGCTGATGTTGATTTGAATATTTTCTAAATTTGATCTCTTCATTTCATCCCCTATACTTCCACTTCTCTTTTCCATTCTTTGGCTGCTGGAATAAGCGGTGGATGTGTGTTGTGAGGCTGGGCCTGTGTTAACAGTGGAAGGCTAATAGGCTCATCCATCATGGAGGAAATGAAACAGGCCCTCAACCCTCGCTCTCTCGCTCTGCTCAGCTACCTCTCAAGCTCAGACCTTCTCTCAAACACTTTAGGGCAAAATTACTGCAAGGGTCTCCACCAGGGTATCCTTTCTTTATTATTCTTAGTGAACAAGGGGGCCCTTCATATTCAGCAAAATTTTTATCCAGTGTCTCATGTCGAAATAAGAAAGGGGAAAAAAAGACCAAATGAAACGAGTGAAAAGGTCGCTGTGGTTAAAAACACTCCGCTCCACAAGGCCTTTCTGCGGGTCATAAGTAAGCCCATTCAGCCCTGGTTCTGTCTGACATGAGTAAAAACATGGATCCATCTGTGGGGCGATTTATAAACTGATGCATTCCCACACTTCGATCAATCATTTGCTGGCTTGCAGATTCAGAAAATTTGCGTTTCGTAACTTTAATAGGCAGTGATGTGAAATTTTTTTGAAGGATGGTTTCAATCTCTTGACACAGCGCCGCAGTCCAGGAAATCATCAGAAAATAAGCAGCGTGTTCTGAACATGGTATCAAGTCGCTGCCTCCTGCAGCTGATGATATGTTGGATTTAAGTTCAGATTAAACTGCAGTAGAATTTCGCAGTGATGCCAAACAGTACGTCACATTTTTTATAGTTTGATTTGTCAAAGAGGCTAGTAAGGTGGTGTAGTGGTTAACACTTTTACCTTACTGTGAGATTTTCACTGGATCACAGTAGGGATGTTTCTCTTTGGAGTTTGCATGTTCTTCCTTTGTATTTGATTGGCATCTCGAAATCGCCCATGGGTGTGATCGACTCTCCCTCTCCTGCAGCCCTGAATTAACTTTGCCATATTCAGGTATAGATGATGGGTGCAGTGCCGCAGCTCATGCACGGGACAAAAACATTAACACAACACTTTTGTTTTTGCTCCCATTTTTCACGAGCTGAAGATAGACAAATCAGCATGCTGATGAGACAGCAGGATTGTTGCACAGGTGTGCAAAATAAAACAAAGGCCAAGGAACTGAAAGTTTAAATAGGCAGGGCAGATGAGACCCAGGTGGAAACACACTGAAGGGTGATCAGAATCAGAAAATCAGCACACAAGGGCGGCGTCTCAAAACACCAGAAATGCTGGAACACACGAGACAAGAACAAAAGACATCAATATAGATACATGAGACGTGTATCACAAAACCAGAACCATAAACAATCGATCACTTAGCAGAAACACAAGGAAACATGAAGGGAAACACCTGAGGGAAGACAGGAATAACAAATGAAGGTCGAGAAAGAAATATATGACTTGGGCCATGACAACATGATGATCTGTCACTAAGTCAAAGTTGCTGGAAAAAGAAGAGCAACAGAAGAGATTCAGAAAAGATTGCAAGTTGATGAAATGCCTCTCAGCACTGTTAAAATCCAACATTTTGCAGATGTGTAAAATCTTTTGCACATCCATCAGACATAATCCTCAGTGTCCTATCAATAGAGCAGTAGCTCGAGATGTGTGCATGCAGACCTTCAGTGGATCTGCTCCAGAATGTTGTAAAAGGGTGAAATTTATGGTCCCTCTGTCAAAGGTTTTACTCTTATTTGATCTGTGTGACAACTGCTTATCCAAATATGTTCCACACACGCCCGCACACACGCACGCGTGCCTATTGAAGGTAAAAGACCCCTTTGATTTGGACCCGAGTGCCATACACAGAAGTCAGTTTGTTTTCCCAAAAGCAGGGAAATCATAAAAAAAAGTGCAGGTTCCTAAATTACTGTCACTCAAAGGGTTTCTTTCTCCCACTCTCTCTCTCTCTCTCTCTCTCTCTCTCTCTCTCTCTCTCTCTCTCTCTTTCTCCTCGTCTCCATTCACTTCTCCTCCCGCCAGCCCCGCAGTCTCCGACCCTTTCCTGCTTCCACCGGCAGCAATGGGGGCTTTCTCTTGTTTCCTCGTGCTGGCTGCTGCTGGATAAACACACAGCAGCCCCCTCGTATAAAGGCTCAATTCTTCTCCATCATGTTTTAAATATGGATACAAAGAGAAACTTGTATGATAATTTTTGGCATATGGTGGTGGGGGTCAGGTTGAGGGGTGTGTGTGTGCACAGGGGAGGGCGGGGTGGCAGCCAGACAAAGTTCTGCCTTGTTCTGATACTTGTCTAAGATTTCGAGGTTTTTGTTTTATGCAAGACCAGACCAATGCCATTTGACAGAGCAGGCGACTGAGTGGGTGACTGAGCTGCAGTTTGTGTTTGAACGTGTCTGTAAATGTGAGGTTTACCGCGCCGTCGGCTCCCCTCTGTCGTGCGCTGATATGATAAGTGCTGGCAAGTCGTGTGGCAGCATAAACTACCCCTGGTCTGGAATTTGGGTGGCATGTGGAAACAGAAAGCAGCCGGAGATTAAACAAAGACTTAATTGCAAAAGTCAATTGAATGGGCTGGCCTCTCCTCTCCGAGGGTGGGCTCCCTGGTCCCAAGGCGCTCGGTTGTCTTTCATCTCTGATTTTAATGGAAATGGAGTCGCAATCTGTCTCCTCAGCTGGAAAATGCCAGAGATGACACAGATACCCTGGACGATATTGATGGTCTGCTGATAGCCTGTAAATCAGCTTTCTGCCCCGGTGCCAACAGCACAACAGCACAAGCGAGTACAAGCCTCTGATGAGAGAGACGTTACTCTTGTTTATGCTTGGTGGTGACCTTCCAGTGACAGTGTAACATCAGATCGGTTTTCATATACTTATGTCTGAATGACAATTATATTCTAGAACACAGGGTGAACAAACCCCGCAGTTTAAACTTTTGTGAGGTGACCTTGGGCGATTTGAAAGGTGTCTATACATATAATGTCTTCTTCTTCTTCTTCTTCTTCTTCTTCTTCTTCTTCTTCTTCATCTTCTTCTTGTTTCTTTTATCAGTATGTCCTGATGCTTGTAGTTCATGATAGCAAAGGTTAAAGTAAAGTTTAAAAAGACCATAAGTACCATAACTATAGGAGGTACAACAGTTGCAGGACAGTGGAAAAAACAACAACTACAATAAAATCCCTTACCCACCATACTGTCCCTTCAAAGCGAGCACGTAAATGTCTGTAGATCCCAGCAGCCCCCAATAACAACATCGTTCTCGGGGAATTCATTCAGAAGTTCTTTCCACTCAAATAGTGTAAATGTGTCAGGAGTCCGACCCGAGTTAGCTGCACAACATTCACAATTGATCCTTGATAATTGGCAGCCCTGCTTTATTTTGCCTTCAAAATAAATTTTATTGATGTGATGTTTATTGATGACTGTGACAGGGGGATAGATTCTGAGGGGATGTCACGTCTCCTTCAGGTGGGGGGTATTTGTTTCCTATTTATCCCATTGCTCCTGACAAATCACAACCTTTTAGTACCTGAACTCAGTAGTGAATGCACTGTCAGCACTACAGCAGAGGTGGCCAAACTATGGCCTGTGTTCCAAATACAGCCCATGAACCATGTTTGATTGGCCCCACAGCAATTATCAAGTATTAATTACTGACACTGGGCAACCAACAGTAACTTTATATATCTTCCATATGGTGACACTTTCACGTATCTAGTTATTGTAATAACATATACTCTAAATGACGTGTGATAAATTAAATATGAATCCAACTGCTAGTTAGCGCTTTGTATATTTTTCTGTGGTAGCCCTCATAGAAAAAAAAGTTGTGTTAACCCTGCATTGCGTGCCAGATAAATTGCTGCAATCATTCAGTCATTTTAGATTAAGATTATTAGATAAGCAGTCAGAGTTACCATGTATGTACAATTTAGTATTTGATAAGAAAATGCCAGCAAGGAGAAGCCAGCAACCAAATCCATCAGATAGCAGCTTCCTCCAGGACTCTGTCAGGTGAGATGCTGGTGATTAAAAAAAAAAGAAAAAGAAAAACTTCTGCTGGGATTTGAGTTTAGTTGAGCTCACAGGAGAGAAGATAGGCAGATTTCAAATCATGTATATGATGAGATGATAAAATAACAATAATGCATTGTAAGTTGGAGACTTTAGACGCCAACCTGTGTGGAGGGAGTCTTTTTTTTTTTTTGTTAACTTTATTGCCGGATTCCTGTTTGGACAAGAGGTTGTAATAACTTGCCGACAGTGAATATCTGTTCAGATGGAACAATCCCACTCAGTACCTTACAGTCTGGGTGTTTCTGTGTGAAGGATACCTTCTGTATGATGACTGGCAGCCATGCACAGAGGTAATAAAGCCCTTCATTCTCCTGTCTGTCAGAACATAGAGCAGCCATTCACAAGCAGCCAGCACACACAGCACTACCCTGGTTAGCGGAAGAGGACATATTAAAAAAAATAAAACCCTGTTTCATTTGTATTCTTACCAGAAGCCCTTTGGGTGTTTTAATCCTGTCTCACCTTCTCAAACATAAAAACTTCATATAATCTGGAAAAACTACTCCTTAAGTTTGCATTTGGCCAAAACCTTTCCATTTCACCTCATTCCAGGGAGTGTTTGTATTTTTGTGAAAGCCCACATCGTTCCCCGTGCCTCGTCCAAAGAGAGCAACTGACAAATTAACTACATTGAACGACTCTGACAGCTTCAACTGTAAGCATGTACCAAGTGTCAGAAAGCTCACTGAGGTCTTTATCGGAGCAGTAACATATCCAGCTCATTTAAAACCTGCTGGAAATTATATCAGTATGTAGAGAAGTGAGGTCGATACCTTTTTACCCAGGTCACCCTACACCCTCATCCAACACGGCGGCACGGGGGAGATTAGCAGGCTCATTGTGGGGAGGACGTCGTGAGATAAAGTGCCCCTATGCTAAACTGTATGCCAAGAAAACCGATCGCAGAGATAATAAAGATCTAAAACAGCGATGTTCAGGTTTCAAGCCAGTGACTCTGACTCATAACAACCTCCTCTGTGCAGAGGGCATGAAAGAAAAACCTTGACTGAATTTGACATGTGGAGGAGTGAGAGATATGGTTGGAAAAAAAAAAAAAAAAAGAACAGAGGGAGAAGAAACACAAGGCTATTTCTTTTTCTATTGAGACCCGTCGGCATATTTATGCTGTCTGTTGGGTGGGTGAGGAAACAAGGTGCATGCACAACACACTCCGAGAGGTTTGTTCAGCTCATTACTGTCAAGTCATTAGATTTTTATCATTCTGTGCAGAGAGTTTAAGAATAATAATCCAACATTAACAGAAGCTTAAACAACTGAAAAGTTCCATTTCCATTTATGGTCATGCACAGATTAGCCGCACCGTTATGACCACTGCCATCAGGGAATATCATTTCTATAAAAGGTTGTACAAGGACTTCAACAGTGCTTAGGTAGATGGTATGTAAAATAATATTCGTCTAGATGGCAGGATCAAACCTTTTCCAGCATTACACTGCATCTTCCCCAGGTAAGCCCACACACACCCGGCCATCCACCTGATGTCCAGAAAAACCGGATTCTTCAAAGCAGACCAAGTTCTTGGTCCAGTTCTGATGCTACCCTAACGGACTGGTCCAAGAACCAAAGCCCTAACATATGTTGATTCAAAATCTAGATTAAAAAAAAAACTTTATTGTCCATTACAGGAGCAGTGGAAAATCATCTCTGACGAAATTTCGGAGAAAGTTACACCATAAAAAACGCAGTTAAAACAACACAAGCAGTTGATATAAAAACACAGTCCACATGCGGCCGCCTTTGCTCAACATGTGCATCAATGAGCCATGGCCGCCCGTGACCCTGTCGCCAGTTCACCATATTTTCTTCCTTGGACCAGTTTTGATAGATGCTGGCCACTGCGGACTGGGAACACCCCGCAACAGCTTAGGCTTAGACATTAAAACTGCTCGGTTAGATTGAGAAAACAATCATTCTTTTATTTAAAACAACCAAGTTTGTGGCTGCACACTATTTACTGAAAACTGAATTATTCCTTTTGACTCTTCAGTGGAACTGAATTACATAAGGCCTGGGTCTTAAGTGCCCGGTCTCATGTCTTGGGCCCTGGGACTTTTGGACATGTCCAAGTCCAGTTTTTTTTTTTTTTTAATGAGACCACAGTACAACTTGGTAAAACTTTACACAGTGGACCGTCCTGTATGAACGCTGCAGCTACCAGATACTGGTTAACTTCGGTAAAATTATTTAATGAAGCTTGTCTCTGCAAACTGCAGTACATAAAGTCTCAATCAGATCATCTACAAGTATATGTTGAAGTAAGTACAGTATATTGTTTTAATCTTATTGTATTGTTGAGCTTGCGAGTGTTGCGATATGACCCTGGGAAAGCTTCCCCCGGCCGTGTTGAGTGTTATTCAACCAGAGCTCAACTTGTCAACATTCAATAATGTGCTTATCTGTGTTCTTGATCCCATAAAGCTCCGACTAGCATAGCAAACTGTCTCAGTCAGACAAACAGAATGGATGGAAGATGAGCTGAAATATTGATTGCACTCACTTTGACACATATATCCTAACGCTGCTCGTCGAATAAAATAACACAATGTAAGTGTGGAGAAAAGCATTAGTATTCTATAATATTGTGTGTGTATTTTAGATTTACAGATGTATTCTGAATTCAACATTTTTCATAGAGTTTAGAAGAGACTGAGGCCATAAGCACACAAGTTAATGCATTTAAGATAAAGTAATTGTTTTTTGATCTACATGATTTTTAACCAAGACATATGCATTCACTCCCTTTCACATCAAGCCGAGTTTCTGTCTAGGTTAACCACATGTGAGTTATGGTGCATGTTCACCAACCGGAGAGTTGTAGCTTCCTCGGGTGTCATTGTTCTGGCCTGTTGATTTACAGCACACGTCTCGACTGTTTCCCCTGACCTGAGAGAGTCCTGGCCCACGGCCTGGGGAGCCGCTGGCCAATCAGTGACTGGAGGCAGCCCAGGTCATGCAGGGCAATGTGGGTCCACGGGGAAGCATACTGAGGTCTAATAAAGCTCCAGTGTGTCTGGGAGCAAAGAGGCCCTGGTCCATAGGGTGGGCTCAATCTGTCATGGCCCATCAGTGAAGCCTTAAAGCACAGCGATGGCTGTATTTTTTTACAGCTCACTGAAGCAGAGATTGTTACTGGGCAGGTTTAGCTGCTACTGCCTCTTCATCCTGTCGCTGGTCTCACTATCAGTAGATCTGGAGATGCAGTATTATGGCTGTTTGATGAGGGTCAGTGAGACCGGACTGCATGTGACTGGCAGACACTGGATGACAACAGAGGGGGACATATAGAGTAGAACCAGTCCACATCAGCTCAGCTTTAGAATAAAAAAAGACTCTTGTTGATGCATAAATAAATAACACACATTTTCTAAAGTGATTGCTGCTTTTAAAAATGTTGCTTTCTAAACCTGCTCAACCAGTTGTTTCCAGGCAAATAATTTGTGTACAGAAAAGACACACAGGCTATTTTGTTATAAAGCTACCTAAGTGTACCCCTGACTCATCAATTAGTTTGTTTCTGAGTTATTAGTTTTATTCATGAAGTAATGATTTACTCTGTAAGCATGGGATGATAATGAGACTAAAATGTTTTCCTGTTTCAGAACAGTTGTTCCATTTGAAAAGTTTGATCCAATGTCATTCTTCTTTTACTTTGCTGACCGTCTTGAGCTGCACAACAAGAATGATCTTCCAGCTCTGACTATCATAGACAACTTAAAGTTTTACAGCGTGTTGTCAGGGTTAGTGCATGTATTTATGAACTGCAGCTCAGTGCAGAGACTCGGGCGGTCGGCTCGTTTTTCCGGGAGACGGAGTCGGCTGTACAATATGAGCCTTCGGGAGCTGACAGGTAGCGTTTGTGCTCCAGCCTCTCCCCCGTGCCAACTCAAACCGAGTCCCTGTGCTCCAGGTTTGGAGGGGCCAAGAGAAATAAGAGGGCAGCTCGTTGAGTTAAGTGCTTCTGTTGAACAAAGTTGTATTTCTAGATCTGATAGGTTGAATTGTTTTCAGACTTTTATGGCAAAAATGTAAACATCTGTATTCTGAGCACAGTAAAGTCATTGTTCGGCCTCGTAAACATTGTACATGCAATATCCGTCGCGTTCGCATACTGTGAGGGGAACGGAAACTCTTTTTTAGCAGGTGTGATAAGAGACTCATGCTAACAGTCACATAAACAGCCTGTGAAGTCTGAACCAGCTTCAAACGCCAGGCCGACTGGCACTCACACACACACACACACACACACACACACACACACACACACACACACACACACACACACACACACACACACACACACACACACACACACACACACACACAATGACACAAGGTATTTTTACAGGACTTTACATCTCAATAAGCTTCTATGTTTCTATTTACACATATCGCGATTCTTCTTTACCTTTGTAATTGCTTTTTATGAATCAAAAAAAGTATCCAAACTATTCCGTGCATGCACATGTGTTTATTAATCGTTACTGTAAGTTTGTCTGTCAGTTCTCACACGGCTCCGACTCCTTCATCTTTGAAATGATATCAAGTTGCTTTCAGGATTTGTGTTTCAACTCAGGTAACTCAAGTTGCTGCTGTGCTTCAACTGGCACATGAAAAGTGTAGCAAACCTTTCAGGAAATTTGTCCTCGATCGTGCTCATTAGTTACAGTGGGGGGAAAATAAGTATTTGATACCATCTTGATTTTGTATGTTTTCCCCACTTACAAAGCATATAGAGGTCTGTCTTTTTTTATGTTTTATCATAGGTACAATACAACTGTGAGAGACAGAATCTAGAATAAATAAATCCTGAAAATCACATTGTATTTGATCGCCCATCAACCAGAAAAGATTCAGGCTTTTGAAGACCTGTGAGGTTTTCTTTATGATCACCTTATGAACTCATTACCTGTATAAAATACAATAATCAATCAGTCTTCAAATAGCTATCTATGGACACCAGGGAAAATATTCTAGATCTGTATTATGTTGGGATGGGCTACAAGACACCTTTGTGAGAAGGCAACAAATTATTAATAAATGGAAGAGACTCAAGTCAAACTCCTTCTGCATGAGGCTTCATGCAAGATCTCGTCTCATGTGGTATCATTGATCATGAGAACGGTGAGGGATCAGCCAAGAACTAAACAGGAGGACCTGGTCAGGGACCTGAAGAGAGCTGAGACCACAGTCTCAAAGATTATCATCAGTAACACAATACGACGTCATGGTACTTTTCTGTAAAGGGGACAAGGGGACTTCAACATATTGAAGGGAGGATGAGGCAACAACCTGAATGATTATACATTGAACAGAAGTGATATTAAAAGGACTGCATTTCTCCATGACAGTCGATTCAAACTCTGATTTGTGTGTGTGTGTGCAAAGTATTTTTTAATCTTTTCTCAAAGTCACAGAGGCAGCTGACACTGAGTTGAGAGATGCCGCCTGTTCTCGCTGCACCTGACCCCTCAGTGCTGTCCACTATGTTTCCAATGTACCGAGGAACGTTAACTCAGCTATGTCTCACTGAGGTCCTCCTCTCTGGCCATAAAGGACACTTTATACAGCTCTGCATTTGTGACCCAGACTGTGGAAATGTCACACTCAGTCTGTTTGCCGCTTGTGTGCCCTTCCCGACATTGAGGGGACATATGTGGCGCTCGGTTACAGCTTCTTGCCCTCGGATGCCAGTAAAGGATGACCGGGCCTCACTAATTCATGCTAATGCATTCAGACGAGACCATGCGCTGTATTTCTTAAAGCGCGCATTCATCCTGATGTTTGAAACTTTTTAGCTTCCACGGGCCTCCACACTGGTGCAAAGCAAATTGAGTTGAGTCTGGCTTCATTTACTGGGACTGGTCCAGAAATGAGACCTCACGGAGTGTATTTACTGGGGATTACATCGATGATCTGTGATAAAGTGCTCAACTGTTTTCCACACTCTGCTCTCATGGCCACAAGGGCATTAGAGATAGATAGAGGCAGAGCGAGGGGGCGAGAAGGAGGGAGCTGGGGGTGAGGGGGACGGAAATAGTAAGCGGGCTAGATGGACGCATAGACAAAGAGTGACAGAGAGATGCTAAGAGGTAGAAAAAGGAGGAAGACAGAAGGCCTGAGCCAAGGGAGAAATGAGCAGTGGCAGAAGCGACAGACTGCGAGTATGAGATGGCAGAGGGGAGCGAGGGGGGAGAAAGAGGGGGAACAAAGAGCATATTGTCAGTGCAGGGCGCTAATCGTCTCCTCTTAGGCTGCCAGAGACAACAGGTGAGAGCAGTTTGACTCCCTGCAGGCTCCATGAAGCTTTGCTGTGTGTGTGTGTGTGTGTGTGTGTGTGTGTGTGTGTGTGTGTGTGTGTGTGTGTGTGTGTGTGTGTGTGTGTGTGTGTGTGTGTGTGTGTGTGTGTGTGTGTGTGTGCAGAAGACCACAGGAGAACTCACCCGATGCCAACTCAAACGGCAAATGAGGAGCGAGGGCCGCACCATCAAAGAAAGGGCTCCTTTCAGACAACCAGGGGCCTTGGCCTGTGCACACACTGTGTACATGTGAGTGTGAGTGTGAGTGTGAGTGCGAGTGCGTCTTGTGCGGGTGTCTACATTTGCAATGTGCAATATTGACACATCTCCCCAGAAACGTTCTGTCTCCTCATACTGGCCTTAATATTAGACTCTGTTCAAAGCGTCATCAGGAAGGACAAGGCACTGACTGATAAAAGGAAGGTCTTTTATGTTCATAAGAGCAAGATGGCTCATTATGTGTTAACAATCTGACGAAGCATGTGACCTGAAGCAGCTGTCTGACAAACTCCCGCCCACAAGAGGACGGAAGGGACCGCAAATATCATCCAAGAGAGACTGAGCTGCCGACGTGAGGACAGCGGCTGTAGTTTGATTGCAACAGCACATTTTAGTGGACATAACTTCCAATATCGAGTAAAGCCAGAAGTAACTTCTCTCCATTAGTGCACTGATAAAAGAAGTGTCTTCATAGCATTAGCAGTCTTTTGCAGCTCAAGAAACTGCAGTGGGGAAACTTTTTTTGTCGCAGGTTACTAGAAATTATGAGTTGAATTCATGTAGTTGTTTCTTTAAAAAATAAGTCACTCGTGTGCTACTATATCGCAGACTGCATTGCACAGTACATTTTGCAAATGTTAAATTATGTATTTTGAAGTGAAATGGTGCTGCTCACTCCTTGATACCAAGTCGATATTAACGCCTGCATTTGAGAAAATAGATAATAAACAATATTTTTTTAAACTAACGAATGAAAACAAAAAATACCAACAGCTCTTATGAAGGTAATCTAACATACATGAGCTGAAGGTAATAGCTAACGCTAACGACCTCCTCTGGAAGCAGCCTAACCGTAACCTGAAAAACAACTTAACTGATAATTCATCTCAGATGTTTTATTGCTTCTTGTACGTGTTATTTTCTCAATAATCTAGTGCTTAAAATTGATCTGACATCATGGTAGTGCATGAAGTGGAGCATTTACAGGTTTCAATAATGATTAGTTAAATAAAACTATACGTGCGTGCGTGCATGTGTGTGTATGTATGTGTGTGTGTGTGTGTGTGTGTGCTATTTGACCTGCAACTCATTGATGTGAGTTCATCAGTCATCAGATTGATCCACACAATCCAACCCGACAATCACACTTTGCAGACAAGTTACAGGTAAAGGTTTTGCAGTTGCTTGCTCAGCACAGCTTGTTGGATCTTCTTTTACACGCCGTGCTTAAACATCAGCACATCTGTGACTGGTTAAACCCCCTCCGTGCCTCACAGGTGTTTCCACGTTGCCCCGTCGCCGTCTTCTCAGGGCAGAAAGCTTTTTATGTGCCAGCTTTGCTGCACCTGCTACCATCTCTTATAAAAAGAGATGTTTTTAAAGCGATGTCAGACAATTCCAGTCAGAGCGCCATCCCCCTTCAAACTGATTAGAAGTCATATTAGGTAAATGTATTGAAAACACATGCGAGCGTGACTGGAAATACCTGCTCGGCTGATAATCCACACGGTTTCACTCGGAGTCACAACAATGAATCATGTGGCTCATGTGGAGGACACCTGTGGCACACCCGACCGACCAGACAAATATCGTGCAGGAGTCCAAATTTCAAAGATGACACTGGCACGTTTAATACTCCTGCTGAACTGTAGAATTGCACCGTTTAAAATGGTAACAGTAATTGGATACTGCTGCACAACTTTCGACACTGTGATATATCATGTTCGTGCCAGTCAGACATTTTCTTGTGACATCCTTACACAATTCCAGAGACACCTCAGACATGTACTTGATGTTAGTTACCACGATGGAGGGGTTGTTTTCAGAACCAAGACAGCAAATGTTCGGCGGTGTTCACGTCATAGTGAAACATTAAGTTTAGATCCATATTGTATCTAGTTCACATTTGGATTTTTAACATGAGTTCTAAACTAAACACATGCTGGGCAGCCATTCTGAAAGTTACTCTGCAATGAAACTTTCACAACTATGATGCCATCCATCATTCTTGTATGCTCGCTTTATGGTCGCGTTGTGCTGAAGCCAATCCCAGCATGAAGGAACACATAGTAACACAATGCATTGTGGGAATTCTACCACCTAAAAATTAATCAACAGCTTAAAAAATGTATAGAATGCATCTAAACAATGGCAAGGATTCATACTTTGTGCACTTCATTTACAATGAGCTGCTTCTGAAGCCCTGTTTGGTTATGTTTTTTTTTTTTTATCTTTTTGGTCAAAACTGCATTTATGATTCCATCAAGTGTTACTCAGACTGGACTCCAGTTGGTTTGTGGACTCGTTTAATGTCACTCGTTTGTGGACAGCAGGATTTACACTCAGGCAAAAAAGGTTGCACAATTACAGCAATCTTATCTGGATTCCTTTTATAAGAACAAACATGGCAATTGTGAACTCTCCCTCAGATGTGTGATTTACAAAGACAGCAGGTTAATCTAAGCCAAACCAGGAACAAATACAGCATTAATTATTTGGCTATATCTACTTCATAAGGAAAGGAATTAGAATATAAAAACAGATATTAGTGTGAGTTCTTGTGACACCTCCACCCAAACAGAACAGAAGACCAAACCAAAGGTGTACCTGGAATGGTTTGAAAGTTTACATCAATATAAAGGATTACTATTATTAATAATACGTTGGGCTCCAGAGTTTATCCATATTTCATCCAGTGAAACTAAACAGGTTTTTTTGTTTAGTTTTTTTCAAAATAGTTCATATTCCTAAGCCATGAAATCATACACTTACAAAATAAAATAAAATTTAAATATTCTAATAGCTGAATCTGTGATGCTCTGGCAACCCTTCCAGGATGTACCCTGCCTGCATTCACTCTATGTTTTCTATGTTCGCTTTTTTATCCGTATTGTTTTAGTGCAACTAAGTATGATTAAACTCAAACGATGCCAATTCTTTGACGCTTGTCTCGTTTTGCTTCACAATCTTGTGAGACCTCCAAAATTCTGTCTTTCCTTGTATGGCTTTAATGCTACTCCTCTTACAAAAATGTCCAATCTCGCAAATTAGTAT
This sequence comes from Lipophrys pholis, assembly GCF_963383615.2. NCBI lineage: Eukaryota > Metazoa > Chordata > Actinopteri > Blenniiformes > Blenniidae > Lipophrys > Lipophrys pholis. The sequence continues at coordinate 17,608,510 of NC_137627.1, read as the reverse complement.
AGCAGTTACTTTTATTGAAAATGCTGAATTTGTGTCTCCTTTATCATTGTTACACTTTAGAACGAGGGGAATTCTGTGAACCAGACTGAACCATTTTTGGCCCACGGGCCATATGCTTGACACCAGTGCATTAGGTAAACCTCAGCACATTTATTCAAAATACACAAGGTGCATTTTTAGGTGCGCTCCCAGTGTTTTGTGCTATCACTGTATTTCTGTGGTTTCAGTAGAAAGTGAGAGTGGAAAAGAATTAGTTTGGGAATTTGCAGCATAGCTGCTGTGCAGGGAATGCAGAGTTAACTGTGCATGCAGGGATAAACAAAGGGACTGGAGTCATAGCAGTCCCTGTCGAGGAACATCTGTGGTTAGTGTGTACATGTATTTATGCTGGCATATTTATGTGTGGATGTGCATTCGTGTGCGGGAGAGCACAGGCCACATCCTCCTGATCGTCACAAGATAAAGTGCGGCCCTTTAATCCGTCGTATAAAACGTCATTCACTGGAGATAAAAATAAGAGTGATTGGGTTACACTGTGGAGTTTTTAGATTTGAGGCATGTTACCACTGAAAGCATTCTCGACACAAGTTATGGCTGCTGTTACTGAACTGGCAACTTGAGCCCAGTTTGATTTTAAATGCCAAGAGATGGCCCGCAACAAGAAAGAGCCGAAAGTAGAGCGCCCTAAATTAGCTCGTCTGTCAAAACAAGATGAAGCACCATCAAGGATTCCACAACCAGAGAGAGTGATTATAGAGTATTTTTATCTTGGAACCAACGTTATTAACTGGTTTTCTTTAAAATGCTGGATTTGCTTTTGCTTAATGCAGACTCTCACTTTAAAACAACAGAACAAAGTTACTTTTTTACATTTTGTCCTTGTGTACACGTGCAGATATGTGAAGCAGGTTTTGTTTTTGCTCAACTGTCACCGCTTCTTAAAAGGCCTCGACGGAAAAGCACAAACATTGATGTTGTTTGACTCAGAGGTAGCACTTAGTGTAGAGCAGTGGTTCCCAATCTTACTTGCCTTGGAGCTCTTCCAGATTACCTCCAAGGCAAGCTGTACAACCCCACTCAATGATGTCTGATTTGTTTAGACGTTACAGTGAAGCCAAACACTGGAGGATTCAAATACTTTCACACACACACACACACACACACACACAAAAACAGGAAGCAGGAGTCTTAATAAAGCAATGGGCAGTTTCCCAGTTCTGCTGTAGATTGTATTAAGTGTCTCATTTTGGTTTTATTGCACATTCTCAAGCTCCTCTGGGCTCCTTCAACTGGGTACCAGACCCCAGCTTAGAAACTATTTATCTATAGAGAATATTATGGGACTTACCCAGGAATGTTAAGGTGTTGTAATATCCCTGCATATGCATATCTGTCCCTTTTGCAAAGTTTCACCAAATGTATTGTACTAACCTATAATAATTTTGGCCATTCTGAATATAACACAGCCGATTATAACTTCCAGTCATATATTAAAATATTACAAAATAAAATCTTTTAAAACCATGATTGAGAGAGTTTGTGCTGCTGAGTCTGTATCTTCAATGAACGAAAATGATGGTTATCCGCCCACTATGCAGACTTTCGTTAAGCAACCTGCACAAAACCCTAACAAAAACACTTTAACGCATACGTTCTCAAGCAACTCTTCTAGACAAAACTGTAAATAATATAGGAAACAGAACTAAAAAGCTAACATCAAACAGACTCTCTCTCTCGCTCTCGCTCTCTCTCTCTCTCTCTCTCTCTCTCTCTCTCTCTCTCTCTCTCTCTCTCTCTCTCTCTCTCTCTCTCTCTCTCTCTCTGGGAGTGTACACTGTCCAGACCATTGCTGCAGAGTCACATCGCATCATTAATAAAAGCAAAAAAAAAAAAAGGAAAAAGGAAAGAAGGTGTCTGCCTGTGGGGATCCCAACTTTCTGCCAAAAAGTGTGACTCTACCTCTTCCTCCTCTTCCTGCTGGCTCACAGGGATCAAGTGAGTAACAGTATGAGGAGTTCCTCTGAGGAAATTCCACATAATTTGCTCATGGTGTGAGGAGTAGTGCAGCACTTTATGAAAACACCTTCGATGGAAACCAACTTTTTCTTGGTACAGATACAGAGTTGTATTCATGAGACGCATCAGAGCAGCTCTCAGTAGCTCAGGGTCAGTGTGGGAGAATTGAATTCAGTGACACACAAGCACACAACAACTGATCTGGACAGCCTGGGAGACGAAGGCTGCAGAGTCTGGAAACACACACACACACTAACAGCAGTGATGGACTTGGACTGAGTCCAGACTGTCTGTCGTGCCAACTGTCAGTCATATTACACCGCCAACAAAGAATGCAATAAGTACCAGTTCATTAAATCAAACTGGATTCACTCGCAGAGACTTCGAAAGCAACACCAGCTCGCAGATTAGATTTCTGTTTTTGTGGTGACAGCACACCGACGAATCGATCGCACGCACACACACACACACACACACACACACACACACACACACACACACACACACACACACACACACACACACACACACACACACACACACACACACACACACACACACACACACACACACACACACACACACACACACACACAGACACACTTTGTGTGTGTTTTCAACCTGTCAGGGACATTGTATTGACTTACATTCATTTCCTGCAGTTATTCAAAAACTCACCTATAACAACTGCTCACCTTACCTTGCTCATATATTAAAACAAAAAAAAAAAAAAGTTAAGTTTTCTTTTTGGAATGAGTTTCTTTCCTACAAGTCCCTATAAACTGAGTTTATAAATTTAGGGATACACAACACTTTCAATAAGAAACATGCCATCACACACGTGTTTTCATACCTTCCTGAGGCAATACATTAAGTTACCTTCATTTCCTGCAGATCCTAAATTCAGCCTTAACTAGTGCTTGATTAACCCTTAACTTTAATTAGATTTTCACCCATTCTAATCTTAGCATAACATTCAAACCTGTCTTTGCCTAACAGTTGTTATTATCTTAAGCCCTCTTAATGTAAATAAACATATGCCAGAGTGTTATTTCTATACCTAATATTGTTATTATGTGACTTTTGATTTTAATTTCCTGCACACACTCTGCTTCTCTGTAACTACTAACCCTTACTGTAACCTTGAGCTAACCTTAATTTAACCTCAAAACAAATGTCATGGAAGTTAGTGTGCAATCAGTTTGGGGTTTTGACCAGTAAAGAACAACAAGGCCTCACACCCACACACACTCTCCAGCAGTAGGCAGGGTTGTTGCACACAAACATAGATGCCAAAGCCAAATGCCTCCTCGGTCAGTGACCTTCATGGCACAGCATGGTGTACTGTAAATAAAGTACATTAACACATGCATCACAACTCTTTTTTCCCTTCGCTTTTTCAGACAAAGGGCTGTAAAGTGCTCCCCTCATAGCGTATTCTGTATCATTATATCACTCTCCCTTCGTTTGATGTGCTGATCTTCAATCAGCCTGCTGTGGAGGGGTGAGGAACATCAGAAAGCTTTACGCTCCAACCAACTCCGGGTTCAGGATGCTGCAACTTTTTAAACTTTAAGCTGTTTCCTTGGGCTTTTCTAACGGTTTCAGAGAACCTTAGTCCCTGTAAGAGGTGACTGGATGGGGTGAATTGTGAACATTAAGAAGGATAATTGTTTTATAAGGATCAATGAACCCTAATAATCAGATATAAACCATCCAGACTACAAGTAATGTTCTTTATATTGTGGTTGGGAAAGATTTAGGTTGTAACACCTTAATGGCACATTTGCTGACTGACAGACGAGGAGATCTGAACAATCCAGGCAACTTAATCAAAACAGGTCAAAGTACTGCGTAAACTGCTGAGGAGGCTGAAAGAAGAAAGCAAATTACTAAAACAGGCCGCATTTGGTTGGACCCTGAATCACCTCCACTCGTGGCTTTTAATTCCTCATTACTTTATTTGGACAGTCAAACTTTAACCCAACAGAAGACATACATATGGTAACTATGAAATAACTGTAGGTTCGTGTTTTTGTCAAAAAGAGCAGGACACCACACATGGCAATATAACCCACAAATAAAAAAATGTTTACCCATTATTGAGTGTTTACAACAAATCAAAATAACTTGTCACAAATTTGTGAAACATTGATTTGGAGACTGGTGCCTTTGTTGTGGCGACTGGCAGCCATTTCTTCCCCTGGGTGAACATAAATGACATAAACAGATGATTTTGTGTGTGTGTGTGTGTGTGTGTGTGTGTGTGTGTGTGTGTGTGTGTGTGTGTGTGTGTGTGTGTGAGTGTGTGTGTGTGTGTGTGTGTGTGTATGTGTGTGTGTCCATGATGTTGTCCAGCTCCTGGCTCTTGACGGGGTCTGAGGTCTGGGCACCATGGAAACTGCCCATTGGGCCCCAGCGGGGAGGAACATCATGCACACACACATGCTCTGTTTCTGTTGGACCGTCATGCAGGAATTTACTTATTTGTGGAAATGTTAAGAATTTGAGCAATGAAGCGTAGAAAAATTGACTGTGAACCCAAAAAGAAACAGTTCCTGAGTCGTTGTTGGGTCACCCTGATGGCAAAGTTTGATGAGAGGGCCCGCCATTCTGATCTAGTATTCCACTCCAGATTCTAAGGTGGTTTTTCTTCACATTTTTGTTCAAATGAAAAGGTGTGAAAGGTGCCCGACGGCAAAAATAACTAACCTACTGAAAAACAGATGTTTAATCCAAAAAATAAAGACCTGAAACTGGCCTTGAGTGTGAGCAGCAGCCGTCTTCCGCCTTCATTCTCTCCCACATGGCTGGCTTCACTTTCCATCAGCAGACAATGGCCTCTCTGTCTACACTATTTAACCGTTTTCTCACCTATCCTAAACACTCGTGCACCCTCACACACATATATACACACACACACACACACACACACACACACACACACACACACACACACACACACACACACACCCACAAGTGCTTATATGGACGCTGGCCTGTGTAGTTCTCTTTATGTACATTGAAACACACAGACCCTTACACAGCCAAAGAAGGGAAAAGCAGAAATATCATCGGTACCATCCCGAGGATGCCAGGGCAGAACTGAAGTGTGGCACACGCCTTTGATGTGAATCCAGAGCATGGGCATGTAACAAACGCAGATACCAAATTACACCCTGTCCTGCTTTGATCTCCAAAACCCCATGCCTGCTTCTACAGAGGTAATAAGATTGTGTGTGTGTGTGTGTGTGTGTGTGTGTGTGTGTGTGTGTGTGTGTGTGTGTGTGTGTGTGTGTGTGTGTGTGTGTGTGTGTGTGTGTGTGTGTGGTGTGTAAATGAGCTTCAGTGGAGTTTGTGCACATCTGAAGCGTGAGGATGCATAAATGTGCATGTGCGTGCGTGCATTTGCATGCATGAGTGCGAGTACGATCTAATGCGTTCAAAGTGTGTGTGTGTGTGTGTGTGTGTGTGTGTGTGTGTGTGTGTGTGTGTGTGTGTGTGTGTGTGTGTGTGTGTGTGTGTGTCTGTGTGTCTGTGTGTCTGTGTGTCTGTGTGTCTGTGTGTCTGTGTGTCTGTGTGTGTGCCGGTGCTGTTTGTGTATCCGAGGGCAGCGTTACACCGTCAGGGCCACGGGGAGATAAACCCTGGCAGTGGCTTGTACGCGCCTGGTAAAAACATGTTCCTGGAGACCCTCTGCAGAGTTAGTCTTGTCGTCACGTTGTCCACAGTGGACTCCCCAACTCTGCCTTCACAGCCGATGATGATCGTGTTGCCTCTTGGATTTCCATCTGAACCTCCCCCCTCTAATCTCATGATGGTCGAGCGTGAATGGAACCACTTCTCTGGCTGTTCTCTGCCCCGTCAGGTCAGCACCCCCCCCCCCCCCCCCCCCCATTTCCCCCAGCACATGCTTATGTGGCCCTCATTAGCTAAATGTCTCTGAGATGTTGGAGTGGCCTGCTGAATGAAAGACTAATTAAACAGTGAGCTGACCCTTCACTCTCAAGCCTTCCTGTTTTTCAGATTGACCTCAGATAGATGTAACAAGAGGATAATCAAAATGACTGCATAGCTGTGAAACCGTAACATCTGATGTCATCACTCTGAAGACTTACATGTTGGCAGAAATCATCAGTAGTGTAGCACAGGGAATTACTTTATTTCACTCAGGTTTTTGGGAAATTTGTTTTTATTTTCTTTCATCACATCTTGTAAAAAATATTTAAAAAATTTAAAAAGTAGTGGCATTGCTTTAACATCGGCTATGAAGTTGTGAAAAAAATGACCCCAAACCCATAAAAAAGACCGTACACAATCCAAATGAGGTCACAGTAAACATAAGAAAGCACATTTATATATTTTATACATTAGACAGTGTTATTGACATGGCTTGATGCTTAAAAAGCATCATTTTGTTAAAGGGAGGGAGAATTTATTGACGAGTAAAACTTGGATGAGGTCAGTGATTTCACTCAGAAACATGAAGCATACACTCCATGTCTCAAGCCGTAATAAGCAATTGCAACATCTCTCGTTAGAGTTTTGAGCTGAGTCCACTTCTGTCTCCTCACATTTCATCTTATCACGACTAAATAAACTGAAAAACATTCTCAAACAGAAGCAGCAGCATCCACTGAACGAAACTGTGCTGATTTAACTACGATAAGACAACGATGAGTTCATGAAGCAACAGTTTGTCAGAGTTACTCAGCTTGTCATAAATTGTGTTTTGTGCTGTTGTTGCTGTGCACTTCAGCAGTTAATGTCCCACTTGGTTTGCATGTGGCTTATAAACAACAACAAAGAAAAAGGTGATTTTGAAGGGTCGTAAAATGGGCTGGCATTGGCTTGATAGTGCCAAAAAGAAAATCTATGTTAACATGTTTCTCAAGTGGAAAAACTATGTGTGTACGGCAGTTTGTCTCCCTGCATCCCTTGTTAAAGCGAGTCGAGCAGAGCTTGTAAATACCGGAGCAGCACAGTCAGGGTAATGAGGATGATGAGGAGGAGCGCTCCAGGAGGCCGGAGGCCCTCTGCGAGTGTGTGGCGGCACTTAGTGGTGAATGTCTGCAACTGAGTGACTTTGCATCGGCCGGAAGCTGCATGAGATTGTGTGATTAATCGAAGGCCTTCGAGGTATTTGTGTGACATTCGAGTCGTTAAGGTACACTGATGCAAGTACGGATAATAACAGTGCTGCTCGTCACTGGGACTCATTATGCAGCGTACACATGTAAACTGTAGTTCTGCAAAGCAGCCGAGTGATGTCATGGAAACTATGAATCCACCAGGATGTGTTGTCTCACAGGGAGTTACATGACAAAGCATAAAGAAGCTGTTGTCAGCATGCATTTGTTTTTATCCAGGGGGCGAATACTGTGATTACTCTTGCTGTGACAAGAAATGTATGTTTGTGGGCAGTAAGATACACTGATTTAGCACCACAACTTGAAATGTGAGGGTCCATGATAGGGGCATGTAGATCTGAAAAAGTGTTTCTGAAAAGGCTTCTGAGGTTACTTACTTCAGTGTTACAAGCAGGCACATGTCTCACAATGCTTTTAACATCAGGAATGTTTTCAACTATCTGTACATTTTGGCCAAATGCTCACAAAACAATGCACAACCTGGATTTCCACGAGGTCTCACAGTAGTGTTCGTCCACTTTGGGGACGTTTAGCTCGTCGAACACTCCGGTGTCGATGATCTCCTTCTGCCACTGGATGGAGACCGCTCCCGTGCTGAATTCCTTGAAGAATTTCTCATCTTTGGCGGTGAGCTGAACGCCCTTGACCTCAGAGGTGTTCCTGAACTCGGCCGTGTCTTTAGTGTAGACCAGGTTAGGATTTGGCACCCAGGGGGGCTCCACCAGCCCCGCCTCCAGGCGGTGGAGGCCAATATTCTTGAAAAACTCGTGGTTTCGTGGGTCGTCATTTCTGTAAAGGTCACAAACACACAAAAGACATTATCTAAGAGGGATTGTGGGAAGAATGCGTTTTCGTTTTGTTTTGTTTTTTTGTTTATTATCTTATGTGCTTTATCTTATCTAGTATATCTTTTGCATTTCCCTATGTCCCATGCCTAATTCCTTGACAGATTGACAATTCAATTATTGACTATTTATTATGTATTGACTGAATGCATGCATGAATGTAAATCGTACATAGTGAAGCTACAAATGAATTGCCCCTTGTTGGATGAATAAGATTGTCTGAACTGAACTGAACTGATTTGACTTTTATGTTTTGTCAAGTTGTGAATTATATTCTTCCACAGTGTTTCTGCTCAGACTAACGTTTGCCTGTCTCTTTTCAGGGCCACGATTTCTGCAGCATTCAATGTACATTTTGTCATAAATATAAACTCTCGCAATAAGGCAGCTGTAGCGGCACACAGCAGCTGTTCACCTCTTCAAAGGGACGGGTCAATTGCAGAGAACAGATTTTGCAGCATAGTAATTGATAAATAAGTATCCTTCTTCTACTTTTACTAAAACTTCATCAGAAATAGCAATTACCACAATTATGTCTTTGTAATGTTAAATCTTTTCAATGTCTCCCCGTGGGCCCACTGGCAGCATCTGCACCAGATGTTACACACCAACTGTTTCAAATAAATAACTGAGTTTTCAGATATGAATTCTTGGAAATCATCTAGATTAAACCTTCCCTCTGTTCAGAGTCAGACCCGAACCTGGAGAAGCTGCTTTTAGCTTTAATGCACCAAAAACTGGAAATAAGTTCCCAGACAACTTCAGGACGACTCCACTGCTATGTTCTGTGAAAACAAGGCTCGGACACTGTCATTACTGCATCACATCCAAAGCATTTAGTGCAGTAACGTCCCTACACTCCAGGTGAAGGCTGAACCTGATGCACCTCATCTGCACTTAAAGGTTTTTATTTTTAACATAACCCATTAGAACCAATTGCTGTTCTCAGAGCCTTGTTATTGAGGACAAATCTCTCGAAATGTCTTTCAAGGACTCATTGTTACACATTACACAACATGAGTTTTATGCAGAAATCTAGTTTTTCAGAAGATGAAACTACAGGATGTCCATTGTATTTTGTGTTCTTTTAAGCAGGTTTTGAACAAACGAATGGTGTCTCGAGGACTTTTGTAAGCCGGCCACTTTTAGTTGACTTGAAGTCGATAAACCATTCTTTCATGTCTCATGATAATGATAAAACTGTGGTTTCACACATGGAAGGCAACTGTATGTTTTACTGCTGTCTGAAAGCGACATGACTTTTCCAAACAAAGTTTTATTCTCACCGGCACCCAAGACGAATCAAAGTCCTCTTCTTAAGGAAGCGGCTGATGATGTCTTTGGTGGGATCATCAAAGTTTTTGTGCACGAACTTGCACTCGTCCTCCAAGGTGCGCCGGGTCACCTCGTCGCTCTGCACCTTCTCCCTGAAATCCTTGAAAGGCAGACGGGCGGCCACCATCTCGTAAATGCTGCAGCCCAGAGCCCACCAGTCCACCGAGGTGCGGTAATACTCCTGCTTCAGGATCTCTGGAGCCATGTAGCCGGAGGTACCAGCCTGACACGGGGGTAGAAGAGGGGGGAGGGCAGAAGAATGAATCTGAATGACATATTCCATTTTGGACGTAGAACAACTTTGATTATTACAGTACAAGCATCCCTTGTCTATACTGCTTTATCCACTTTAGGAGGTGCTGGAGCCGATCCCAGCTGTAATCTTAACATTGAGGTTTTGACATCAGTCTGCACGTCACCAATCAGGACACTTTCACAGTAATTTTGAATGCCTGACTTACTTCACCTCTAACTTTGCTCTCATTTTATAAACACAAGCAATGTTTCTACCCCTGGAGCTCTCAAAATGTGCTCCATATCAAGGAATGTAAGATTAGTCCATCTGTAACAAACATAATCAGCAGACTGCAACCTTGAAAACTTTCGTTGCATATTGAACCACTGCTTACAAACATTGGAAACCAAATGTTTTGTTTTTGAACTGACTGTTTTCATCACTCGACCATCATCAGTTTTCTCTGCAATCGATACGCATGGCATCCTTTTTGTATAAAGATGAAATCGCTTGTTGGGAATATGCATGATGGTCTACTTGTGAACCAGTTTATCTAATTTATCTATGGCTTGAAGGCAGACACAAGCAAAACACTGTCTAATGTGAGACAATTAGACTCTGATACGGCTATTAATGCTGCTTCGGCACTCCATCAGGCCAGTCAACTGATGAAAGAGCCTCTATTGTGCAGCGTTGGTCCCATGTCTCGCTCTGTTCAGTTCTGCTCCATCTTCTTTTGACAAGACACGTGAAAGTCATATCTCGCATTAGTAAAGCAAAGATTAGCCAGCTAAGGCCAACAAGCCATGTGAGTCTGGTGTAATTTCTCGGCCGGGGCGGCGTCCAGAAGCGGATGAGGTCAAGCACCTTTTAACAAGATTCAGTCAGGTTACACAGAGTTATGCTCCCTCACTGTCAGGGGGCTTAGAGCCATCATCTCTATTCCTGGTAAGCTACTTGTGGTGGTCAAGGAACAGGTCATTCAGAAGACATTCAGGAGAAAATCCGTGTTCATGTCATTAAGGATTTCTGTAAACATGGCAGAAAAACTTTCAATTGTGTCATCAACTGACTGAATACATAGACTATAGGATAACTAAATTTTTCTCTATTGTTAACAGAAGCTCACCACTGTACAACACAACAGACGTTAATGTTGCAGCAGTTAAATTTCCCCCCAATCGATCTGATAATGATGACAAAAGTTGAAACTCACATTCTGCTTTCACTAAATTCCAGAGACAAATCACATTTCTGACCGCAAATTCTCTAATCCATCATACTCTTATTGTGACAGCCTACTTAGAGATCTAAATATGAAATATAAAGACATTCAGTGTTTGCTTAAAAGTCATGAGTCAATCAGGCCTGTTTCATTTAACCAAATTTTAAGCCCATCAGAGTTGAAACATAATTTGATTACTATGTTAAATGGGCAGAAACCAAAAGAAATTGATCCAATCATTTCTGTTTGACTTATATACTAGGTGAATCCCACCCCAAACATTTCATACAATAGAAACTTTTTTTTCTCATAATGTAATTGAGACGACAGCACTTGTGTATAATTTAGCTTTAATACACTACTTTTTTGTTTTATTCTTTAGATTTTTATCTAATAAATCACAAAAACTTTAATGCAGTATCGCAACATATTAGATTATTTCAGAATTTTTCTTTTTTTAAAACTGTAAGTTATAGTTATCACAATTAAAATTCTATAATCCACATGTATTGAGCTTTGAAATAGCTGACGGGGATTTTTCCAGTCTTATTGTAACTCTTAAAGATCCTGCTGTAGATGATAGCCGCGTGTGCCTGTTTTGAGGATTGCTTGTCTTCCAGATGTGAGTGCATGTTCACGTCGCCTCACTGACCTTCTGGCATATCATCTTGCCCTTTGGCAGCTCCACGGCCAGCCCGAGATCCGACAGCCGGCACTGTCCCCTCCCGTCCAGCAGCACGTTCTCGGGCTTCATGTCGCGGTACACGATGTCCATGGAGTGCAGGTGGAGGATGCCGGTGGTGATCTGAGCCGTGTAGTAGACGACCCGCTCCATGCGGAGACCCCTCTCTCCAAGGTGGTAGATATGGAACTTGAGGTCTCCGCCAGTCATCAGGTCCATGACCAGGCACAGGTGAGTTCTGTTGTCGTAGGCGTAGGCCAGGTTGACGATGAAGAGGCTGTTGACTTTCTCCAGGATGTCCTTCTCGAGCATCGCCAGCCTCTCGCCTCCTTTCTTCTTCAGTCGTCTCTTATCCAGCTTTTTGCAGGCGTACATCTGGCCTGTGTGTTTCACCTGCACGGCACACACCTGCCAGCCAGAGCAGCAACGTGTTAGACATTAAAACCATTTCATTCAATGGATGATGCCTTAGTGGATGTTGTTCGTGGTTATGGGTAAAGCAGGCCCTGACCGTTTCTGCCTGATGATGAATATTAAAACTTAACAGCTACACAAGTAGGTTAAATAGTGAAGTTGATGATGTTGCTGACTAATATCAGTCACAAATGGAAGCAAAATCGACTGCATTATAAGAATTATAACAGAAAAGTAGTTTATTGTCATTGTTTATATTGGAACCAACAACCTGTTGTTTATGGCACCTACCTCACCAAAGCCACCTTTTCCCAAAGTCCTGAATTCATAAAAGTATCGGCCTGTTATCTTCTGCATCTCGTACTCCTTCCACTGTAGAAACCTGTAAAAGAAGGGGCTGCTCAGGTACTCAAGGAAAGGTTTCCCCTTCAAAAATTCCCTGGTGGCTTTTCTTATCTCCTCCATCTTCACTTCATCAAAGTTCGTGCTTGATAAATGCCTGCATGTCTCAGCATCTCTTCCCGTGAGGTAGGCGAGGAAGCTCTTCGACTCGGGTTGACAGAACTTGGCGAGGATCCTCTGCTTGGCCTTTTCTTTGGTTTCATCTTCAGCAAAGCTCCAGGCACTCAGCTCCTCCAAGAACTCAAAGGCAGCTCCGTACGTGGGACTAGAGATCAGGAGAAACTGATGAAACAACTTCTTCCCAATTGGCTGTTGCTCGCAGAGCGACTCGTACTTCAACCCTACGGCCGTCCGGAGAGCGGAGGTCTTCTTTGGCTTGGGCAGCGTCAGGGTCAGTCTCTGTTTCCGCAGCTCGCTGCGGTCTGTCTGCTGGGCCCTCAGGTAGGCCGTGTTGGCCACCAGGTTGTCCAATCCCACCAGGTCAGCTGTGGCCTGTGACATGCTGGCAGGCAGCTGGTAAAATACTACGGTTCGGCCATCAGCAGGTTTTCAGGCACAACTGAAAACCTCGAGCGCCGGCGCGCTGGACAACCTCCACCTCCTGCACCACGCCTACCTGAGTCTGAACAACTCCACTGTGCTCTGGGATTTGTGGCCAGCTAAGTGTCTTTGCACGTTTATTCGCAGACAGCACACAGGGAAAGCAACTTATGTGGTTTGAACTTAAGAGGCTTTAGGGTAATCTATTTTTAGAAGATACAAAGTGACTGTGGGCAGTGAGTGAACTTGATGAGGAGGCAGATGCTGATCTGAGAAGTCCTGTTTGATTGACTCTAATTGAGAAAACAAAGATTGTTGTAGACTCATGACATAAGCAATAAGCTAATAGGTACGGAAACAAACTCACTGGCTAGCATGTGGAAGAGATGGAGAATGTTTCTCCAACCAATCAGCCATTATTGGTTTACTCGTTACTGTAAAATATGAGTACACTGACAATTTTACCATTAAAGTGTTGATGAAGAATATTTTTGTACTTCAAGACTTTAAAGTCTATATAAAAATTGACCATTAGATGTTGTTCATCCAACCAAATCTATGCCTACAATCACACATATTCCGACACATCTACTTAAAAAAATGATTTGCCACATGATACAGTGTGGGATTTACATTAAAGTGAACTAAATAGTTTATTGAATGTTTTTTTCTTAAATAGTACAATTTGCTATAGTTTTCTTTGTACAGTACATATATTCAAGGAGTTTAACAGTTTTATACTTTTATATTCAATAAATGCAGATGCATCAACTGGAAATGTGAATTTCTTTGTTTAAAGTAAAGAGGCCAAACCCAATAGTATCCATATAGGAAATATTACAAAGATAACACCTATCACAATCATTATCAATACCATCTTTTCTTATCATGGAATATTTCCTTTAATGTACCTTTATTATAGAAAGAAAACAAGGTAAAAGGAAGCAAGGTAACCAATTTTAATCTCCTGATCATTGAAGTAGGTTTGACCAAGGCGTTTAACCTTCACTGGTGACCTGTCATGACTGTTGATCTCTCAGAGATCTGTGGGTAAGCCTGATGAGGTTCACTGTGTTCAGAACAGAAAGTCCTGCAAAAATACCTCACATATTACAATAGGCTTCTAATAGCATTTACAAACTGCAACATTATGTGTTTCCTAAATGTTATTACTGACTGCATTGGTCTTTATTGTACACTGCTAAAACAAGCCAATGTATTTTGTCTAGTTAGATGTCTCGGTGATAATTATATATCATCACACTTTATAAAACAGGTAGTGAGGACGTCTAGAAATCTGGTTTAATTGTTACTTTTTTGACTTAATAAAACAAATGTTTGATATTTCTTCACTTTCTTTGGTTGGATTTATTTCCCTGGATATTATATTATCATCAAGAAATTCACAAGATCCACTGACCAATGATTAGAATCGGCAGATTATGTTACAGTGGATTTAATTGTTAGCGAAGCCCCAATACAAATCTCATCATGGATTTTACTTGAGAACACTGGTCACTTCTCTCTGCTGCTCAAGAAGGTTGCAGCAATGACCTTTCGGTAATTAGCGCCAAAGTCTAGGTGAAATACCCCCCCTCGGTCTTACCCACTCACCTAATGTGTCACAAAGAACTCAGATTTTAAAAGATGTCCTTCATCCACATCAGCATGATTCTTAGATATTGATTTATCTGAAATACAGAAAATGTATCCCAATTTTTTTAATAATATTTGATGTTTTTTTTTTTTTTTAAATAAGTTCGTGTACATATATCACAGTGACTTGGACTCATTAAAATATTGGATGAATTTAACGACAGGGTGAATAGGCCACAATCAACAGGACAGTTAAGCTGGACGCTGGACTCCTTCCAGCGTCCGCAAGCACCAGCGCTCATCCTATAGTGGCCGTTATGGCCGCCGTCCAGGTAGGTCACGTTGGCAGCCAAAGTACTTACAGCACTGAGGGGACTTAGGGCTGAATCGTCATGTCTGCTGAGGATGTCTACTCTCCTTCAGTTGAGGAGGTCAGCGGTTCCCAACCTGGACCCCCGTGTGGTCGAAACTTCACCTGCTCTCAGTTTAAGATTAGCAAAGCAGACGTACAGATTGGAGAGGGGGTCCTGAGGTTTTTATTGGAAAACTGACCACTTTCCCAAATAGTTCCTATTCAACTTAATGCTGGTGACACCGAGAGGAGCCACGGTCTGAAGGTCAACTCTATTCCTTATCACACGTCCCCGAAGCAGGTGCACATAATCCATACATCCTCATCTAATTTCTGAACATCTGGTCTGCTTTGTGTCTCTTCATGAAAACATTCCCCCAGAGGTTGGTTCTTCAGTTACAATAGCAAGTGTAGTACTGCTCTCTGAATTATCTAATATGTACTGTAGATCTTGACTTCATCTGTAATAAGCTCTGCATCATCCTCCAGTCCAGAGGATTAACCGTCCAGCTCCTCTCCAGAACGTCAACATTCAGTATGTCAGTGGAAGGAAGTTCCTCGACAAAAACCTCTGTGTCAAACCCCAACCAATGCTTCCTTCACATTTCCTGCCATGTGGATACCTATTATTTAATTATAAAGTATTCAGCGGTTTTCATATGGCGTTTTTACCAAGCATGTGCGAATGTCCTCATGAAAACATAAAATCGTACAGCTATTCACAAATCTTTATTTTCTTTAAAAAGACGGCCACGTGTTGAAGATGTGCAGGAAAAGAAAAATCACACACGATAATAGAAAGGTAACACGGAGCTGCCACACATTTCATCCGTCTCTTCACGACTCGGTCGCTGCGTCCGCTTCAGCCGACCGACGAGTGGCGACGTCCGTGCAGCTTCAACTTTGTCCATCGTCCTTCATTTTGACAGCAGGACGGCCGGGAACATGCAATCTTTTGTAGGAGGACAGCGGTCGATGTTGGAGGCTCCGCCCTGGAGGCCACGGAGATCTTCTTGTAAAGTCTGTCGCCACCTTCGGGTGAAGCCCGCCTGCATGTGGCGGCTTATTTGCCGATTCTCTGGACCACCCAGTCCTGCTGGCAGAGCGGGCAGCGGTTGTTCTGCTTCACCCAGAGCGACATGCAGCAGTTATGGAAGGAGTGGTTGCACTCGCCCCAGACCACTGAAAGACAAGGGTGGGAGAAATTACACTCGGTCACGTCAAACAGGAAGTACATCTCAGGAAAGTCCTGGGCTTCTTCGTCTTATTGGGACCAGTTAGATATTTTAATCTGCTTCATGGTTGTCTTTATTCACATAAAATTATACTTTCAGTCTTGTGTCTGACTAAAATATCATTGATTCTTTTACAGAAACTAAAGCTGTGGCCTCGTTCTGCCCCCCATTTGTATTTTCGACTCTCTTGTAAACATTTCCAAGGTTTATCAGCCAACATTTCACTTCACTTTTTCATTTTTTTGGAGGACTTTTCTTGCATGTAATTCTAGCATTAAATTCACCGTGTTTAAAATAAGAAACAGAGACTCTTTATGGCTTCATTGAGCCACAAATAAAAACTATTTTCTTTTTGAGGGATTTGTCAGACGGATTTGTAATGTACCCAAGACCATTTTCCTGATTAAAAACACACAATTCTGGTTAAACATTAATGTTTGCAAAAATCTCCTCAAATTATGTAAAAGCTCCCTTTGCTGTGAAGCGTAATTCAGGAGTAAATTATTGGTTGATAAACCCCAAACTAGACATTTTCACTAAACTATGAGCTTCTTCTCCACGTGATTTCTGAGTCAATAGAGCCGACTGCATTAGATCTACCAGCAGTTCCTTTAAAGAAATATGCGACTTCTTTTATCATCAAAACAGGCTGAATGAATGTGAAACCTACACCACCTTGCAAATCATTCGCTTCACAATGAAATATACCAGGGTATGCACCACTGTTAGAGAAGATCCTCAATTCAGGCCTTTCTATGTGGAGTTCGCATATCATATTTACTAGTGATCATTTGAAGACATATCTAAATTCATTATTAATCAAACCCTAGCTTTCCAAGCCTGTAAATAAAACTCTCAAGGGAAATCACACACGTCAAAACCAAAGAGAACAAACAAGCGTAAATGTCAGAGGTTTAAAACAGACAGGCTTCAGCCATCAGCACATAGTTTCACAGATTATAAAGTGTGATAAATAGTGTGCATACTTAGTCCTTGTGACAGTAATGTTAGAGAGACTAAAAATATACAAACTGCACATTTTTGAAATAATAAAAAGTAGAATTAAATGAGGAAAGATTGCAATTCAAAACAACCATTTATTTTTGGGATGTTCAAATATTTCCATGGTGGCATTCATTTTTAAATATCCCAGTGCATAATGACGTATGAATAATGACAACATCTGTGGATAAACGCTAATACAACATGTCATTTAAAAATCCTTGGGTTTTAGTATGACTTACATGTAATGGTCAAATAAGAGTTAAAGACAAAGCTGGGTGACGATGGCGTTATTTACTGATAAACCAGCTACTGTGTTCGGTAAAGCTGCTACGTTGCTTTATTCCAAAATTAAATAAAAAGCGTGTCTTACCAACACAGTCCTCTTGTTTATTTTCCGCCTGGCATCGAAGACAAGCGTCTGCAAAAGAAGAGAAACACGTTATTATTGCACCGCTGCTGGGACTTCACGTTAATGTTAGCCACGTTAGCTCCGCTAGCCGCCGGTATCCGGGGCTGGGGCGCCGCGTTGGCCGCCTTAAAGCTTCTCTTCCCCGGACTCACCCATCACCTGCACCCGGCAAATGGCACAGGTATCGCACTCGACGTCCCAACTCCACATGGCCACCGCGTTCCACTTCTTCAGGGAGAACATCTTGTCCCCGCCCGACTTGGAGCCCGAAGACGTGTTGTGCGAGAGGACTAAACCCGGCTCGTCGCCGTCATCCATCTCTGCTGCACGGTGAACCCGGTAAACCGGTAACGTTAGCGCGGCGTTAGCAGCTCGCGGCTAAACAAAATGGACGCAACGGGGCGGCTGAGCTAATGCTAATGCTAGCCGGTTTATTCAGGTGTAATTGCTACATGTCGGCACCAGGGGGCGGTGTTGTTCAGAAAGTAGTGGGATCAGCAATCATAAATACGATGGATTAAAAAAAGAAAAAATATTTAATCTCACGTAATATTCTAATACATTTTCGGGCCTTATTTTAGTACTTACGATTAATAAGGTAGAATTACTAAGATAAACAACATAAAATTGTCATTAGATTTTTTGTAATAATTCTAAAATATATGGTCAATTAATTAATTTCATTTCATTCGAATAGAATGATAGAAAACGGAAACTTTTCCATTATTTTTCAAGTTTTTGAGACGTACAAAGGCTGTATATTTATTTGTATATCCAACTGAAGTTCGTGTTCTGTTTAACACAGTGCACTGGTTAGTGCTCTCGCTGCATAGTGAGAAGGTCATTGGTTCAAATACCTCCAGGGCCTTTTTGTGTATGTTCTCCACATATGTGCATGCTTGGGTTTTGTCCAGGTACTCCAGTTTTCTCCCACAGTCCAAAAACACACACTGATACACAAACATGCATGTGAGGTTAACTGGTGACCTTAAATTGTCCCAAGGTGCAAATATATATGGTTGTGTCTCTGTGTGTTTGCCCTGCGGTGGACAGGTAACCTGCCCTTGCCCTTAGCTGAGATTGGCTCCAGTGCTCCACTACCCTGCAGGGTATAGCAGTATAAAATATGTATGCGTGGTTTCTCTATAATTACATCAATATTGAGCACTTTTGGTCGCATGTGCATCAACAAGTAAAACAAATGTTTTAGACTTGGTGGGTGAAACGGAGTCTCTGCAAAATTATCCATCTGCTATTTTGTTTGTTTCTGAATCATGTAGATAATAAGCAATAGGTTTTAACCAACATCATCTTATGTACAGCTGTTAAACCGATTTACTTCAATTAATTTATTTCAACTTTGATAGTTAAATCAATTGTTATACTATTGATTTACATAGCACTGTACAGAGAAGAAAAAAACTACTCAAAGGGTTTCAGGAATGATCCACAGAAACATTGCAAAACAAGGAGGGACACAAATAGCATATGTGCAAAGTAGTTGTCACAGCGAGAAATATATATATATATATATATATATATACATTTATGTAGTTCTGAAGCTTAATGATACATGCATGTTTGTAAACAAAAGTCAACTGTACATGTATAACATGATGATAGGAAATAGACTAACATGTCAACACCTTTGCCTCATTACTCATAAACCTGAATATCTGAATGGGAAATGTTTATTAAATTGAGAATTAGAAACAAACTGATAAGTTCACAGTACATGACTGGGAGTGTTAATTCAGAACGCATCAGCTCCTCAAACCGGAAGAAAAATAATCAACAAAAATAGAGGTGAACAAGACCTCATCCCACATTATGAACAAGAGATATATGTTATGTATATGTGTACCTTCAGATGTTGTACATGTCCTTCTTGTCCTTGTCCTCAGTCCGTTTTATACGCTGTGCAACAAGATGTGTGTTCAGAACATTGCATGTTTTCTGCATCCACACAGAGCACATGTAGATCCTGACATTTTACAACACAAAATTAGTATTTTCTTTATTCTCTCATTAATCACTTTTAAAACTGTCGACATATTTCTGAAGAATGTCATCAGTCATGAGCTGCGGAGGGGAAACTGAAGCTCGGGCCCATTCTGAGCCATAAAGCAGACTTTAAATCATCAGATAAAGAAATAAGAATGTGAGTTGGTGATTCAGACTCTTATCGCTATACGCCTTAAAAATGATTTATGATTGTGCCTGAATGCTTTTTGTTTTGTTTTGTAAGATTTTGTGCCTGAAAGCACAATATTAATTGGTTATATATAAAATATATGTTGCTTAATTCCCAATTCTCACAGCTGGACCTCACAAGAAGTTTGCACTTTTTTTTTTTTTTTACACATGAATATGTGTCGTTGGTCTACAGCTCGCTCCCCAATGAATGTTTCAATTAAAGTTTAAGTGGTGAAAAGCTGCAGTAAAGACAAACTGCCCCTCTGAGTGAGGGGTGGGAGGAATTAAGAGATGTTGACTCCTTGCCCTCATACAGGGGAAATAAACCTCATCACTTCTCTGCAGCATACACATCCTACATGTGTGGTGTGACCTCATTTACGATTATAATTTCCACTTTTCTTTGTTTTTTTTATAAATATTTGGGAATTATTCAATAGGCATTTGACAGTTGAGTAGACGCGTTTCCGATTGTTCCTGAACGCAGCAGACAGGCTCTCTGCGCTCACTTTAATCTGAAAGTTGAAACCAGAGCATCAAGAAAGTTTGACGCTGGAAAAAAACAAGAAAAATATCCTGAACCTGCAGTGGATGAGGAGATTTGAACATTTGTATTCCAGCAGAGTTTTTCTGTCATGACCGTGATGCTTTATGGAGCAGCAGGTCAGAAGAAACCAGCACCAACAAGACCAGAAACAGGTAACTCCATTATTATGCTTTCACTACAGCCTGAAGTCTGTTATGTATCAACAGCATCACATGAGTATTGTGGTTTTACCTTTTAATGTTTTAGGGTTTACATGTTAACGGATTTAAGGTAAATGTTTTAGAAAACATTTCTGTAAAACCATTGCAATGCCTTTAAAGTAAAAAGAAAATTGTCAAACATGTTATTTGTGGCATCTGCTGGAGGTGCTTGAAATCTCCCTTTGTGACATGTAAGACCAAATTTGTTTCCTGAAGTTCCATGGGTTTACATAAAAGGCAAAATTGTAAGTAATGGTCCTATTTTTTTCTTCTGCACGAAGTTGTATATCATCATAGTGTTAATTAATTGCAGGGACGTTAATACAGACATTGAATCACCTGACTCTGTGCTTCATCCTAACGCTCATTCTCACATGTGAACTTCATGATTATCCTGTAAAAAATATTTCAAATGTACCAAGTTTTTCCATAAAGGAGACATCTTTTAATTTATCTCCAGGTCTGTGTCAATAATGACACATTATAACTTTGTTCTTTCTTGTGGGACTTAATTAATTCCTTAGTATTTTAAGCCAACCACTAATTTTATGTTATTTTGTTCCATAGGAAGTTCAACAACTCATACACATTAAAGAAAAGAAGAAAAAAAAAAGAACACATTTGTGAATCCAATATTGAATAGAAATGTTTGGCAGCAGCTCGCTTCCAGGAGAGTCAAACTTACAGCTGTAGTTCAGCTGTCATTACACTTGAAGTCAAACATCATCTGGTCCTCTCTAATTTGTTTATTGTTCTTTATTGAAAGAGCCAGCTGTCTGAAAAAGTCATTATCAGATACATGCTGGAACAATTAAATTAAGCGTGCCTTGTAAACAATTCAAGACATTTTACCCAAACAAGATGGAGACACAGGGTTTGGTGTTGTCATTTCCATAATACAATCAGCATAAATTCAATAAAAGCAAACTAAACATAAGACTATATTGAGTTTAAAATGGCATTTGATCTATGTGGCTTGGCCCACAGGCTTCAGCTATAGGAGGAGTTTATTTTGTTTGATGCAGTCTGCAGTGTAGCGTGTAACCTGACTGAAGGTTTATTTTCCCCTCTGTGTGTGGCAGAGCTGAAGATGAGGGTGAGGAAGGCTCTGTGGCTGGTACTGGGCATGCTGACGCTGTCCCTGCTGCTGGTGGTGCTGGGAGTCTACGCCACGACTCGCACCGAGAGCCTGCATGTGACCGGCTACGCCGCTGGAGTTATTGTAAGTTTTCCAGTGATGATGGATTGATTTGATAACATAGTCGTTGTTTTTTTTAATGTTTGCTTTTTCAGTTTGCAGCTCCTGCAGGGAGATGTTCAACTTCAGCAAACATCCTCGGGAGGCAATATCTAACATGAAATTCAAGCTTCAGTCTTTCACACTTGAGGTCTATCGGATTTCAGTATAAGTTGATGGTCCAATCCCGGGCTCACACTCATAAAAGTACAAGCAAACCCAATATCCAATACCCACTGACATCAGCCTCGCGGCAGAGCAGACGGAGGAGTAAAGGAGAGGCAACATCAACTGTGTGGGAATTCTTTAAGATAAACGACAGCGACGAAAGTAAAGTTGTCTGCAGATGCGTGCCTGTGCAGATCAGTAATTTGATTGTACGTCGACAAAAAGGGATGAACATCAGTCGTTGCTACCAGAGGTATTAGTGAGGTGAGACCTCGCTCGGCTCTGCAGACAACACGCGGCATTTCTGTTTCTGAAGAAAGATACATCAAACCGTGCAGAGAAGATCGAAATAGACAGGAAGTCCTCACATGATCTGAAAAGCTAATTAATTTCTAAACATAGCTTCTCAAATTAATGGCCAATCATGTAACACTTCAATAAATCAACATTACGTCATACCTGGTGTCAAACAGGCAAGCTCAGAGGCACAAAAGCACAAATATAAAGGAAAAATGACCAAAAAATAAAAAATAAAACGTCTCTCACTTGTGAAACACAGAATCATTCCTGGTGGGAACTGCAGTCGAACATTGATGGAGCAAAACCACACCACTGAAGTGGTTGTGTTCCATAAAAAGTGGTTTTGTTGCATTGCTGTGGACATAAAGTCCACAATAATGCGTTTTTTTTTTTCATTCTGTGTGGGAATGTGGTTATATTTCAGGGAAGTGTATGGCAATGCCATGTTCGGGAAAAAATGTAAGCTCTTGTTCTTGTGCTCGGGTTGTACAGCCAGCAGTCGAGCCTTTCTCTGGTTTCGCTGTGTCTTGCAGGCTTTTTTCTGCAGAAACTATGACATCTGACTAATATTATTACATTTATAATTGTTCACTCGACACTTATATTCCCTTCTGAATTTGAACCTGGAAAAGCTGCACGGTTCTTCTGCCGGTGTTGGATTTCTCCTGAACCGCAGGCCCATAGATTTCTAGAAAAAACAGTTGTCACACGAGCTCGTGATTTAAAAACAGCCGTCACTGGTTGCTTGCATATATTGCTTAACACAAAGCAAACCGTGTCCTCTCAAATCTTGTTTTCACAGTTGATAGAACTCGTATAATTCATCCTTCATTTGGCCGGTGTGTCGTCTTGGAAAACACCCAAAACAAAGTGTTAAAACTTGTAAGAAAATTAAACATATTTCTTCATTTCATATCTTCTTGTTTCATCGCATCGTGTCCTCTGCAGCTCACCCTCGGATCATTCCTGGGACTCCTGGGACTTCTGCTGGAGGAAAACCGCAGGCAGCTGGTAGATTCTCTTCCTCGCTCTGTTTGTCTTTAACACAGGAGGCTTCAAACTCCCGGCCACTAACAGCCTGTGCTCTCCCTAATTCTGTCCTGCAGCGTGATGTCAAAGATATGGTGCGATTTGGTTACGTTCGCGTGTGTGTGTGTGTGTGTGTGTGTGTGTGTGTGTGTGTGTGTGTGTGTGTGTGTGTGTGTGTGTGTGTGTGTGTGTGTGTGTGTGTGTGTGTGTGTGTGTGTGTTTTGAAGAGGTATTATGAAGACAATATGATCAGAAGTAGTGTCACATGTCTGGCCAGAGGTTACCAATGTCATTAATTTTTTTGAAAGGTTTAAATTAGGTACATAGGACAATCAATACCAATTGTTTACAGTCTTGTAATATTGTCATACAATATTTTGAATAATTTTGTACTACTGGAATACTCAAGTGGGAATCCAATGATATGGTGGTTCCAAGCTCATTGGAGTTTAACTCATTGGTCCTTTAACAGATGATGCACACGCATCAAAGTCCATCCATCGATCTTCCTACTATATGTCTTCATCTAGATTAAGATCTACGAGGCAGGATTGCGGCTTGCACACGTCGCCAGACAGTCACAATCCTTCACACATTAACACCTTTAGATCTTGTTAACCTCACAAAGATTGTTTTGGGTTGTGGCAGGAGGCTGGAGTGTCTTTAGAAGACCCCCTCACGAGGCACAAACTCCCCACAGAAAGTCCTTGTTGGCCAACAACATCACATCCAAATGTGCTTTCATGATGTCCTCGGATGTTTTCCTTGAGCACACCCAGCTCTGTCCTGCTATAAAAAAACAGTGTGTTTTGGCCAAGAGATGATGCAGAGTACACAACTGCTCTCTCATCATTGATTTGATGCACTCTCACACACTTACACTCCGTGTTGAAACAGTCCAAAGTGTAGGTGTCTTCTAATATTACTGTTGTTCAGTTTTATGTAGTTTTATGTAACAGCATGTAGTTTACAGTCATACATGCTGTTTTTGTCTTGTTTTAGTTCTTACCTTTAGCGGAGTTATAAACATTAATACTCATTTTATTTTATTTATTTATTTTTTGTAATTTTCACAGTTTGTTTTACTGTCTCTTGTAGAACAAACTGTGAAATAAGATGTATAGCTTTAGGAAAATATCTTGATTTCTGTGCAGACAGCGATTAGCATTATAATTACTGTTATCGTTATAATTGATAATTGGTATTTAGGAAAAGTAATTTCCCTGACGTCTAGATTTGTCCTGCTGTCGTTACCTTTCTGGTACCCCCAACTCATACTTTAATAACACATAACTGCACATAATGACCACCGTCAAAATCAATGTGATGGTAATGAATGTTTAATTTAGTGAAGCGTCACATTACTTTGAGACATGAAGCTAGAAGTTTCAAGGACTTTGAATCTTTGCCTGAGTTCAAATTGGATCAAATATTCCAAAAAATCACTTTTCTCTAAGCATGACATTTCATGAAATTAGTGTCATGAGAGTCACCAGCCTCAGAAATGTACAATCAAATCTTGTGCGGTGGAAAACTTCAAATGAGTAAAACAGAAAAATCAGATCATTGTGTGCTGGAGTTCAACAAGGAGACTTGACTCAGGATGAAGCCAATCAGGCATGTTAGAGCCCGATATGTAACAACGACCCAAACTGTTATTAAATATAATGTAATAAAACCCAAAATGTAACAACTGGTCAATAATGTAACAAGACACTGATCCAAAAAAACTTTAACTATTACATTATGAGGCAGGCAAAATCTTTTTTCCATGATATTGTAATAATTTTATTACATTATGAAATGAGTCAATGATTTGTGGTTTGGACTTGAACTGCTTCAAATTGTCTATGTCTGAAAGAATGAGCTTTACAAGTTTGGACTTTTCGTTCATACGTATATCTTTATACAGTTTATGGTATTCATGTATGATTGTTGTTGCCCAAGTTATCTATAGTCTTCTTTTCTCTATAATCTGTAATCTATTTCTCCAATAATCAGTACAACATAATGTATAACATTAAACATATTAAGATCACATTTAAATTCTTCTTAAATCTTTTTACATTATTGGTCAATTATGACATTTTGGGTTCTATTAAATTCTTTTAATTACATTTTGGTCTCTGCACTTTTGTTACATTTTTAACCAGTTATTAAAATTATTTTACGGATTATGGATTTTATTCCATTATATTTTATAACAATTTGGGTCGTTGTTACGTTTTGGGTCATTGTTACATGTCGGGCTCCAACAGGGCTGAAAGCAAAGGTCATGCAAATTTGATCAATAATAATTCTTCTGGTGTTCATCCTGAACAAATGTAGGAACAACTACAAGAAAAACTTGAAAGAACACAAAGAAGCAGACAAACGGGTGATTACACAAGATTCTTCTTCTTCACTGAGATTTCTGAGAAACAAGAATATGTGCTGCCACTGAAGTAATCTGAAAACGATCTTTACCCTTTTAATCAAGTCTGCATCCAGCTGTGAGTGTATGTCAGAGCATTCCAGATGTTTTCCTTCTTAACGCTCTTTAAAGCTACTTTATATCACTGAAATTGGACTAATTCTGAATTCAATAAGCTTCTGAAATATCTCATTTCCCAGGATCTAACAATTGAGTTCCTTTGATTTTGAACGTGTTCAAAACATCCGCACATTGTTTTTCTTTACAAGATATTATCGTAGTCGTTGCAGATGAAATTACTGCTGGACTGGGGAGAGACTCTGTATTTAATATTCTCACGTCTGTTGAACGACATTTTGAGAAAGTAGCCAGCCTTGAGAAGTCTTCATTTTACTTGGCGGATGTCATACAGTTGTTCAGAGTCTCGTGCAACATGCATGCGGACTCAAGGCAACTTTTCCTCAATTTAACCGTCATATAAGATTCTTGCAACACTTCTGAAACATACTGAAAGACGAGGCAACTCTTATTTGTTTGGCACATTCCATCAAAGTTTTTTACATCAACAGGAGTGAACGGGGAAAAAAACCTGTGATTTTGTCACTGAAAGACAGAAAGGTCTCCAGCTTTGTTTTAAAAGTTTTCCTGCACGTTTCTGGAAGTTTGTTTTAAATTTCTGTTTCATTAAAAAAAAAATAACACCAGATTGTGAATGTTTGGTTCTGGCTGAGGGACTGAAAGCAGGTTTGATCCAGATGATCTGAGAGGTCTGGATGATAAACAGAAGGTGGAGGAATGAAAGTTTCTTTCTGTTAC
Source organism: Lipophrys pholis (assembly GCF_963383615.2). NCBI lineage: Eukaryota > Metazoa > Chordata > Actinopteri > Blenniiformes > Blenniidae > Lipophrys > Lipophrys pholis. The sequence continues at coordinate 17,582,163 of NC_137627.1, read as the reverse complement.
TCTCAATATTGAAAGGTGATATGATACAATGAGAGTGATGAGACTCTGCACAGATGCAGGGTGAAAACACAATTATTTTGCTGTGTGGTTCCTATTTCATGTAGCAGCGTTTCATTGTAAAGCTTTCACACTGTAACCTGCAGCAAAGTGTATGTGTTCAGACAGTATTATTCCTTTTTATTTGGCTCCAATGTTTATTTTAACTATTTCTAAAAGATATAATATGTGAATGATCAATTTCACATTTATAAAGACCAAGAGAGTCATACACTACCAGATCTAGTCTATAGAAATATTGAATAATGTTAAATATTTGTGAAGAAAAACATTAGTTTTTTTGAGTAAATGTGGTTTTAACATCCTGAATCATTGTAATTTATAGACATTCTGCTGCTGTGTTGAGTTACATGACCAGGATCAAACTTTGAGATACACTAAGATCTACTAAGATCTGTTAATTCTTTTACAATACATTTGTAAATTCACTCGTTATTTTTGTGTTCTTCCTCCAGCTGAGTGCTGCCATTTTCTTCCTCAGCTTTGGGATCATCAGCTCTTTCCTGTGCCTGCTCATCGATGGTGTTTGTACCGTGCTAAACATGGTGAGTTACCTGCTGCTCCTGCGAGCACTGCTGCGTCACGTGATGAAAACCAGAAACACGAGACAGTGAAGAAACAATAAACTCACTTAGCACTGGTACCATCTGTACAGCGTCTTAAATATGTTGGCACGATATTCAGATTTACACTTCACACAATTCTTTCCATTAAAAGTGTTCCTTCTAACTATGGTCTGGTATTTTTTGTATTTTTTTTTAACTACCAGAATACCTGCATACCGTGAGTTCAAAACATCACTTTTAGCTCGGTATTGAAGATGTTTGAACAAAAAAGATCATATCATATTTGGCTCGACACACACACACGATGGATGTCCTGCTGGTGTCGTGATAATGAACAAAAAAACGTTTAACTTCCACTGTCAGTGCAGGGACACAAAACTAAATTTCATTGCAGTGAAATGATGGAGGAATCAAATAGTATAGAAATACTTCTATGACATGCAGGATGTCTGCTCACTGTTGAACCCTCTGACCTACAATGTCCTCTATTACAACTGTATTATGTGAGGAGGAACTCAACTTTTGCATTATTTAAAGGTTACTTGCAGATATTATGCAAATAGTTAATTTGATGCCTTTATTACAGTTTGATTTTTTTAATATAAAATGTTTGAAATTGTATTCATTATCCATGATCATATCAGTTCATATCTTATAGCTCATAAATTCGGAGAATATATTTCATTTTTTTCTTGTTTTTATTCCCTGTAATCATATAATCTGAATATTTTCATTATGTTTTGTTGTTAGGACATGCGCCCACTGAAAGCAGGAAGATGTCAACATTACAGCACCGGCGACAGCTACATGTATGAGAATTTCTACACCTCTGTAAGTAAATAAGCTCAATACAAGCAGGATGCAGTCCTCATTATTAATCTGAGTGGATATCACAGTCTGATTTACAGTTAAATAAAGCACCAGGTTTTAATCCTTCTTTTTTTTTTCAGTTATTTGTATTAATTTGTAGTATTAAAGTTATATTTGTTGATTTTCTTCTGTGACGGTGACTCTTTGTTTTCCTTCTTTAGGTGTCTTGCTGGACTCCACAGGAGTCCTGCACCATGACGGTACGGAGTGGAACCTGTTACTGCTGCGATCTGTACAATTGTGCCAAGTAAGATGAAGTAGAGTTTTGCTTCTTCCCGGGTAGAAACACAAACTAATTCATCTTCTTACATATTCCGATGACCACCACAGAAGAAAACACTGCAGGATTTTTAATGCAGAGGCGTTGTGTCCTTCTGCAGTGGCGGATACCTCAGCAACTACTATGAGTTTGTTGGCGTGCGAAGCTGCGACGACGTCTTCGTCCTCTACATTTTAATCTGGATCCTGTCCGGTCTGAACCTCGTGGCCTTTTTCACAGGGATACTGACATCCGCCGTGCTGGGCAGCATCAAAGTCTCGGTAAGCACAATCCAGCTCAGGTTCAGATGGTTTTTGTTGGGGGTTTTTTCACTCCCTGGTTCAGTCGGTCAAACTGCAACAGCTCCCATTAGAGGCTGGGAACTTTTACACTTTTACTGCATTTTGTCTTAAGAAATAAAAAACACATCATTTCTATTTAGAATTTATCACAGTAATAAAACCAAAAGCAATCAATCTAAATATCCCTTTAGGTGTGGAAATAAAGAGTCTTTTTTATTCCTTTTTATGCCTAAAATTAACTGGATTGAAAATATATCACCAGATCTGAATCACTCTTTTCACTGCCATACGGAGATTTTACTCTGTATGCAGTTTTATACTGGAGCCATATTATTTGCTACAGGTGTGACAAAAGAGAAGAAGTCTGAGTTTTCTCCTTGATGTGAGGTAAACGGGGCACACAAGAGTGAGAGTCCAGGGTTCATATAACAGACTCAGAGCAATTTGATCTTTTAAAGAAACACCCAGAACCGATACTACTGCTTTTGAAGTAGCTTTATTTACTCTGCAGGGAAGGTATATCCACCCCGGGTGGTAAAAATAATGTAGCTGGAGGGGGCATATGTAGACCAGAGGTGGGATTTATACCTCCGTCACGAAATGTTATTAGGCCAGATCTGACAAACAATGAAAGAACACTGAATTATTGGTCTCAGGTGAAAGAGATCGTTGGAGTTTAACACTGAGAATGTACTGAAATAAAAACAAGTATACATTAATCTCTGCTTTCTGCATTATTGTGGAGCAAATTGTAATTGTAGATTAAGTAAACAATTAATTTTATTTTATTTTAAATTAAGTAATTAAATTAAATTAAGTAATCATTTTAATACTCAAATAAAATAAACAAAAACAGCTTCAGCGTTACAACAAAAAAATATTGAGTGTAATGAAGGATACAATTTATTGTAATCAGATGGCAATGTTTGGAGACGCTCTTTCTATAAATGTTATTTTTGGCGGGGGAGTCCACAAACTACATTGTTAGGGAGAGTGCCTCTTATGAGTTCTGTGTTTTCTTATATGTATGTTGGGTTCTCTATACAAAAAAACTCAGAGTTTTCATTGCTCAACAGTACAATTAATCTTCTTTCACTGAGTGAATACCCACACATCATTGTAACTCTGCACTCTTGTATGAAAAATCTAATTTGTTCTTTGGTCTGGCTATAAGAAAGGACCATCACACTTATCAGACCAGTCTGAACTTCTCATTCTCACATGGAGCATCTTTCATAGATGCTGAACTAAAACGGTGCCAAACAACCAATAATGAATACTCTCTAAGAGAAACAATACTTCAGTGTTCTTTCATTGCTTATCTGCATCCAATTCAATGTTCTTACGAGAAAAAAAACTGTGCAGACGTTGAAGGAGGGCATTTTTCCAGTTTTGATTTGAAAACAATGACTTTGACTATGAGCCGAATATCGACAGAATATTGTCAAACCAAAAAGAGTTTGTGGCGTGCCACTTTTAGCCAACTTCACGAGACACAAATACTCCCATGATCGTCTGCTGTGTCAGACCGACTCATGACACGGAGCCGTTCTGACTTATTGTGGTGCAGATAAATGATTTGATAAGCAACAGGGAAGGTGCAGCATGCAGGTCACTGAGTGGGATCACAGACCTGCCGACGTCATCCGCTCAATGAAGACGAGTCTAAGGGGCTGAAGCCTGGAGGAAATCGTGAAGATTTCTGATATGATTTGACCTGCGACAGTTTTAAAGAAACAACACAGATTAATGAATAAAATTAATGAATGAATGTTTTAATTTCAACAGACATATCTTTATTCTTTATATAGACATTCAAGTACAAATAGATGCATCTTGAACTTATAGTTGCATATGACTAAAAAAAACTCTCTAAAAGTGATTCTGTGATGGTCGTTTCTCTCTCTCTCTCTCTCTCTCTCTCTCTCTCTCTCTCTATATATATATATATGCCAACTTTCACGAAGATGTTTTTGATGTTTTTATTTGTTTTTCAGTAATATCGTAAAACCCCAAAATCAGATACAAAATAAAAGGTTCTTCCATTCGAGTGAGTCCACGTACGCTCTCACATTCTTCGCATTAAGTTACTAATTTGATTCTTGCCTTCCGCAAAAACGTCTGAAGGAGCGAGATCAGATCATTTCCTGGAAGAACCGAATGAGCGTTATCCACCATCATCTTCCTCTGAATGTTGGCTTTGTTCTTTGGCGAACAAACGCAAGCCAAGATGATTTTAAATCCACACAGCGTGTTCGAGGCGTGGGAAACGTCTCCGGTACAGTGGTCAGATGGCTGGAAAAGCAAATCGGAAACACTCGCCTACTATTGTCTTCACGCTCTGTCAAACATTTCTTTAAGAGCCGGTTCAGTTCTTCTACTCATCCTTAAAAGTGTCCACAAAATTTACTCTTGCAGGTTTTTATAGCTTCCCTATGAAAATGACCCATAGCGTCAGAAATGTCACCCCTCCAGGCTCTTATAAAGACTCCCAGTTGTACATCACTGCTGCCCTCGGGCACTCCTCCTCTTCGCTCTGTGCCAGAAATACAGTAAAGGCAGCAAATACAGGATGTCGAGTTGAGTGAACAATGTAACCGGAGAAAGGAGGTGCAGCGCTGACAGTTATGGGTTAACGGGGATCTCTCTGGCTGCTTCGCCCGAGTCCATCAGTATTTATCAGAAACATTCCTTCCCTGCTCCTCCCGGGAGGAGGCGAAGGACGGTGGTTCACATTGCTCAGAGGGCTGATGTGTGTACCACTGCACCGCTCCAACAACACGTTTCTGTGAATACAAAGTAATGACGCCACAGTATTTGTGGTATTCCGTGTCCCACAGGTTGTTTATGACCGGAAGCTAAAGCAAAATGACAGGAGCAGTTTTTGTTCTTATGTCTAGTTTATATTTTCTGACATTGTGACAAACTGTCACGATGATACGTTACGGATCTCCGTCAGTCAAGTCCCTTTATTTATTTCTCTGCAAGTTTTGATAGTTGTTTGTGATTCAGATTGTAATATCTGAAGACCGTGAACTGTCCTTAACTAAATGCACGGCTTTACGTTTGACTGAATGATCCTTCATGTCCAGTTAGCTGACACAGAAGAAGGACAAAGGTGCCCCGTCAAGCATGAACTATGGAAAAACAAAAGCAAAACAATTGTAAGCACATATTGTGTACATTAAAAGTCTCTCTGGACAAAACACACTCTTTAACATTCCCCACACAAAAGTTTTTGGCTTCTGTGCAGCATTGTTCCACAGAGAGACTGAGACGTTTACACAGCGCGCACACACACACACACACACACACACACACACACACACACACACACACACACACACACACACACACACACACACACACACACACACACACACACACACACACACACACACACACACACACACACACACACACACACAGCTGCTCTTATGAGTTAGTTTCATGTTCTTGAAGTTGTTGGATTAAATATCAATGAGAGAATTAAATCTCACTTTGGTTGCAGTTGTTGCCATTTTCTTTCACCGTGATGCTTCTCAGTGACCTCATGCTGTCTAACATCCAGAACCCCAACCTTAAATAAACCTCACGCCCTATAGTTGGACTGCATTTTAAAATATTCACGCCGATGATTAACTTCATTGTTTCCAGTGCAGTGGAGCCACTGTGGGCTCGGCCGCACTCATCACTCATTTCATTCTGCATTTTGGGGTCTTTTTTTTTCTTTAGCTTTCTTTATATTGTCCATTCATCCATCCATCCATCCATCCATCCATCGTTTTCTTGGCTCAGGAGTCACCATATCACTGAGCAGCCTTATTTAGACCATATCATTTAAGAACAGGTCTTTCACTATATGAGATCCTGTCCAACAATTCCAGTATGTTAACTGTCTGATTTGTTGTTCTTCCCTCTCCCATCTTCACATTGATCATTTTCACATTTCCTTATCTTTTTCATATTCATTATACTTTTCTTCTGAGCTTTAAATTGCTCTCCCACACTCCATATTGCATATTTTCTATGTATTTTTTGTGTTATTTATACTGCAAATAAACCTTAAAGTGTCGGGCAGAATGGTTCTTCTGTGTGGAGATTCATTATTAAAATCCCTGAAGTGTCCTGTAACTGCAATTGTGATTCTTTGCTATTGTTCATCCCTCACTCATGGTATCATGCACTTTACTGACAAGCTTTTCCTTCTTCTGGCTCTGGTATATTATATTAAGTACACATGCGCTTACAGTACGCAAAGTTTGTGGCCGCCGACCGGTTTTGGATTTGACCTTGAGCATATTTCAAACAGACCACCCAAAGGGAGGGGCATTTGTTTTGAGGTAGATAATAAATCACTGAGGATGTGCGTGTGTATGTGTGTTTTCTTTGCGTTAGAGTTTCAGCACTCCTGTGACTGACCTTTCTGAGAGCATAGCATCTTCCCCAACAGCCCCTCTGCTGATGGACGCCAATGCATACAAAGCATGCCAGCTCCACCCAGTCAGTACGACACACACACACACACACACACACACACACACACACTGCAGCGCTGTTTCTGTCCTGTTGATGAAATGTGTTTCCCAGCCCTTAAAAATATAACCATCAGACCTGAGTGTTTTAGATCCAAAATCGCATCTTGAAAAGATTATTACAATCAATTATTTGTGTGTTTTCACCCGGTCCCAAGTTTACATGCAAATTTAACGGTTCCTATAAGAGATCACAGACAATACCAGGAAACCCAATTCCCAATTCATGTCTTTACAATGCTGTAATGTTTGGAACTGCTGTGTATGATTTGTTTTGTTTGGCTGTGTCAGTGAATAATCCCAGAAAAGAAGACTGTCAAAGTCCCTTTATTGTTGGATAAATGATGGAAATCCATATCAGATATCAATGCAGTCCAACCTGGATCTCTTTTTACTCTTGGGTAGACAACAGGCCAATGCTCCACAGAGAGACGTGTTTCCGTTTAACTCATCTGAAACAATTTGTTGTCCAATTCTCTCAAATCAAAGCAAATGTTCTTGAATCACCTTCAAAAAGAAGGACCAGACTGAACTATTCAGTGAAGAAGTCTGCAGCCTGCTGCTTTGAAGGCACATATACTTTAATTTGCTCATTACATTTTGTTGCAGAGCAAACAAATGGACTCTTATCCTGCAGTTTTAGGCAACAGATGATCCAAATAACCAGGAGAGATCAATGTTCCAATCCTCAAACCATGGATGAAACCTAAAAAGGTCTCATTCATTTAAAAAGCATGTGAGAGTGTGTCAAGTTAGTAAAATTATAATGTATCTGTCTGGGTTTAATAAGGTCTGACCTTGATCAGGACAATGAGAAATTATAAATCATATGGAAATATGTGTATAATGCATGTAATATAGAGTTCAAGCTTGTTGTGTCTTTACCCATCTTCACCTGTTGGCAGCTCACATTCACTACTTTTTTAAAACGGTTGACTCATAGACATAATTAGACTGTTGCAGACTGTAGAGTTTTTACAAGACATAATTATCTAGGTATATATTTTTCCTGAATGAGAATGTGACGTGGTGTCCTCAGTTTGTAAAAAGAAAACAAGAACATCACAGATTCCGAGTTAGAAGAGTAGCTTATTATATCCATGTTACGTAAGGACATCAACAAATAAATCTTTCACTGTGTCTCCTCTCCTTCTCCAGTTGGCACCGGCATTTATTGATCCCAGAGAGAAGACAACTGCCTCACAGATCTCTGGTTCATCCTCGATGCCCCTCATGGAGTCCTCCCCTCCTCCCTTTGCCCCACTGGGCAGCCTGCCGCCGTACAGAGACCGCGATCTCCCTGCCTGAGGTCCACAGACCTCCTCAACCGGCACAACTTCCAAAACACGAAAGACAGAAAAAAGCACAGTGAGAAGGGAAATCAGGTGCAACTAAATTACATGAAGTTATTAGGATTTTATTGGTCCGCATGGGATCTGTTCTGATCAGAATCAGCTGATTGCAATGAGTGGATCCGTATCAGGCTTTCTGCCCAGCGTCACAATGGCACAGTTGTTACGATCTGGCAGGACGACTGGAAATATGGGAAATGTGTGACCACCCAGGAAATGTCTACTCAGAATAATTGCACAATCAATTGCGTGCAAGCGCCTTACTGTGAGGTACCGAAATTTAGTGGAAAGAAGGATATAGTGAATAAAGAGCAGTACAAATAAAAGCCACTGTCTTTGGTTCAAGTGGAAACTGAACTTCTACTGTACATGAATAACAGACTTATTTTCCCCAGAGTCAACATTTTCCTAAGTGAAACAAGTTTTGACGAAAGCCTGAATTCATCTGAATCGTGACCACACCGTTACCATGACGATGAAGGCTCAGAGCATTATCTCCTGATGTTTCAGCCGGCGAGTGTGGCTGTTCTGCTATTTTGTAAAATGGTTGTAAATGAATGCTATGTTATCTCTAAAGTAGCTCCCTGAAGTTGACTTCATGTGTAGAAGTGGGACCAAAACTTCCTTGCGGGAGTCAAATTTTGATGGTCTTTTTTTCTCGCTATGCTTAATCTATCGCATACACATGAATATTGGGGCTGTGTGTGCTTTCGCTGGTATGGACACATCAGCCTCAGGTTTATCTGGACAAGATTTGTGTTCCATGAGGCCCCTCAAGCATGTGATTTTCACATTGTTTATTTTACCAACTACAGCCTCTTAGAATGTGTTTTGAATCAACAAAACTGTATGAAATAAATTGAATATATATTCAAGCACATTAGTCCGGACTGTGTTTATCTCCACGTGTTACCTTGTGTGTTTTCTTCAGTAAGACCCGTTGACATTCACCGTCTCCAGCTCCTGATGTCCCTGCCTGGCATTCATGTATTTACAACAGACAACATTACATATTTTAATGTACAGTAACAGCTTTTGACTTACAAAAGCTAAAAAAAGAAAAAGTCAGTGTTAAGGTTGTTGTCATACAGAATAAAGACTTTTAACAACTACTTTATTTTAAGACCTCCCCTCCTGCCATGTGCCGTCCTCTCCTCCTCCTGCCTCCTTCCTGCTGCTAAACATACAGAATGTCTTCAGAGATGCAGGTCTAATGTGAAGCATGAATGTGAACCGTTTTATAACTAAACAGAGGAAATAAATCAGTCATGATGGAGCATCTCACTATATAAATATTCAGAACACTGGTGGACTAATGCTGATGATCACCTAATCTAAACCTGGTAGTTTATTACAGATTGCTGCCATGATAAATGACGCCAATAAATGACCAATTACATTTATGTCAAAATCTACATTCAAAACTCAAATTATTTTGTGACGTCGACGTTGACGATGATCAACCAGGGAGGTTGGCCTCAGTGCAAGAAGACTTCATGAGAGAAGTAGAGGGTTCACCTAATGAAAAGCACTTGGAGGATTTGGACCATTCAGAGTCTGTCAACAGGTATTTGTCCAAACTTTATCGCTCTGAGGAATTTTAGCATTTTAAGAAAAAAGACTAACTAAACTGAAACTAACCATTTTTCTTTCTTGCTTATTAAAGATCACCACAACAAAATGAAGAGGAGACACAGTGCATGACTTGTGACTGCCCCCCCCCCCCCCCCCCCCCCCCCCCCCCCCCCCCACAGGAGAAGAACCAATCCAACAGTAACACAAGTAAGCACATCAATGACAAGACAAGCTCTTATTCATAATTGAAAAATGCCTGGAGCAGTTGGATGGGCTTTATTTTACATATAGTTCATTAGATAGCTGCACTAACCTTGGTAGATAGCCTGTTTAACCAGCATTGTTTTACACAACAAACATCATTTTGTAAAGGAGAAAGCAAAGGAGAATATCTACAGTGGGGATCGGAATTTTGGGCACCCTGAGTCAAAATGTGTATAAATGTGAATAATGAAGCCAATGGAAGCTGACAAAGTCTCCAAAATGCGTCATAGTACAAATGAATCCATCGTGGATTCTGAGATGTTTTTTTGGATCATTGTCCATTTGTAGAAGCCATACTCTCCTCAACTTCAGCTTTTTCACAGACGGCGTCACGTTCATGTACAGAATTTGCTGGAATTTAATTGAATCCATTCTTCCTTCCTAGCGGTGAAATGTTCCCTGTGCCACTGGCTGCAACACGACCCCAAAGCAAGATGGATCCACCTCCATGCTTAGCAGTTGGACAGATGTTCCTTTCATGAAATTCTGTTACCTTCCTTCTTCAAACGTACCTTTGCTCATTCCGGCCAAAAAGTTCTATTTTTACCTCCCACAGGACTTGTTTCCAAAATGCCTCAGGCTTTCCACGTGTTCTTTTCCCAACTTCAAACGCTGCTTTTTGTGGTGAGGAGAGGTTTTCTTCTGAAGACTCGTCCATGAAGATCATATTTGTACAGGTATCGCTTTATAGTTGAATAGTGTACCACAACTCCAGAGTCTGCCAAACCTTCTTAGATGGTTCGTGCAGTCAAACGTGGGTTCTCACTTGCTTTTCTCACAATCCTGCGAGCTGTTCTGTCTGATATTTTTCTTGGTCTTCCAGATCTTGTTTTTACCTCCACTGTTCCTGTTGACTGCCATTTCTTAATTACTTTCCGAACAGAGGAAATTGGCACCTGAAAACGCTTTGCTATCTTCTTATAGAACTTCTCCTGCTTTGGGAGCATCAATTATCTTCAGTTTCAGAGTTGTAGGCCACTGCTTAGAGGAACCCATGGTGCTGGATTGTTGGGACAAGGTCAGATGAGTGTGGGTATTTAAAAACCTTTGAAATTTGCATCATCTGGTCTTTCCTGATGATGATTGAGAACAAGCCATGACCCTGTCAGGTTAATTAGGGTCTCAGCTTTCCTAAGGGGGCACTACAAAGTATTAACTATACAGGGTGCCAAGACTTTTGCAGGAGTTGTTTTTTTTTTTTGACGTTATGGGAATGTCTCATCTGTAATCTGATGCCTTTTGGAGATTTTTCCAGCTTCCCTTGGCTTCATTATTCACATTTATGCACATTTTGACCCGGGGTGCCCAAACTTTTGATCCCCACTGTATAAACAAATAAAACATTCCAAAAACATCCAAACACTGCTGCATGAAGATGAGTCTTGTTAGAGCCCAGTATGTGACAACGACCCAAAATGTAACAGCAACCTGAATTGTTCTAAAATATACTGTAATAAAACTGATGATACTGATGATTGGAGAAATAGACCTAGAAAATAGAAAATGACCTGGGCAACAGCAATCATACGTACCATAAACTGTTTATAGATCAGTGCCGTGCAGGCAGGGGAGGCAGTGCCTACTCAGGGCTGAATTGAAAGGAATGAAAAATTAATTTTGAATATTTGTATAAATTATAATATAATTATAATTAGTTTTTCAATTTACGTTAGCTCACAGTACCTATAGGTTTGAAAGTATCAGCATGTTGTGCTTTTCCTAGCCCAAATGACTCAACACCGCTTTTTACTCGTGCACTGTCTTACTGTGAAGGCCACACTCTCTCCTGGAGGAGGAGTGGATGTGTGAGTGAGGCACTGAGCTATTAGATGTGAGAGGTATCGCTTTGATTTTGTTTTGATGGTCAGACCTTTGCACTGAACCATACATTATTGGAAAAGAACAAATCTTGTTTATTTATTACACTTTATTTTCGTTGTCCAAATTTGCTGTATTGAGTTTCAAACTGAGTTGGTCTATCATTCTATCAATTGTTTTACTTAAGGTTTTAGTAAGAGGCATAACATTGAGAAGTATAATTATATAATGTTAAAAGTTATCATTTTTGCATTTTAATCATCTGATATTCAAAAGTGAATAATTTCGATCACGTTATTTGTCTTGTTTTTTTCATGTCAGAAGGTTGTTACTGAAAGAACCAGTTCAATTTCCAGACAACCTCAGTAAATACATTTTTTACCACAATCAAATGGATTTTCACCAATATAAACATTGAAACGTGCACCTGTGTGTGCTACTAAATTAGTCTTTGTTCTACCGAAATATTTAGTGTACAGTCCTGTGATGACAGAATCATTAAGCTTTACATCTTAAGCCATTTTGTTGTGGAGAAAAAGGGAGAAGCAGAGTTTCTCAGTGGTTTGCGATGTAGTTCGTGTTTGACATTTCTGCTTAAACTAATTACGGATCGGTCAGGTTTCCAACATGTGTCTCCCCCCCAATGTTAAACTGACTCCTACGCCCTTGCCTACGCCTTTGGGTAGAACTATCAAATGTTTTTTTTGGAACACACATTACCAGAATTGAAAACGAAGTGAAATTGAATTAACTTTCGTCTCGTGGCACTTTTATACTACAATATACTATTATACTTCATACAACGATATCAGGATTGGTAAAAGGCCAAGAATTAAATCTGAAGTCATACAACTATCTTTCCAAAGCAAGTGTAGGTTTATCGTTGCCAAAAATCTGACATGCATCTAAATCAAGCTTTACGTCGCCGCAATCCAGAGTTCATGGCGAGGTGGAAAAAGTCCACCAGTGCAAGCAATGATTACAGACAGTAAATTAAAGAACCACTGAACAGATAAGGATAAGCCTTTAAACACCTGGTGAAATGTAATTAAAATGTGCCATCTGAGATCGAGAAAACATGGTTGGTTAAAGGGTTTACAGCCTAGACTGCTGTCGCTATGAAAAGTTTTGAAACATAAAAAAAACTGAACAATAACATAGATCACCTTAGAGAACTGAGATTTGTTTTGGCTATTGACATATAAGAAATAGGATAAATGAAATTATGGCTGAATGGCTGGAAGGCTACTTTCTGAGAGCATGAGTGGGAAATCAGATGGAAAAACATGAGGCATTTCATCACTACTATCCAGAGGGTGTATAAAACGGTGTTGGAACAAATTATTAAAGGGTTAAACAGAACTGATTGGCTGTCACTTCTCTTGGGACAATCTAAAAAAATGTCTGGAAACGAAATTTCAAATCAGGATTAAATTCGTCTCTCTGACAATTTTATGTCAGTACCATAACAATAGATCTTCAGCGTGACGCAGACAAATATAGAAAGTGGTTGGAAAAAGAAGCTCCAACATTATAGGACTGGTTAAAAATAATTCACAATGAGAAAAGCTCATGTTCTCGATAAAAATGCAAAAGGTAAAATGTGACAATGTGTGAACTCAGTCCAATATTTCACATAGAACTGCAGGGCTTTAATGGAAGTTATAAACTAACTTCACATGGGAAAAACTGAATTTGACATCCTCCTACTCAGTTTTTAACTAAATCGCATAGAATATTATTGTGATTGTGATTAATACTTTTATTTTGCTTATGTTTGTCATATTATGTATGTATATGTATCTAGTTTTTTGTTTATGTGTCATCAAGTTTTAATACCTGCGGTTTGTAAAATGATGCACCATCATGAGGTGCTACAGTTCCTGTTTAACAGACCTCCTGATTGATTGACTCACCTCTTTCCTCACGTACTGCCTTCATATGATGCAGTTCATTGCCGCTCTTCTTGTATTACTTTTGTGTTACTCGCCCTCCATGATGATTAAAGCTTGTTGGGTGCGGTTTAGATGTTGATTTAGGTCCTTTATTATGACTTGTGGCAGTTTGCTCTGCAGCATCACTTCACGTTGAAATGAAATCAGTAGATAACAAACTGTGAGGCCTGGTAACAGGGTGGTTATGGGTGAAAACAGGGAGTTTTGACCTTAAGCCAGTTCTGTGGGGAATTACTGGATACTTTTCCTCTGTAAAACACTCAGACTTCCAAAGATGATGGAAAAATAAGGAAAAACATCCACTAAGATACTGAAACATGGTTGCTTAAGAGCCAGCAGTAAAAACACACGACCATCAGGAAAACGTTTAAATAGACTGAAAGAGAAATCGATGTAATGGTTCAATTGTTAGAAGGGGAAATGTCTGTAGCAGATTTCAGAGCCTCCAGTAGTTGTTGAGATGTTTTGGTGAAAACCACAAATGTCAAATCAGCAAAAAAGTGAGGATCACCACAGTCTTTAAACCTCAGAAGGCCATAAACTTGAGCACTAACATGATGGTTCTGTTTTCCTCTGTCGACCATGGTCCTGTTTCATTCATCTCACTGCAATGAAATACATTAAACCTGCACTGTTGCACGACAACATTACTCCTGATTCATATGCTGCTCCTATATCCATTACCTTGTTCTCATTGTAAGGTTTTGTCACTAATTTGATTCATTACTGCACAGATTTGTACGTCACCACTTATTGTCACAATCCTATGTTGTTGTGATTTTCATATTGCTATGGCAATAAAGCCGTCCTATGTCCTTTTTGACATATAACCATCTGTGTCCCAAATCCTGCTTTACAGACCATTCTTCTGTGGCCAACCTTTATAAAAAGGTACATACACGTACATATCAGTATGTACGTGTGAGCTGCTGCTCAGTGGCGGACTAGTCAGAAATCCAGGAGGTGGATCAGGCTGCACATTTCACGCTTTCTGCTTCACTCTGGGTTGTTTACTTGAATAAAACCACACATACATGGACAATAAACTATATCATCAATTCATACATCTTTGATCCTGTGCACTTTTCTTTAAATAAGGTTTACAGACAAGGAAAAGAAACTGCAGCCCATGTCTTGTCTTTACTATGCAGGCCTCTGATGTGATCGCCAATAACAAAAATAAATAAACAGAACCAGGTTAGAAATCACCAACAGTTGTGCAACCTGCTGAAAACACAATAAGTGGTATTTATGTATAATAATCCATCCACTGTAAAAAAAAAAAATATATAATAATAATAATAATAATAATAATAATAATAATAATAATAATAATAATAATAATAATAATAATAATAATAATTTCAGTTCAAAATGCTTCTTGTTAAAGAAGTAAATCTGTTCCTTTCCCCACTTTCGTCTGTGTTTCCAACATGGCTGACAGGACTGCAACTGTTATGTAAATCAGGCTGATGACATTTTAAGAGCAACATCGGAAGAAGACCATAGTCATACAACAAGGTTTAATGTGTACCTTTAGAAATGTGCTTTATTGCATTAAAAACAATTTAGTGCTCAATTTGACTGACAAAAGCACAAAAACAGCCTTCATAAAACTGCAGTTTTGTTTTTTTAATATGTTCGGTGGAAGTATATATACTTATTTGTCAGATATATTCCACTTTGCAGATTATATCCCCAACGTTTCTGAACCTTTCAAAGGTACTAACTACCAGCCTAAAAACCAACCCCAAACTAAATGTAGGCCTCTGTTCCAGCAATCATGACTCATGATGAAGAATTTAGTGCATCGTAGGACTTCATGTGATCAATGTTAGTTACTGAGAATAGCCTTCTCCTGTATACTCCACTCTTCTCTTTCTTGAATATTTTGTATTGTTGCATAAGAATTTCAGTATATTCTACATAATTGATTTCTATTTGACTTTTATGTTCCATCCAGGATTAGAAAAAAACAGCTACTATTACAAAAGTGACCATCTCAGGTGGATCATCCAAGAGATTTCTGCACAGACACACAGCTGGTTAGTTATCAACGTATGATTTGGAGTTTTTGATGTCACAGTGAGATCCAACCGTTGATGACAGCATGCTGGGAGAGACTGGAAGTTCTTCCATAAATAAAGGTAGATTCATAAATATACAGTAAAGACTGCACGCGGGCTTCAGGGAACACAAAGCAGCATGCGTCCTGTAATGTGAAGACATCCTGTGGTAGATATGCAATCCTCAAAAGTCAAATATTTTCCCGCCAAAGCACAATTAAACTGAATTCTCTCCGTGGTTGATACTCATGTAGATGCTGACAGAAGACTACATTAGAGTTGACGTTAAACCACATGACAGCAGTTATATTTGTGGCATTTCCCCCCCATAAAAACCTGAAGACATGCAAAGAAAAAAAGGGGCTTTTGGTGTCAGACATGAATGTGAAATCAGTCCCCACTTTATTTCATGCTGTTCTGTGACTGATTCAGTCCACATGTGCTGCATCGCCCTTCATGCTTGGCATTGCTGTTGTTTCAGCTTCCCCAAAGATATGATGGCTCAGGGGTTCACGCTGAGATTCACTCAGCAGCCAGGAGGTAAACGATCCTTTAACACGGCAAGGGCCTTTCTCGAAAAGTTGAAATGTACCGCACGAGAGGAGCAATGCCACATAAGAAGAGCCACTCTGTGGGTCAACGATGCAAAGATTTGTTTTTGTGGCTCTCTGCTGGAGTGTTTTGTTTCGGGTGGGAGGTGGAACTGTGGGGTCAGTGGCAGGACAAGCGGCTGGTTCAGATCTCATCCACTGCTGACTGATGGATCGGGTGCAGCTCTGTTGGTCACATTTGACATTTTTCATGTTTGCTTTTTTATTTTTTCCCCCTCAGTCATTCTGCATTAGTGCTTGTTTCAGTCATTTACCTCCCAAGCCTGGTTTGTTCCCCTGCAGCCGGGTGTAATTGTTCTGTCCAGCACTGACATGTAAACACAAAACACCAAGTCTGTTACAACAGCAGCTATCGATAGTCAGCTGTTGGTACTTTTTTCATACATTTGAACTGCAGGGCTGCTTTTTCTTTTCAGTCTGCATTAGAATTTTCAGAAATCGTGTGCTTTTTTTCACCCTTAAAACTCCTGTGTCCTAAAGAAAGAGTTACTTCTGTCAGTTAATGTGACGCAGCAACAATCCAACTGCACGTTTGTTGAGCAATTAAGAAAGACAATCAAAAATACTTTTAATCAGTCAGACATGAATCTGAGACAGTTTTCACAATAAATCCATTCAGATGCAGACTGAACATCACCCTTCATTCATAATGATGATTTCAGCTTTATTTCTACTGTTAAAGTTTATGTGGTTTCAATTAAAGAGAAGCTGAAAGCTCAGGGACTTTATCTAGGACTTTTATTGTTATCACCTGTTGCTGATGTAACTCACTGACAGCAGCTGCTATCTACATGCACATTATATAGAAATCGCTGTAGGTTTTAAAATGTTCCCAGCTATCGAGAACCACTAGTGCAAGGCAAACTTATCAGATGAAAAAAGGAGCCTGACAAAGTTTGTTTTTTAAGTCAGGAGAGAGCAGAATAAATGAGAGGGATTAACGTCCAAACGTCCTCCACATTCATCACTGGGTCATCCACAGTGTGAGCAACCTGCACATTTCGGCGTAGTTATGAAATGTAATTGTCATGATTTCTTTGGCTTGTTTAGGCTACATTGACAACTGCATTCACAAATGCTTTGAAATTAAACAAAACTCAGTAATCACTTGCGTTTGTGGTGAGAAATGTCCAGTTTTCCATCTGGAACTGTGGTGCCACTTCATTAATAAGATTATTTGAAAGACTTGTGACCAATGAAACGCCCTACAGAGGAATATTTGTTCAGTCTTCTTGAGGAGGAACATTAAAAGCAACTAAATGCAAACACTGATTTAATATAAGCAAGGTTAAGAAAGCCTAACAGAATCAACACTTCATGATTCTGCATTAAACAATGAATAAACCTTGAAAGCAGCACTAAAACCAAAAACATGACAAAGTCTTTTTATGTCTTCTTCTTGTTTATTTGACGTCGGTAATGAGACAAGGGAGCAGACTTTGTTGTCTGCAGTGTGATTCATGGTGACTGTAATTGCTGCACTTAGAAAGTCATAATCTAGTAGAGGTTTGTCAAAATGTGGGGGTGATAAGCCCCCCTGCCCCCCTGTTTACAACCCCAGAGCCTCGCCTGAGCCCCACAGGCTCCGACTCATGACAATCTGTCATTTCTGCTTAAAAGCTGAACTCCCGTCTTGTCAATACAGTCAGTCGATCAGATTTTAAAATGTCTTTGTTGTGAGAATAACTTATGGTTTTACTATCCACTTGTTGCTTTTCATCATGATTTCATTCTATTCTTTAAAATAATCTATTTTATTCATATTACACACATGGGGGGGTTAAGGGTCATGCTCAAGAACTAAAGAGTGACTTGAAACTGATCCTGCAGTTATTCTTCAACTAGACAGAGTCACTAATGGTTTCTTCAAATAAAATTAAATAGGGGGAAAAAAAGGTGTGGGGGGGGGGGGGGGGGGAAGGAGCTCGTCCTCTTGTTTTTACTGCAACTGCTTCCAATCCACATTGTTAAACTGTCTATCACTGCAGGATGACTCTTTTTATCTTATAGTAGGTTAGAAAACATACAACATATCACTTATTGAAACCTTCAGAATACCTGATAATGTGCATTCTGATCATACAATATGTCACGAAATATATCAAAGTATAATAGATTGAAAGATAATAACAGTACCACATTATGAAGTGGCTCTTTACCGCGCGCCCTCTGCTGCCCAAACCCAACAATTACGTTGAAAACGCCACACTTGAATTTTTAGTGCCTTTCTTTTCTCATAACCTCTTTTACCACCTCGTTACATTCATAATAGTCTTCAAAGTGAAAACAGGAGGTCAGCTTCATTTTAAAATGAGGAAAAAAGAAGCTCAATTAGTCACTAACTTCACTGCAAGTTCGACTGTTTGTGAGCGCTGATGCAGGAAAGATCATGTAAGAGTTTTGTTTTCTTGTTTCCAGGGGGAAATGGCTTTAAATTCACCACGTGTTGACGCTGTGCATGACCCAAAGCCATGCCTCATCTAAACTAGTCCCCTGCCCAAACGAATCATTTCGATGTGTTCACATCATCAGAATGAAAATAATAAATGAACTAAACAACCATAGTACTAAAATATATGCTTTACAAATGAGTTACAGTTAGAACTAGACAAAACACATTGAACCAAAACGGAGCCGTGCTCAGACGTTTTCTGTACAACCATCGGGCTTCACTCAAAAATGTAATAAAGCAACTTAAAAAAATAAAATAAAATAAAAACAACTGTTCCCAACAAGACATAGACTGATCAAGTCTAATAATTTCATTGTGTGTCTCTCCTCCTGTTGTCCACCTGGTGGCAGCAAGACCATAACTTTCCAATCTTCCTAGCGCAACCTTTATTTTATTTTTATTTTTTGCTGGGTTTATGTTGGGCATTTTTCCACAAAAAGAAAATCATCTCCTGATTTTGATGAGCGTCCTTGGATTTCTGACGCAAACAAAACTTTGTTTGGTTTTCAATTTTCAGTGTCATTTTGGTTCCAAAGACAGGCCAAGAGTAAAGAACATTGCTCCGTCCAGTCATTAATCATATTGGGGTCAGGATCTCGTGTCAAATCAGCAGATTCCAGAAAATCTTGGATTTCTCTCAAAATTCATATAAATAAAGTTATTGCACCGAGCAAATAGTGAACAACATATACCCTTTGTCTTCTTTCATTGCCCTGACCGAAGCTTTAAAAAGGGCTAATGATGTGCAGTAAAACAAGTTCATCAAGTCATTACATTTCACCTATTACCTCAATAACATTTCTGTGATTGTTTGACAATATTAAATATCTAACTTTTGAAATCGTTGACCCACACCTGCATATTTACAAAGTTATGGTTTCGGGGGCTTAAATTAATTGCACACTATTTGCTGGTATGGTGACAAATATGAAACAAAGACCTTCTGAGACGGTCACTGCTGGTTTCACATGCAAGATATGACCTTTATATTGTAATCTCAGATTTACCAGTTGACCCAGGTTGCCTGAATATTTTTGTTATTGACTGTAGACAACCAAAAAAAAAAAAAGGTTTCCAGTTCCAACATTTAAGTTTAAACTGTAAAAAAAAAAACTAATAAACAAAAAAATACTCAAATGCATCTTTGAATTGTGTTTTCTTTTATCATTTAACACACATTAAGTGATTCTGTGTGTCAAAGGGCAGAAACACTCACAAAGAGACTGAAAACAACCAGAGAACTTCACAAACACAAACAGAGACATTCAAAGCACCACGACCACATAAAGATGATCTCAATAACTTTAAAATGAGCACAAAAATAAAACAAGACCAAACCATTGCCACAAAGAGACAAATGATCAAATTCAAACAACAAAGTTCATGTAATTAATATGAATATTCATAAATAAATATAACACCACTTTATAACTCGATATATAGTTTTGCTTTTTAAACCAAAATGGTTACGTTTTTTTAAATGAGCTAAAATTAAGATGTGACATTTTATTAATGTTGTAACTGTAATGAAAAAAATCTCATAAAGAATGAGCATCATAACAAAAAGATAGACAGAAAATATAGGGGGGGGGGGGGGAGCCTTGTAGGTAGAAACAACATTAATGATACTGAGGCAAATAACATGCAGCCTAAAAGCTTGAAAAGAGAAAGGTTGAAACTCTTTTAAGTGCCTCATTCGTCACTTCTGATTTCAACACAAGTGTCTCTTTGACAGTGTGTTTTACATGGAATTAAAAAGCTGCAGGGAGCCACTCCGGAGACGCTGAATTATCTTTAAACGGTCCACAAGAGGGGAGCGAGTGCTTCAGCGCTGATTTGTTGCTCTCACAATCAAGCCTTTAATCATCACTTGATTAGGTGCTATATTTCATAGTGACACTTCATGCAGGTCATGAACTTCCTGGAGCCTCTTCCCCTGCGCCTGGACGGCGTGTCAGCGTTGTCGCGCACTGTTATAACTCCACAGCAGAGCTGAGAGTGAATAGCAGGAAAACAGACCTAAATAACCGCGGCCGTGTGTCTACGTGCAGCAGTGACATTCACTGTTGTCGTGAGCATTAACACACTTCCTGTATGCACTCGCTGGTCCTCGCTCCTACCTGGACTTTGACTTCACTGTCATGTGAGAGAGCACAACCCTGGAATGTCACGAACAGCCCTCATCAGAATCAGATTCCATGACTCAGAGATTACGATCGATACTCGTGTTCCCGTGTGTCACCAGAACTAGAATGTTACTTCAAAATCACTATCACTCCTAAATTAATTCTATCGCAAAGGATCTGAATGAAATTCCACCTGAAAGGAGAATTCAATAAAGTCAAGTTCAATTCAAGGTCAAGGTCAATTTTAGGGCTCCTCATTTGACCGTAGAACAAAGTAGTTCCTTTTTGTTGTGGTTTTAACTTTGTCTTCACTCTTTTATTGTGAACAGATGTTGATGTAGATGATTAAGATTAAAAAAAAAAAAAAATGTAAAAAGAAACATGAACTCAAGACACATTTCTTTTCTCAGGGTTTAGCTTTTAATCAATTTCACCCTGTGACGCCGACATGTCTCACTGTTTAACATTACATTTAACTTTCCAAATGACAGCCAGTTTAAGATGGACCAAGAAAAGTTATATGATTTAGCAAACTTTAAAACTTTGTGTTTAGTGGATGCAACTGCATTCATCAAGAAAACAGAAGCAAATATGACATTAATATTGCACTCATTTCTTTTAAAAACAAATTCTTTGCCCAAGCTTTGTAAACACATTAAACATAGTGTACAATGGTGTGTATTTGTGCATAAAACCCAGTAGAATTTGTTATTGTGTTATCATTGTACTGATACGGCCCTTTGAGTACTGTACTAAATGAGTTAGAGATTCCTGATCTACACCGTAGTATGATTCACTTTCATTGAATCTAGTTTTCTATAACATTAAATAACATTAGTGCGATCTAACAGACTAAAAACACCCCCACCTCCCCCAACCTGGACCTGTGGCTGAAGATGAGTTTACATGGAGCATGCAGTACACCGGTCCAGGGTGTACCCTGCCTTCGCCTTTGCTTATTGTGGTGATGCAGGTGAGACAGAGTAAGAACATGAATCAGCTCCATGTAACATACTGTTTTTTTTTTTATGAGATATGTATTCTTCTCGAGCAGGCGTGAGCAGGGCTTTTAACTTGGCTCTCCACAGTAGTATAGTAGGTTCACTCAATTCATTCAAGGTGTGCCAAAATGTGGAGTTTTTAACAGCAAGTGCTCCACTGTCTGTTAGGTCACTGGGGCACAGTTTTCTTCGGAAATCAGCCTAAAAAACGTCACATTCCTGTCCTGATTGTTGACATGTTGATCCAGAGCGGTTGCTAAGCCACAAACAGTAAGCTGCTTACAGCTCTTAGTCATGTTTACTTGCACTTCCCCCCCCCCCCCTCAGACAACAGGCTGGGACACAGTGATTAGAGCAGTCCAACCAAGGTTGCCATATCTGTGAGACAAAACCTGCTCAAGAAAAGAACTCTGAATACAACAGTGTGCAACCTCCATCCATCTTCTATGTCACTTAATCCTGTGCAGGGCCTCAGGGCGCTGGATCCAATTCCACGTAACTATGGGTGAGGGAAGGATACATTACAGGGCAAACACACACACACACACACACACACACACACACACACACACACACACACACACACACACACACACACACACACACACACACACACACACACACACACACACACACACACACACACACACTCACATCAAGGGTCACCAATTAACCTCACATAGACAGAGAATGGAAACTCCACACACACAGGCCCCAGCAGGTATTTGAACCCGTGACCTCACTGTGAGGCAAGCACGCTAACCACTGCTTAAGCCCAACAGTGTTTCTAAATTCCATATTATATTAGACTTTGTACTTATTAAATCCCACACCTTCTCCATAAGTAATAACAACCTTTTTTTTTAGCTTCCACTTATTTAGACCTATTATATTAAGACTAATTATCTGTTAAAACGTTATAAATAAATTACATGTTTTGTTAAATGATGTAATGATATATGATAAAGTATAACCATGCTTATAGAAGGACATTATTCAGAATAAATCCTGATCCATATACTTTATCAGGAATAAATCAGTAAGATTTCGGTAAGAACATTCAGTCTGACAGTGTAGTTTATGTAGGAGAAGGAGGATGGGCTTAGACACAATAAGGAATTTTTTTGATTATTTGTTTATTTATATTATTTATTTGCTATTTTGCTTGGAAATATGGACATATATATATTGTTTGTAAATATGTACATAAGTAACTATGGGAGCGGTAGGAGTAAATAAGTTACACTTTGTCCAACTCCTTTTCAGATATGTTAGGTCATTCTGTTTTTTCTCTGCTTTGCTTTGCTTTGTTCTGTTCTCTTTGTTTGTTTTGTTGTTTTCAAAAATGTCATTTATTTCTCACATTTCCAAAAGATACTTTTCAATCAGCCAATAATTCTATGAAAAACAAGAGTATTTATCTCTGTGACTTGTATACGGAATATATATAAATATAGAAAAATATATAAAAGATATACAAATAAAATATATAACGTATAGAAATATTATATTTATAAAGAATATATAAATATTAAAAAAAGACAACCGTAACCTCATTTTACGGGAAACTGTCGGACCTGGCAACCCAGGCTCCCCCTCCCCTCCCGCCACGGATACGCTCCGTGTTTTCCCTCCCTCTGACTCTCGGGAGGCGGGAGCTGCGTGTCTGTGGGCGGGGCCTCGCGCTGCGTGATTCACAAACCTTATTTGTTCCTACTACTCGGAGCGCCATCTTGTTTGTAACTCTGGTAGGTGAGTGGTGGAGCTGGCTGGAGCTGGGTGCAGAGGGGGGATCCTGTTACCCTGCAGGCTGCAGCTTCTCTCTGGGAGTCTCTCCTGAGCTCAGACAGGCGCGGCCGCTGCTGCTGCTTCCCCTCCCCTCTCTCTCTCTCTCTCTCTCCCTCTCCACCTCTCTCTCTCCTGGATCTGAGTCTGGACGTGGACAGAGATGAGCATCGAAACGCTCCTGGAAGCGGCCAAGTTTCTGGAATGGCAAGCCCAGCAACAACAGAAAGCACGTGGTGAGTTAGTTTGCGTTTTTGTTTGCCTCTTTAATTCCGCACGCAGACGATTTCAGGCTCGAGGAGTTTGAGTCAGTGTAACTTTGACAGGCGGTCTCGCCATCTCGTTTTCTCTTTTACTTTCGTTATTCGTCCGCATGAGCTGTTGGTAAACTGACTTATGTGACACTGAGTGAAGCTTTAAGCGAGGCGCTGCAGTGGAACCTGCTGCATGGACAGTAAAACTGCACCGCTGCAACGCACGTACACACACATACGCACGCACGCGCGCACTGCATATAAAACAAACGCGGAGGGTCATGAAGGGCGGTGGCGCGTTTTACATAATGACTTGACACCGTCAGTCCGGTATCAGATGTCTGCTGTTCTGAGGGCCCCCCCCTCCGCCTCCCCTCCCCTCCTCCGGCCTCCTCTCGAGGCACTAAGGCCGTTTACCGACATGCTTCTGTCGCTTCGGCCTCGTTTGTAATGAAACAACAACAAACAAACTCCGCAGCCTCTCGTGCGGGGCATTGAGTGTCTGTCCGTGACGTGTAAAAGGTAAACCACGCCCCCTCCCTCCCCATGCAAGTCTGATGGTGACCCCGCCCCCATTCACCACGTGCGTGCCGGGCAACCCCTCCCAGAGATTGTTTATGAAGCAGATGAGTCACTACAGGCTCGAAGGTGGAAACAAATCTGCTCGTCTGTTTAGTTGGAGAGCAGTTTGAACTGCAGCATCTCTGATGGAGGAGAAATAAGAACTATTTCTACAATCCTTGTTATCTTTCAGTATTTTGTAGCATTTAATCAAAGTAAAGCAAAGCAAGATTAAATTTCCCTCCTGTCCAAAGATCCTATAGTAACTTTCAGTAGTCCAGGTACAGTACTCGTGGGCTTTGTTATAGCTTTCCTATGAGGTTCAAGGTTGTTTTATTAATGCCCGTGGTCAATTCGTTTTTGCAGAAAAACTGATTGCAAACTTGATTAGATCAAGATTAATGTCTGTTAATCACCTTCACACCTAAAAGCAACGTACAGAGCAACTTAGACCAGTTAATACCAAACACAAAAGTTTGGACTGTGTAAACCAGTATTGGTTAGTCGTACACATGCGAGAAGGATTTGGATCGCTGATGTTCGGTGTGATGTGAGGTAAGAGGACTAACCACTGTCACGCCCTGCAGCCCACTTTCCTCTAAATCCCCGGTCTAATTCACCAACATTCACAGATAATTTAAAATTTTTAGAGCTGCTATTTACTTTTCCATCCCTCTTTTGAATATACACACGTTACATCACAATAGTTACAACATATAAGAGTCCTCTGTAGGGTAATTAGGGATATGAACAGTCTGCACTTTATCACGGAGCTGAGCTCCTTTTGTTGGGTTAAGTGTCCTCGGTTACACTCTTGCACTCTGACAACGGGTCACCTGATTGACGTGCTGTCAGAAAACACCTCACAGAGCCCTGGCCCTATGTAACAAAACAACGTGAGCAACTCTGCACGTCACAAATCAATGTACCCAAACAGACGAATGTGAAATCAATTCGTGACATTTGACAGTACGTATTATTTTTACGTCTCCCGTGGTGTTTTAAATGCAACCTGTGTAGACTTTGTAGATTTATTAGTTGCATAAATTGTAGATGTACTTTTGTGAGCTGCCCTGAAAAGGAGTGAAATCAAAGCAACATTTAGGAACCGGCCCTCCTTCAACTCTTAACACAACATCTGGTGGGAACAAGACCCCCCCCCCGGGCTCGTCCTTCAAACTCACTGCAGTGTGGGACCTGGCGTCCCGTTCTGGATGTGTGCGAGTATGAAGACTTTCCCCTCATGCTTTACCAATATAAAGATTCACCGTGAAGAAAATGAGCTTCTGAGGACAAACAAAAGTTAATCAGCTCAGAAAAGCCATCAGCTTTTCACATTCAAGAGCTGCAGTTTATCAACTCTTTAGCTTCACGGTGACGCTCTGGACTCTTGAGCGAGATCCCTTGCTTGTCTGCTTTGCCAGCCTCTTGGTTTGCTGCATGGAGAGAGCAAAGTCCCTCCTCCTCCTCCTCCTCCTCCTCCTCCTCCCCCCTGCTACTGTAGAGCAGGTCACAGTGAGCAGGAAAGTAGGCCAGTGTTTCTCTTGCAGTTATATAACGTGTATAGAAAAACCGGCATGTTTTCGGGACTTTCTGAGATGGTCTTTTAAGAGAAGAGTTCAGTGTGTCGACGCCACGATCCTACATGACGACTCTCTCATGACAAAGCGTACAACATCTCATCAAGGCTTTTTCACACAAAAACCAGAACACGCTGTTCCTTTTCTAGGTTTTCTGACTTGAGGGAGGATTTTTCAGTTGAACAACAATTTTTCAAAAAGAAACAACTGATTGTTTAATGTGAAAAAACCCAACAAAGTTCTGCACTTATTGTGAGCGGGGAGCGTCTCCTTCTTTCACATGATTTTTTTCAGCACCGTCTCATTTATTTCTGCTTAAAGCAAAAAACAAAAAAATGGAGGTAGATATTATTCATAGCTTCCCTCAAACAACCTCGATGCCTTTCTGTTTTGTGAAATGTCCACCAGGTTTCAGTGACGCTTGTGTTCAGGTTACAAAACATAATGTTCTCGAACCTTTGAACTCCTCCTAACTGGACAAACAAGTTCGCTCATCTGTGGGAGATTTTACTACACACAATGGAGACGTGAAAAGAAGTGTAGGATCTACAGTTTCAACGGAAAAATTCAATTAGATTTTTCATTTAATTTTTGACTTTTCAGAAATTGTGAAGCTACTTTCTGCTTGAAATTAGAAAACAAATTATATTTATATATTTATATATATGTATATAAGCAGATGAGTTGCAGGTTTCTACACCGATATTACACAGTACTACACCAAATATTTCCGGATTAAAAGCATAAACGTCCACTAGGAACAGACAACCTTTATAGTTCACCCTCAAGGACTTGACATTTCACCGTCGTGTGTGCATCGAGTAGAGTCGTCAGCATTCTTATAACTTCATTTCTGTCCTTTGGGATTTGCTGGACTCTAATTGAGTTAATTCTGTTGTTAAAGAAGAAGCGGGTCGTGCTGCGGCGAGCGCCCTGGCCTCCTTCATAATGATGTTAGAAACAACCACTTGTCGCTGACATTTCCAGCTGTGAACGTCACAGCTGCCATAGCAACTTCAGCCTCTTCCTAGCGCTTCCTTACATTGTGGCTCAGGGGTTGCGAAGACGATCGGATTGCACCGAAAGTAATATTCCTGATCCATACCCGCTGTTTTCTCAAATTGCCGTCTTGTTTACTGACATGTACTGCCCAGCAGCAGCTGTCGGGGCGTCCCAGTGGGTTTACATACTAACTCATCTGCCTAATTGATTCATTTTGATTTAATGGCATTTAAAGCTACAAGCTTTAGGGTTGTTGTTTTGGGTTTTTTTCCCACAAAAGTAAATGTTACACACGTGTCCTGGCGTTAGACAGTCTGATGTTCGCTGAGCTCCTCTGCATAAACCGGTCAGTTGATTGCGACTCGCATTGTGTTTCAGCGACACGCGTTTCCAATAGAGACGCAGTTTGCTTTTGTGAGAGAAACCTTGGAGTTGTGCGGAAGTTTTTAAGTGTCTAAGTAAGAAAGGAAGGAGTACTTCAAGGATTAGCAAGTCGGATACTGCGCACAATGTTCCCGTCTATAATTCAGACGGGACAGTCATAAGGATGGTTGGTCGGTCTTTGTAGGTGTGAACGTGGGTTTGTCTAATATACGACAAAGAATTTAGAGTAACGAACCTGAACTGAATCTTTTTGGACTGTGGCTGTAAAACAAAGCATGTACCTTGCTGAATATCTTCACTACATTACTTCTGTTCTCTACAGTTTAACAAACAAAAAGACCAGAATATCTTGAGGACAGAAAAAAACAACCCAAGAACAACCTGACGGCTTTTGTTCATCTGTTCTTCTTTCTTCCACAGAAGATGAGTTAAAGGAGAATCTGCGTCTGCAGCAGCTGACTGAAGAAAGGTTTTCTGGCGTCAGCTACAACTCCATAATCCCCATCAGCCATGTCTCCAGAGCGTCCAAACCC
Source organism: Lipophrys pholis (assembly GCF_963383615.2). Classification (NCBI taxonomy): domain Eukaryota; kingdom Metazoa; phylum Chordata; class Actinopteri; order Blenniiformes; family Blenniidae; genus Lipophrys; species Lipophrys pholis. The sequence goes on along the minus strand of NC_137627.1, from coordinate 17,554,255 downwards.
GAAGCGCTGCACACAGAGTGCTGTCCAGCGCCCATACCTCCTTCTCTGCCTCCGCCCTCCACGCCCATTACCGTCGTTCCGACCCCCGTGGTCACCCCCAACCCCACAAGCTCCCCGACTCTGCCCGTCGCCTCCCCTCCGGCGGCGCCTCCTCTGACCTCGCCAAAGAGAGAACCTCACTCCCCTCAAGAACAGAGTGCCGCCGCTCCGCTGTGCTCGCCACAGCCCAAACCGGAGCACCCGACCGCGGCGGTCGCCAACAATCACAAGCAGCCGATTCAGAACCACCAACATTTCACGCAGCTCATCGCTCCAGCCAACACCGTTCAGGTCCAACAGCCGACGCCCCAGAACGTGGTCCAGCGCTACGCCGGCTCCATTGTTTCGCCCCCACAGCAGCACCCTCTACACCCCCATCCGGGCGCCGCGCTCCAGCCGGATTCGCTGCAGAACGGCCACATCAGCCGGGGCAGTCCTCCCGACGACAGCCGGCAGCTGGACGGCAAGAAGAGGCCAGGAGGGTGAGTGGACTCATCTTCTCTCATCTACTTTGGAAATAATAGGAAATCTGATCAATCACAACTGAGAGTGCCGAGGAAACACAGTTTTACATTTCACTGATCTGTTGAGGTGTACGTCTGTCTTAAATTGTGACTTGAATAGGACATGATGCAGAAAAGGTTTTAAAGAGTTGCCTGTTGAGAGAAAAAGTCTGACATTGTGCTCGACTCGTGTTCTTGCAGGGCCGGCACAAGAGAAGTGCATAACAAGCTTGAGAAACACAGGTGGGAGTCTGAGACCTGACAAAACGCCTTTTGACCTTTTTTTTTTCTTTTTTTTTTTTTTTTAATCAAGAAGTAATATTTTCTGATTATTTTAGTGGGTGGATCCCTGATTTCTGCCTGTCTCACGTTTCCCGCGTGTCTTGTTGCAGACGAGCGCACCTGAAGGAGTGCTTTGAGACGCTGAAGAAGAACATCCCCAACATAGACGAGAAGAAAACCTCCAATCTCAGTGTGCTGAGGAGCGCGCTCAGATACATCCAGGTAAGCCGAGCGCTCTCAGCTTCACTGTTTGTCAACTTGTTTTTAGACTTTATATGGACAGCAATTCAATCGTCTGGCATTGTAGTGGTGCGGCAGTAGAAAGACGGTCGCACAACGTTGGTCTGTTGTCAGTGCAGCCGCCCAAAAAAAACCTGCAATTCTATTTGGCAAAAGTTGTGGGGCAAACGTGTATCGAGTATTGTGCAACATGCATGGGAACTTGAAGCTCTTTTGATTGTCCTCTTGTGTTTTTCTAGCTCGTGTAATTAGGCCTACAATGATGAAGCTTCCATTTCTCGTGGTTCCGCATCACAATAGGAGCTGCGGCAACAACGGCAGCAAAAATCGTCCCGTTGTCTAAAACCACAAGATGTTCAGTTTACTGAGGAAATACAAAACTAGAATAGAGTTAGAATGAGTGAAACACAGACAGACTCGTCGTTTCACCGCATACTCGTCATCTGGTACTCTCATGTGGTTCGGCATGACTGCACACTGTAGTTTGTATCCAGGAGGCGACTGTAATTCGAGGTATGAAGCGCGGAGGGAAAGGCACGCTCTGTGTGTTACTTGTTGTGCTACTTGCATGAATCGAGGGTGTGACTCTTCAAACGGAGTCGGGGAACAGAGTGTGACTTCAATCTGACTCCAGGTGTAACGCTCCCAGTCAAAGGGGGTGAAAGTCACCCGTTAACACCTCGTTGCAAAACAATCCACTAATAAAAGAGACGGCGTGAACGTCTTCTCAGTATAAACTGGTCGCCTGTCTTCACCCAAAATGTGTGTTTTTTTGTTTAATTCTGATTTATCGTTGTTGAATTTTGAAACGAGGCCCATTGATCCAGGTTCAATGCTTCTGTCGCTCTCTGTAGGATCAGTTCTTCAATATTATCGTGTTTTTGATTCTAACGAGAAGCCCAAGTTACAGATGTGCGGAACACGCTGTGATTGGACGGCCAGACTGCAGAAGTCCTGCGGACCAGTGTAATAAGTACTATATCAACAGGAAGCTCGATCTCTGTTTTCTAATAGTTATATAATTAATATCAATGGGACTGAAGAGTATGACCTCACCAGGGTTTTCTAAAGATCTTTAGAAGGGACACTTGTACTGTAATTACAATGGCTTATTGTTTGGAACAAGGAAATGACTTTCCTCTAAACGTGAAGGAAGTTAGTCTGAAAATAGATTATTTATTATTTAATACTTTCTGCCTATATAATACACACACTACTTATAAACAAAAACATTTTCAGCCTACTCTTTGCTTGATTCTCATCCTTAATTTGGATCCATTTGATTCCCCCCAAATTCCTTGTGTAGTTTCTTGGCGCCTGGATCCTTCCGTCGCCTCTGAGGTTTCCTCATTTGCACTGCTGCGATGAAGCATGCAGTGTGTCGACTGGCAGCGTGCCCATGTTGTGCTCTCGCTGCTCGAGGATCCTGGTTGTAAACAGCTGGTGCAAAGGTCCACCACTGGCCCAGTTTAACACTTCCAGAGTGACGACTGCTGCAGGCGGGCCATTATTTAAACTGACGTTCGTATTCAGTTTCTGGATGGAATCACACCGGGGAACCTCGTGGAGGTTTGAGAATCGGCCCTGCATGTTCTTTTCTCATTATTCTGGCCAGTTCAGGTTCACCGGTGGCGATCTCATCAGGAGCAGGGTGCTCTGGCGCTCTGGTGAAACAGGGTTTTGGTTGCTCATGTCTATGCGTGGATAGTGAGGAAAACTAGGACAGCGTGGGTGAGCAGCTCGTCACCCAGTCTCCCCCCATGCCGCTCTGTGTGATTAAGCAACTGTGTGTGTGTGTGTGTGTGTGTGTGTGTGTGTGTGTGTGTGTGTGTGTGTGTGTGTGTGTGAGTGTGTGAGTGTGTGAGTGTGTGAGTGTGTGAGTGTGTGAGTGTGTGAGTGTGTGAGTGTGTGAGTGAGTGAGTGAGTGAGTGAGTGAGTGAGTGAGTGAGTGAGTGAGTGAGTGAGTGTGTGTGTGTGTGTGTGTGTGTGAGTGAGTGAGTGAGTGTGACTGACCGACCGACCTTCCTCCTATCAACAGCTGAGCTGGACGAGGGCTAAATTTAAAGCGAGTGGAGTGAGGAAGACTTTTATAACAGGCGCTGCTTCATCCTGAAATGTCATGTTGTGAAGAGGGTTGCACTGTAACACCGCTTTTCTAGGTCACTCCACGTTTACCTCGTTCATTGTTTGTGCCTCTTTCTAAACAAGGTGACTCCTTTTCATCGCTGAGCCTATTGTTGTTTGGTTCAGGATGTGTGGTTTTCAGAAGGGGACCCAGGAGGACGGCTCGATGTCTTTAAAAACAAAAGGGGGGGAAAAAAAAAAAAAAGAAAAAGAAAAGCTAGACACGTGCGAGCACAGGCAGCGTAACATGGGAGGTGCGTGTGTCCTGGCTGGCTAAACGTTGCACCCTCCCTCCTCTCGGCTGACAGACACAAAAACACTCGGCGAAAAAAAGCTTTTTGGCTCCGCGACACATTCACTCTCATTTGTCGACCGTGTTTAAATGGAGACGGTGATAATGGGAGGAAGTGTGGCCAGGGTATCATTACATTCAAATCGACAGCTTTGTAACCTAAAATCCCGTTTCCTTCTTTTTCATATGTTGGTTTTTTTTAATCGGTTGTTTCACAATTTCAGTTCAGTGTCACAGTGATTTTATGTTATTGGAGCCGGCGCTGAGCGCAGCTTTAGCTTTTTCCTTTTCGATGTGTTCCAATGTACGTTGCGGTGCCTGTGAGCCCGTGCTGCTGCTGCTGCTGCTGCTGCTGCTGCTGCTGCTGCTGCTGCTGCTGCTGCTGCTGCTGCTGCTGCTGCTGCTGCTGCTGCTGCTGCTTGGAAAGCCGAGGCTGTAAAACGAGCCTCGGTGCATCATTGCTCCTCCTCTCCTCTCCACTCCCCTCCTCCTCCCTCCCTCCATCCTGCCTCTCTGAGCTTTTAAGGCCACATGAGCTGCAAGCACATGGCTAGCCTGAGCCGCGTGACGTCACCCTCCACCACCCCCGCCCCCCTTTGCTGGGCCCCCTCCCAGCGCAGCAACAGGCAGGACTCGCTGTACCAGCAGGCTTAGCTGCCCGCCCGCCTGCCTGCAGCGGGGAGGGAACGTGGTAAACACAAGGCTCAGTTTACTCCACTCGCGCTACTTCATTTTTCACTGCAAGCCGACTGATCTTGTTCTTCCACTGCTCGTTCCCAAGTGGCGCGCGGCGCTCGTCAAGCTTCCTCCTGGGAGATATTGAAAAGCCCTACAAATACGCAATGTACTAGGTGTCATTTATATAGTTAATGCCAAGTTTGAGAGAAACTGATTACAGCAGAGTTTGTTGCTTGAAGTCAGACTGACAAAACTGCAAACTACTGATACATTCACTGACTGTATATAACATTTAAGTTAGAGCTCATCATCATTATTAGTACATATAGCCAAAGTGAAAAGTCCCTCCTGTTTCGGCAAATTTCCTGCCCAGGCTGTTTTACATTAACACATCAAGTTCTCCGATCGGTTAATTCTTTACCAAGAAAAGGTAATTAGGCCAACTACCACTGGTGTAAGTAGGTATTTCTCCTTCCCACAGACAAGCCCTTTATTGTTGAACTCGACCGCCGCCGTTCCCGCTGGACGGCACAGTAAGACGAGGGTTTATGAGTTATCACACTGTCACAAGACCGGTATGCCGAGGCCTGGGCAGCGAGCCGCTGTGATCAGCATGTCTGCAACGTGGCCCCGGCGCTCCTGGCCCTTTAAGAAAAGCCAGCCGTGTGCTGTCTGTTCCTGGCTGCTGCAAAAGTGAGTCAGTGAGTACAGCTTGTATGGCTCTCTTTCCAATCCCCCGCTATCTGCCGCCCTCCCCCCTCCTGTTGTGGCCTCTCCGTGGGGCCATGTGCTCGGCACTCGCATTGCTGGTGACAGCGCTTGAGCAGTGTTTACCTAACATGTGCATGTACACACCCCCACCCACACACACACACACACGGCCGCCTATCTCTGCACTGATCCAGATTTTCGCACACATTCGAGGCGTGAGGCTCAAGAGGTGCAGCCATGTGAAACGAATCAAAAGGTACTTGGCGCTCTTGTGTGCTCCTATCAACCTGGTGACATGATTAACACGCTGATAAAGTCATGCGGGGTCCATCTGCTGCCGCCTCAGTTGCCGGGTTTACACGGGTAATCTCCAACGTGCTCTTTCTCGTCAAAGGGACGATTAAAGGGCCTCCTTCCTATCGCCGCTGCTGGGGGAAAAAAAAAAAGGAGAGTTCAGTGGGTCTGTGTGTTTGTGGAGCATTTCTTCTCCGTCTCATTTTCTCTCCATGAGTCATAGTTTGTAGCACACGGAGCGGTGGCGCTCGCCTGGTGAGGGTGAAACGGAGGCCCTGGTTGAGTTTTACAACACTTGAAGCTGACGGGAAAACTAAGCAGCACCTTTTGGCAGATGAAGGCGTATCGCCTTTTACAGTTATGAGGAAACCTTGGGAGGCTTTCTTCTGTTTCCCTGACAACCGGAGAGAGGGTCGTTTCAGTACATCGTGTCTTGATGCTGTTAATTCACTCGGACTCCTAATGTGGACGTCTGCAGCCGACCGAGAGACTTGTCTGTTTTTGTGTCGGAGCTGTTGATGAAAATTAAAATGTCCTGGAATTTGTTGGGCTGGAAAGCAGCCATGCACTCAGAGAGAACATGCAAACCCCTCACGGAAAGCCCAACCCCGACAGGAACCGGAGACGCTTTAGCACGAACACCAAACCACCGAAACCGCTGTGACTCAAACGTTACGTCTTTGTTTCCAGAATTCTTGAGGCTCACCAGAAGGACGCGACCCTTATTGAAACCCTACAAGCAGCGAGATGTGGGTGTCACTCACATTTTGACAGGAGTGAGACTCTTTTTGGCTCAGACGTAGTGTTGGTCCACATTTACACAAGTACTTCAAACTACCTGAAAGGCCCAAAAAGGGCAAAAAAAAATAAAAAATACATACATGTCCATTTTATTTTTAGTGTTTCTGTATACGTGCAGCACGTCTTCCAACACGCCCAGCTGGAAGCAGCAGAAGCCTGGACCACTTGGCCGTTGCCTTTCTAATCCTGGATAAGGACAGGAGACAGGTGCTGCTTACGGCCGCGCCTTTTGTCCCCTTTGCTATTCATGTGCATGTGCTCCGTACTGTAGCCACACACGTACAGAAAACAACGGAGAAAATGTCACACACGTACAGTAAGTAGGCCAGGAGAGGACCACAACATGTCCGTCTCACACACACACACACACACACACACACACACACACACACACACACACACACACACACACACACACACACACACACACACACACACACGGTGATATGACCACGGACAGGAAGTCCACTCTTTATGATCCTGACTCATGAGGTTTCACGCAGCGTCACTTCCCCCGTCTCCCACCGAGGCCGCTGAGCATTGTGATTGAACACCTAGTAAATATCACACGACTGATTTTCTGTCCTTCACAACAAAATGACACCCGTTGTGTATCAGCCAATAAACACGCTCTCTTGTCTGTTTGGCGCCTTTTTTTTTTTTTTTTTCTTCTTCTTCAAACATTAAAGTCCTAAACTTTTCCACTTGTTGCCGTGCACACGGAAGTCCAGATCACTTTGTTAGGTTCAGCCGTGTGTCAGCTGATCGGGAGAAATTGGGTCACAGAGTCATTCCCAGCAAGCTCCTCCTACTTTCCATCATCTCCTCCCTCCCTCATGCTGCTGTCCCTCCACGACACCACCCCCCGGGCTCAGATTTATTATGGTATTAGTCTCAGTGGACACATTGCTGATCGTCATTAGCAAAGGCAAACTGGGGCTCTTCTCTACTTTGTTTTGAGTTTAACGTGGCTACATTTAAAATAAGAATTAAAAATGATGATAATTGAGGAATTGAATAATCATTTAACAGTACAGCATTTTATGACTGTGGTATGATGCAAATAGAGATACTTAAAATGAGCAATAACAGGTCTGTCAATGTGCATCTTCATACTTCATCATGGACTTCATGGATTAGTAAGTTTCAGACCAAATTGCCACCTTGCCAGTGTTTTCCATCAACATGTGACTGGAGGAGAGCGACAGGTCGACGCTCCCAGCATCCGAGTAAAAATTTCACCACATAAATGCGCAAGTTTGATTATTTCTGCCGTTTTGTCTTTTCAGATCTTGAAGCGCAAAGAGAAGGAGTACGAGCATGACATGGAGCGACTGGCCCGGGAGAAGATCGCCACCCAGCAGCGGCTGGACGAGCTGAAAAACGAGCTGAGCCCGTGGATGGACGTGGATGAAGAGATCGAGCGCGTCGTCCGGCAAACGATGCAGCCGGAGGAGGATCAGGCCTCCACCTCCACAGCCTCAGGTAGGCACACCGTCACGCCAGGCACATCTTTTAAAAACCGCTTCGCTTCAAACAATAGCTTCATATTCAACTTCCTGTTGCAGAAGGTGAAGACGTCATGGACGAGGACCCGGAGGAGGAGCCTGCACCGAGAGCGCCGGCCGCCTTACCCGCCGTGCCGCAGAGCCTCAAACCTGAGTTGTTGCCGACGGCAACGCTCAGCCAGGCTCCGACACTGACCCCCATCACCACCGCTACCTCCTTCATCACCCAGCACGTCTCCATCCAGCAGAAGGCCTCGCTGCCCCAGCCGCTGCCGGTGACTCGCCCGCAGCCCGTGGTTCCGTCGGTGCTCGTAGCCACCGCCGCCCCCGTCTCCACCGCCGTCCCCCCGCAGGCCTTCATCCCCAACCACACCAAGCTGGTGACCGCCTCCAGCCTGCACCCCACAGTGATTGCCCACGCATCGGTGTCCCACCCCTCCGTCATCCAGGCGGTCAACCACGTCATACAAGGGGGGGGTCCCAAACACATCACCCACCTGGCCCCCTCCCCCACCGCCACCAGCTCCGTGCATATAGGCCCCGGACACCAGCCCATCGGTCACATCACCGTGCACCCCGTGGCTCACCTGAGCCAGCATTTACCCACCCTCTACCCCCAGCCGGTCGCCGTCACGCAGCCGGCGGTGGTCGGTCACATCACACACACGCTAAACCACGCCCACGCTCATGTGAACGGACCTGCAGTCAGTAAAAGTGCACAGATGATGGCACATCATCCACAGCTTGTCGGTCAGACAGTCCTCAACCCCGTGACAATGGTGACCATGCCCTCCTTCCCCATCAGCACTCTGAAGCTGGCCTGAACCCTGGCAACAAGACAACAAGCAGAGACGCCCCACAAGGGGGGCCGAGGGCGGGGGTCCTCCAGCCTCCAGCCTCAGACCAGGCTGCCGACATGCCCTGGGATCAGGGTGGAGCAGCTGCTGGAGACTTCACTGATCATTCAGAAGCAGGGCGAGACGCCAGGAACAATTCAAGACCAACTGAAGACCTCTTTTAATATCAGTGCTGGAGTGTAGGATGAGCACGTTATGTGGAGGTGGTCATTCTACTTTTGTGTGTGTTGTAATACACAGCAGTTGTACCTCCTGCTGGAGGAAGAGAAGCGGCTCCACACAGGCCAAATGTCCTGCCAGTCCAAAGTCCAGGCAGCTGCAGTCTGATCGCTGGAGCTCCAGACCCCAGCACACACAAAATGTGATTCAGAGAAGCTCCACCTCTTCAGCTGGAGCGCATGCTGCAGGGCTGGAACTAAAACATGGACTGAACTCTCCTCATGCAGATCCTCAGTGACGGTACACACAGCAAGAGCGCCTCCTATTGGCCGTTTGTGTTCACTGGCAAACTAAACCTCTATTGAGAAACGGTGCTGCCGAGTCTGTCACACCTCCAGAGTGGATGTGCACTTCTGTCCGTCTTATTCTTGTTTGAATTAAAAGACAACTAGATTGTACTTATCTATAATATCGGTCTCTATCAGAATCTATGGAGTCATGATTTTTCACAAACCCATTTCATATACATGAAACGTTTTAGCCAATCGACAGCCTGTTCGATTTTCTTCATGCCCCCAAATCATAAGCAGGACAGGCAGAGGTCTATAAGGCGGTAAACGATTGTAAACGCAGCGTCTCCTGCTTTGCTCGTCAACATATTTTCAGATCTGAAGCGCCGTCGTCTCGAGGTTTCCAGGGGGGGGGATCAGTTCAGGGTGACACGAACAGCCGACATGAATCCAGCTGAAGTGCGTTCACTTTTAGACGCTCGCTCCCCAAAGCTTGCACTGTGAAAATCTGCCACGCAGCACTTAGCAGGGCGGCTCCAGCCCCACGCTTTCTTCATTTCATCTGAATGTACTGATCTGTGAACAGATGTGGAGCAGCAGCAGATTTTTAAACCTGTTTTTTTTTTTTTTTTGCCATGCTATATTACTTTATTAAAGTGTATGTAAAGTGTAACATTTAAAACCATTTTCTATTTTAAAACAAACCCTGTTGCTTGTTTGAGCTGTATCTCTTCTTTATTTTAACTGTTTTATTTTCTGGGACCATGTTCAATGTTTATATCACATTTGGCCACTTGTGTAAAAAATATTTAGCCCTTAGATTTTTTTTTTCTTTTTTTGTTTGTTTCTTCTTTTTTCGCCGAGGCTCGGTATAACACCCATTTCATTTTGGAAGAACCGGTTTACTGAAAAAAGTTTTTATGCATATGATTGTATAAAGATGAATTAATTTTCAACAACAAAAGAAAAAAAGGATAAAAATTACAGGGACACAGATACTTGAAAAAGCAACAATATACTTGTGCGTTTTCCCTATGGTGAAAGTTTAAGTTGTACATTGTAAATGTGGGGCTTTATTTGATCTAAATGTATTATGTAAAAACCTGGAGGAATATGTCAAATTTATTAAAAGATACTTAATAAATGGTATGTTTACAAATGTTCTTGTCGAGGTCATTCAAAGAAAAATGCTAAACGACAGCTTGCCTGAACAAGAGCCAAATGACATGAGTGGCTGTATAACATACAAATAAGATTTCCTGTTCTGGTTCGGTCCGGTGCCAAATGAAAACGGCTCTTTGCCACGGTCGTCTGCGTAGAAGTTCTAGGAGCTCTTCAAGATCCCCCTGTCAATTTAGTCTCTCCATGCGACATAACAAGACTTCAGACTTGAACAAAGTTGACTTCAGACACGTTAGATTTCCCACAATCCACTATTCCTTATAAAGTTTATTTTCAAAACAAAAGAAAATGGAAACATAAACATTTTGCTCACTGTGTTAGGTACAAGGATATTATGTTTATTTAATGCCGATCCCAAAATGATCAGTCTGGGTTAATTTATGATCATTTTTGGAAACACCCTGATGTTATTCTGTTCATTTGATAAGTTGAGTCACACAATACAGGAGGACGTAGTCGTCAGCCATCGAGATGAGCGCTGCTGTAATTTCTGAATGTTCCAGAATATGCGTTCTTTAAACTTTCCCTAAGTGACACCCCTGATTGGAATCATTTTGATTTCCAAGTATTTAAGTAGGTGTTCTATAAAAGGTTGAAACTACTAATTCCACATTGAATTAATCCGTTTTATTTGTAACCAAAAATAATATTACAGAAGGACAGCAGGGTACTTTTAACGATTAGTGCCATCTAGAACAGCTCTTAGTACCAGTTAAAGTTTGGGGTTTTTACTTTAATATCGAAATGAAATAAAACATGTTATTTACTTCTCAAACTCATGGGAAGTTCCCAATTTGATAGTTTTTAGACGTACTTCTCCCTTCCCAGTATATCAAAAGTTGCGTAGCTCAAACTCGACGCTCAAGGAAGGCAAGGAAACGTCATTGTCCAACTGTGCATGAAATTATATTCATATTTTATTACAATATTAGAATTTGTACATGTTGGCCTTTCCGTCCTCATTTCTTTTTTTCTTTTTTTTATAAATCTTTTACATAAATATACGCAAAACAACATAACATACCAAAAGACAAATTTAGTATTTTAAAAAAGAAGAAGGGACAGAAGCATTACCAGACTCTGGGACAGAAGCTTGTGGAATGTCAGATTTTCAACAAAAAGAAAGTAGCACAAGTCAGAGCAATCATCTAATATCCAAGTAAAAAAAAAGGTTTGCAACATAGAAAAGACTGACAGAGAGAAATATGTTCATTATTCTTGATCGCTACTCTTGGCATTGACAAAAATATCATTTTTAAAGGTTAACCCTTGCTTGTAAAGATAAATGTTAAAGTAAGTACTCATCCTACATGGGGATTCTCTCAGAGTGAGAAAAATATCTAAAAACAAACCAAAATATATATATATATAAAATATCTGTTTTTTTTTTTAATTTCTTACAGTCCAAAATTAAACTGATATGCAACCGCAGCAACCTTCACTATACACATGCAAAACATAAATATACTGCATGTCCCCTTCTGCAACCCGGCCTTGAAACGTTCACTTCATGCAAATCTGGGGTCTTGTCTTATTAAAGTAGTGGGCCGACTCTTAAACAACTCGGGCTTGACGAGTTCTCTGAACATCTTTTTTTTTTTTATGTTAAAAGGTACATTATCGTACATCTTGACACGACAATCCGGAAGTAGCTTATTGTGAGGTAAGCCTGGCCAGCGCTGAGCAGAGCCGCCAACGTCCCTGTTGTCTACTGCACTGAATATGCTGACGAGTCAAAACGGACAACGTGAAACAACCCGGGCAGCAAAAAGGAGGAAAAACCCACCGAATTGGAAAGACAGAACTTGAAACCATCTTCCGTGTGACGCTCGGCAGTTTAACAAGGTGTTATAAAACCAAACCACGTCACAGTTGGAAAACTGTGGAAACAAAAAGAGTGTAATATAGAAAATTAAATTATTACAGTATATATGCATGTTGACCTATAAAGATAGTAACAATTAAACACTTGCACCATAAAAGTTTACTTTAAAAAAAAAAATAATCCACTGTACTCTGATGTAAACCTCATAAACTTCATAAACCAACCCTGTGATCATGTGGCTACATAAAAAAAAATAAAAAATAAAAAATCAGATATGTGAACTGACTAATTCATTCAAAACAAACCGGGTGGAGAGTTCTGGACTGTTGCAGCAGTGGTGTCGTTAATGTCGGAGACTGTGGAGGAGGAAGGGAGTCGCTACGCTGCACGTGTCAGAACATCTTACCGCCTCCTCAGCAGCCGATCCATGTGAGACACCATGAGACATCGTGGACATCGTCAGAGTGGAAGACAGGCTTTCTGGGTGTTTTCTTTTGTGTGTGTGTGTGTGTGTGTGTGTATTTCCATCCCAGTGAATCAAAGACATGTACACAGCGTTGATGGGGGGCTGCGTGTTAATAGCCGTCTTTCTGAGTGATCATGTTGCTCTGGATCCTCTGCAGCATCTCCTGCATCCGCCGCAACTGTGGAGGAGAAAACAGAGAGAGGCGTTACTTTAACGGGAGGCGTCCTCGTGGTGCTGTGCTGCGGCGGAGCGGCGGGCAGTGTGGGGTTTTATCAGGACTAATTAGTCACACATGAAAACACACCGACCACAAATCAATAACACTCGGGGAGATCAGGTCACGTGACCTGTGGCGAAGTGCTGCAGGGTCCTCTGCCTGCGTCTTTACCAACACGCCAAAATACTGAAGACGACTGACGCAGCACCTCAGGATCATAAAATTCATGCTCACGCTTCTATAAGCTGCTCAGTTCATCATGTCGTTTATTTTCATGGGTTTTAACACTTAAAATAACTTGAAATGTCAAATAACAAACATGAGCTGTCCAGCTAGTTGTATGTGCTTTCATGTTAGTAGTAAAATATCCTGAACGAATGAAATCATCCTTTTGAAATCTTGGCAGTAACACGATTTTGTATTATCTCATTATATTTACACAAAGAAATAAAAAGAAACAACTGAAGAAGAAAACACACTCTTTATTTATAATATAATAAATGGGGAGGAGGAGGAGGAGGAGGAGGAGGAGGAGGGGAACTTGAAACATTTCTCTAATATCTTGGGTTTAACCTTTCTGGCCAGAACTGATCTCTAATCTGGTTCCTTTAACAGGGAGAGCTGGGTCAAGTTGCTGATCACAATAATATTGATGAGTATATTTCCCATAAGAAGTAAGTAATCTATATTTGTTTATTTTAAAGAACAATTGTTTCTCGTATTGGAGATGTGTGTCACATAACCAGATGTTTACGTGATTCCTGGTCCTTGCGTCTTAGTAAATCATTACTGGGAGTCTTTGACATGACGGGGCGACCGACACTTTGTCTGCTCCGAGGCTGCCGAGATTACATTTGCACACGTCAAAGAAAAGTCACAATAAGACACTTTATTGAATGTGGAGCAGGTCTGTGAAAGTGCTCCTGCTTTTGTACATCGGTGACACGTGGACCAGTCAGCCGGTCAATGTGTGTTGTTGGGAAAAGGCTGAGAATCACCGGGTTTGATGCATGCTTCTTCTTCTTTTTTTTTATTCTTTTATCTTTATTCACTTTATAAACTGCTGGTTGGTGAGAAACGCTTCCTTTTAGTTTCCTCCGAGTGAAATAAAGCAAAGATCTTTGTTCTTTCTACGCTTGAAGCTGAAACTCTAAAGAGTAACGCTGAATGTCCTTGTGTTGCTCAAACGATGTTTATGTGGCGGATTGACGTCTAACCTACGGGGGGGTGAGAGGTTGATCAGATTACATCACTTCATATTGTTCATGCTGATTCTTACGCGTCTCAGAAAAATGTGGCGTGGCTTGAAAAACAAAAACAAGTTACAAGTCAACAAAGTGCGTGAGCGCCAGACACTCAGAGGGCCTCGTCGTCTATCCGGCGTGAGCGCGTCTCTGAGCCGGGCTGAGCCTCTGAGTGCTCATGGCGGCCAGAGCCGTGGTCAGACTCGTGATCGCTTTGCTGGTGCAATTCCAGTTCGCGCTCGGCGTGCCGTACCTCCTCGTCTTTCTCTCTGATGAGCTTTTCCGTCTCGCTCTCCGACGCGCTGGGCGCCACGGGGATGGGAAAGTCCGTGCCACTCTCCCTGGTTAATTTACTGCGGAGAAGTTCAACAGGAGCTTTAACAGGTTACAGCTGCACGCGTGCAAAATGGATCTGAATGTGGCTACCAGCGGCGTCTGGCCCGCTTCAGTGTGATCATACTTGCGGTTGCGCTCCTTGACCACCATGCGGGTCATGCTCTGGATGCAGTGGGCTCTGTAGTTCTCATAGTGACACTCCCGGGTCACGTCCTTCAGGTCTTGCATGTGTGTGCGAACCAGCATGTTCCTCAGCTTCACAAAGTCACAGTGCGCGGAGTTCTCCACTGTAAGATCACATTTAACCACCTTCAGAAACCATGGATGACCCACCTTGGTGCAAGAATATCCAGTGGACATTGGGGAAGGCATCAAGTCCAATGAGGGAACATTTTGTGATTCACAGAGAAACACGAGCAGCCAAATGAATGAAATCTGACTTCTACTTCAGAAGTGTTGGTATAGAAGTACTTGGAATTGTCCTTCCCGTCACACTTACAGTTTAAATTAAAGTGTTTTTTTATTTATACCTTTTGGTTGCCGCCTTACGATCGTATCATAGTTTACTAAAAACATTGGTTTTGCCAAATAAAGAAGAAAAGAAAAAAAAAAAAACCTCAAACCTAAATTATGACAATACTTCGTTGTGGAAAGCGTGACTCAAAACTGTGGAGACAATTCAACTACGATCGATGTCATTGCTAAAGATTAAGGTGGTGGATCCCTGCTGAAAAACACAATAGTTAGATTGTATGTGAACAAGCCGTGAGTGTGTAGAAATAGGATTGTACTGTCAGGATTATAATTTCTACTTTTGTATTTAAATAAAGTAAATATGAGAAAATACCAGTTCTGCTAAGGTACTTAAGTAAGATAGTTTACTCAGTAATTCAGCTTTTCCAGCAGAGTATTTGCTTATACAGTAGTAAATACACTCCCCAATGATTTAGTGGAATTCACTTTAAACTGTCGCTATGAGCGGGGCGGTACCTTCTACGATGCCCCAGGGGTAGAGGCGACCTCGCACCCGCTTTCCTTTGGCCTCCACCACCGTGTTGCTGCCAATTACTGCGAAGGGAATGCTTTCCTTGAAGAAAGAAGAGAAACATTGATAAAAAACCCAGCAGCAGCCAGCAGTGCAGGAGGTCCGTGGGTCAATAAGAAAGACTGGATGGAGGCAGAGCTCAGTGCTGCATTGCAGTGATCACCTCCACTTTGCCAACAAACATCTCCACTGTCTTTGCCCTCTTTTCTGTGGCACATTTTTTCCCCCTCATCTCCGTTTGGACCGTCTGGAGGAACACTTGATAGTTTTCAACACTAATATGGAAACATTATTCTGAAGCTGATTCCATTTCTTCCTGCTAACACACTGTTTTTCACTGGAGGGCAACCAAGGACAGATATAGAGAGAGACACACTGGCACGCTGACTCCGTCTTCTCTGCCAGCCAGTGATGCGAGAAGGGTGGAAAAGGGTTGCCTTTTCAGGACTGTGGACGTCTGCACTGGACTGAGTGTTTCGGGTTATTATATCGAATATGTTTTAAGGTTGAAGCATTTATTAGTTGGAAAAGCTTTATTACAGCTCAGTCGAATAAATGAGTACTGCGTCAGAAAGCAAGAAAACTAGTTTTCTGGTGTTCAGGTTGTTATGTTATGTCAGTGCACCCAGGTCTACTGGGAAATCAATACCACAACGCTGAGGCCTCTGCCCCAGAAGAGGCCAAAAGGTTGAAATAACAAAGAAATGACACACTGACAAACATGTGGCAGCTGCGACGCTTACCTTCAGCTCGTAGTCTTGCTGCTTGAAATCTTCATCTTCATCAGAGTCGCAGTCGGGGAACTGGTAAATCTTGATGCCGTACTGCTCGATCTCTTCTCTGATCTGCAAGATAAGATGTGTCGTGAGAATTAAACTTCGACAATGTAAACAAACCTGACTGACCTCGTACAAAGTATTGCATTTCGGTGATTGGTTCACGGTGGAACGTCTTCAAGAAAAGTTTTCTTGCCTTAATTTTCTTTTTCTTGACCTCAGTCGGGGTGAGCGTGTCTGCTTTGGCGAGGATGGGCACGATGTTGACCTTCTCATGGAGAGCCTTCATAAACTCCACATCCAATGGCCGGAGACTGGAAGAAACACAAATCAGACCTCTCACAATTTGATCTGACCAGTAATGATGGACACACACCAGCAGAGGGAGCACTTTCTCTATACGTGTGACTGAAATGCACTGCAGCGATTTTTTTATTTATTTTTTTGTAATGGTGGAGTTGTTCTTTGATGAGGACAGTGATGTGAAACAGTGCATGTGCACAAACGCACTGAAAAGCACCGCATCAGCACAATACAACTGATTTGTGTGAAGGCCCTGCACCAGATGTAAATTCACCTGAAGGCAGCAGAGAGCTGCTTTAACTACGGGCGAGAGACGCTGCATTAACAATTCATGTGGCTGAATGCACCTCAAGTACAGACTGGTACACTACATGTACATGTTAGTTCTCTTACTCAGGGATGTGATTTATAATGAGTGGATTAATTATAGAAAGATCTACGCCGGAGGAGAAGTGGAGCTTTATCATACCCGTGACCGAAAGGTGAGATGAAATAGAGGCAGCAGTGTACACGGTTGTCCTGGATGTTCTTGCGGTTGAGGCCGCTCTCGTCCCTGAAGTACTGCTCGAACTGCTGGTCAATATAATCAGCCACTGGCTTCCAGCTAAAGCAGAAACACACAGGGACGTTCAGTCGAGCAGCGTAGACAATAGAACTGAAATCAGGTTGTACCTCCGAGGATCAATAGTTTTAGTCAAATTAAAGACGTTTGCTATGTACCATTCGGTGTTGTTTACAGCATCTCCAAACCCCGGGGTGTCCACGATGGTGAGCTTCAGTTTCACGCCTTTCTCCTCAATGTCCACAGTGTGTTTGGTGATTTCCACTGTTTGTGTAATTCGCTCTGATCGAAAGACGACAAAGGGGCTTCAGTTTCAAATATGACGGCATGTAACATGTAGAAGAAAAACCTGAGTTGTTCAAGCTGAATCAGCTTCCTCACCTTCAGCGTTGAGCAGCTTCCTATCTTTGTAGAGATCTGTGAGAAACAGACTGTTGACCAGGGTGGACTTTCCCAGGCCAGACTCACCTTCAAACAAAGAACAACAAAGAGAAAACAGCCAGGCTCAAGACTTTGTGATTAGCAGCTCCTTCAAAGTCCGCTGTGGGCTGAAGATCAAATGTCTGCTAATGTGCAAAGGGGGATTTACCTGCTACCATGAGCGTGAAGTCAAATCCTTTCTTGACTGACTTGCGATGGACCTGGTTTGGCAATGTTGCGAAACCCACATATTCCTTGTCCTGGTCCTAAAAGTAAATGAGACAACTTTCTGTAAGTGGACATTATATGCATTTCTATACGACTGTGGTACTTTTTGAATTCCAACAGACATCATCATAACTGTTTTGTACAAGTTGTCCCTTTCCTGGTCAACTTTCCCACAATGCATTTGGGAAAACACAAAGCCCAACATGCTGCACCACAAAAATACGAGTTCAAATAAAACACATAAAGTATCATATTTTCAACTGTCTGGTTCAAGCTTTCACAGTGCTGGCAATGTTTCTATACAACATGTAGTTTACAGCTGTTCAGCCACGTTACAGACAGAACTAAAGCACGCAGAGCAGGTTCAGCCTCCTCTTGTTACCTCGTTACTGTTGTATGGGTCAAACAGACCCCAGGGGCTCTTTGGCCTCGATGGACTGGCAAAAGACGACAAGTCAAACTCCACGCTTTTGCTCTGCGGCAAACTGGCGTCTGAACCTGAATCTGACTGGGCCCTCCCCGCCACAGGGGGGCGCAGATAAGACGGGGTGTGTGGGCGATCTTCGCCCTCAGCCTCCCTGTCTGCGTCATGGGCCTCGTGGTGGTGCCCATGATCATGATGGTGCATGTGGTCGTTTTCGTGGTGGTGGTGGTGGTGGTGGACATGCCCTCCATGATGCTGAGGGTCTTGCATTATGCTCTCCACTTCTGAATCATCTGAATGGCTTGAATGCTAGAGAGACACCAAAGTCAAAAGGATGGATGAAGTGGAGCAGAGGACGGGGGAGGCAACAGGATGGGGGCAAAGACAAGTTGGAGGAAAGGTCCAGTGAAAATACGGGAGCAAAAATGCACACCTTTAAGAAATGCTTGGAATAATGACCAGTTCTTGGTTTTAAGCGATTTAGGAATCCCAGCTATAGTTCTGAATAGTCACCGCAATTATGAAGAACTAAATCTGATCAGAATTTGAATTTCACTTTAAGGTTGGCAGACAGCAGGTGGAGAAACAGAAATCTGCTTAGCTGGTTAGAAAATATGTGGATGAGTCTTCAACAAAACAGCGAGAGAGGAATCTAGTAACTCTGTGGATCTCTTTACTTTGAAACCCATATTGAATCAGTGTAATTGTTATCTGTTATCAGCTTTCCTGCATCATGTGTTTCAGTCTCCTGACCACTTCATACAGTTTGCGCAACAAAAAAGTGGGTTCTTCATGATTCATGATAAAGGACGGTTTCTTTCTCATTAAACAGTTTACTATACCATAACAGAAATTGAATGGTTTTCTTTTTTTTAAGATGATTCTGCTGTGTTTATTAGAGACTCTGGCCTCCACATCTTGAGATGATCTGTTTCACCCTCTGGAGTTTTTAGGGGCGTCACTAATACCTGCTCAGTATTATGGTCCCTGCTGTGGGTTGGGGTGGCAGGGCGCGAGTTGTGCTCGTCTGATGAAGACGCAGCGTCATGGTCACTGTCCTCCATTGCAACTGGGGCTACAGCACACTCTGCAATCTCCAACCAGAGAGGAGCGCACAAGTGGGGAGATTCAACAGGGCAGACGGCAGCAATGGGGTGTTGACAGGAAGGAGGGGGAACCCCGAAGTCCGTCATGAAAATATGAGGTGCGTGAGGTTCAAGAGTCATGAGGAGTGTGACGAAAGGAACCGACATGATGAAGGTGTGAAGAAGACAAGGTAAAAGATGAGAAGAAAAAAGAAAGATTAAATAAAGGCAAAAACAAATTAAAATATGAGACAATATACCATTTACCAAAGAAATGGTATGATCACAGGGCAGATGAGACAACTGCTCAGTGGAGAAGTCAGAGTCGAGTGAGTGATGCAGAATTGCTTTCTGGCTGCAGCTGTTGCTACAGTTTTCCATAAATTCTAATGTCGTCACAAATTCCTGTGGTGCTGTCTTATTCAGTGTTCCAAGCACCAGCAAACCTGCACCACTCAAGACAATGTAAAGTCAGCCTGTACATTCAAACATCCCTGCTGCAGGAGCACGGTGGAAAAAGTCATTCAGTGTCTGATGAAGAGTCAAAGTGCCAAAATAAAACTCACTTTCACCCAAAGAAACTCATTTTTTGCCAAATTTTGCTTTAAATTATGATATTCTGTTAAAACATCAAAGCTCAAAATGCAGTTCTTAAAACATGTCGTGTTACTGCTGCACAGTTTATATCCTCCATTCTGACCGACGGCTTTCATTACTGTGTGGGATTTAGAGCTTTAGGGCAGAGGAGACATTGATAGTTTCCTAGTTGAGGAAATCAGTGACCTGCTTTCCAGTACCACAACCAAACCACTGAGATCAATGTCCAACATGGCTCCTTCTGTGACCTACATAGAAGACACGGTCAATCGTAAAGCAACAACAGCTTTGAAGTGGTGTCGAATATAGTTTCCCACATTTATCCTTAATATAGAAAATGCAAAAGTGACTGAGGAGAGAGAGCATCAGTTAGCAACATCACAACATATGATCACAACTCGAGCTGTAAAAGAAGCAGAATGAAAGAGCAAACTAATTCAAAACCCCTGGTGTAATGACTGCTCATCTGTCCTTCATGCACAATCTCACCTCCTCTCTTGTCGCCTCACCTGTGGTACCTTTCACCAGTGCAGCAATCCTCTCCCTTTGGCTTCCGTGTATGCTGCTCTTCATACCCTCTCTAGCAGGCAGCATGGAGCACAGACCAGAGGCTCCAGCATTTATACACCTCCATGCCAGGGGACACAGCGTCCTTCAACCCTATCGAGCCGCTCGGTGCCCCGGAGGGACGATCAGCAGCATTGATGAGCTACACGTCACTGATCAAAGGCCACACACTGACCCACACATGGAGTAAATCCTCTAAACCGAGGGCGTCAAAGAGAGCTGACACCACACTGCAGCCAAACTCAGCCCCATAAGCTCCGTCTCATATCATCATCGTCATTTTCAGCTGAATACTAGACATCACAATGTTTCCCTCACGTTATAAGAGTAGTCACAGTTGTTTGGAGACCTAAGCAGTAAAAAACTAAACTTTTCTCAAGCACATAGCTTGAGAAAAGTTTAGTTTTTTACTGTTTAGTTTTTTACTGTTTAGTTTTTTACTGTTTGGAGACCTAAGCAGTAAAAAACTAAACTTTTCTCAAGCTATGTGCTTTAAACTTTAGATATCTGGTAAGTCTTTATAAATAATCTGCAACTGTCATAACTGTTACACTTGTAGTTTTGTGCCAATCTCAACATTAGCTTAATTCATTTAATCATTTCAAACTGTCTCCAAACTACATGAATAGTATTTATGACTCACTTATACATTTTCACCATGTTTTATTCTTACAAATATCAAGATTTAAAAAGGTCATTATAGATAAACTGAATCTCTTTACCATGTATTCTACTGCATTATTCTTATTTTGGTAAAAACAAGTCAGCAAGCATGTAAAACTGTGAAAATCCCACAAATACTGTAAAATGTCCACTCCATTTTGATGAGGAGTCGACTGTGATGCTTTTACTGATAAAAAAAAGTTCAAATTTAGAAAGAAATTAAATGGTTGTTTTTTTAATCTGTCATTTGTCTCCGAGGAAGAAATAATGGAGGACAAATAACTCATGATGACAAAAAAAAACACTCAAAATGATGGTTAATCCAAAAAAAAATATATAATAATAATTTAAACTGAAGACTCCATCAGACATGAAAATAGCATTCTGTGTATCATAACAGTAACATGTACACACTAAAGCACAACATGAGCCAGCCAAGCTACTTAACACTGTCATCATGGGCAAACAAGTAGCTGCTGTGATTATGTTAATGAGCCCACTAATGAAGCAAATAAATGAATTAAATATAAACTATTTACATGCTGATGTACATGTCTTCACGTGCAACATTAAACTTTAAAGCAACTTCCTCATTTATAAGCAAATTTATTCAGTAAGTTCCTACAGAGTAAAAAATCACCTCACCAGGGTGGATTGTCTCAATTCATTCACACCAACACCACCATGATGTCTCATACACATTCACACCCCTCATCCTCCAACTCTATTCTAACCATAACACCATTGCTTTGTCAGTTACTTCTACAGTCACAACATATAAACTTGAAGCCATTTCAAATTTGGTAGTGATAATTATGGTTACAAAAATAAGAACAAGGATAAGGACATATGAAGTGTTCTAATCTCTTTCATAAGCACCCAGGCACACACACACACCCAGGCACACACACACACCCAGGCACACACACACACACACACACACACACACACACACACACACACACACACACACACACACACACACACACACACACACACACACACACACACACACACACACACACACACACACACACACACTATCTGGTGAAACCATCTTTAAATCCAGCTGATGAGGCAGGCATTACTGAGAGCAGGTAGTGGGATTCACTTCTCTCTCAGCGCTCTGAAGCAGCTTTGTAAGGCAAAATAATTAAGTGAAAAAGAAGAACATGATGCAACTTTTTCCTCCTTCGGAACCAGTCAGACCTTCCGTCCATCTTCATCTTGACTTAAGAGTATATGAGTTAAAACCAGCTACAGCTGAGGAGGTTTAACAAAAGGAATTTCATCAAAAATGGGATCATTCCTTTAAAGCTAAAAAAAACCCACATTCATCTGCTCCTGGCTTCTTTAAGAGATTTCACTAGAAAGCCGAATGACACGACTCAAGAAGTGAATTCAGGAACGATCAGAGCTACCTGGTGTTGCTGTCACACTGTGGCATGAATGAGGAAAAAAGTAAAACTTTATGTTTGTCTTCTATTTTCTTGCGTCTGTTAAATCTATACAGATGAATCACGATACTGAAGCGAATGTAGAAGACTAACAAGCAGACATTTTCACTTCTTCATGTCTTAAGTTACTCCTGTCACACAGAGCAGCAGCAGCACTTCATTCTCAGTGTGGATTTATTTCCACTGAATTGCACTTTTCTTTAACTGGTTCACTTCCATGTACTGCAATGCAGCTGAAAGTCATACTGTAGATATTAGAAAATATTAAACATATACCAGCATGGGGAGTTCAAATATCAGGAAAATTTCAAGAGGTCAGCACAGCCTCCCTTGAACAAGCGTAGTATTTTCTGTAAGTCAGCTTGTTCAAAGTGAATAGAAAATGTACACTTCACTCCAAAGCCGATAGAAAAGCTCAATCGGACCATTGTGTGTGAGCCGCAAGAATCAATACGCTTAGGAAACCCATGACTGAAGCTTGACTGAAGTGTAAATGCTGCACAGACCAAACACAGGATGTGATGGATTTTAGAGTTATTCTGAGTTTACTGTAACTGAGACGGATAACAGGGAAATGTGTGCTGCTTTAAAATTTATTTATATATGTCAAAGGTTGTACGTGGCAATTTTAGCACATCACACAGCATCGAAATATTTCC
Source organism: Lipophrys pholis (assembly GCF_963383615.2). NCBI lineage: Eukaryota > Metazoa > Chordata > Actinopteri > Blenniiformes > Blenniidae > Lipophrys > Lipophrys pholis. The sequence continues at coordinate 17,531,421 of NC_137627.1, read as the reverse complement.
TCACAGCCGCTTGTCTCAAATATTATCTAACGATGTGTAAAACAATCTCCTATAACTAGAATAAGACCAAGTGGGCTCTGACATCAATTTCTCAAATTTGCACAAGGCCGCCACACAAAGTGTCCCAGTGGGATCAGTCTCAGCTGAGACCTGAACCAATTACTATTTCCAAAGCAGGCTGAGGGGTTAGTTCCTCATTGAGTAATGAGGAAACTTTATCATTGTTAGGATGGGAATAATAGAGAATAAATAATCCTTGAACCAGGTGAAACCACAGTGTAGCTGGTTCAAGCCTAAAAAGGCCGGACGAGGCCTTAAAGTAAAACATGTTACAGGAAATGCTGCAAAAACAAAACGGCTCATTTTATGATAAATATTCCTGCAAAGAAAGTAAGACAACTCAAGCGTGATTAGCTTTAATGACTTCCTCACATTACTTAAAATACTTTAAAGACTTCCTCAAATAACTTAAAAACATTTATCCACATTTTCTACATAGCTAAATAAATGAGACAGGGAGAATTAAACAATGGCATGCAGCGGCATTAAGCCCAGGGTAATAGCGGGGTTTCGTGGGGTTCGTTATAACGGACACAGATACATGCAGCATGTTGTGATGAAGCCTCAATGTGAACCGGCGATGTCCACGAATGTCTTGTCAAAGTGGGGCTAAAGCAATACTTTGACTCTAGAGCTGTTTATTGCATAAACAGTCCAGACCAATGGCTTCAATCTATCTAATGACATTTAATAAGTGGTCTGGAAGGCAAGTAGTAGGCTGCAGTACAACTGGGAACACTAATCCTTTGTAGTGTTTCAGCCAAAGGTTATCGAAGAGACCTTTGCGGGAGGAATAACTTCTTGAGCATGTCAGAAAGATGTGGCACATGTTTTATGGTGGGACTAAAACCTCTGCTGCAGTCCCTGAGAAACAATTGTAGGACATGAAGTCCGGCTGAACACAAACAAGTTGTGCGTTTGGCTGCGACTTTGACTGCTTTGTTACTGTTGGATCGTGGCAGTGGGTCCGACTGACACAGCGCTGATGGATGATGATTTGTTGCAATAAACGCAGCTTTCGGGGGGGAAAGGCCCTCTTCAAATGCTCCCTGTACGACATGGGAAATGCAATCAGAAGCTGCCAGAAGTCATAAAGAACCATAAAGCATGGTGGTATTGACCTTCCATGATGAAAGCACGCTACGGCTTGAGGAGGAAACGCAGTCAACAGAGTCATTCATAACCCAGCTACAATAATTGCTCTGCTATATTATTCACTGCATGCTTAAATCTCTTTTTTCTTGAAGAATTGTTACTTTAATTTATGCAGGCAGAATATGAAAGATGACACACATAAGTTGTTATTGTATAACTACACATACCAATCAGCCATAACAATATGAACGCTAACACATGAAGTTAAAACTCTGATTCTCTCCGTATCATGGGACCTGTTGGAGTGTACGATACATCAGGCAGCAAGGGAACAGTGTGTCCTCAGATTTGATGTGCGAAATGCAGCAAAAATGGTTAAGGGAAAGGATTTCTGAAAGTTTGATAAAGACCAAACTGTTTTGACAACTGTGACAAATCATCTTCAAAATTGAAGCCATTTTCGGGTGTCATTCTGCAGTGGTCAGTATTTATCCAAAGTGATCCAAAGAGGAAAAGGTGGTGAACTGACGACGGGGTCATGGTTGGAAAGGCTCACTGATGCATGCGGGGAGTGAAGGCTGGCTTGTATAGTCTAATCCAACAGACAGGCTACTGAGGGTCAAACAAAATGGATGTAGAATTTAATGCTGGTAAAAAAGAAGGTATCAGAACACACAATACAGAAGTAATGTGCCTATTTCACGTTCATTCGACACATTAGAAACCGATACCTTGTATGTAGAAATGTGAATGGTGTGGAGGGCACATGCTGAATACCAGTAAGGTTTCCCCTTGTCATGAGGCCAGCAGCAGGTGGTGAAGTGAGCCATGTGCGCTCTGTGTGAATGCTGTGGTTGTTTGGGTAGTTATAGCAGGGCTCTGTGTGAAGCTGGCTCAGTACACAGGGAGAGAGAGACAGAAATAGTGTGCCCCCCCCGCCCCCCCCACACACACACACACACCACCACCACCCCAACCTCTCACAGCTCATGCAAATGTTCAAATGATCATAGCAGTGCGACAGGAAACACGAGTAATGCCGCATCCTGCTCTGCATTGCCAGAAGTTGATGATTTCTGTGCATACATGTGAGAATGGCATCGAAAGAACTGGCAATCTTAGTAATAACATGCATCTCTGTCCCAAATGTGTCTTTCTGTCAACTGAGAAACAATGTCTCCCTCCACCAGAGGCTCATTCATAACACTCTCAATGCATTAAACCGTCACCTATGGTCAATACAAGTGTCAATCATGTCGCGTTTTAGCTCCTTGACATGGGCATCGAGTAAAAGCTCAGAACATTTCATGCATAACAGATATTCTCGATGCACTCAGTAGCAGAAGAAAATGGCCATGACTTGTTTAAAAAATCATATCTGAACTGAAAAAGTGGTCTCATGCAGGATTCAGTGAATGTGCATCTTCCTCTGGATCATAGGAATTCTGACACCTCTGCTGTAAGCACAGGGAAAACCTGCAGCCACCAATGTTGGAAAGTCACACAAAAGAAAACAAACACAAAGGGTTAGGCTTGACTGCAAGCTCAGCAAAAAAGGAAGCAACACATACCTCTGTATCACTGTGTGTTTCCATAGTTGCTGCCATATCATGCACTAACAACTAGTAGAAATCCTTTGGTTTAATCCAGAAAGCAAAAGACAAAAAAAGAAAGAAAAGAAACAGTAAAAAGAGCTTTATGAAGCCTCCTAGACAGAGTGTAACCTCTTGGGTTTCTGGGCCAAGTTACATAAGCACATCTACGATCCTTCTCTCACCACTCACATGGCATCCACTTTTCTCCTAAACATTCTCCCACACGCTGCCTGTAAACATCTTTATTTGAACAGGTGCATGCTCGATCTCTGCCACTCTGCATCTGGAGCCTTCCAGGAGCTCCACCCTCCTCTCCAGTTTGGGCCAATCTGAAGCTGATGTGCAGACGATTGACACTCGTTTGTGTGTGTGCGCTGCTGCCCTGCCTTGAGAAAAGGAGCTATTCTACAGAGAAAACATCTGCCCTCTCGCCTCGCCACAAGCCTCTTGTGCCCTCATTCCTCAAGCCACCCTGTCAGATCAACACATCACTGACTTCTCGCTCTCTCATGCACGGCCACACGCACCAATGCATGCACATACAAGTAAAGAGTGGATTGGTCAGAAATTGTTTCATAGTTTAAACAGACACAGTGTGATAATGTCTTGAAAAACAGTGATACAAATCAAAATAAGAAGAGGGGCTGAGCATCAGACGATAATAGGAGCTTAGCTTCTTACAATGGCCATCACATCACCCCAGACCTCCCAGCTGGCAGTGCCAGGGCCAGAGCGGCACAAGCTGAGTGTGAATCCATGGTGGGGAGGAGAGGTGACTTGTAGGCTACATGCTACAACTAATCTCTCTCTCTCTCTCTCTCTCTCTCTCTCTCTCTCTCTCTCTCTCTCTCTCTCTCTCTCTCTCTCTCTCTCTCTCTCTCTCTCTCTCTCTCT